>NW_027362013.1:0-737476 GCF_039654945.1 Dendrobates tinctorius | reverse complement strand
AAAAAACTTTTTTTCATTGAGCATTTCTCCCAGATGGGGATGGATCCACTCCGTGCACCGAGATTATGGAAAGGAGGACTGGGCAGGCTGAACCAGGTGAGCTGAAGATCTATCCTACATTGTTTGATATTGTTACTGTCTGAACTTTTTTCGTGCTCCCTGGTTTATTAACGCTGAAGGAATTTTTTATCCTTCATCAACAACAGCGTTACAGCTGCCCATAGGAGTTATAAGTGTTTGTTGCACTCTCCTAATTCCCCTTTCATTTGAATTATATATTTTCTGATAAAATGGAAGTCACTTTCAAGGACACTTTATTCCTGAGTTTAAATGACAAATCCAAATTGGAAAAAGTGGCAACTATAGTCTCCAAAAATAAGGGAAATCCCAATATGGAAGGTCAGGCAGATTTAAGACATAACATGCAACAATTGGAAAAATTCTTGTCTACACGCATGAGAACCTGGTGGGATCATATCATGCTTGAAAAGTATGTAGAAAATTTGATGATTCCCAGAGGACTGAGAATAAAAAAACAGTCTACTGTTCGATTTGATGAAGTTTTCCAAAAAGAATGGAATGACATTTTGACGGGATGTTCCCTTAAGCTTATGGAGCTTCTTATAGATTATGAACAAAAAAAAGTGAAAGATCTTGATTTAAAAATTAAAGAAATTGAAAATTCTTTGACAGAATCTTTTGATAATGCCACATATAAGAAACTGAGATCTGACATTATGGATAGATTGGATAAATTAGAGGACATTATTGTTGAAAATAAACAGAAAAAATATGAAAGAGATGTCAAAGATTTTGAGACCGGACATGTGTATGACTGGCGACCCCCGCAAAGACCTTATAGAAATTTTAGGTTTTCTAAGAAACCAAAATCTATTTTGAAAGGTCAAAGAGTTAATAGGATTTCAGAAGGTGGAGGAACATCACGAGTTACTTTCAGCTCCTCTGAACTTGAAACGACTGATGGAGAAATGGAAGAAGATGAAAATGATCGCTATAGTTCAGGGGAAGGATCTAGTGGGGCAAAAAACGGTGTAACCCCAAATTTAGATCCAAATCAAAATCCTATAGAAGAGCGGGGCGTAAGCACAGAGTTAAAACACAGAAAATACAATTACAGAACGAGGTATCGCAAATAAATCAGTTTACAGTCCTAAATCAATCTGCATGTATCCTTACTAATAATGAATTGAAAGTACTGCGCAAAGGGCTCAATTTTGTGCCTAAGAATAATGGAGATTTTTTTTCTACAATTTTGGATGTCAACAAATTTGTGAGAAGATTAACTATCAAGAAACATTTTTTTGATCAGGATCAATCAGCTGCTGAAATCAACACTCCTCTCTTACCAGTTAATGAATATGCAGGACTTACCTTCAGAGAACAATTTGCCTTGACTGAACTTAATTCCTTATCTGATTCTTCACAAAGGGACAATTTTGTCAGTGACAATAGTGTGGTCTCTAGAGTGCCAAATGTGGATTTTTATCCCTTACAATCAAGAGTCCCCATTATCGATGAATTTCAGCTCTCTGTGGAACGGGAATTAAAATCTGTATTTTCTGATAATAACAAGGGGGATAATTTATCTAAGGGAGAAAGAAAAGCTCTAAAAAACATACAAAATAATCCAAACATTGTAGTGAAGAATGCTGATAAGGGGGGATCAGTGGTAATATTGGATAAGACCCTATATGTAAGAGAGGTTAATAGTATTTTAAATGAAAGTCATGCTTACAAGAAAATAGATGGAGATCCAACGGAAACTATAAAAATTAAATTTGAAAAAATTTTACAAGAAGGATTTGATCTAGGCATTCTTAATTTAAAACAAAAAGAATTCTTATTACCAGTAAATCCCAAAATTCCCATTTTTCATGCCCTACCTAAAACCCATAAAGGGCTTTTTCCTCCTTTCAGACCTATAGTGTCATGTGTGGATTCATTATTGGAAAGACTAGGTTCTTGGTTAGATGAGAGATTGCAACCATTGGTAGTTATGTCACCTAGTTATTTGAAAGACAGCAAACATGTGCTATCAGTAATGTCAAATCAGAATTGGGATGAGAATTTCATGTGGATGACTTGTGATGTTAAAACACTGTATTCTTGCATTCCACATAATTTAGCTATGCAAGCATTGACAGATCAACTAAATATATATTCCAATTATTCTGATGTAATGAAAGAATATATTTTAGATGTTACTCTATTTTTGCTTCAAAACAACTACTTTAGATTCTCCCGCCAGTTCTATGTGCAGTGTCAGGGTTGTTCCATGGGAGCTAAATTCTCCCCATCCCTGGCTAATCTGTACATGAACTGGTGGGAGTCGAAATTTATTTATTCTGAATTTAATCCTTATTCAGATTATATAGAACAATATTTACGATTCATAGATGATATTTTGATAGTGTGGAAAGGATCAGTTGACCTAGTGTCCAGCTTTAAAGATTATATTAATGATAATAATCTAAATCTGTCTTTCATAGTAGATACCAATAGGGATATGATTTCCTTTCTCGACATACAATTGGGTGGTAATAGTCTGAAGAAAAAAGTAGATTGTCAGCTTTTTCGTAAAAAAATTTCAGGAAATTCCATTTTGCATGCTTTTAGTCAACATCCACAACATGTGATTAGGAATATCCCCACAGGGGAATTTATCAGAGCCCGTAGGTGTTGTACCGATGACAGCAAGTATAAGGAAGAATGTGATAATATTAAAAAAAGGTTACAACACAGGGGTTATAATCTTAAAATGGTTAAAAAAAAGCTGAAACTAAAGCCAATGAAAAAAGCAGAGATCAGTATTTATTCCAGTTGAAAAAATCAGATAAGAAAGATTTTTCTAATGAAATGATTTTTTCTACTACATATCATAGTAATTATTACAAAGTAATTAATGTTGTTCGTAAACATCTACCATTATTAACTACTGATAGTACACTTAGGGAAATTTTGAAAAATGGTTGCAAATTTGTCCCCAAAAAATCTTTGACGATAGGAAATATAATCTCTCCTAGTGAACTCAGTGAGAACACAGATAAAATAGGTTGTACATGGTTATCTACTAAAGGTTCATTTAGATGCGGGCAGAAGTTATGTGGTTTATGTAAATTCATGATAAATAATAATAAGTCTGTTATAAGTAATGAGGGTCAAGTATTTAAGCTCAAAACTTTTATGAATTGTGCCACTGATTACTGTGTTTATATCATCTTTTGCACGACATGCAGAAAACAGTATGTAGGATCCACAAGTCGTAGCATAAGAAAAAGATTGTCGGAACACATTTATGACATCAATAATATTACTACCCGTAGTCTTTCGGGGGCTTCTAAACATTTTTTGCATGAACATAAGGGAGAATTGAATAGCCTGCGAGTAAGTGCTTTGGAATTTGTTCCTGCTCCTCGGCGTGGTGGCAATAGAATTAAATTACTCCAGATGATTGAAGCTCGATGGATACTAAAACTTAATACTAGATATCCAGCAGGATTAAATTTGAAGCATGAATTGATGTATCTATATTAATATGGTTTTTTTTTTTTTTTTTCTTTTGCCGGGTGAGGTGGTATGTGCCTTTAATCCCAGCTACTTGGGAGGCTGAAGTTTGTTTGTTTTTGGTTTAATCATCAGATTATTATTAAGTGAGAATTCACATTGTAATATGTTTGTATAAGATGAATGCATCATAGGGTTAAACCAGTGAGGTACTATTGTTAACTTTGAATTAGTGATGTCAGTTTCACAGCTGATTTTGGTGGGTGTTACCCAAGGCAGCCTTCTCTGGTTGCTTTTCCTTGATAAGTGCAACATTTATTCAGTATTTTATGCTATGATTAAGGGTCAAATATGATCCGAAACGCGTAAGCCTACACATGCTTTTATCATCACTGGAATTGCATTTTTTAATTATGGATTAAATAAAGGCTTTTCTTAATTTTTTCACATCGTGTGCTGGAACTATAAAAAACTTTTTCCCCATAATATAAAGTATACAACACGGTATTTTTTTGAGCACCGGAATGAGCTCTCCCACTAAATACAGAAAACCTATAAAGACAGATACAGGATCACTAGCCAAGGGGACTGGAAAGATTTTCTTTATTACACAAATATCAAAATCAAATTTAAAAGATTGTCAGACATAAACATACATACAATAACCATACATGAAGCCTCCAAATGTAGAGCTAAAATGGTGCACTCAAAATGTATCCCAATATGAAGGTGAGAATCTAATCTAATAGGTAATTCATATCACATCAATATGATGGTTATATATATATAGTGGAATAATAATCCTACATATAAACTATCAACCTCTTGATAATTATCAAATCTTATATAGACGAGTATCAATCAATAGAAGAATGTGTGCTGCATATTCCAGGGAAGTGATAAAAACATGTATAATGCAGCAAAGTGTGTACAGGACATATAGTAACAAGTGTTGAGCGAATGTGCTTGCCACTACTCGGTATTCACCCGAGTATCACTTTACACGGTGAGCACCGAGCATTTCTGGGATTACTCGGCGGGAACTCGGGTCTCCACCCAGCACTTTTGACGGACTTTAGAGACCCACTCACGCTGAAGGGATTGTCTGCCAGGCATTGAAGCACCGCAGCCATCTTTGTTATGGTCGTGCAGTGATTGGCTGGCCACACAGCATCATCAGGGGTATAAAAGACCGGATGCCGTCTTGCTCAGCGCATTCAGCTCCGGATTGAGAGAGTGTAGGGAGAGCGGCTGCCTTGATAGGGTCAGAATTGGGGATTTCTTAGTGAGTGTGGGGTCTACCATCCTAACTAATCACATCCAGGTAAACCAACAGTCCGTCTAAGAATTGATTCCGGAGAATATAGGTTCCAGTGTTAGGCAGGCAGGGTAGTGTACGTCGCTGTATACGCATCAGTGCCAAGCCTGCAGGCACTTTATGTGTGTATATAGATCATTGCATATATCAAGAGGGTCCATTCCCTTCCTGTGTTCTGGTTCTCCTACTGCTACCTGTGGGATATCTTAGCCGTATATAGCTAGCCCCAGGTGTAATTAGAATACAGGCCACACATATTTTGCTGTGGCATCTCCGTTCCGGCTCATATCTGTGCGTGCTCGAAGTTTGGCCAGTTTAACCCCTTCACCCCCAAGGGTGGTTTGCACGTTCATGACCGGGCCAATTTTTACAATTCTGACCACTGTACCTTTATGAGGTCATAACTCTGGAACGCTTCCATGGATCCCGGTGATTCTGACATTGTTTTCTCATGACATATTGTACTTCATGTTAGTGGTAAAATTTCATTCAAATAACTTGCGTTTATTTGTGAAAAAAACGGAAATTTGGCAAAAATTTTGAAAATTTCGCAATTTTCCAACTTTGAATTTTTATGCCCTTAAATCACAGAGATACGGCACACAAAAACTTGATAACTAACATTTCCCACATGTTTACTTTACATCAGCACAATTTTGGAACCAAAATTTTTTTTTGTTAGGAAGTTAAAAGTTGACCAGCGATTTCTCATTTTTACAACACCATTTTATTTTTAGGACCACATCACATTTGAAGCCACTTTGAGGGGTCTATATGATAGAAAATACCCAAAAGTGACACCATTCTAAAAACTGCACCCCTTAAGGTGCTCAAAACCACATTCAAGAAGTTTATTAACCCTTTAGGTGCGTCACAGGAGTTTTTTTGAATATTTAAAAAAAAAATGAACATCTAACTTTTTTTCACAAAAAAAATACTTCAGGTTCAATTTTTTTTATTTTACCAAGGGTAACAGGAGAAATTGGACTGCAAAAGTTATTGTGCATTTTGTCCTGAGTACGCTGATACCTGATTTGTGGGGGGGAACGACTGTTTCGGCGCATGGCAGAGATCAGAATGGAAGGAGCGCCGTTTGACTTTTTCAATGCAAAATTGGCTGGAATTCAGATCGGACGCCATGTCACGTTTGGAGAGTCCCTGATGTACCTAAACAGTGGAAACCCCCTACAAGTGACCCCATTTTGGAAACTAGACCCCCCAAGGAACTTATCTAGATATGTGGTGAGAACTTTGAACTCACAAGGGCTTTACAGAAGTTTATAACGTACAGCGGTACAATTAAAAAATCATATTTTTTCCACAAAAATGATCTTTTCACCCCAATTTTTATTTTCCCAAGGGTAACAGGACCCTAAAAGTTATTGTGCAATTTGTCCTGAGTATGCTGATACCCCACATGTGGGGGTAAACCACTATTTGGGTGCATGGCAGAGCTTGGAAGGGAAGCAGCGCCATTTGACGTTTTTGGCTGGAATTGAGATCGGACATCATGTCGCGATTGGAAAACCCCTGATGTACCAAAACAGTGGAAACCCCCCACAAATGACACCATTTTGGAAACTAGACCCCCTAAGGAACTTATCTAGATGTGTAGTGAGAACTTTGAACCCCCAAGGGCTTCACAGAAGTTTATAACATAAAGCCGTACAATTAAAAAATCATATTTTTTTCCACAAAAATGATCTTTTCACCCTCAAATCTTATTTTTCCAAGGGTAACAGCACCCTAAAAGTTATTGTGCAATTTGTCCTGAGTACGCTGATACCCCACATGTGGGGGTAAACCACTATTTGGGCGCATGGCAGAGCTCGGAAGGGAAGCAGCGCCATTTGACGTTTTTGGCTGGAATTGAGATCGGACACCATGTCGCGATTGGAAAACCCCTGATGTACCTAAACAGTGGAAACCCCCCACAAATGACACCATTTTGTAAACTAGACCCCCCCAAGGAACTTATCTAGATGTGTGTTGAGCACTTTGAACCCCCCAGTGCTTCACAGAAGTTTATAACGCCCGGGCGTGAAAATAAAAAATTCGTATTTTTTCCACAAACATGATCTTTTAGTCACCATTTTTTTTATTTTCCCAAGGGTAACAGGAGAAATTGGACCCCAAAAGTTGTTGTCCAATTTGTCCTGAGTATGCTGATACCCAATATGTGGGAGAAAACTACTGTATGGGCACATGTCGGGGATCGGAAGGGAAGTAGTGACGTTTTGGAATGCAGACATTGATGGAATGGTCTGCGGGTGTCATGTTGCCTTTGGAGAGCCCCTAATGTACCTAAACAGTGGAAACCCACCACAAATGACCCCATTTTGAAAACTAGACCCCCTAAGGAACTTATCTAGATGTGAGGTGAGCACTTTGAACCCCCAAGGGCTTCACAGAAGTTTATAATGCCAGGGCATGAAAATAAAAAAATCGTATTTTTTCCACAAACATGATCAATTATTCCCCAATTTTTTTATTTTCCCAAGGGTAACAGGAGAAATTGAACCCCAAAAGTTGTTGTCCAATTTGTCCTGAGTACGCTGACACCCCATATGTGGGAGAAAACTACTGTATGGACACACGTCAGGGCTCGGAAGGGAAGTAGTGACGTTTTGGAATGCAGACTTTGATGGAATGGTCTGCGGGTGTCATGTTGCCTTTGGAGAGCCCCTAATGTACCTAAACAGTGGAAACACCCACAAATGACCCCATTTTGGAAACGAGAACCCCTAAGGAACTTATCTAGATGTGTGGTGAGCACTTTGAACCCCCAAGGGCTTCACATAAGTTTATAATGCCTGTGCTTGAAAATAAAAAAATCGTATTTTTTCCACAAACATGATCAATTATTCCCCAATTTTTTTATTTTCCCAAGGGTAACAGGAGAAATTGGACCACAAAAGTTGTTGTCCAATTTGTCATGAGTACGCTGAAACCCCATATGTGGGAGAAAACTACTGTATGGACACACGTCGGGGCTCGGAAGGGAAGCCGTGCCATTTTGGAATGCAGACATTGATGGAATGGTCTGCGGGTGTCATGTGCGTTTAGAGAGCCCCTGATGTACCTAAACTATTGAAACTCCCCACAAGTGACCCCATTTTGGACACTAGACCCCCCACGGAACTTATCTAGATGTGTGGTGAGCACTTTGAACCCCCAAGTGCTTCACAGAAGTTTATAACGCTCGGACGTGAAAATAAAAAAATCAGTTTTTTCCACAAAAATGATATTTTTGCCCCCAATTTTTTATTTTCCTAAGGGTAACAGGAGAAATTGGACCCCAAAAATTGTTTTGCAATTTGTCCTGAGTAGGCTGATACCCTATATGTGGGGGTAAAATACTGTTTGGGCGCATGGCAGAGCTTGGAAGGGAAGGAGCACTATATGACTTTTTCAACTCAGAATTGGCTGGAATTGAGATCAGACGCAATGTTGCATTTGGAGAGCCCCTGATGTGCCCAAACAGTGGAAACCCCCAATTCTAACTCCAACCCAAACCCCAACACACCCCTAACCCTAATCTCAGCCCTAGCCCTAGCCCTAACCCAAGCCCTAACCCAAGCCCTAACCCTAGCCCTATCCCTAATGGAAAAATGGAAATAAATACATTTTTTTAATTTTATTTTTCCCTAACTAAGGGGGTGATAACGGGGGGTTTGATTTACTATTTATTGCGGTTTTTATGTTTGGCGGCTGTCGCACGCTAAAAGACGCTATTTATTGTAAAAGTAGTTTTTGCATCAGCACATATTGAGAGCTATAATTTTTCTGTATTTTGACCCACCGAGTCATGTGAGGTCTTATTTATTGCGGGACGAGTTGACGTTTTTATTGGTACCATTTTCGGGCACGTGACATTTTTTGATCGCTTTTTATTCCGATTTTTGGGAATGAACAAAAACCAGCGTTTCATGAATTTCTTTTGGGGGGGTGCGTTTACACCGTTCCGCGTACGGTAAAATTGATAAAGCGTTTTTATTCTTCGGGTCAGTACGGTTACAGCGATACCTCATTTAGGTCGTTTTTTTATGTTTTGTCGGTTTTATGCAATGAAAACTATTTTATATAAAAAATAATTATTTTTGCATTGCTTTATTCTGCGAGCTATAACTTTTTTATTTTTTCGCTGATGATGCTGTGTGGCAGCTCGTTTTTTGCGGGACAAGATGACGTTTTCAGCAGTACCATGGATATTTATATGCGTCTTTTTGATCGCGTGTTAGTACACTTTTTGTTTGGCGGTATGATAATAAATCATTATTTTTTGCTTCGTTTTTTATTTTTATTTTTTAAGGGGTTCGCTAAAGGGGTTAACTAATGGGACAGTTTTATAGGGCGGGTTGTTACGGACGCGGCGATACCTAATATGTGTACTTTTATTGTTTTGGTTTTTTTTTATTTTCAAAAAATGAATTTATTGGGGAATATTTTTTTTTTTTTTACTAATTTATTTGGCGATTTTTTTAAAATTATTTTTACACTTTTTTTTTTTTTTTTACTTTATTACATAGTCCCAGGTGGGACATCACTGTCCTGTGACAGATCGCTGATCTGTCACATCACAGATCACTGTGACAGATCAGCAATCTGTCACAGGCATTGAAGAAGACTTCCTCTTACCTTCGCTTTGCAGGCACTGAGGAAGCCAGCTTCCTCCAGACCCCCGAAGGCCCCCATCGCCATCTTGGATTCGGGGGCCTGGAGGAAAAGAGCCCCCGGCAGCAGCGCTGCACATTGCGCTGCCGTGGGGGGCTCAGGGAAGCACGGAGGGAGCCCCCTCCCTGCCGATTCTTCCCTTTAACTCCCGGTACACCGTGATCATGTTTGATCGCGGTGTGCAAGGGGTTAACGTGTCGGGGCGGCTGACACATTGTGCCGGGTGTCAGCTGTGATAATCAGCTGACACCCGGCCGCGATCAGCGGCGCTCACCACGTGGGCGCCGCTGATCGCGGTAGACGTACTATCCCGTCCATGGGCATAGGGGCCCGGGTCCCATGGACGGGATAGTACGTCGGATGTCAGGAAGGGGTTAAGGCTGTTATCTTTTTTTGGGCGGCCTGTCACTTTTGGTTAAATACAGTAGTATTTAGCCAAAAAAAACCAGGCCTCACATTTAATGTAGTGGTATCTCTGTGTCAGCTCATATCTTTGCGTGCTCAATAATTTGCCAGTGTAGGGCGCTTTTCTTTATTTTTCCTGGGTGAAACTGTACTTATATACAGCAGTAGTTAGGCCAAAAAAAAAACAGGGCATACATTTGTCGTAGTGGTATCTCCTTGGCAGCTCATATCTGTGTGTGCTCAAAGTTTTTCCAGTCTATCTCTAACACGCCTCATACATCCGTGTGCCAAAAATTGACGCATTTTAGACCTAAATTCTCTTTTTTGGCAGTCTGTCACTCTCGTTATATCTAGCAGTCCTTTGCATCCACCAAAAAACAAAGAAACATATTTGACAGTGTGGTATATCTGTGACACGCCTCATACGTCCGTGTGATAAAAATGTGTGGAATTTAGGCCGGTGCTCCAGTGATTTCCTGTCTGGTACTCAACTTATATACAGCACTATGTTGCATTATTTTAAAAAACAGGCCACATTTTACAGCGGGGTCTATCTCTGACATGCCTCAAACATCCGTGGGCCAAAAATGGAGGCATTTTAGGCCTAAATTCCCTTTTTTGGCCAGTCTGTCACTCTCGTTATATACATGCAGTGCCTGGGCTGACAAACATTTCCCATGGGGGCTACAGTTTTTAAAAATATACTATGGGCATCATAGACACCATTGCCAAAAATTGGACTGCCTGTAGCAGCACAGAACACGTTAACCCTGGTGATTTAGTGGCAGAGAATGAGGAGACATAATGATAAATCATACTGAAATCAAACAAATAAAAAATGTGAATCCACCTATGAAAGCAAAAACAAAAGGGAGGGGCGAACACAGGTTCATAGATATGAAGCCAGAATGTGCCCAATGAGATATGTTTGTCCCTAGCAACAGCTCAGAGACAGGAATATAAATTAAAATATAATAGAATAGTATTTCAATATTTTTATATTGTAGAGGTATACACTAGGTCCTTAGAGGATGGTCCAGACATAGTAAAACTGGAAAATATAAGAATAAATGGGAAGAATAAACGTACATCTCATTTTTATGACAGTCCCCCCTGGGGGAGTAACATTTGTTTTGGTTTCAAATTAGTAACGGGCATCATACAAACACCCTTGCTCAAAAATTGAGTGACTTTTGCATCACGGAATACGTTCACCCGGGTGTTCTACTGGTTGTGAATGATGAGAATGAGGATAAGGAGGAGGATAACACCAAGTAGACCAAATCATGAAGCGGATGTGTGGTTGTGAAGAGGTGCATGAGACTACACCTCCACAAAAAAGACAATGTATTTGAGGTTATGTTTCGATGTTTTCTTTCGGTGGTGTACAGAAGTCTTTCCCAATCCAGGCCTTGCTCATTTTTATAAAAGTCAGCCTGTCAGCATTGTCAGTTGACAGGCGGATGGGCTTATCTGTTATAATTCCACCAGTGGCACTAAAAACCCCTCTGACAGAACGCTAGCAGCAGGGCAGGCCAGGACCTCCAAGGCGTAAAGAGCCTGTTCATGCCACATGTTCAGCTTGGATACCCAATAAATAAAAGGCACAGAGGAATCTCGGAGGATGTTTGTACGATCTGCAAGGTACTCCCTCAGCATCTTCCCAAACATTGCACTTCTTGTGCCAGCACCCCTTGCCTCTGTGCCGCCACGATGGGAGGGTCTGAGAAAAGTGGCCCAGAACTTTGCCATTGTTCC
Source organism: Dendrobates tinctorius (assembly GCF_039654945.1). Classification (NCBI taxonomy): domain Eukaryota; kingdom Metazoa; phylum Chordata; class Amphibia; order Anura; family Dendrobatidae; genus Dendrobates; species Dendrobates tinctorius. The sequence goes on along the minus strand of NW_027362013.1, from coordinate 725,796 downwards.
CCTGCCTGAGCTGGATTGTACTTCTGTCTCCGTCGCTTGGACTCCTTGGTTGTACAACAAACTCTGACGTCTGCTGCCAGCGTTCTCACATGGGAATATTTTCAGTAATTCCGCTACAAGGGCCCTCTGGTACAACAACATTTTTGTACACTTCTCTGCCTCTGGAAGAAAAGATTGAAAGTTCTCCTTGTAGCGTGGATCTAGTAGTGTCACCAACCAGTAATGAGTGTCACCGAAAATGTTTATAATGCGAGGGTCAAGGGAAACGCAGCGCAACATAAAGTCAGCCCAATGAGTCCCAGACTCTTAACAGGCAACACTTCCGTGTCCTCGCCCCAACAGGATGACTGATCATGCTGTCCTGCTCCTCCTTGTCCTCAGGCCTACAACACTTACAACGAATCTCAGTAAGATCAGAGTACAAACATTGTTGTAAATACCTTCTTGTAAATACACCCCTGTAGTTTTAAGATCCCCCACCTAATTTTAGATTGTAAGTTATCACGAGCAGGATTGTTTTGTTTGGGTTGAATTATTATCATCGTTGTTGCTTACTGTAGATTGTAAGCTGGCATAAGCAGGGTAGTTTTATTTGGGTTTAATTATTTGATTATTGTTATCCTTGTTATTTAGGACTGTTGTGTTTGAAACTGTTAAGCTGTAAGTATGTTTTCGCTCTATAATAACTTTAAAGCTTCAAATTAGAACTCAGAAAAGCAGGATGGAGACATTAGTTATGTTGTCTTTGACGCTCACCCTCTTGGTGGATTTCTCAAAGTTTTGGAGGATGGCACACATGTCAGACATCCATGTCCACACCTCATATGCTATGTGTGAAGACAGAACAGAATACCGACAACATTGTTGATGCTGGTAGATTAGTCACCAACTGCCCTCTTCTGCTCAGAAATCCTTTCCTACATCTGCAGTGTTGAGTTCCAAGGCCTGGGGGCATCACACACCAGTCAGTGAGCCAGAAGTAGCAAGCACTGTTGAATCACGGCAATGGCGGATGAAGCTGTAGCTGACTTTCTAAAATGGGTATTTAGAGCTTTGTATTTTTACCAGCAGATCTGCCAGCTCCATGTCGCTTTTCAAAAAACATTGACCAATTTGGTTAAGCGCATGAACCAGGCATGGCAAGTGTGTGAGATCTCCTCGCCAAAGAGCAGCCATCAGGTTCCACCCGTTGTCACACACAAACATGCCTGACTGTGTTTTCACCAGTCTCATCCACAAATATGCCTGCTGTTTCATAGGTGTCCACAACTTTACAGCATTGTGGTTTTTTCCACAGAAGCATATTAGCTTCAGCACAGCCTGTTCCCACTTTGATTAGGCAGTGCTGCCAGCTTGAGATTGATGTGCTACCTTTTTGAGCTGGAGGCTGAAGAGGAGACGAAGGGGGGCAGTGCACTATGCACCCAAAGCGCCGACACTGTGTAAAAATGCAGCAAACAGACCCATTGACCTAGTGGCATGGGGCCAGCTTAAGATAAATCGGGCAAGACATCAAAGATTTTTGGCGTGGACAAGCAGCGCATCGGAGGCTGAGTAGCGTGCTCCGTCCTTACAGCAGTGGCTGTTATGATTGGGTCATCGAGGAGGAAAACAAGACTAAGCTAAGCCACAGAAAACCAGAGAGGTTGGTAACTAAGCGGATTGCAGACCCCTGATCCTATCCACACAACTAGCAGTAGCCGTGGAGCATACCTACGATGATTCTAGATGCCTCGACACAGCCGGAGGACTAAATAAGCCCAAAACAAGAAAAGGGGAAATTTAAACTGCCCCAGAGCAGACCCCAAAGGAATAGACAGCCCCCAAACATATATTGCCGGTGAGACAAGATGATAACAGAAACACAGGTAGGAAAATAGGCTGAGCAAACTATGGGGCCCACACTAACTAGAAAGGACAGGAAAGGAAAGATGCTGTCTGCAATCATGCCAAAAAACCCTTCAAAAATGTCCAACACCTCTAATAGCAAAAAAACCTTGAAGTCACTAGACTTCACCCATTATATCAGCACTCTAATAAGGGACAAAAAGCAACCTGGCACAAACAGTAACATAAGAATGGAAATTCAGCACAGCCCCAGCCGGGCCTGGCTGAGCACACAAAACTGAATAGACAAAACCAAATCAAATGTGAACAATAGCAAAAAACACTTAGCTTGAGAATGTAGGGACTGAACTGGAAACTAAGACCTCTGGAGGCAGGTAAAATCACCAGCATGGATAGAGGGAGTCGGCTGTCTTAAATCCAGTCAGAGACTCCAGATGTCCAATCGTCGTCCTCATTATCAGGTGGCAGGTCTCTGTTAATTAGATCAGCTTCATTACCTCCTGCAACCACCAGAGGGAGCCCGGAAAGAGAACTCACGACTCCTCTGTCAATGCAATCAGCTCCAACACCCTCACCAGCAACCAGAGGTAGACCAGAAAGTGAATTCACAACAGTACCCCCCCTTTGAGGAGGGGTCACCAAACCTTCATCCACGCCACCAGGCTGATCAGGATGGGCCCGGTGAAAAGCACAAACCAATCTATCGGCATGAATGTCAGAAGCAGAGACACAAGCATTATCCTCCTGGCCATATCCCCTCCATTTGACCAAGTACTGGAGTCTCCTTCTAGCCAAGCGAGAATCCAATATTTTCTCTACTTCATATTCCACATTGCCTTTAACCAATACAGGGTCAGAAGGCACCGCCATGGGAACTACTGGCTCAACAAACCTCTTCAACAGAGATTTATGAAACACGTTATGGATAGTGTTGAGCATTCCGATACCACAAATATCGGGTATCGGCCGATATTTGCGGTATCGGAATTCCGATACTGTTATGATTCCACCACATGGCAGGGGAAGAGGGTGCCACTGAGCTCCACCCACCACTGACCCTACCTACTTGCCGGTCCCACCCTAGCCGGTGGGCGACAACTGGGCGGCGGTCCCTACCTCAGCGTAAGTGCAGGGAGCTACAGTGAGGGTAAACCGAGGGTGGAATGAGTGCAGGACAACCTAAGTGAGACAAGCAGCAGCAAGGAGGACTCCTAGAGTGAAACTAAAGAGTGAATGAACCTGAAGGGTAAAACCACGAAACCCCAAGCTAACACAAAAAATACTAAGATTTCAGCAAAGACCAAAGCGGAAAGCTGGAGTCCCAGAGGTACTCAACGAAAGAGAGACCGGGAGGCTGTCAGAGGTTGTACCGGACAGCGCTGTAGGGAAGACAGGAATCCGTACCACAGAAGAATCACCGGCAAGGAGTGAGAGCCCTGTGGAGTGCTAAATAGGAAAAAGGCGGGACATAAGCACAGGAAACAGTGAAGCAGCCAATCACCAGAACGGAGGAAGAACAATGAACGAAAAAGAACTAGTTGAACAGAAACTGTATATTAAGAATGGTTGTGTGGCACAGCAAGTAAGGCAGCGAGACTTGCTGTGGAACACAGACTAGACCCCGGTACGAATCCTGACATTACCCCCTCCTTTATGAGGGGCCCCTGGACCCTCACACAGGGAAGGCTTCTCAGGAAAATTGATATGGAACCTCTTACATAACCTGGGAGCATGAACCTCAGAATGAGACACCCACAACCACTCCTCAGGGCCATACCCCTTCCAGTCCACCAGGTACTGCAGGACCCCACGAACTTTCCTGGAATCCAAGCTCTTTTTTACCTCAAACTCGGGGTGACCAAGTACAACAACAGGAGCAGGAGGTGTGTCAGCCGGACAAACTGGAGGTACATAAGGTTTTAGGAGAGAGACATGGAATACCTTATGCACTCTCATCGCCTGGGGGAGATCCAATTTGACAGAAACAGAGTTGATTATCTGAGATATTTTAAAAGGACCAATGTACCGGGGAGCCAGTTTACCAGAGGGGACTCTTAGTTTCAGATTTTTAGTAGAAAGCCACACTTTCTGCCCAACTTCAAAGGAAGGACTTCTCCTCCTTTTCATATTAGCAAAGTGGCATTGTGACTCATGAGCCTTTTTGATGTTGCTTTGGACTTGCTCCCAAACTGACCACAGATCAGAGGAAACAATCTCTACCTCAGGATTGTCCGAGGGGTCCTCAGAGAAAGAGCTGGATTTAGGGTGAAATCCCATGTTGCAGAAGAAGGGAGATATCCCTGTGGAAGAGTTCACCCTATTATTTATGGCAAACTCTGCCAGGGCAATAAAAGATGCCCAGGTCTCTTGCTTATCAGCCACATAGCAACGTAAGAATTGTTCAAGGGCTTGATTGGCCCGTTCTGTCTGCCCATTGGTCTCCGGGTGAAAGGCCGATGAGAAAGCAAGGGAAACGCCAATCTTACTACAGAAAGCTCTCCAGAATTTGGAGACAAATTGGGTACCCCTATCTGACACAATATTAGAAGGAATTCCATGCAGCCGCACCACATGATTTAGAAACAAGGGGACCAATTGCTTGGCGGATGGCAATTTGGGTAAAGGAATAAAGTGCGCCATCTTACTAAAGCGATCCACCACAACCCACAAGGTAGTCATTCCCAGGGAGGAAGGTAAATCAGTAACAAAGTCCATGGAAAGATGGGTCCATGGCTTGGAGGGAACAGGTAGAGGACATAGTTCACCCAAAGGCCGTGAGCGGTTAACCTTAGACCGGGCACAAATGTCACACGCCTTGACATAGGCAGTGGCATCCCGGCGTAAAGTCGGCCACCAAAAATTTCTGGAGATTGACTCCATAGTACCAGAGATACCAGGGTGACCTGAAAGAGGAGAGTTGTGGTGTTCATTCAGCAGTCTCAAACGCAAATGACAGGGAACGAACCATTTATTATCAGGAGAGCCGGACGGAGACAAATGTTGAAATTGCTTAACTTCAGCAAACAAATCAGAGGAATTAGCAACCAAAAATACTTTATCAGGTAAAATGGGAACAGGTGGGATGTTTGACGGTTGTTCAGGCAAGAAGCTTCTAGATAGCGCGTCTGCTCTGGCGTTTTTGCAGCCGGGTCTGAAAGAAATCACAAAATTAAAACGTGAAAAGAACAACGCCCACCTTGCCTGTCTTGGATTAAGCCGTTTGGCCGTTTTGAGATATTCAAGATTCTTATGGCCGGTGATTCTGTTATGATTCCACCACACGGCAGGGGAAGAGGGTGCCACTGAGCTCCACCCACCACTGACCCTACCTACTTGCCGGTCCCACCCTAGCCGGTGGGCGACAACTGGGCGGCGGTCCCTACCTCAGCGTAAGTGCAGAGAGCTACAGTGAGGGTAAACCGAGGGTGGAATGAGTGCAGGACAACCTAAGGGAGACAAGCAGCAGCAAGGAGGACTCCTAGAGTGAAACTAAAGAGTGAATGAACCTGAAGGGTAAAACCACGAAACCCCAAGCTAACACAAAAAATACTAAGATTTCAGCAAAGACCAAAGAGGAAAGCTGGAGTCCCAGAGGTACTCAACGAAAGAGAGAACGGGAGGCTGTCAGAGGTTGTACCGGACAGCGCTGTAGGGAAGACAGGAATCCGTACCACAGAAGAATCACCGGCAAGGAGTGAGAGCCCTGTGGAGTGCTAAATAGGAAAAAGGCGGGACATAAGCACAGGAAACAGTGAAGCAGCCAATCACCAGAACGGAGGAAGAACAATGAACGAAAAAGAACTAGTTGAACAGAAACTGTATATTAAGAATGGTTGTGTGGCACAGCAAGTAAGGCAGCGAGACTTGCTGTGGAACACAGACTAAACCCCGGTACGAATCCTGACAGATACTGAGTTCCCAAACTTTTTGCATATCGAATACCGAAATTGGAAGTTCCCATAATGCTATGAGCCAGTTTGATTTGATTCAGCCAATGAGGAATCCTCAGAAGTGTGGGCACATCCTGTTAGGCATGTAGGCATGTTAAGTAATGGCATGGCTGTGATTGGCTGCTGAAATGATGTCATGATGCACAATAAAAGCCGCCGCTGCCATTTAGGATTCACTCTGCTGTGAATTCAGTTAGGGACAGGCTGCTGTTCAAGACTCTGAGGGACAGTTAGAAATAGCAATTTGCTAAATAATATTGTGCTTTACCCAGGCTACATTATCAGTCACTGTAGCTTTCTTTTGCCTTGCAGCGCTGTTCACAGCTTTCTGCAAGGTCTGTGTGTGTGCAGCTCATGCTGTAGTGTGTACTGCACCATCTCTGGTTGTAGGCCGCTCAGCGTGCATCACTGCCTCATACATATTTTTGTTTTATTGCTGCTCATTTTTCATTAATTCTCCTATTAGTGTGCATCCATCCGTATCCATATACGTTGGTTGCAAACCCTATAGGAGTAGACTGCGGAGCCTTTCTGCAGCCTTTCAGTGCTAGTGCCCAGTTCTCTGCACTGTTCACGGGTGTCTGTGAGGTCTCTGTGTGTGAGTGCAGCTCACGTTGTAGTGTGTTCTGCAGCCACCTCTGGTTGTAGTCCGCTCAGCGTGCGTCACTGCCTCATACGTAGTCCTTTTTTTGTTTTATTGTAGCTCATTTTTCCTGATTTTTTTATCCTATTAGTGTGCTTCCATCCATATCCATCTACATTGGTTGGTTGCAAACACTATATAGGAGTAGATAGAGGAGCCTTTTTGCTGGCTTGTGCCCTGCAGCCGCTGCCAGATTAGTATTAGCCTATTTTTTGGAGCCTGATCTTTTGCATTGTAGGTTACCTTCCTGCATTGTAATAGCTCCAAAAAGTTTGTGATACTATCGCTTTCACATCTTTAGTCACATCCTTTTCGTTTTTTCTTTAAAAAAAAACACGTAAATAGAGTTCACCAAACACTCCACTTGACAGTTGTGTAGGCCACATTAGCTCATATTAAAGTGTAGTCCACACACTTTATAAGATTAGTGTTTCTTATACATGTTAGCTGCTGTTCAGAGATAAGCACACTAAGCCCCCCCTTTGTACTTTTCTGCCTATCTTTATCAGTCTACCAAGATGAAGAAGGCAGGGAGTATGGCACGTGGTCGTGGGCGTGGAGATTCAGCAGGGAGAGGACGTGGGGATTCTGTGCCTGCTGCGGGCACCAGTGACTCAGCATCCCCCAGTTTTACCTGGCAACAGTCCTTTATGCGCAGCTTTGTAGGACCTCGCCGTACCCCACTGCTCCGGGACGAACAAATTGAAGCCATTGTCGGATGGATGGCAGCTAACGCATCGACTTCAATGACTTCCACATCCTCTCAGGGCCAGAGCCCTGAAGAGCAACTGGGTTGCCCTCCCAGGGCTGTGGTGTACTCTGTACCGGGCCGGTGTCAGCGGGATGTGTCACAGCAGCGGTGACCCAGTCCTTGGCCCTGGGCGCCCATGTAACAGGGGAGATTGAATAGTGGAATGTAGTTAGATGAATAGTTCATGACGCCACCTGTGGTGCTCGGCAAGGGGGTGTTGAGCCGACGCTGCATGCAGATCCGTTGGGACTGATGGTATGGTGCAGTAAAGATGTAAAAGCTCCCCACAGGTGAAGCTGTAGTCCCAGGGCAGTGTAGATGTGGTTGGCACGGGGATGTAGCAGTGCGAGAAAGGTAGGAAGCAGACAAGACACAGCGGGGTGCAATTTCTGTACCTTTACTTGATAACTGCAGTCCAGGGTCCTGATTACAGATGGTAACGGAGAAGGCTAGCCTGAAAGCAACTCAGGGTTTCTCTCTCAGCAGAAGGGCTGTGCAGTCTCCTTTCCTAGCGCTTACTTAAGGGATCTCCAGTACTGAGTTACACTGAAGTTCCTCCTGTCAGATGTTCTCAAGAACCTTACTTCCACGGCAGACAGCTGTAGCCTATCTCGGGAACTCCTTTCTCGTGAGTCCCAGCTCACTATCCAAGCTGCTGTTGTGCCCTCAAGTCTTAGATGGGAATAGGGCATTTACAGCCCCCTACTCCTCTGGTGTCTGTTGTAGGACCGTTAGTATCCATACAACCGTGGAGACCAGGCTCCAGTTCATGCGTTCTCACTCGAGATGAGCTCTTCCTCTCAGCTCTATCTCAGTGCTCCTTCCACACGTCTGCACACTTCACCCTCCACAGACTAACTGACTCCTCCTTCCTCTTGGCCCTCAGAGAGCACTCCTCCCCTTAATTCCGGTTCAGAGTCCCCCCTGCTGGCCTGGAGTGGAACTGTGTTGCATGCATAGATTGACTGCGAGAGAGACCCATCATTGCCTCCAAGCCTGGCATTACCCTCCCTTGGAGGAAGGCAAAGCCAGTGTGGTGGCCATACTCCTGGGGGTGCCATATTCCCCCCTAGTGCAAGTCTGCACTCCTTGGCTGAACAAAACATGAAAACATACAAACAGTTAAACAATAATAATTGTACAAGATTTTAAAAATGAAAAAGTTGCAAAGGCCAAGTGCTTCAAAAATGGTCCTATGATGATAAGTTCAAGCATCATTGTCCATGTCATGGTATCTGGAATTTTGGTCTGACAAGCGAAGGCTTAACATGGTATCTGAAATTTTGGTCTGACAAGCGAAGGGTTAATGGTTGGAGCCTCTCTTTGGTCTCAGGGAGGGTATTTATGGCCACAGGCGAGCAACCTTCCCTGTCGTTTATACGTCATACTTGAGTGTGTCCGACCCTGCCTTTGCTAAGTGCCTCTCGCCTGTTTCCGTGTTTGTGGTGTGTATGACCTGGTGGTCTGGATTTTGGTTTTTGTCTCTAGGCTTCCTGATTTGGTACCATCCTGCTCGACCCGTGTTCTGACCTTTGGCTCCCCTAGACTACTTTCTGACTTTCTGATTTTGTACGGTGCAGCCGACCCGTGCCTGACCTCCTGCTTCCCTGACCATTCTTGCTCTGCCTGACTCTGTACCGCATTGATTCTCCTGTGTATGACTTCTGGATTGCCCGACTATCGCTACTGTATAAACCCCTGGCTCTCTGAGCCCTCTGCCTGTCACTTCAGTGTCCCTGCGATAAGCTCCGCCCCCTCTGACATCACATGTCACGTGGTGCTAGGTCCTGCAGCCTCTGAGTGCTTCTGCAAGCACTCCGCCCCTTCCACAGGTCCTGCGACCTCCCAAGCTGTGCTCCTGCACTGCTCCCTCTGACAGCCCCGTGGTCTGAGTTCCTTCCCCAACACCGGGACCGCTGACCGGTCACGCTACACTCCTGCAGATAAGGGTAAGCGTGATAGTCCATGGTCCATTCCTGGCAAATGGTGAATTATATACAAGTAAAGTTTTTGACCACACAAGTCCTGTGGTACAATGTCCATAAAACAAAACGGGAACATTTTTAAAGGAAAGTCTTACAGGTTATCTGTAGGCACAAAAATCTTGAGAATAGTTATATATATACATACAATTTCAACATTTACATTCACTTTGCTGTATACGATAGCTGATGGGTGGTATACCTTGTGTGGTGCGGGTAGACCTGCGTAACTCTGATGTGGATAAACTGGGTAAACTAGGTAGCATTCTCCTATGGACTCTTAGACTCACCACGGGTATAACATGTTCACCACTGGCAGGGCAAGGGTTCTCTGGCTCCACTGCTGGTGTGGCATTTGCTGCCTGATTTTCCTGATCCTCAGGGTTTTCTGTAGTTACGTCTCCTGTGCTACCAATTGGGAAAATGTCAACACTGGCACCACTTTCGCATCGTTTACTTTAGTCCAATTCGCAGGGAATTCTCCAAGTATTGTGCTGACCTTCTCTTCTTCCTCTATGGGTTGGATGTTATCTGGTTCTTCCACTCTTTCCCTTAACAAGTCAGGACACAGCTTCAGATGATCTCTTGATATTTCTGCTGAGGTTTCTCATCCATCTTTGCTAATAAGGCATACCTTGGTATTATCAAAATTTGAGGGCAGAATGGTATAAGGTTCAGCTTCCCATTGATCATCCAGCTTATGCAGTCTTCGTTTTCTCTTGAGAACTTGCTCTCCCGGGGACAAGTGAACTGCAGGTGCATTCTGATTGTAAAGCTTCTCCTGCTTTTGTCTTGCCTGGGCCAAACTCTTTTCCACACGTTCTTGTTCTCTTCTGTACTGCTGTTGTCTTTCTGTATCCTAGTCAGCATCTGGGGATGGCACCTCAGGTGTAAGGACTCCCATGTTCAAATCTATAGGCAATTTGCCAGGCCTCGCTCTCATCAGGTATGCCGGGGTACAGTTGGTGGAGTTCACTGGAATATGATTGTAAAGGTCTACCAGATCTGGCAACTTCTCTGGCCACAGATTTCTCTCCTCCAAGGGCAAAGCCTTCAGAAGGTCAATCACTACCTGGTTCATGTTCTCGCACATGCCATTGGTCTGTGGGTGGTACGGGGTTGTCCGGATCGTCTTACAACCATACAGGTTACAGAATTCTTGGAACACTTCTGCCTCGAAAGCTGGACCTTGATCTGTAAGCACTCTTTCAGGATACCCATGTGGTCTACAGAAGTGCTGTTGGAATGCTCTGGCTGCTGTCCGGGCCATTTGAGCTTTGACAGGCACAACTACCAGGAATCTTGAGTAGTGGTCCACGATGGTAAGAGCATAGATGTAGCCTGACCGGCTTGGAACCAGCTTCACATGGTCCAGGGCCACCACCTCAAGGGGCTGTTTGGTGATGATTGGCTGTAGAGGAGCTCTCTGGCTGTTTAGATCCTTTCTGCGCAGGTTGCAATGTCCACACTCCCGGCACCACCTCTCAATGACTTTCCTCATACCAGCCCAATAGAACCTCTCCCGGAGCAATGCTTCCAACTTCTTCCATCCAAAGTGTCCAGCTCCATTGTGGTATGCTTCCAGGACCATTGATGCCTCTCTCTTTGGGACTATCACCTGCCAGACCAGCTCATGAGTGCGGGTATTGATACTCCTCTGACACAGCTTTCCTTCATAGATGAACAGCCGGCCTCTCTCCTTCCACAACTGCTGGGTTTCTTTAGGGGCATCCGACTCTGGGCGTGAGTCAGCTTGTGCCAGCAACTCTTTCACCAGGTGGACTTCAGGGTCACTATCTTGCATTTCTGCCCAGTCATGATGGGGCAATGGATTCAGGGTGACCTCCTTCAAGCCAGACCACCCGTTTCTTACTCCTTGAGCACGTTGGGCCGCAATTGGCTGGTGGAAGGGAGGTAGCTCTATTTCTTCAAGAGCCTCAGGGTCTTCTCCTGCATCTGGCAGATTAGGCATCCTGGACAGCGCATCAGGGTTGGCATTCTTGTGCCCTGCCCAGTACATGATGGTAAACTCATAGTTAGATAGCCGAGCCATCCATCACTGTTCCAGTGCACCTAGTTTTGCAGTGTCCAAGTGTGTCGACGGGTTGTTGTCCGTGAAGATGGTAAACTTGGCGGAGGTTGGGTAATGTTTGAACCTTTCGGTGACAGCCCAAACTATGGCATGGAACTCCAGCTTGAAAGAACTGTAGTTGTCAGGGTTTGCAGCTTCCTGCTGGCGTAAGAGATTACTCTTTCTTTTCCGTTCTGTACCTGCGACAGTACTGCTCCTAGTCCCACATTGCTGACATCAATGTACAGCAAAAAGGGTTTGTCATAATCTGGGTAGGCCAGAACTTCGTCACCTGTGAGAGGCATCTTCAATCTGGTGAAGGACCTCTCCAACTCCTCCGACCATTCAAAGGTGGAATTCTTCTGTTTGGTTTTCTTGGACTGCCCCACCAGGAGATGTTGCATAGGGGTGGCTATTTCAGTAAAGCCTTTGATGAATCTTCGGTAGTAACCTACCAGTCCAAGGAATTGGCGTACTTCATGGAGGCTGCTGGGCTTCGGCCAGTCCTGGATGACTGTGACCTTGTCAGGATCTGGTGCCACACCTTCTGCACTGACCACATGACCGAGGTACTGTACCTTGGGCTTCAGGAGGTGGCATTTGGAAGACTTCACCTTCCAAATGGACTCCAGTCACAGAACATCTTTCTTGCCAGTAGAGAAACAGAAATCGGTGAGGAGCAGAATGAGAGAGCTCCTGAAAGGTCACGTTTCCATCAGATCCACAATGAGAGTTTTGGGCCTCATGATGGCTTGTATCCCCTGTGTTCATTGGGCACAGTTTCACTCGAGCCCTGCAGTGAGAGGTCCTGTCAGCCTGGGATCGACGACAGTCTACCCTTGACAGAAGAATATCCTTATCCCCAGCAGAAAGGAGGTCACTACTTTGGTGGATTCAGCCAGGAAACCTAAAAGTGGGCTTTAATTTGATTGCCTCTTCATGGGTGGTAATAACCACGGACTCCGGCAAGTAGCGATGCGAAGCGCACCTGGTAGGAAGTATTCTCCAGGTAGAATGGCCATCGGACATGCGTTCCAGGTCTTCCAACTACAGAGAACTCTACGCTGTGTCGGAAGCCCTAAGATTTAATCGAGCACTGTTAAGGGGCCAGCACGTCAAGATTCTGTCAGACAATGTGACGACGGTGTCCTTCCTGTGTCTCCAAGGGGGTCCCAGACATTGAATGCTCCAGGATCTGGCAAAAGAGATTGTTTTCATGGGCATAGAAGACAGTCCGACAGCAGTTCATCTCGAGGGGTCTCAAAATGTTGTGGCGGACTACCTGAGCAGACCAAAGGTCTGACAACGAAATGGGAGCTAAACAAGGTGTTCCAGTACTTCTGTCATCCAATCCAGAAGCCGTCGACGCATTAAGTCAGAGATGATGACGGTCCCTGTCCTACGCATCCCCCCCATAGCACTCATTCCAGCCATCCTCAGGAAGATACAGGAGGATCAGGCAAAGGTACTTCTGATCACCACGTTCTGGCCAAAAGGAAGTTGGTCTTTGCTGCTGCTAACTATGGCATTAGAAGACTTGGTTCTGCTTCCATGGAGTAAAGACCTCATCTATCAGAGCCCAGTCTTCCATCTGGATCCGGAAAGGCTACATTTTTCAGCTTGGATCCTGAGCAGGACATCCTGAGAGCTTGGAGGCTGTCAGACCAGGTTATAACCACAATCCAGGCCAGTAGGAAGCCAGTTACTTCTGCAATATATTATAAGATCTGGAAGATCTGTTTTTAGAGTGGCAGTTCTGATTTTATTGCGGGGAAGCCCGATATCCCAAGCGTCTTAGACTTCCTTCAGGCTGGTTTTAATAAGGGGCTTAGACCCAGTACCTTAAAAGTCCAGATAGCGAAGTTAGGCCGGGGTCAGACTTGCGAGAAACTCGCACGAGTCTCGCATCTCAATACCCGGCACTGCTATCGGCACGTGGGACCAGAGTGCTCAGCTGGAAATACATGCAGCTGAGCGCTCCGGTCCCGAGTACTGGTGGCAGTGCCGGATATTGAGATGTGAGACTCATGCAAGTTTCTCGCAAGTCTGACCCCGACCTTAAGCACTTTCTTTGCCTACTCTCTGGCCACTCTCCCATGGGTAATAAGGTTTGTCAGGGCAATCCAGCATCTGTGCCCCACAATCAGGTGGTCAGTTCCCTCCTGGGATCTTAATTTGGTCCTTAGGTCCCCATGTTCGAATCCTTATGTCCCTGGGGAAAAGCTGTCCATTTCACAGTGTACCGTAAAAACAGCATTTTTGGTAGCTGGTACTACAGGAAAACATGTACGGGAGATTCAGGCCTTGTCCATTCGGGACCCATATCTTCAGATTTGGGATGACCATATAATCCTAAAATTAGAACGCCTTTTGTACCAACCAAGAAATTGTTCTACCCTCGTTCTGCAAAAACCCCTCAAATGAGAAGGAGCGGCCCTTCACAAGTTATATGTCAAACAGGTTGTCATTATTATTTTTTTTTTATTATTATTATTTATTTATATAGCACCATTGATTCCATGGTGCTGTACACGAGAAGGGGTTACATACAAATTACAGATATCATTTACAGTAAACAAACTAACAAAGACAGACTGATACAGAGGACCCTGCCCTTTTGGGCTTACATGCTACAGGATGGTGGGGAAGGAGACAGTAGGTTGGTGGGTTGCAGCAGTTTCTTTGTTGGTTGAGGTGAGATCACCGGTAGTGGTGAGAGAGAAGGAGGTAGCGGGGTCATTGCAGGCTGTAGGCTTTCTTGAAGAGGTGGGTTTTCAGGTTCCGTCTGAAGGATCCAAATGTGGTTGATAGTCGGATTTGTTGGGGCAAAGAATTCCAGAGAATAGGGGCTATTCGGGAGAAGTCTTGGAGGCAGTTGGGTGAGGAGCGAATAACTGTGGAGGAGAGGAGATTACATGAGGGAAGGTATTGGGAGATTAGTTCAGAGACATGTTATAGATGGCCTTGTAGGTCAGTATTAGTAATTTGAACTGTATACGCTGAGGGTATGGGAGCCAGTGAAGAGATTTGCAGAGGGGAGAAGCGGAGGAGTAGTGAGGAGAGAGATGAATTAGTCAGGCGGCAGAGTTAAGGATAGACTGGAGAGGTGCGAGGGTGTTAGCAGGGAGACCGCAGAAAAGGATGTTGCAGTAGTCGAGGCGGGAGATGATGAGGACATGCACAAGCATTTTAGTAGACTGAGGGTTGAGGAAAGGACGGGTTCTGGAAATATTTTTGAGCTGGAGGCGACAGGAGGTAGAAAGAGCTTGGATGTGCGGTTTGAAGGACAGGGCAGAGTCAAAGGTTACTCCGAGGCAGCGGACTTCCGGTACTGGGGAAAGGCTAGGTCGGGTAAGGAAGATCTGAGAGATGGAGGAAAGATGATGAGTTCAGATTTGTCCACATTGAGCTTGAGGAAGCGAGAGGAGAAGAAGGAGGATATGGCTGATAGACACTCTGGGATTCTGGACAGCAGAGAGGTGACGTCTGGGCCAGAGAGGTAGATCTGGGTGTCATCAGCATAAAGATGGTAGTGTGAATCCGTGGGACTTTATGAGTTGCCCCAGACCAAGTGTATAGACTGAGAAGAGTTGGGGTCCTAAAACAGAGCCTTGGGGGACTCCAACAGGGAGAGGATGGGATGACGAGGTGGTGTGGGAGTGGGAGACGCTGAATGTGCGATTGGAAAGGTATGAGGAGATCCAGGATAGGGAAAGGCCTTTGATGCCAAAGGAGGAGAGGATCTGTAGTAGGAGGCAGTGGTCAACTGTGTCGAATGCAGTGGACAGGTCTAGAAGCAGGAGTATAGAGTATTGTCCATTTGATTTGGCTGTAAGTAGGTCGTTAGTAATTTTGGTCAGGGCTGTCTCAGTGGAGTGGTGGGGGCGGAAACCAGATTGTAGATTGTCAAAGAGCAAGTTAGATGATAGGTGGGAGGAAAGTTCAGCATGGACTTGCTGTTCCAGGAGTTTGGAAGCGAATGCGGGCAACGATATTGGGCGATAGCTGGACATAGCGGTTGGGTCGAGGGTTGGCTTTTTAACCCCTTTCTGCCATAAGACGTACTATCCTGTCCATGTGCCCTGGGATTTAATCCCCAGGGACGGGATAGTACGTCTAGCGCGATCAGCGGCGCCCACGTGGTGAGCCCCGCTGATCGCGGCCGGGTGTAGCTGATTATCACAGCTGACACCCGGCACAATGTGTCAGGGGCGGTCACGGACCGTCCCAGACATGTTAACCCCTTGTACACCGCGATCAAACACGATTGCGGTGTAGCGGGGGTTAAAGAGAAGCATCGGCAGGGAGGGGGCTCCCTCCGTGCTTCCCTGAGCCCCCCACGGCAGCGTAATGTGCAGTGCTGCTGCGGGGGGCTCTTTCCCTACAGGCCCCTGCATCCAAGATGGCGACGGGGACCTTCGGGGGCCTGTAGGGAGCTGACTTCCTCACTGCCTGCAAAGCGCAGGCATGAGGAAGTCTGCAGCAGTGCCTGTGACAGATCGCCGATCTGTCACAGTGACAGATCAGCGATCTGTCA
Organism: Dendrobates tinctorius; assembly: GCF_039654945.1. Classification (NCBI taxonomy): domain Eukaryota; kingdom Metazoa; phylum Chordata; class Amphibia; order Anura; family Dendrobatidae; genus Dendrobates; species Dendrobates tinctorius. The sequence continues at coordinate 710,014 of NW_027362013.1, read as the reverse complement.
CAGGACAGTGATGTCCCACCTGGGACAATGTAATAAAGTTAAAAAAAATAAAAAAAATGTAAAAATAATTTTTAAAAAATCGCTAAATAAATTAGTAAAAAAAAAAAAAAAAATATTCCCCAATAAATTCATTTTTTGAAAATAAAAAAAACAAAACAATAAAAGTACATATATTTGGTATCGCCGCGCCCGTAACGACCCGCCCTATAAAACTGTCCCATTAGTTAACCTCCTTAGGGAACCGCTTAAAAAATAAAAATAAAAAACGAAGCAAAAAATAATGATTTATTATCATACTGCCGAACAAAAAGTGCAATAACGCGCGATCAAAAAGACGCATATAAATATTCATGGTACCACTGAAAACATCATCTTGTCCCGCAAAAAAGAGCCGCAATGCAGCATCATTAGCGAAAAAATACAAAAGTTATAGCTCGCAGAATAAAGCCATGCAAAAATAATTAGTTTTTATATAAAATAGTTTTCATTGCATAAAACCGCCAAAACATAAAAAAAGACCTAAATGAGGTATTGCTGTAACCGTACTGACCCGAAGAATAAAACCGCTTTATCAATTTTACCGCACGTGGAACGGTGTAAACGCACCCCCCAAAAGAAATTCATGAAACGCTGGCTTTTGCTCATTCTGCGTCCCAAAAATCGGAATAAAAAGCGATCAAAAAATGTCACGTGCCCGAAAATGGTACCAATAAAAACGTCAACTCGTCCCGCAGAGAATATGACCTCACATGACTCGGTGGGTCAAAATACGGAAAAATTATAGCTCTCAATATGTGGTGATGCAAAAACTATTTTTACAATAAAAAGCGTCTTTTAGTGTGTGACAGCTGCCAAACATAAAAACCGCCATAAATAGTAAATCAAACCCCCCGTTATCACCCCCTTAGTTAGGGAAAAATAATAAAATAAAAAAAATTTATTTATTTCCATTTTCCCGTTAGGGTTAGGGTTAGGGCTAGGGTTAGGGCTAGGGTTAGGGCTAGTGTTAGGGCTGAGATTAGGGTTAGGGGTGTGTTGGGGTTAGGGTTGGAGTTATAATTGGGGTGCTTCCACTGTTTGGGCACATCAGGGGCTCTCCAAATGCAACATGGTGTCTGATCTCAATTCCAGCCAATTCTGCGTTGAAAAAGTCATATGGTGCTCCTTCCCTTCCAAGCTCTGCCATGCGCCCAAACAGTGTTTTACCCCCACATATAGGGTATCAGCCTACTCAGGACAAATTGCAAAACAACTTTTGGGGTCCAATTTCTCCTGTTACCCTTAGGAAAATAAAAAATTGGGGGCAAAAATATCATTTTTGTGGAAAAAAATGATTTTTTTATTTTAACGCCTAGGCGTTATAAACTTCTGTGAAGCACTTGGGGCTTCAAAGTGCTCACCACACATCTAGATAAGTTCCATGGGGGGTCTAGTTTCCAAAATGGGGTCACTTGTGGGGAGTTTCAATAGTTTAGGTACATCAGGGGCTCTTCTAACGCACATGACACGCGCAGACCAATCCATCAAAGTCTGCATTCCAAAACGTCACTACTTCCCTTCCGAGCCCCCACGTGTGCCAATACAGTAGTTTTCGCCCACATATGAGGTATCAGGGTACTCAGGACAAATTGGACAACAACTCTTGGGGTCCAATTTCTCCTGTTACCCTTGGGAAAATAAAAAAATTGGAGACTAATTGATGTTTGTGGAAAAAATAAGATTTTTTTATTTTCATGCCCTGGCATTATAAACCTCTGTGAAGTCCCTGGGGGTTCAAAATGCTCACCACACATCTAGATAAGTTCCTTAGGGGATCTAGTTTCCAAAATGGGGTCATTTGTGGGGGGTTTCCACTGTTTAAGTACATTAGGGGCTCTCCAAAGGCAACATGACAGCTGCAGACCATTCCATCAAAGTCTGCATTCTAAAACGTCACTACTTCCCTTCCGAGCCTCGACGTGTGCCCGTACAGTAGTTTTCTCCCACATATGAGGTATCAGCGAATTCAGGACAATTTGGACAACAACTTTTGGTGTCCAATTTTTCCTTGTACCCTTGGGAAAATAAAAAAATTGGGGACTAAAAGATGATGTTTGTTGAAAAAATATGATATTTTTATTTTCACGCCCGGTCATTATAAACTTCTGTGAAGCCCTTGGGGGTTCAATGTGCTCACCACACATCTAGATAAGTTCCTTGGGGGGTCTAGTTTCCAAAATGGGTTCACTTGTGGGGGTTTTCCACTGTTTAGGTACATCAGGGGCTCTCCAAAAGCAACATGACACCCGCAGGCCATTCCATCAAAGTCTGCATTCCTTAATGTCACTGCTTTCCTTCCGAGCCCCGACGTGTGCACATACAGTAGTTTTCTCCCACATATAAGGTATCAGCATACTCAGGACAAATTGGACAACAACTTTTGGGGTCCAATTTTTCCTTGTACCCTTGGGAAAATAAAAAAATTGGTGACTAAAAGATCATGTTTGTGGAAAAAATACGATATTTTTAAAGTCAAACGGCGCTCCTTCCTTTCTGAGGCCTGTCATGCGCCAAAACAGTGGTTCCCCCCACATATCAGGTATCAGCGTACTCAGGACAAAATGCACAATAACTTTTGCAGTCCAATTTCTCCTCTTACACTTGGTAAAATAAAAAAAATTGAACCTGAAATATTTTTTTTGTGAAAAAAAGTTAAATGTTCATTTTTTTTAAATATTCAAAAAATTCCTGTGACGTACCTAAAGGGTTAATAAACCTCTTGAATATGGTTTTGAGCACCTTAAGGGGTGCAGCTTTTAGAATGGTGTGACTTTTGGGTATTTTCTATCATATAGACCCCTCAAAGTGGCTTCAAATGTGATGTGGTCCATAAAAATAAAATGGTGTTGCAAAAATGAGAAATCGCTGGTCAATTTTTAACCCTTATAACTTCCTATCAAAAAAAAATTTTGGTTCCAAAATTGTGCTGATGTAAAGTAAACATGTAGGAAATGTTATTTATTAAGTTATTTGCGTGCCGTATCTCTTAGATTTAAGGGCATAAAAATTCAAATTTAGAAAATTGCGAAATTTTCAAAATTTTCGCCAAATTTCCATTTTTTCACAAATAAACGCAAGTTATATGAATTAAATTTTACCACTATCATGAAGTACAGTATGTAATGAGAAAACATTGTCAGAATCACTGGGATCCATGGAAGCGTTTCAGAGTTGTAACCTCATAAAGGGACAGTGGTCAGAATTGTAAAAATTGGCCCGGTCATGAACATGCAAACCACCCTTGGGGCTTAAGGGGTTAAGGATAGGCATGATTGTGGCATGTTTGAAAGCAGAAAGGAAGGTATCGGACATTAGTGATAGGTTGAAGTGGTGGGTTAGGCATGGGATAAGTGTGGTGGTGAGGTTGGAGAGGAGGTGGGATGGGATGGGATAGAGTGCACATGTTGTGAGGTGCGATTTGGAGAAGAGACAACTAAGCTCCCCTTCAGTGATGTTGGAGAGTGAGGTTATGGGGCTTGGGGTTTGGGCATTGGTCTGGTATACAAAGGGGTTGTGGTGGTTGAGTGATGAAGACTTGCCTTGTTTGGTCAATCTTGTTTTTGAAGTGTGTACCAAAGTCCTTGGCAGAGATGAGGGAGGTTGGAGGACATAGTGGTGGGCGGAGGAGGGAGTTAAAAGTTTTGAATAGCTGTTTGGGGTTGTAAGATAGACCACTGAGTAAGTCCAAAGGATGAAGTAAGGGACAGGAGTTTGGAGGCTGCTGACTGAAGGGTATCAGTGGGGATGTTGAAGTCACCCATGATGATAGTGGGGGTGTCAGTTGAAAGAAAATGAAGAAGCCAGGTAGAGAATTGGTCAATGAAGGCAGTGGTCAGGCCTGGAGGTCGGTATATGACAGCCACTTGGAGGTTGGAGGGAGAGTAGATGCGGACAGAGTGGACTTCAAAAGAGGGGAGGATTAGGGAGGGAAGAGGTGGGATTGGGTTGAAGGTGCAATTGGAAGAAAGGAGAAGACTCACTCCTCCACCGTGTCTGTTGCCAGGGTGAGGAGTTTGGGTGAAGTGGAGGCCCGCTGTAACACAGCGCAGCAGGGGAGGCGGTGTCAGAGGATGTCAGCCATGTTTCTGTGAGGCCGAGGAAAGCAAGATTGCAAGAGAAAAAGAAGTCATGAATCACATGGAGCTTATTGCAGATGGAGCGGGCATTCCAAAGTGTTCCCGAGAGAGGGAGCAGGGGGTTGAGTGTCAATGGCACAGGTTTTAAGTTGGAAAGATTGCGGTAGTTCTTATTAGATAGGGAGCGGTAGGAAGGGGTATTAATGGGGGTATGAGCTGTGGGGGTCCAGGATTGGGAGATATGTCACCAGCAGTGAGGAGAAGCATAGAAAGGGAGAGCAGATGGGAGAAGGAGAGTGGGCAGCTTGTTTTATGTTTCATTCAGACAGATTTGAGATTGATTAGCAGTTCAGCAGAGGAGGTCAGGTGGGGAGGGAAGAGGGAAGGGGAGATGATTATTTGGTTAGAGGGTGCTGGGGTTTGGGGATAGCGAATAACTGCCATAGTAATAACTGCATCTTCAGATACTTATGCTGCAGGGAGACACACGTGCCTGACCCGCACACGTGCCCCCCTAGGCGGCATCTGAATATATAGGACTGAGTAGAGGATCAGGTGAGAGGGATTGTGGGAACTGATTTGGAATAAATTACCAATTGCCTAGCACACCAGGGGAGGTTAGACAATCAAAGGCACAGGGCCTGGCTACATCCATATGCTAGTAACACCTTACACCTGATAACATCTCTACTGGCCCCAACATGGCTGGACAGCAGTAAGTATTGAGTTCAATGCAACAAATGTATTTAGCAAACATTCAGTAGGCACTGTTATATACCATTAAATGAAAGGTTGCACTAGATGACAGCAAACAGGGAATGTAGCAGGAGCAGAGATTGTACCATTAAAAGAAAGGATTACATAGAAGCCACTTGTAGTTGGAGGCAGGACCATAACTTGTTCCTCTTGTTTGGGGGAAAGAATAGAGGGAAGAAAGACTGGGCATGTGCAGTAGTTCTCTGCGGCTCCCATGCCCAAGATTCTCAGCCCCGCAGTGTGAATAAATCATAAGCGACTGTGGGGCGGGATCTCTGGCAGCGCATCCACACAGGTGCGATAGCCAGGCCATGAAGTGATGTGAGAGAACAGGCAGCGCTAACTGCGCATGCCCAAGAAAATATATTACAGCGCAGGCGCCAGCATTTGAATTTAACACAGAGGAGGCGGAGCAAAGACATAAGGAGGAAATGAATGATGGATGCGAGACATCGGTGTCAGAGGGGGAAAGACCTGCCCCCCGGTCAAAATTCTGGCATGTCTGACTAATTTTAAAAACTCTTATTTCGGTGGTGGAAGGGACGCTAAGTAATGAGCCACCTTGACATAATGCAGCATTAGTGCTGCACAAGGTGGCTCTTTTACTTAAAAATGCCTGGGGGGGTGACAGGTTCCCTTTAAGAGCCCACTCGGCTAGAGTGGTATCAACCTCCTGGGCCAAGAGGGTTGGTGGCATCAGTAGACCAAATTTTTAAGGCCTCAACCTGGGCTAGGCTTAATACATTTTGCAGTCATTACAAATTAGACATGTTATCTAGCTAACAGACTGCTTTTGGGAGAAAAGTTCTCCACACAGTAATCCCACCCTGAGGAGGTACTTTGGTATTCTCCATGGTGCTGTCAGGAGGGACGTCCTGGAAAATAGGTATTAGACCTACCGGCAATTATGTTTCCAGGAATCCATCCTGACAGCACCATTAGTTCTCTCCCTGATTATGTTATGTCATATGTTGTAATATGATATTGTTTAATAAATGTGTTAAGTTGCTTCATCCATGGTGTGGTACTTGCTAAACACTGAGGGAATTGGGGTGGGGAGGGGTCTTTTAACCTCTTGTGTACTTTCTTGTCCCTGTAAGGAGGAGGAGGACGACCTCCATGGTGCTGTCAGGATGGACACCTGGAAACATAATTACCGGTAGGTCTAATACCTATTTTTGGATCCAAGGGATGCAGACAGTTAGTCAAATGACCTCCAAACTCAGGATACAAGCCATAGTACACTCTGAAGACCGTGAAGCATGGTGGTGCAAGCGTCATAATATAGGCATGTTTCTCTTACTATGGTGCCGGACCTATTTACTGCATACCCGGGATCAAGGACCAGTTTGCATATATTAAAATACTTGAAGAGGTCATGTTGCCTTACACTGAAGAGGATATGCTCTTGAAATGGGTGTTTGAACAAGACAACGACGGTAAACACACCAGTAAACAAGCAAAATCTTGGATCCAGTCCAACAAAATTGAGGTTTTGGAGCGGCCAGCCCAATTCCCAGACCTTAATCTGATAGAACATTTGTGGGGCGACATCAAAAATGCCGTTTCTGAGGCAAAGCCAACAAATACCAAAAAATTGTGGGACGTAGTCCAAGCATCCTGGGCTGGAATAACAGCTGTCAGGGGCCAGAAGTTGGTTGACTCTATGCAACACAGATGTGAAGCAGGTGTATAAAAGTGTGAGTATACAACTAAATATTAGGTTAGTGATTCACAGGAATGCTAAATCCACAAAAACAATACATATTGTGACTTTGTAAAGACAATTGCAGACGCTGCTATTTTTTAGAACAGCACAATGTTCATTTTTTTGCTATTTTCAGTAAAGTTGTTAAAATTATCTACATTTCTCTTCATGTTTTAAATTAGAAAACAGTGTCCAATATTCCCAATGCTGGAAATAAAAACTAGTATCAAGATTTTGTGCATAACTCATGTTTTTGAACACACTGCTATTATTTTGAACACTACTGTATTGGGGTCGCTGACTTGGTGCAGATCTGCCCCTCTGGGAACATTTTATACACATATTTTTTATATGGTCGAGATTGTAAGATTCATTTAAGAAATTATTAGTTTTAATCCAAATTAATTTTAACTACAATTTACATAAACATATAGTAATCAGAAAGTTTTTTTTAGATATACTGTCACTATTCAAATGGAAAAAATACTATTGATAAAATCTTACCATAAGACCTACAGACCCATCCTTATGAATGCCTGTCACCTGCCCGTTTGGTAGAATATCCCATGGGATGAATTTATGCTATTAAATCCATAGACAGCCTCTTCTGACCTTAGCACTCCGGTATCTTCAGTATTAGATCAGATAGACATGGTGGACAGCAGTGTGAGCAGTCTCCTCTTTCTGAATCAACCCTGGTATCTCCAGTGTAAGATCACATAGATAGGACACACACAAGTTTTAGTGGCCTTTTCTTACCGCAGCACCTCTGGGATCTCCAGTAGTATTAGTGGAGCACATCTTCCTATACATGAAGGAGGGCGCAGCGTCCTGCTGCACATGCTCGCAGGTACCTGTCCTCACATTCTAGGACAGGTTTCTGTCAGTTTAAGAGGATGGCAGCCATTTTAATTTTGTAGTGATTACCTCCTTAGACAAAATTATTATGATTTGATAATTAAAGGGAACCTGTCACCTCTTTTTCCCTCTATAAAAATGTGGCCACCGCCTTTCAGGGCTTAGGCTGGGATCACATTGCGTTAGGGTCAATCCGCTAGTGCTATCCGTTAGATAGCGGCGCAAACACTATCTAACGGATCCGTTAGCACAGCCATTGACTGCAATGTTAATAACGCATACTAACGCATGCCGTTATTTCCTAACGCACCCTCGAACGCTGCTTGCAGCGTTTTTGGGTGCGTTGGTATTAATGCACTGCGAACAGACCCATTCGCTGTGCATAGGAATGTATGGGCTAACGCATGGTAGCACTAGGTACTGGAGCGCTACCATGCGTTAACGCATACAGTTAGTGCTATGGCGCTAAAGATTCCAAAAATGACATTAACGTTAGGCACTGTGAACCTAGCCTTATCTACAGTATTCTATAATGCTGTAGATAAGCTCCCGGTCCGACCTGAAAGATAAGAAAAATAAGTTTTACTATACTCATCCGGGGAGGCGGTCCGTTGCAGGCCGGTCTAATGGGTGTCGCAGGTCTAGGTCCGGCACCTCCCATCTTCATGCGATGTCGTCCTCCTACTTGCTTTGTGTCGCACTCCTGCGCAGGTGTAACTCTCTGCCCTCTTGAGGGCAGAACAAAGTACTGCAGTGCGCAGGCGCTGGGCCTCTCTGACCTTTCCCGGTGCCTGTGCACTGCAGTACTTTGCTCTGCCCTTAGCAGGGCAGAGAAGTACGCCTGTGCTGGAGCTCAATGCCGGGGAGCTATGAATCAAGCAGGAGAGCGGCGTCACAAGAAGATGGGAGGTGCCGGACCCGGACTGCGACACCCATAAGACCAGACCGCATCGGACCGCCCCCCTGTGAGTATAATAAAACTTATTTTTCTTATCTTGCAGGTCGGACCGGGGGCTTATCTACAGCATTATAGAATGCAATTTTCAAACTTTGAATTTTCATGCCCTTAGATCACAGAGCTATATCACACAAAATAGTTAACGGATAACATTTCCCACATGTCTACTTTACATCAGCACAATCTTGGAGCCAAAAATTTTTCATCTTAGGAAGTTATAAGGGTTAAAAGTTGACCAGCGATTTCTCATTTTTACAACAAAATTTGCAAAACCATTTTTTTAGGGACCATATCTGATTTGAAGTCCCTTTAGGGGTCTATATGATAGAAGATGCCCAAAAGTGACATCATTCTAAAAACTGTATACCTCAATGTGCTTAAAGCCACATTCAAGAAGTTTATTAACCCTTCAGATGCTTCACAGGAATTTTTGGAATGTGGAAAAAAAATGAACATTTAACTTTTTTCACAAAAAAATTGCTTGAAACTTTTTTATTTTTACAAGGGTAGCAGGAAAAACTGGACCCCAACATTTGTTGTGTAATTCCTCCTGAACATGCTGATACCCCATATGAGGGAGAAAACTACTCTTTGCGTGCACGGCAGAGATTGGAAGGGAAGGAGCGTCATTTGACTTTTTGAAAGTAAAATTTCTTGGAATCCTTAACAGACATCATGTTTCATTTAGAAAGCCCCTGATGAGCCTAAACAGTGGAAACCCCCCACAGTTGACCACATTTTGGAAAGTAGACCCCTCAGGGAATGTATTTAACTGTGTGGTGAGCATATTGAAGACCAGGTACTTCACAGAAGCTTATAACCTTGAGCCATGAAAATAAAAAAAAATCACATTTTCCATTTTGGCCACAAATTTAGCATTTTCATAAGGGTAAGAGGAGAGATTGCACCATACAATTTGTTGTGTAATTGCTCCTGAGTACGCCCGTACCCCAAATGTGGGGGAATACTATGTTTGAGGCACAGTGCAAAGCTCAGAAGGGAAGAAGCGCCATATTGGAGTTCAGATTTTGCTGGAATGGTTTGAGGGTGCCATGTCACATTGGCAGAGCGTAAGTACTGTGAAGGATAAATTTCAGCTCACCTTTAGTAAGTTCATGAGAACTGATTGAAAGCTCCGAGCACGGACACGTCTCTGCCAAGACGTATATGGAAGAAAAGAAAAGAAAAGAAAGGTCCAGCTCCAGGAGATAAAATCCAGAAATTTTGATTGAATCATGAATAAAAACAGATTCATGGCTGCTGTGATCAAATATCGGCAAACAAATTGAGTTATATTTCCAAAGATCTCTGTACGTGTATTGTAACTATACAATAGGTGGTTATTGTCCTCCCAGCAGGCTGCTTAACACCACTATTCATTTGAGTATTGGCGCCAGTGGACTCCTTTTCTTTCTGATATCTTATTCCATTTGCCTATATATTTCTCACATCTTTCAGCTAACTTGGCTTTTACCAACTATGTACAAGTTACTTGCTCCTGCCCATAGAGCTTCATGTATAATGATCTTTGTGATACACTTTATTCAAAATCAATTTGGCGATGTCCCTTGATCTATTACTTTACAGGTGCATCTCACAAAATTAGAATATCATCAAAAAGTTAATTTATTTCAGTTCTTCAATACAAAAAGTGAAACTCATATATTATATAGAGTCATTACACGCAGAGTGATCTATTTCACGTGTTTATTTCTGTTAATGTTGATGATGATGGCTTACAGCCAATGAAAACCCAAAAGTCATTATCTCAGGAAATTAGAATACTTTATAACACCAGCTTCAAAAAATTATTTTAAAATCCAAAATGTTGGCCTACTGAAATGTACTGTATGTATACTACATGCACTGAATATTTGGTCGGGGCTCCTGTGGCATCAATTACTGCATCAATAACAATAATAATCTTTATTTATATAGCGCCAACATATTCCGCAGCGCTTTGCATTTTAACAGTTTCAAAACACAAGTCATAAATAATGCGGCGTGGTATGGATGTGATCAGCCTGTGGCACTGCTGAGGTGTTATGGAAGCCCAGGTTGCTTTGATAGCAGCCTTCAGCTCATCTGCATTGTTGGGTCTGGTGTCTCTCATCTTCCTCTTGATAATACCCCATAGGTCAGGCGAGTTTGCTGGCCAACCAAGCACAGTGATACTGTTGTTTATAAACCAGGTATTGGTACTGTTATCAAAGCAACCTGGACTTCCATAACCCCTCAGCAGTGCCACAGGCTGATCGCTTCCATGCCACGCCGCATTGATGCAGTAATTGATGAAAAAGGAGCTCCGACCAAGTATTGACTGCATTCACTGAACATACATTTCAGTAGGCCAACATTTTGGATTTTAAAATCATTTTTCAAGCTGGTGTTATAAAGTATTCTAATTTACTGAGATAATGACTTTTGGGTTTTCATTGGCTGTAAGCCATAATCATAAACATTAACAGAAAATAAACACATGAAACAGATCACTCTGTGTGTATTGACTCTATATAATATAGGAGTTTCACTTTTTGTACTGAAGAACTGAAATAAATGAACTTTTTGATGATATTCTAATTTTGTGAGAAGCTCCTGTATATGCAGTCATGGATCATTGCAGCCATTATTGCCATCTATACCATCCTTTCTGTTTAGTTTTATTTTTTTGTCGGCTTGGGTCTCTTATTCCTTTTTTTAATGGTTTTTCAATAAAGCTTTCTAATATTTTATATGTATTCCCTATCTGGCATTTTTTATTTCCGTCATTTTCTATTTGCGTTAATATCTTAGGACAGGATATTTTGCTGCTTTTTCGCTCTGTAGGTTTAGCAGTTTTTAATAGTAAACTTTGCAAACAGTGAAATAAATGATCTATGGTGAAAAAAACACGTGAGGTGCAAAATATGTCCAATATTTCCCATAATATGACGCAGCGCATCATTAGGGTATGTTCACCATTGAGCACGAAGATTCTATCACAAGATTCCATTATGACATCACTGGTGATTCTTGGCCATTGTGACATCACAGCTCAGTCACTACTTCTAGAATGTACACTGGGTCACCGGCGCCATTTTTGGTTCTATAGTGACTGAGAGCATTTGCAATTTTTCACTATGGCTGAATTACTTTTGGAAAATCATCAGGTACAAGCACTGTGGGAGATTGTTATCAATAATCGCCCGGACATTGTGCTTCTACCACCCGATGGCGTCCTCAGCTTCACTCACCAGCTGGTGCTGGAGCTAGTAAGGGATTGCCTGAGGAAACACCGACAACGTCGTCTAACGTCAGAGTATCTGACGGATTTATGTCACAACATCAGGACATTACTTCTCCAGGTAAATGGCGGACGCTCAGCACAAAACTTCTCCATAATCACAGAGAATAATGGTGGGAGAGAAGCTTCTTCTTTCCTCCTATATAAAACACGACGAGTCCCCAGATATGGAGTCGTTGTATCTGCAGAGAGGAGCAGATGTCACATACAATGGCCGCCCCCATTATGTCCCTTCTCATAATCTCAGGATTTTATTTTTTCTTCTTTATAGGCTGAAATAAAATATCAAAATGGAGATTTGGCTTTTCTTAAAGAACTGGCAGAAGAAGTCCTGTCAGTAATAGAATGTCCGACCCGCCCATTGGATCAACCGGTAAGGACCCATCCAGGGTCATGCATAGAAATCATGGGCCCCATAGCAGAAGTCGACAAAGTTGCCCTCTAAACACAGTATGATACCCCGGGGATTTCTAAGATACCAACATCCAGACGCATAGTTTGATGACCCTACATTACCCCCCATTCCACAAAGTATAATACCCCACAGTGACCCCAGCACAGTATAATGGCCCTTACTCCTCTCCACACAGTATAATGGCCCCTGCAGAACCCTAATACACAGTATGATAGCCCCAACATAACCCTCCATATTGTATAATGGCCTCATCATAGACCTCTAAATAGTATAATGGCCAACGTATCGCCCCGTAAACTCTTTTAGGGCCCCGAAACAGGGCCCCCACTGTCAATTGACAGCTCCCACTTCCATCATTGCTTTCAACTGTATCCGAATCCAGGATGCGTAGTCTGCCACATTTACTGGTACGCCACTGGACTGGTACGCCACTGCACCTTCATCCTCTCTATCTTCTACGGATCACCAGTTACATATGGCAAGATCTGGTGTTACATTTTACAGGACTCCCTGTCAGTCCCTGGGCTTTGCTACCCAATCTAAGAGCATTAGTATGTATTGGGGCAGAGACCCTGATTCCAGCGATGTATCACTTACTTTATTGGGTGCAAAAATTGTGAGTCTTCTATGCTGCAGATCTAGCCGTGCTCTGAATGCTGATCTTTGCATAACACCGCACACACCACTGATTGGCAGCTTTCTGTGTATACTGTGTATAGACAGAAAGCTGCAAATCATTGATGGGGGCAGGGTTACAGAGAGCAATGGGACTACATGACACAATATAGCTAGTCCTTTTGTGACATTCTTCTGCTGATAAAACACTGATTTTATTGAAATACCAGCACATGGCATATTAAGTAACGTAGCTGGAATCAGGGTCTCTACTCCTACAACATGCTGCTCTTACATTACATAGAAAAACCTGCTGACAGATTTCTATTAAGTTCTTGCCTGTGTGATCTTTCGTATTATCCAGCACTTTACAATAATACCGGTGTATAGAGGATCTCCCTTATATTACATCCATGAGGAACGTCCGGCTTGTATCGTCCCCTACATTGCATCAGTGTAAATAGGCTGGGACATAATATAGGAGAAGATTTTACAGTCTGAGCTGTTTTCCTGCAGCTTCTATATCTTAATATAATTTCTTATTCTTTTTTAGGACGTGATCAGATCATTGATCCCGGCAGGAGAGCCGCGTATGAGCGACTATGAGACATCTATACTGATCGGCACTGGAGCTTTTGGGTGAGATTTCTGTTCCCATAATCCCCATTTCTCAGGGTTCCCTATGACAATGCTGCTGCCTCTGTGCTCTGCCATTCAGTGTTATCATAGGGAAACGATCAGAGTCCACATCACTGTCCACATCTCAATGTCACTATTCAGCTCAGTTATACACAGCTGAGCGACCAGATCTGTAACAAATCAGCCTGTAAGGAAAGGGATGATATAATACATTACACCCACCGGTCCTAGACCCCATCTGCTCTAATGCTGCCGCCTCCACCTCAGCTTCCCCGTCCTCTGCACCGATCTTCTGAGTTTTTTGGGTCCCATTATGAAGCTTAGAATAGTGATTGGCTGCACACGGTCACGTGAGGGGTGACACGATACTGACGCCAATGACATCTGCACCCCCACCCTCCACCATGACCATGTGAGTCCGATCACTGGCCTCAGCAGCAGAAGGGAGGACAACCAAAGACTGGCACAGAGGACGGAGGACTTGACTCCTTCACTCCCATTTATTCTGCCTTAGGGTGTGGAGAACATAATAAGCGTCTTCTTCCAGCAAATAGAGAACTTTCAATTTACACCAATTTACAGCATATTTGGACTGAATCGTATCTACTGGTCGGTTATAGTGAATCTGCCCAAGATGAGTTTCGGTAGATTCTCTCATCTATAATGTGACCTGGGTGAGGGTCCGGCAGACGCGGCATTGTGCAGACCCCCATAGGTGATCTATGTAGTGTTATTTCATGGATTTCTAGTGATGGCCGGACTGCTGGTATCAAACATTACTACAAAAGATCATATAATGACTTGTATATACAGACTGTTAATAAGGGTTCATTATAAACCATGGATTCTCCTTCTCTCCAGGTCCGTCCACTTAGTGCGCCATAAAGAATCACAACAGATCTTCGCTATGAAGAAAATGGCCAAGAGGAACCTGAATACTCCACAGAAAGTGGAATGGGCCTATCTGGAGAGGGACATCTTAGCAATCGCAGATTGTCCCTTCGTGGTCTCCATGCTCTGCTCCTTCCCCACTAAATCTCACCTGTGTATGGTCATGGAGTATGTAGGAGGTAGGACACGTACATTGTATTATATTCAGCCCAGTCTGCTGACATCTTATCACCTCTCATATCATTAAGACTTGTCCTGGTGGACGGTTACATCCCCACACAGCATTTACTCACTTCTCATCATACATCGTGGTGATCTGCTGTATAAACCCCTCACCGGTCATATTTCCTTTCTTCTATAGGTGGAGACTGTGGGACCCTTCTAAGCACCAGAGGTCCTTTATCTGTCCCGTTGGCCCGCTTGTACTTTGCAGAAGCGGTCCTTGGTGTGGAATACCTGCATAGTTGCGGTGTGGTGCACAGAGACCTGAAGCCGGATAAGTAAGTGAATACCTGTAGTGTAGTAAAGAGGGAGAGTTATCATTTATTATCTCACAGTCTGTGAGACTAAACCCATCTTCTCTTTCACAGCCTCCTGATAACGTCTTCTGGACACATAAAAATCACCGATTTCGGGCTGTCAAAATTTGGTCTAATGATATCAAACACCAACATCTACAAGGAATCAGCAGAGGACATCAGCAGAGAGTTCCAGGACCGTGAGGTTGGCGTTACTTACAAGAACTCAGCTAGTTCTTTATAAATCTCATCACAGTACTGTCTCTTCTCTACGTTCTTCATTTCTAGAGAACTTTTCCATTGATGCTATCTTCTTTCTTTGTGTTTTCATGGAGAGAACTTGTAATAACTACAGTATAGTTTCATCAATCTGATCTTTTTTTCCGTTGGTTTCCAGGTCTGTGGCACCCTATATTACACAGCCCCCGAGGTCATCCTGAAACAAGGCTATGGAAGACCTGTTGACTGGTGGGCAATGGGGATCATCCTTCATGAATTTCTTCTGGGATGTGTACCATTTGATGAAGATTCCCTGAATAAGCTATATAAAAATGGTCTTCTTGGTAAGTAGAATAATGTAATAATTTTTGACTGTTTATATTGGTTTAGTTATTTCTTTTGCTTTATATTGCAGTTCATTAAAGAGGTTTTATTTTCTATAATTTTCCATACAACAGGAGACATAGTTTGGGATTGTGACGGCGCTCCTCCCCTGGATGCTCAGAACATCATCACTGAGCTGCTCAGAACAAATCCTGAGCATAGACTTGGGACAGGTAACAGAAATAATAGAGTTAATATTTAGTTGTTACACCAAGGACATATCGCTCATGTCTATGAGGATCAGCTCTTCTCTATCTGCTCTTCCAATTCTTGATCTCCGCACTAAGACTTTCAGTCATTTTCCTTCATGTCGGCTCAGTTATATCATTAGTTCAGATTATGATATACTGCTCAGATATGGAGCAGTGGCTGACAATATCGGCATCACTTTTGTTTTTCAATTTCCAGGAGGAGCATTTCAGATCAAGGATCATCCATTCCTTAATGACATAGACTTTGACAACCTCCTAAGTCAGAAGCCGGAGTATGTCCCTCAGCTTTTATCAGACATGGACACCAGCTGCTTCATCAGTAAGTAGAATGAGACGTCATATAGACTACGTGTCTGATTGTCTCCTATTCCCTAATATGTAACCATTGGTTCCCTTCAATATTAGTGATAAATGGAGACTGTGTTATACTGACAACCTCTAATAACACTTCATTACTTATGTCTTGTAGATAACTCTGATATAAACAACCAGCTGGTCTCACAGGATGAGGAGGACACTAGTGTGGACAATGAGAGTCTTGACTTTCTAAATTTTATGTCATCTTCTGAAAGGCATGCTAAAGTAAGTGTGGGATCAATAAATCCAAGTTAGGTAAAAAAATATTTGAGTAAAAACAATATTTCATATCTTATTGTTGTCCTCATTTAGCTCTCTACCACCGATATCGGGATGAAGAATGATGAGGATCCCAAGTCCCCTCCAGAGTGTACCTCAACATCCAACACTGACATCTCAGAAATGTGAGTAGATTATGGGGTCATTACTGGGAGCTCCAGGCTGATATATGTGCACAACACCAAATATAGGACATAAATACCGTAATATCACATGCAGCATCCACCACCCCATTGTTAGCATCATTGAGCTTTTGGCTGTAGAAGCCACTGGTGATAACAGCCCATGATTGCGGCCAGTCAAGCATTTTTAGTGCTGTCCCCCACACTGTAGGAGAGATGTAGTATTACATGCCAGACATTCTTGGTAGTTGTTTAACGCTCTGCTTTATAAAACGTAGTTTACTTGTGATTTACACATTTTTCTTCTTCCAAACAGGCAGAAAGAATCTGTTTCTGTATATGATAGAGGCGATGATATTACCATCTTGCCATCCTCGTCCTCACTATCAGGTATGTCCATGTTTGCAGCACCAACAATGTGAATGTTGACTTCAAGATTCAAATATTTCCACATGGTTTTTCTGCGATTGTTCTCCTATGGTATCTATATTTCATGGATCCCAATTGTGTTGACCATGGGCCCATACTGAATCCCTATTTCTCTAATTTGTACAGGACTTTTTATGTTTTCCTTGAATGACTTTGTAGCATCCAGGAACCTAGAGATAAATAGCGACTGTGTTATACTGACAACCTCTAACAATACTTCCTTACCTATATCTTGTAGATCACTCTGATAAGAGCAACCATCTGGTCTCAGAGGATGAGGAGGGCAAAAGTAAGAATGAGGAGAATATTTTCTTCCTAAAAATAACATCTTCTGAAAGTCTTTCTAAAGTAAGTATGTGATCAGTAAATCCAAAATATATAAAAAAAAACCTCTAAAATAAAGGACCTCTAAGAGTAAAAAAAAATATTTAATAACTTTTTGTTATCCACATTTAGCACTCTACCACCACTAACGGGACGAAGAACGATGAGGATCCCAAGTCCCCTCCAGAGAGTAACGGGACGATGAGCGATGAGGATCCAAAATCCCCTCCAGAGTGTACCCCAACATCCAACACCGACAGCTCAGAAATGTGAGTAGATTATGGGGTCATTACTGGGAGCTCCGGGCAGATATATGTGCACAACACCAAATATAGGACAGAAATACCATAATCTCACATGCAGCATCCACAGCCCCATGGTTAGCGGTCATTGTGCTATTGCCCTTACAAAGTGCTTGTGATAACAGCCCATCATTATTGTAGCCGGTCATGCATTTTTCGTGCTGCCCCCCACACTGTGGGAGAGATGTAGTATTACATGTCAGACATTCTTGGTAGCTGTTTTCCTCTCTGCTCTATAAAAGTTAGTTTTGAGCATTAGACCTTCCCCACTATGACAGTCATATGTCCTACTAGGCCTTATAGTCGGTGTTCTTATAGTGAGACAACCCCTTATACTGGGTTTACCTGTGATTTACGTGCTTTTCTTCTTCCAAACAGGCAGAAAGAATCTGTCCCCGAACCTGATAGAGACAACGTTACTACCATCTTGCCATCCTCGTCCACACTGTCAGGTATGTCCATGTCTGCAGCACCAACAATGGGAATGTTGACTTCAAGGCTCAAATATTTCCAGATGTTTTTTATAGAATACTATAGGTTTCCTATGTCATCCATGTTATGACAAAGCAGATCCTATAAGGACAAATCGTTACTGACTTTTTTTTATTTTCTGATCAGAATTTCCAGCTCAGGAAGAAAGAAAATCTGCAACAAATCTGAGTAATGATACAGAAAAACCAGAAAAGGGGAAAAAGAGACGAGGTAAGTGTGAGAATCAGCTCCATGTTATGTGATGTCTGTGAGAATCATTCGTGTGGAGCAGATGTCATCTGTCAGTGATGGGATTGTCACATGTATGATGGCTGACAATGACCCCTGACCTCTGTGTGATAATATTCCTCTGCCATCTGGCCCCAGTGACCGCACAGTAGTATCATGTCATATGGAGTCCCATCACTTATATTATATTTACTTCTCTTCTCATAGGTTCCATCTTCCGCCGGACATTAGCATCCTGCCGGCGCGGATTATCCAGGGCTGCTCGCATATTTGCTTGCTGTTACTGTTGCCCTAGAACCATCTAAAGCACAGGAATCCTAAGCATCCAGCTCCCTGAAGACCAGCAGATCCACCATCAGCGCTGGAGTTGTATAGAAGGACCTTCACCAGCTACCTGTGACCACTGACTCTCATCCTTCTATCCTAATTTTCTTCTTTTATTCTTTATTTATGCCAGAAATTATAATTTAACATCTTTGACATTGCAAACCATCATTTACAGCAATGAAATAAAACATCATATTAAATGACTTCTGGATATGGCACGGACCCTCATTTATTAGCACATAACCCAAACTACATAGCCCAATAATATAAAATATACAACACGGTATTTTTTGGAGCACCTGAATGAGCTCTCCCACTAAATACAGAAAACCTATAAAGACAGATACAGGATCACTAGCCAAGGGGACTGGAAAGATTTTCTTTATTACACAAATATCAAAATCAAATTTAAAAGATTGTCAGACATAAACATACATACAATAACCATACATGAAGCCTCCAAATGTAGAGCTAAAATGGTGCACTCAAAATGTATCCCAATATGAAGGTGAGAATCTAATCTAATAGGTAATTCATATCACATCAATATGATGGTTATATATATATATAGTGGAATAATAATCCTACATATAAACTATCAACCTCTTGATAATTATCAAATCTTATATAGACGAGTATCAATCAATAGAAGAATGTGTGCTGCATATTCCAGGGAAGTGATAAAAACATGTATAATGCAGCAAAGTGTGTACAGGACATATAGTAACAAGTGTTGAGCGAATGTGCTTGCCACTACTCGGTTTTCGCCCGAGTATCACTTTACACGGTGAGCACCGAGCATTTCTGGGATTACTCGGCGGGAACTCGGGTCTCCACCCAGCACTTTTGGCGGACTTTAGAGACCCACTCACGCTGAAGGGATTGTCTGCCAGGCAATGAAGCGCCGCAGCCATCTTTGTTATGGTCGTGCAGTGATTAGCTGGCCACACAGCATCATCAGGGGTTATAAAAGACCGGATGCCGTCTTGCTCAGCGCATTCAGCTCCGGATTGAGAGAGTGTAGGGAGAGCGGCTGCCTTGATAGGGTCAGAATTGGGGATTTCTTAGTGAGTGTGGGGTCTACCATCCTAACTAATCACATCCAGGTAAACCAACAGTCCTTCTAAGAATTGATTCCGGAGAACATAGGTTCCAGTGTTAGGCAGGCAGGGTAGTGTACGTCGCTGTATACGCATCAGTGCCAGGCCTGCAGGCACTTTATGTGTGTATATAGAGCATTGCATATATCAAGAGGGTCCATTCCCTTCCTGTGTTCTGGTTCTGCTACTGCTACCTGTGGGATATCTTAGCCGTATATAGCTAGCCCCAGGTGTAATTAGAATACAGGCCACACATTTTTTGGTGTGGCATCTCCGTTCCGGCTCATATCTGTGCGTGCTCGAAGTTTGGCCAGTTTAAGGCTGTTATCTTTTTTTGGGCTGCCTGTCACTTTTGGTTAAATACAGCAGTATTTAGCCAAAAAAAAACCAGGCCTCACATTTATTGTAGTGGTATCTCCGTGTCAGCTCATATATTTGCGTGCTCAATAATTTGCCAGTGTAGGGCGCTTTTTTTTATTTTTCCTGGGTTAAGCTGTACTTATATACAGCAGTAGTTAGGCCAAAAAAAAACAGGGCATACATTTGTCGTAGTGGTATCTCCTTGGCAGCTCATATCTGTGTGTGCTCAAAGTTTTTCCAGTCTATCTCTGACACGCCTCATACATCCGTGTGCCAAAAATTGAGGCATTTTAGACCTAAATTCCCTTTTTTGGCAGTCTGTCACTCTCGTTATATCTAGCAGTCTTTTGCATCCACCAAAAAACAAAGAAACATATTTGACAGTGTGGTATATCTGTGACACGCCTCATACGTCCGTGTGATAAAAATTTGTGGAATTTTGGCCGGTGCTCCAGTGATATCCTGTCTGGTACTCAAGTTATATATAGCACTATGTTGCATTATTTTGAAAAACAGGCCACATTTTACAGTGGGGTCTATCTCTGACATGCCTCAAACATCCGTGAGCCAAAAATTGAGGCATTTTAGGCCTAAATTCCCTTTTTTGGCCAGTCTGTCACTCTCGTTATATACATGCAGTGCCTGGGCTGACAAACATTTCCCCATGGGGGCTACAGTTTTTAAAAATATACTATGGGCATCATAGACACCATTGCCAAAAATTGGACTGCCTGTAGCAGCACAGAAAACGTTAACCCTGGTGATTTAGTGGCAGAGAATGAGGAGACATAATGATAAATCATACTGAAATCAAACAAATAAAAAATGTGAATCCACCTATGAAAGCAAAAACAAAGGGAGGGGCGAACACAGGTTCATAGATATGAAGCCAGAATGTGCCCAATGAGATATGTTTGTCCCTAGCAACAGCTCAGAGACAGGGATATAAATTAAAATATAATATAATAGTATTTTAATATTTTTATATTGTAGAGATATACACTAGGTCCTTAGAGGATGGTCCAGACATAGTAAAACTGGAAAATATAAGAATAAGTGGGAAGAATAAACGTACATCTCATTTTTATGACAGTCCCCACTGGGGGAGTAACATTTGTTTTGGTTTCAAATTAGTAACGGGCATCATACAAACACCCTTCCTCAAAAATTGAGTGACTTTTGCATCACGGAATACGTTCACCCGGGTGTTCTACTGGTTGTGAATGATGAGAATGAGGATAAGGAGGAGGATAACACCAAGGAGACCAAATCATGAAGCGGATGTGTGGTTGTGAAGAGGTGCATGAGAATACACCTCCACAAAAAAGACAATGTATTTGAGGTTATGTTTCGCTGTTTTCATTCGGTGGTGTACAGAAGTCTTTCCCAATCCAGGCCTTGCTCATTTTTATAAAAGTCAGCCTGTCAGCATAGTCAGTTGACAGGCGGATGGGCTTATCTGTTATAATTCCACCAGCGGCACTAAAAACCCCTCTGACAGAACGCTAGCAGCAGGGCAGGCCAGGACCTCTAAGGCGTAAAGAGCCTGTTCATGCCACATGTTCAGCTTGGATACCCAATAATTAAAAGGCACAGAGGAACCTCGGAGGATGTTTATACAATCTGCAAGGTCCTCCCTCAGCATCTTCCCAAACATTGCACTTCTTGTGCCAGCACCCCTTGCCTCTGTGCCGGCACGATGGGAGGGTCTGAGAAAAGTGGCCCAGAACTTTGCCATTGTTCCCCTGCCTGAGCTTAATAGTACTTCTGTCTCTGTCGCTTGGACTCCTTGGTTGTACAACAAACTCTGACGTCTGCTGCCAGCGTTCTCACATGAGAATATTTTCAGTAATTCTGCTACAAGGGCCCTCTGGTACAGCAACATTTTTGTACACTTCTCTGCCTCTGGAAGAAGAGATTGAAAGTTCTCCTTGTAGCGTGGATCTAGTAGTGTCACCAACCAGTAATGAGTGTCACTGAAAATGTTTATAATGCGAGGGTCAAGGGAAACGCAGTGCAACATAAAGTCAGCCCAATGAGTCCCAGACTCTTAACAGGCAACACTTCCGTGTTGATCAGAGGATGACTGATCATGCTGTCCTCCTCCTCCTTGTCCTCAGGCCTACAACACTTACAACGAACCTCAGTAAGATCAGAGCACAAACATTGCTGTAAATACCTTCTTGTAACTACACCACTGTAGTTTTAAGATCCCCCCACCTAATTTTAGATTGTAATTTGTCACGAGCAGGATTGTTTTGTTTGGGTTGAATTATTATCATCGTTGTTGCTTACTGTAGCTTGTAAGCTGTCATAAGCAGGGTAGTTTTATTTGGGTTTAATTATTTGATTATTGTTAGCCTTGTTATTTAGGACTGTTGTGTTTGAAACTGTTAAGCTGTAAGTATGTTTTCGCTCTATAATAACTTTCAAGATTCAAATTAGAACACAGAAAAGCAGGATGGAGACATTAGTCATGTTGTCTTTGAAGCTCACCATCTTGGTGGATTTCTCAAAGTTTTGGAGGATGGCACACATGTCAGACATCCATGTCCACACCTCATATGTTATGTGTGAAGACAGAATAGAATACCGACAACCTTGTTGATGCTGGTAGATTAGTCACGAACTGCCCTTTTCTGCTCAGAAATCCTTTCCTACATCTGCAGTGTTGAGTTCCAAGACCTGGGGTCATCACACACCAGTCAGTGAGCCAGAAGTAGCAAGTGCTGCTGAAATCACGGCAATGGCGGATGAAGCTGTAGCTGACTTTCTAAAATGGGTATTTAGAGCGTTGTATTTTTACCAGCAGATCTGCCAGCTCCATGTCGCTTTTCAAAAAACATTGACCAATTTGGTTAAGTGCATGAACCAGGCATGGCAAGTGTGTGAGCTCGCCTCGCCAAAGACCAGCCACCAGGTTCCACCCATTGTCACACACAAACATGCCTGACTGTGGGTTCACCAGTCTCATCCACAAATATGCCTGCTGTTTCATAGCTGTCCACAACTTTACAGCATTGTGGTGTTTTCCACAGAAGCATATTAGCTTCAGCACAGCCTGTTCCCACTTTGATTAGGCAGTGCTGCAGTGTTCCAGCATGAGATTGATGTGCTACCTTTTTGAGCTGGAGGCTGAAGAGGAGACGAAGGGGGGCAGTGCACTATGCACCTAATGCGCCAACACTGTGTCAAAATGCAGCAGACAGACCTATTGACCTAGTGGCATGGGGCCAGCTTAAGATAAATCGGGCAAGACATCAAAGATTTTTGGCGTGGACAAGCAGCGCATCGGATGCTGAGTAGCGTGCTCCATCCTTACAGCAGTGGCTGTTATGATTGGGTCATCGAGGAGGAAAACAAGACCAAGGTAAGCCACAGAAAACCAGAGAGGTTGGTAACTAAGTGGATTGCAGACCCCTGATCCTATCCACACAACTAACAGTAGCCGTGGAGCGTACCTACGATGATTCTAGATGCCTTGACACAGCCGGAGGACTAAATAAGCCTAAAGCAAGAAAAAGGGAAATTTAAACTGCCCCAGAGCAGACCCCAAAGGAATAGACAGCCCCCAAACATATATTGCCGGTGAATCATAGAATCATAGAATCATAGAATCGTAGAGTTGGAAGGGACCTCCTGGGCCATCTGGTCCAACCCCCTGCTCAAAGCAGGATTCGCTAAATCATCTCAGTCAGATGTCTGTCCAGCCTCTGTTTGAAGACTTCCATTGAAGGAGAACTCACCACTTCTCGTGGCAGCCTGTTCCACTCATTGATCACTCTAACTGTCAAAAAGTTTTTTCTAATATCTAATCTGTGTCTCCTCCCATTCAGTTTCATCCCATTGCTTCTAGTCTTTCCTTGTGCAAATGAGAATAAAGTTGATCCTTCTACAATGTGACAGCCCTTTAGATATTTGTAGACAGCTATTAAGTCTCCTCTCAGTCTTCTCTTTTGCAAACTAAACATTCCCAAATCCTGCAACCTTTCCTCATAAGACAGGGTTTGCAGACCGGTCACCATTCTGGTCGCTCTTTTCTGAACTTGCTCCAGTTTGTTGATGTCTTTTTTAAAATGTGGTGCCCAAAACTGGACACAATATTCCAGATGAGGTCTGACCAAAGAGGAGTAGAGGGAAATAATGACTTCACGTGATCTAGACTGTATGCTTCTGTTAATACATCCTAGAATTGCATTTGCCTTTTTTGCTGCTGCATCACACTGTTGACTCATATTCAGTCTGTGATCTATTAGTATACCCAAGTCTTTTTCACATGTGCTGTCACTTAGCCCTATTCCTCCCATTCTATATATGCTTTTTCCATTTTTATTGCCCAGATGTAGTACTTTGCATTTCTCCCTGTTAAAAATCATTCTGTTAGTTGCTGCCCACTTCTCCAGTTTATTTAAATCTTTTTGAATCCTCTCTCTCTTCTCTAGTATTAGCTATCCCTCCTAGCTTTGTGTCATCAGCAAATTTAATCAGTTTACCCTCAATTCCTTCATCTAAATCGTTGATAAAGATGTTGAACAATACAGGGCCCAGGACAGAGCCCTGTGGTACCCCACTTGAGACATTCTTCCAACTGGATGTGCAGCCATTTACGACCACTCTTTGGGTCCGATCACTAAGCCAGTTATGAATCCACCTAACAGTTGCCTTGTCCATTCCATACTTAATCATTTTTTCAATAAGGATTGTATGAGAGACTTTGTCAAATGCTTTGCTGAAGTCAAGATATACTATATCTACAGCATTTCCTTGATCCACCCAATCAGTGATACCGTCATAGAAGGAAATTAAGTTAGTCTGACATGACTTATTAGTTACAAACCCATGCTGACTCTGTTTAATCACTTCATTCTTATCCAGGTATTGACATACATGTTGTTTAATAATTTGTTCAAAGATCTTTCCTGGTATAGAAGTCAGACTCACCGGCCTATAGTTACCTGGGTCCACCTTCTTCCCCTTTTTGAAGATAGGAACAACATTTGCTCTTCTCCAGTCTTCTGGCACTTCTCCTGTTCTCCAAGAATTTTCAAAGATTATAGAGAGGGGTTCAAAAATTTCTTCTGCTATCTCCTTCAGTACTCTGGGGTGTAATTCATCTGGACCTGGAGACTTGAATTCATTTAGGCTAGCTAAGTGTTTCCTCACTATCTTTCTGTTTATAGATATCCTGGATTCTTCTATTCCCTTAATAGGACAGTGAATAACAGTTGATGTTACATTTCCTTTCTGAGAGAAAACAGATGCAAAATAGGAATTTAAAAGTTCAGCCTTCTCAACATCCTGTCTTACCATTTCATCATTTTCATCCTGTAAAAATCCTGTGGCATCTTTGACTTTTCTTTTACTTTTGACATATCCCCAAAATCCTTTATTATTGCTTTTGACATCTCTTGCAAGCCTCAATTCATTTTCAGCTTTTGCTAATCTGATTTGTGCCCTGCAGGTTCTGCAGACAGCATTATATTCTTCTTTAGATATGCCTCCCTCTTTCCATTTTATAAACATTTTTTTCTTCCTTTTTAGCATGTGCTTAAGTTCTGTGTTCATCCATCCTGGTTTCCTTAACTGCTTCCTATTCTTCCCTCTTTTCGGAATTGTTAACAACTGTGCTTTGAGAATTTCATTTTTCAAGATTTCCCATCCTTCCTGGACATTTTTGTCTTTAAGGATATCCAGCCATTGGATCCCTCCAATTCTCTTTCTGAATCCCTTAAAATCTGCCTTTCTGAAATCTAACCTTGACGTCTGAGTCTTCACAGGTCTTCCGCCTCTAGTTATCCAAAATTCTAAAATAGCATGGTCGCTACCTCCTAGGGTCCCAGCCACTTTTACCTCCTCAACCATTTCCTCCCTGTTTATAAGGATTAGATCCAAAGTAGCAGTTCCCCTTGTTTCCTCCCTTACCTTTTGGAAGATAAAGTTGTCAGCAAGAGAGGATAAGAATTTCCTTGACCTGTTAGTGAGACAAGATGAAAACACAAACACAGGTAGGAAAATAGGCTGAGCAAACGATGAGGCCCACACTAACTAGAAAGGACAGGAAAGGAAAGATGCTGTCTGCAATCATGCCAAAAAACCCTGCAAAAATGTCCAACACATCTGATAGCAAAAAAACCCTGAAGTCACTAGACTTCACCCACTATATCAGCACTCTGGCATATTCTGAAAACAGAGCAAAAGAGGCCAATCTAATAAGGGCCAAAAAGCAACCTGGCACAAACAGTAACATAAGAATGGAAATTCAGCACAGCCCCAGCCGGGCCTGGCTGAGCACACAAAACTGAATAGACAAAACCAAATCAAATGTGAACAATAGCAAAGAATACTTAGCTTGAGAATGCAGGGACTGAACTGGAAAGTAAGACCTCAGGAGGCAGGTAAAATCACCAGCATGGATAGAGGGAGTCGGCTGTCTTAAATCCAGTCAGAGACTCCAGATGTCCAATCGTCGTCCTCATTATCAGGTGGCTGGTCTCTGTTAATTAGATCAGCTTCATTACCTCCTGCAACCACCAGAGGTAGCCCGGAAAGAGAACTCACGACTCCTCTGTCAATACAATCAGCTCCACCACCCTCACCAGCAACCAGAGGTAGACCAGAAAGTGAATTCACAACAGTACCCCCCTTTGAGGAGGGGTCACCAAACCCTCATCCACGCCACCAGGCCGATCATGATGGGCACAGTAAAAAGCACAAACCAATCTATCGGCATGAATGTCAGAAGCAGAGACACAAGAATTATCCTCCTGGCCATATCCCCTCCATTTGACCAAGTACTGGAGTCTCCGTCTAGCCAAACAAGAATCCAATATTTTCTCTACCTCATATTCCACATTGCCTTTAACCAATATAGGGTCAGAAGGCGCCGCCATGGGAACTACTGGCTCAACAAACCTCTTCAACAGAGATTTATGAAACACGTTATGGATAGTGTTGAGCATTCCGATACCACAAATATCGGGTATCGGCCGATATTTGCGGTATCGGAATTCCGATACTGAGTTCCCAAACTTTTTGCATATTGAATACCGGAATCGGAAGTTCCCATAATGCTATGAGCCAGTTTGATTTGATTCAGCCAATGAGGAATCCTCAGAAGTGTGGGCACATCCTGTTAGGCATGTAGGCATGTTAACTAATGTCATGGCTGTGATTGGCTGCTGAAATGATGTCATGATGCACTATAAAAGCCGCCGCCGCCATTTAGGGTTCACTCTGCTGTGAATTCAGTTAGGGACAGGCTGCTGTTCAAGACTCTGAGGGACAGTTAGAAATAGCGATTTGCTAAATAATATTGTGCTTTACCCAGGCTACATTATCAATCACTGTAGCTTTCTTTTGCCTTGCAGTGCTGTTCACAGCTGTCTGCAAGGTCTGTGTGAGTGCAGCTCATGCTGTAGTGTGTCCTGCAGCCATCTCTGGTTGTAGGCCGCTCATGGTTTGTCACTGCCTCATACATATTTTTGTTTTATTGCTGCTCATTTTTCATTAATTCTCCTATTAGTGTGCATCCATCCGTATCCATATACATTGGTTGCAAACACTTTAGGAGTAGACAGCGGAGCCTTTCTGCAGCCTTTCAGTGCTAGTGCCCAGTTCTCTGCACTGTTCACGGCTGTCTGTGAGGTCTCTGTGTGTGAGTGCAGCTCACGTTGTAGTGTGTTCTGCAGCCACCTCTGGTTGTAGTCCGCTCAGCGTGCGTCACTGCCTCATACATAATCCTTTTTTTGTTTTATTGCAGCTAATTTTTCCTGATTTTTTTCTCCTATTAGTGTGCTTCCATTCATATCCATCTACATTGGTTGGTTGCAAACACTATATAGGAGTAGATAGAGGAGCCTTTTTGCTGGCTTGTGCCCTGCAGCCGCAGCCAGATTAGTATTAGCCTATTTTTTGGAGCCTGATCTATTGCATTGTAGGTTACCTTCCTACATTGTAATAGCTCCAAAAAGTTTGTGATACTATCGCTTTCAAATCTTTGGTCACATCCTTTTTGTTTTTTTTTAAAAAAAACACGTAAATAAAGTTCACCAAACACTCCACTTTACAGTTGTGTAGGCCACATTAGCTCATATTAAAGTGTAGTCCACACACTTTATAAAATTAGTGTTTATTATACCTGTTAGCAGCTGTTCAGGAATAAGCACACTAAGCCCCCCCTTTGTACTTTTCTGCCTATCTTTATCAGTCTACCAAGATGAAGAAGGCAGGGAATAAGGCACGTGGTCGTGGGCGTGGGCGTGGAGTTTCAGCAGGGAGAGGACATGGGGATTCTGTGCCTGCTGCGGGCACCAGTGACTCAGCATCCCCCAGTTTTACCTGGCAACAGTCCTTTATGCGCAGCTTTGTAGGACCTCGCCGTACCCCACTGCTGCGGGACGAACAAATTGAAGCCATTGTCGGATGGATGGCAGCTAACGCATCGACTTCAATGACTTCCACATCCTCTCAGGGCCAGAGCACTGAAGAGCAACTGGGTTGCCCTCCCAGGGCTGTGGGGTACTCGGTACCGGGCCAGTGTCAGCGGGATGTGTCACAGCAGTGGTGACCCAGTCCGTGGCCCTGGGCACCCATGTAACAGGGGAGATTGAATGGTGGAATGTAGTTAGATGAATAGTTCATGACGCCACCTGTGGTGCTCGGCAAGGGAGGTGTTGAGCCGACGCTGCATGCAGATCCGCTGGGACTGATGGTATGGTGCAGTAAAGATGTAAAAGCTCCCCACAGGTGAAGCTGTAGTCCCAGGGCAGTGTAGATGTGGTTGGCATGGGGATGTAGCGGTGCCGGAAAGGTAGGAAGCAGACAAGACACAGAGGGGTGCAATTTCTGTACTTTTACTTGATAACTGCAGTCCAGGGTCCTGATTACAGATGGTAACGGAGCAGGCTAGCCTGGAAGCAATTCAGGGATTCTCTCTCAGCAGGAGGGCTGTGCAGTCTCCTTTCCTAGCCCTTACTTAAGGGATCTCCAGTACTGAGTTACACTGAAGTTCCTCCTGTCAGATGTTCTCAAGAACCTTACTTGCACGGCAGACAGCTGTAGCCTATCTCGGGAACTCCTTTCTCCTGTGTCCCGGCTCGCTATCCAAGCTGATGTTGTGCCCTCAAGTCTTAGATGGGAATAGGGCATTTACAGCCTCCTACTCCTCTGGTGTCTGTTGCTGGACGGTTAGTATCCATACAACCGTGGAGACCAGGCTCCAGTTCATGCGCTCTCACTCGAGATGAGCTCTTCCTCTCAGCTCTATCTCAGTGCTCCTTCCACACGTCTGCACACTTCACCCTCCGCAGACTAACTGACTCCTTCTTCCTCTTGGCCCTCAGAGAGCACTCCTCCCCTTAATTCTGGTTCAGAGTCCACCCTGCTGGCCTGGAGTTGAACCGTGTTGCATGCATAGATTGACTGTGAGAGAGACCCGTCATTGCCTCCAAGCCTGGCATTACCCTCCCCTGGAGGAAGGCAAAGCCAGTGTGGCGGCCATACTCCTGGGGGCGCCACATTCCCCCTAGTGAACAAAATATGAAAACATACAAACAGTTAAACAATAATAATTGCACAAGATTTAAAAAATGAAAAAGTTACAAAAACCAAGTGCTTCAAAAATGGTCCTATGATGATAAGTTCAAGCATCAATGTCCATGGTCCATTCCTGGCAAATGGTGAATTATATACAAGTAAAGTTTTTGACCACACAAGTCCTGTGGTACAATGTCCATAAAACAGAACGGGAAAATTTTTAAAGGAAAGTCTTACAGGTTACCTGTAGGCACAAAAAACTTGAGAATAGTTACATATATACATACAATTTCAACATTTACATTCACTTTGCTATATACGATATCTGATGGGTGGTATACCTTGTGTGGTGTGGGTAGACCTGCGTAACTCTGTTGAGGGTAAACTGGGTAAACTAGGTAGTATTCTCCTATGGACTCTTAGACTCACCACGGGCATAACAGGTTCACCACTGGCAGGGCGAGGGTTCTCTGGCTCCACTGCTGGTGTGGCATCTGCTGCCTTATTTTCCTGATCCTCAGGGTTTTCTGGAGTTACGTCTCCTGTACTGCCAATTGAGGAAATGTCAACACTGGCACCACTATAGCATCGTTTACTTTAGTCCAATTCGCAGGGAATTCTCCAAGTATTGTGCTGACCTTCTCTTCTCCCTCTATGGGTTGGATGTTATCTGGTTCTTCCACTCTTTCCCTTAACAAGTCAGGACACAGCTACAGATGATCTCTTGATATTGCTGCAGAGGTTTCTCCTCCATCTTTGCTAATAAGGCATACCTTGGTATTATCAAAGTTTGAGGGCAGAATGGTATAAGGTTCAGCTTCTCATTGATCATCCAGCTTATGCAGTCTTCTTTTTCTCTTGAGAACTTGCTCTCCCGGTGACAAGGGAACTGCAGGTGCATTCTGATTGTAAAACTTCTCCTGCTTTTGTCTAGCCTGGGCCAAACTCTTTTCCAAACATTCTTGTACTCTTCTGTACTACTGTTGTCTTTCTGTATCCCATTCAGCATCTGGGGATGGCACCTCAGGCGTAAGGACTCCCATGTCCAAATCTATAGGCAATTTGCCAGGTCTCGCTCTCATCAGGTATGCTGGGGTACAGTTGGTGGAGTTCACTGGAATATGATTGTAAAGATCTACCAGATCTGGCAACTTCTCTGGCCACAGATTTCTCTCCTCCAAGGGCAAAGTCTTCAGGAGGTCAATCACTACCTGGTTCATGTTCTCGCACATGCCATTGGTCTGTGGGTGGTACGGAGTTGTCCGGATCTTCTTACAACCATACAGGTTACAGAATTCTTGGAACACTTCTGCCTCGAAAGCTGGACCTTGATTTGTAAGCACTCTTTCAGGATACCCATGTGGTCTACAGAAGTGCTGTTGGAATGCTCTGGCTGCTGTCCTGGCCATTGATCTTTGACAGGCACAACTACCAGGAATCTTGAGTAGTGGTCCACAATGGTAAGAGCATAGATGTAGCCAGACTGGCTTGGAACCAGCTTCACATGGTCCAGGGCCACCAACTCAAGGGGCTGTTTGGTGATGATTGGCTGTAGAGGAGCTCTCTGGCTGTTTCGATCCTTTCTGCGCAGGTTGCAATGTCCACACTCCCGGCACCACCTCTTAATGACTTTCCTCATACCAGCCCAATAGAACCTCTCCCGGAGCAATGCTTCCAACTTCTTCCTTCCGAAGTGTCCAGCTCCGTTGTGGTATGCTTCCAGGACCATTGATGCCTCTCTCTTTGGGACTATCACCTGCCAGACCAGCTCATGAGTGCAGGCATTGATACTCCTCCGACACAGCTTTCCTTCATAGATAAACAGCCGGCCTCTCTCCTTCCACAACTGCTGGGTTTCTTCAGGGGCATCCGACTCTGGGCGTGAGTCAGCTTGTGCCAGCAGCTCTTTCACCAGGTGGACTGCAGGGTCACTATCTTGCATTTCTGCCCAGTCATGATGGGGCAATGGATTCAGGGTGACCTCCTTCAAGCCAGACCGTCTGTTTCTTACTCCTTGAGTACGTTGAGCCGCAATTGGCCGGTGGAAAGGAGGTAGCTCTATTTCTTCTAGAGCCTCAGGGTCTTCTCCTGCATCTGGCAGATTAGGAATCCTGGACAGCGCATCAGCGTTGGCATTCTTGTGCCCTGCCCGGTACTTGATGGTAAACTCATAGTTAGATAGCCGAGCCATCCATCGCTGTTCCAGTGCATCTAGTTTTGCAGTGTCCAAGTGTGTCAACTGGTTGTTGTCCGTGAAGATGGTAAACTTGGCGGAGGCTAGGTAATGTTTGAACCTTTCGGTGACAGCCCAGACTATGGCAAGGAACTCCAGCTTGAAATAATAATCTTAATAATAATCTTTATTTTTATATAGCGCTAACATATTCCGCAGCGCTTTACAGTTTGCACACATTTTCATCACTGTCCCCGATGGGGCTCACAATCTAAATTCCCTATCAGTATGTCTTTAGAATGTGGGAGGAAACCGGAGTGCCCGGAGGAAACCCATGCAAACACGGGGAGAACATACAAACTCCTTGCAGATGTTGTCCTTGGTGGGAAGAACTGAACTGTAGCTGTCAGGGTTCCTCTCGGTGGGACGCAGCTTCTTGCTGGCGTAGGAGATCACTCTTTCTTTTCCGTTCTGTACCTGCGACAGTACTGCTCCTACTCCCACATTGCTGGCATCAATGTACAGCACACAGGGTTTGTCATAATCTGGGTAGGCCAGAACTTCGTCACCTGTGAGAGGCATCTTCAATCTGGTGAAGTACCTCTCCAACTCCTCCGACCTTTCAAAGGTGGAATTCTTCTGTTTGGTTTTCTTGAACTGCCCCACCAGGAGATTTTGCATAGGGGTGGCTATTTCAGTAAAGCCTTTGATGAATCTTCGGTAGTAACCTACCAGTCCAAGGAATTGGCGTACTTCATGGAGGCTGCTGGGCTTTGGCCAGTCCCGGATGACTGTGACCTTGTCAGGATCTGGTGCCACACCTTCTGCACTGACCACATGACCGAGGTACTGCACCTTGGGCTTCAGGAGGTGGCATTTGGAAGGCTTCACCTTCCAAATGGACTCCAGTCACAGAACATCTTTCTTGCCAGTAGAGAAACAGAAATCGTTGAGGAGCAGAATGAGAGAGCTCCTGAAAGGTCACGTTTCCATCAGATCCGCAATGAGAGTTTTGGACCTCATGATGACTTGTATCCCCTGTGTTCTTTGGGCATAGTTTCACTCGAGCCCTGCAGAGGGAGGTCCTGTCAGCCTGGGATCGACGACAGTCTACCCTTGACAGAAGAATATCCTTATCCCCGGCAGAAAGGAGGTCACTACTTTGGTGGATTCAGCCAGGAAACCTAAAAGTGGGCATTCATTGGATTGCCTCTTCATAGGTGGTAATTACCACGGACTCCAGCAAGTAGCGATGCGGAGCGCACCTGGTAGGAAGTATTCTCCAGGTAGAATGGCCATCGGACATGCGTTCCAGGTCTTCCAACTACAGAGAACTCTACGCTGTGTCGGAAGCCCTAAGATTTAATCGAGCACTGTTAAGGGGCCGGCACGTCAAGATTCTGTCGGACAATGTGACGGCGGTGTCCTTCCTGTGTCTCCAAGGGGGTCCCAGACATTGAATGCTCCAGGATCTGGCAAAAGAGATTGTTTTCATGGGCATAGAAGACAGTCTGACAGCAGTTCATCTCGAAGGGTCTCAAAATGTTGTGGCGGACTACCTGAGCAGACGAAAGGTTTGGCAACGAAATGGGAGCTAAATGAGGTGTTCCAGTACTTCTGTCATCTCTGGGGAAGGCTTCAGAGAGATCTGTTCGTGACCAGGAAAAATGCAAAGACAGACGGATTATACTCGCTGAACTCATCATACAATCCAGAAGCCGTCGGCTCATTAAGTCAGAGATGGAGACGGTACCTGTCCTACGCTTTCCCCCCCATAGCACTCATTCCAGCCATCCTCAAGAAGATACAGGAGGATCAGGCGAAGATACTTCTGATCACTAAGTACTGGCCAAAAAGAAGTTGGTTTTTGCTGCTGCTAACTATGGCATTAGAAGACTTGGTTCTGCTTCCATGGAGTAAAGACATCATCCATCCGAGCCCAGTCTTCCATCAGGATCCGGAAAGGCTTCATTTTTCAGCTTGGATCCTGAGCAGGACATCCTGAGAGCTTGGAGGCTGTCAGACCAGGTTATAACCACAATCCAGGCCAGTAGGAAGCCAGTTACTTCTGCAATATATTAGAAGATCTGGAAGAAGATCTGTTTTTAGAGTGGCAGTTCTGACTTTATTGCGGGAAGCCCGATATCCCAAGCGTCTTAGACTTCCTTCAGGCTGGTTTTAATAAGGGGCTTAGACCCAGTACCTTAAAAGTCGAGATAGCGATGTTAGGCCAGGGTCAGACTTGCGAGAAACTCGCACGAGTCTCGCATCTCAATACCCGGCACTGCTACCGGCACGTGGGACCAGAGTGCTCAGTTGCATGGAAATACATGCAGCTGAGCGCTCCGGTCCCGAGTACTGGTGGCAGTGCCGGATATTGAGATGTGAGACTCATGCAAGTTTCTCGCAAGTCTGACCCCGACCTTAAGCACTTTCTTTGCCTACTCTCTGGCCACTCACCCATGGGTAAAAAGGTTTGTCAGGGCAATCCAGTGTCTGTGCCCCACAATCAGGTGGTCAGTTCCCTCCTGGGATCTTGATTTGGTCCTTAGGTCCCCATGTTCAAAGCCTTATGTCCCTGGGGAAAAGATGTCCATTTCACAGCATACCGTAAAAACAGCATTTTTGGTAGCTGGTACTACAGGAAAACATGTAGGGGAGATTCAGGCCTTGTCCATTCCGGGACCCATATCTTCAGATTTGGGATGACCGTATAATCCTAAAATTAGAACGCCTTTTGTACCAACCAAGAAATTCTTCTACCCTCATTCTGCGAAAACCCCTCAAATGAGAAGGAGCGGGCCCTTCACAAGTTATATGTCAAACAGGTTGTCATCGATTATTATTATTTTTTTATTATTATTATTTATTTATATAGCACCATTGATTCCATGGTGCTGTACATGAGAAGGGGTTACATACAAATTAGAGATATCACTTACAGTAAACAAACTAACAATGACAGACTGATACAGAGGACCCTGCCCTTTCGGGCTTACATGCTACAGGATGGTGGGGAAGGAGACAGTAGGTTGGTGGGTTGCAGCAGTTTCGGTGTTGGTTGAGGTGAGATCACTGGTAGTGGTGAGAGAGAAGGAGGTAGCGGGGTCATTGCAGGCTGTAGGCTTTCTTCAAGAGGTGGGTTTTCAGGTTCCGTCTGAAGGATCCAAATGTGGTTGATAGTCGGACTTGTTGGGGCAAAGAATTCCAGAGAATAGGGGCTATTCGGGAGAAGTCTTGGAGGCGGTTGGGTGAGGAGCGAATAACTGTGGAGGAGAGACGGAGGTCTTGGGAGGACTGGAGATTACATGAGGGAAGGTATTGGGAGATTAGTTCAGAGACATATGGGGGAGACAGGTTATAGATGGCCTTGTAGGTCAGTATTAGTAATTTGAACTGGATACGCTGAGGGAATGGGAGCCAGTGAAGAGATTTGCAGAGGGGAGAAGCGGAGGAGTAGTGAGGAGAGAGATCAATTAGTCGGGCGGCAGAGTTAAGGATAGACTGGAGAGGTGCGAGGGTGTTAGCAGGGAGACCACAGAAAAGGATGTTGCAGTAGTCAAGGAGGGAGATGATGAGGGCATGCACAAGCATTTTAGGAGACTGAGGGTTGAGGAAAGGACGGATTCTGGAAATATTTTTGAGCTGGAGGCGACAGGAGGTAGAAAGAGCTTGGATGTGCGGTTTGAAGGACAGGGCAGAGTCAAAGGTTACTCCGAGGCAGCGGACTTCTGGTATTGGGGAAAGTGTGATGTCATTAATTTTTATAGCTAGGTCAGGTAAGGAAGATCTGAGAGATGGAGGAAAGATGATGAGTTCAGATTTGTCCACATTGAGCTTGAGGAAGCGAGAGGAGAAGAAGGAGGATATGGCTGATAGACACTCTGGGATTCTGGACAGCAGAGAGGTGACGTCTGGGCCAGAGAGGTAAATCTGGGTGTCATCAGCATAAAGATGGTAGTGGAATCTGTGGGACTTTATGAGTTGCCCCAGACCAAGTGTATAGACTGAGAAGAGTAGGGGTCCTAAAACAGAGCCTTGGGGGACTCCAACAGAGAGAGGATGGGATGAGGAGGTGGTGTGGGAGTGGGAGACGCTGAATGTGCGATTGGAAAGGTATGAGGAGATCCAGGATAGGGAAAGGCCTTTGATGCCAAAGGAGGAGAGGATCTGTATTAGGAGGCAGTGGTCAACTGTGTCAAATGCAGAGGACAGGTCTAGAAGCAGGAGTATAGAGTATTGTCCATTTGATTTGGCTGTAAGAAGGTCGTTAGTAATTTTGGTCAGGGCTGTCTCAGTGCAGTGATGGGGCGGAAACCAGATTGTAGATTGTCAAAGAGCAAGTTAGATGATAGGTGGGAGGAAAGTTCAGCATGGACGTGCTGCTCCAGGAATTTGGAAGCGAATGGGAGCAACGATATTGGGCGATAGCTGGACATAGCGGTTGGGTATAGGGTTGGCTTTTTAACCCCTTTCTGCCATAAGACGTACTATCCCATCCATGTGCCCTGTGACTTTATTCCCAGGGACGGGATAGTACGTCTAGCGCGATCAGCAGCGCCCACGTGGTGAGCGCCGCTGATCGCGGCCGGGTGTCAGCTGATTATCACAGCTGACACCCGGCACAATGTGTCAGGGGCAGCCACGGACCGCCCCCAACACGTTAACCCCTTGTACACCGCGATCAAACACGATCGCGGTGTACCGGGGGTTAAAGGGAAGCATCGGCAGGGAGGGGGCTCCCTCCGTGCTTCCCTGAGCCCCCCACGGCAGCACAATGTGCAGCGCTGCTGCGGGGGGCTCTTTCCCTACAGGTCCCCGGATCCAAGATGGCGACGGGGACCTTCGGGGGCCTGTAGGGAGCTGACTTCCTCACTGCCTGCAAAGCGCAGGCATGAGGAAGTCTGCAGCAGTGCCTGTGACAGATCGCTGATCTGTCACAGTGATCTGTGATGTGACAGATCAGCGATCTGTCACACGACAGTGATGTCCCACCTGGGACAATGTAATAAAGTTAAAAAAAAAGTGTAAAAATAATTTTAAAAAAATCGCTAAATAAATTAGTAAAAAAAAATATTCCCCAATAAATTCATTTTTTGAAAATAAAAAAAAAAACAATAAAAGTATACATATTTGGTATCGCCGCGTCCGTAACGACCCGCCCTATAAAACTGTCCCATTATTTAACCCCTTTAGTGAACCCCTTAAAAAATAAAAAAAAAAAATAATGATTTATTATCATACCGCCAAACAAAAAGTGCAATAACGCACGATCAAAATGATGCATATAAATATCCATGGTACCGCTGAAAACGTTATCTTGTCCCACAAAAAACGAGCCACCATACAGCATCATTAGCGAAAAAATAAAAAAGTTATAGCTCGCAGAATAAAGCGATGCAAAAATAATTATTTTTTATATAAAATTGTTTTCATTGCATAAAACCGCCAAAACATGAAATAAGACCTAAATGAGGTATCGCTGTAATCGTACTGTCCCGAAGAATAAAACTGCTTTATCAATTTTACCGCACGCGGAACGGTGTAAACGCACCCCCCCAAAAGAAATTCATGAAACGCTGGTTTTTGTTCATTCTGCGTCCCAAAAATCGGAATAAAAAGCGATCAAAAAATGTCACATTCCCGAAAATGGTACCAATAAAAACGTCAACTCGTCCCGCAAAGAATATGACCTCACATGACTCGGTGGGTCAAAATACGGAAAAATTATAGCTCTCAATATATGGTGATGCAAAAACTATTTTTACAATAAAAAGCGTCTTTTAGCGTGTGACAGCTGCCAAACATAAAAACCACCATAAATAGTAAATCAAACCCCCCGTTATCACCCCCTTAGTAAGGGAAAAATAATAAAATAAAAAAAATGTATTTATTTCCATTTTCCCATTAGGGTTAGGGTTAGTGCTAGGGTTAGGGTTAGGGCTAGGGTTAGGGCTAGGGTTAGGGCTAGGGTTAGGGCTAGGGCTGAGATTAGGGTTAGGGGTGTGTTGGTGTTAGGGTTGGAGTTATAATTGGGGGGTTTCCACTGTTTGGGCACATCAGGGGCTCTCAAAATGCAACATGGCGTCTGATTCCTGCCAATTCTGCGTTGAAAAAGTCAAATAGTGCTCCTACCCTTCCAAGCTCTGCCATGCACCCAAACAGTGTTTTACCCCCACATAGAGGGTATCAGCATACTCAGGACAAATTGCAAAACAACTTTTGGGGTCCAATTTCTCCTGTTACCCTTAGGAAAATAAAAAATTGGGGGCAAAAATATCATTTTTGCGGAAAAAAATGATTTTTTTATTTTCACGACCAGGCGTTATAAACTTCTGTGAAGCACTTGGGGGTTCAAAGTGCTCACCACAAATCTAGATAAGTTCCGTGGGGGGTCTAGTTTCCAAAATGGGGTCACTTGTGGGGAGTTTCAATAGTTTAGGTACATCAGGGGCTCTCCAAACGCGACATGGCATCCGATCTGAATTCCAGCCAATTTTGCATTGAAAAAGTCAAATGGCGCTCCTTCCATTCTGAGGTCTGCCATGCGCCGAAACAGTGGTTCCCCTCCACATATCAGGTATCAGCGTACTCAGGACAAATTTCACAATAGCTTTTGCAGCCCAATTTCTCCTGTTACCCTTGGTAAAATAAAAAAAATTGAACCTGAAGTATTTTTTCTGTGAAAAAAAGTTAAATGTTCATTTTTTTTTAAATATTCAAAAAATTCCTGTGACGCACCTAAAGGGTTAATAAACTTCTTGAATGTGGTTTTGAGCACCTTTAGGGGTGCAGTTTTTAGAATGGTGTCACTTTTGGGTATTTTCTATCATATAGACCCCTCAAAGTGGCTTCAAATGTGATGTGGTCCTAAAAATAAAATGGCGTTGTAAAAATGAGAAATCGCTGGTCAACTTTTAACCCTTATAACTTCTTAACAAAAAAAAATTTTGGTTCCAAAATTGTGCTGATGTAAAGTAAACATGTGGGAAATGTTACTTATCAAGTTTTTTGTGTGCCGTATCTCTGTCATTTAAGGGCATAAAAATTCAAAGTTGGAAAATTGCAAAATTTTCAAAATGTTCGCCAAATTTCCGTTTTTCTCACAAATAAACACAAGTTATTTGAATGAAATTTTACCCCTAACATGAAGTACAATATGTCACGAGAAAACAATGTCAGAATCACCGGGATCCATGGAAGCGTTCCAGAGTTATGACCTCATAAAGGTACAGTGGTCAGAATTGTAAAAATTGGCCCGGTCATGAACGTGCAAACCACCCTTGGGGGTGAAGGGGTTAAACAAACTGCACAGTCTCTCTTTAAATTCACTCAGGGTATGTAACTCACCCGAGTACTGCGGTAGCCAGTCCGCTCCCGGTATGTAGGGCATTGACAGCGGCATTATGGGGACCGCTGCGGCAGGCGCTCCTCCTTGCGGTGCTGCGGGGTTGGCAACGGCGTCCACCGCTGCATTGCCATCTGGTGCGGACATTCTCTTCCCCCCCTAGTTAACATTAGCCAGGGCCGAGGGTTGTGTGAGCTCACCGGCGGCCACTTCGCAGGCCCGACGCTCCGGGCTGTAGGCCTCAGCTCCTCCTCTTCTTGCACCCTGTCCTCTCTTTCCGCGCGGCACTTCACTTCTTTGCACTCTGTGGCAGGCTCCGCCCACGAAGGCCTGCTCCTTTTTCTTCCCGCGCGCACCAAGCAGCGTGGCAATGGCGGCAATTGGCGCCAATTTCACACACAGTCTTTTTCTATGGCACACAGGACCCGGGGGGTACCGGGCTCCGTAATCCTGTTCATGAAGCCAAAATGGGTCGCCCTCCCAGGGCTGTGGTGTACTCGGTACCGGGCTGGTGTCAGCGGGATGAGTCACAGCAGCGGTGACCCGGTCCGTGGCCCTGGGCTCCCATGTAACAGGGGAGATTGAATGGTGGAATGTAGTTAGATGAATAGTTCGTGACGCCACCTGTGGTACTCAGCAAGGGAGGTGTTGAGCTGACGCTGCATGCAGATCCGCTGGGACTGATGGTATGGTGCAGCAAAGATGTAAAAGCTCCTCACAGGTGAAGCTGTAGTCCCAGGGCAGTGTAGATGTGGTTGGCACGGGGATGTAGCGGTGCCCGAAAGGTAGGAAGCAGACAAGACACAGCGGGGTGCATTTTCTGTACCTTTACTTGATAACTGCAGTCCAGGGTCCTGATTACAGATGGTAACGGAGCAGGCTAGCCTGGAAGCAACTCAAGGATTCTCTCTCAGCAGGAGGGCTGTGCAGTCTCCTTTCCTAGCGCTTACTTAAGGGATCTCCAGTACTGAGTTACACTGAAGTTCCTCCTGTCAGATGTTCTCAAGAACCTTACTTGCATGGCAGACAGCTGTAGCCTATCTCGGGGACTCCTTTCTCCTGAGTCCCGGCTCACTATCCAAGCTGCTGTTGTGCCCTCAAGTCTTAGATGGGTATAGGGCATTTACAGCCTCCTACTCCTCTGGTGTCTGTTACAGGACTGTTAGTATCCATACAACCGTGGAGACCAGGCTCCAGTTCATGCGCTCACTCGAGATGAGCTCTTCCTCTCAGCTCTATCTCAGCGCTCCTTCCACACGTCTGCACACTTCACCCTCCACAGACTAACTGACTCCTCCTTCCTCTTGGCCCTCAGAGAGCACTCCTCCCCTTAATTCCGGTTCAGAGTCCCCCCTGCTGGCCTAGAGTGGAAATGTGTTGCATGCATAGATTGCCGTCATTGCCTCCAAGCCTGGCATTACCCTCCCCTGGAAGAAGGCAAAGCCAGTGTGGCGGCCATACTCCTGAGGGTGCCACACAACCATCTGTCTCTTCACCACCTGCCAAATTGCCCAGGCAGTCAGAGAGCCCTGGACAGGAGCCATCTCATTCTCTACTTCTGTTCTCTGAATCTGTTGGCTTGGAAAGAGGGGGTAGAAATACAGCACAAAAGTGGATTAAATACCCACAAATTCTCACGATACAAAGTAGCAAATCAGCAATAGAGAAATAACATAAAACATAACTTTTAATAATAGATGTAAAAGCTACCAAAGATAGTAGTGCAAGTAAATCACTAAATCAAATGCCACAAATCATAATGGAGGTAACTGTATAAGTCTCTGTAACAGATTACTACCAATATATACATGTGGCTATTCCAAGTCCAAAATTTTGAGAGATTGGACCAAAAAGGTACTTGCACTAAACCAGTGCAAAAAAGTCCAAGTAAAAAATGAACAGTTTCCTTATCAGAGGAACTAAAGAGACCTCTACCCTGTAAAGGTTATCAAGGAATATGCCTATTCATGTATATAACAAAGACATCATAATAATAAGGCCATCAACATAATGTGAAAAGGAAAGATCTCACCACATGAAGATGGAGGATGTCCAGGATCAGATGTCCCATCAGAGTCATATCAGGTCAGGAAGAAAAGGGGGTTCACCCTATACAAGCCCTGTTTGAGCTACAAATACTGACACCCATGACTCCCGCCCTAACAAGGGCAGTCCACATCTAATCCCTATAAACCATAGCCCTACAAAGTCCCTGTGCATCCCGACGCGTTTCATCACTTAATGACTCTTCAGGGGACCTATTAGCACAAATTGGGCATCATCACAGAGTATACAGGCTGCCTCCTAAGATGACAATGGAGTGAGGCAGACTGATGAGGAGGGCACTTAAATGAACTGCCAATCAAATAGAACACATCCACCTGAGATGACTTGGAACGCACGCCGTCCACCATTACCCCTTGTGGGACGCAGGCACATGATGAGTGTGTTAATAAGAAACGCCCATCTCCTATACCAAGCAATAGTGTGTAAACGCCGGCGTATCCCGCGGCAAAGGCCGCCCTATTTCCGGTTGCGTCATACTGCCCAAAAGCAAAATGGCCGCCGCACTTCCGGTCATGCGCACTCATCGGTGCCAGCAAGAAAAATGGCCGCCACACTTCCGGTCATGCGCACTCATGTTTAAGCAGTGCCAGCAGGGCGGAAGTAAAGCATGCGACAAAGGTCGCAATACTGCTAGAAGGCAATATCGTCATACGCGCTTTAATCAGTCCGTGAGCCGATATTAAACAAGCGGATAGACAGATCATGCATCTCTAAAAGGCCTCAACCACCAAAATGATTGCGAAAAATAGTACCCAACAACCTAAAACATGGGATGGATATTGTCCCAATCAGAAGGCCTCAAGAGAGCATTGCCAGAATCAAAATAAATAAAAAGGTGGAAAATAACAAAAATTCAAACTCAGAATATAAAGGTAGCAAACACATATATAAAAAAGGGGGTATTTTACAGTATATACAAAGGAAATAATAAACAGCACACATATCAAACCCTAGATATAGCAGCCAAAATTGAGTTGGTCATTAAGCCCTCTTGGGGTCATGGTGTTCAAACAAAAGATCCACTTAGTCTCTTTTTGTAGAATGATGCGATCCCAATTACCACCCCTTGGTGGTTTTTTTACCCTTTCAATCCCCAGAAATTGGATGGAATTAACATTCCCTCCTTGACACTGATTAATGTGGCGTGAAATAGGGGTATCTCTCTTATGGATAATGTCTCCAATATGTTCCCCAATCCTACGTTTGAATTCCCTAATGGTTTTACCCACATATTCTTTGCCACATGTACATGAGGCCTTATAAATGACTCCCTTGCTGCTACAGTTAATAAATTCCCTAATTTGATATGCCTGTCCAGTAACATTACTGACAAAGCCAGCACCAGGGGAAATGTGGGAACAAGCAACGCAGTGGCCACATCTAAAGCAACCATTCACATTGGTGGGCAACCAAGTTGTACGGGAAGGTCTGGTGAAATGACTGTTGACCAGCCGATCCTTCAATGAACGGCCTTTCTTGTACGTTATTAGAGGTCGTATCGAAAGTTCTCCTCCAACATCCTTATCCATTAATAACACAGGCCAATGTTTGGCCAGGAAAGCACGTACATCACTTGCTCCATTATCAAAAGTGGTAATCAACCTCATTTCACCTTTATTTTCAACTCTGGGTCTGGGTTTAAGGAGTTCCATTCTGTTTTTACCCTTAGCATGTTTGTAGGCACGTTTCAAAACATCAAGAGGATAACCCCTATCCAAAAATCTGTCTCTGAGTTCTCTCGCCTGTCTCTCAAAAGATTCATCTGTAGAGCAATTTCTACGTATCCTGAGGTATTGACCCTTGGGTACTCCACGTTTAAGATGTATAGGGTGACTGCTGTCCCACCTCAACAAAGAGTTAGTAGCCGTGGGTTTCCTGTAAGTGCAGGTGGTAATAGTGCCATCATTTTTCCTCTCAATCAATATATCAAGAAAGGACAACGAAAACGGGTCAATCACAGAAGTAAAAAATAGACCACACTCATTGTGATTCAGTGTATCTACAAATACAGAAAAACTATCCTTAGAACCCTTCCACAAAATCAGGATGTCATCAATATATCGAACCCACAGCTCGATTCGTCCCATGACATCCAAGCCACTCCTGAAGACCTGGGTCTCCTCCCACCAGCCCAGGAACAAATTTGCATATGCCGGGGCACATGGACTCCCCATAGCGGTGCCCCTGAGCTGGTGGTAGATCTTATGATCAAACAAGAAGAAATTCTTAGTGAGACAGAAACGAAGTAGTTTGATGACAAACTCGCTGTGGGCACGGTATTGACATCCTCTGGTGTTCAGGAAATATAACACAGCTTCAAGCCCCTTATCGTGCGGTATGGAAGTGTAAAGCGCCTCCACATCAATACTACCCAGATTAACCTCAGGATCAACACATAATCCCTCTATTCTCCGAAGAAGATCAGGGGTATCCTGCACGAAGGATCGTAAAGAGGCGACGAAGGGTTTCAGGACACGATCTAAATAAATGCCAATGTTGTGGCTAATACTGCCCATTCCTGACACAATAGGTCTCCCCTTTAAAGGGGAAAGACCCTTGTGTAATTTCGGTAGGCAGTAAAAGGTAGCAACTATTGAATCTTTAGGCATTAAAAAATCAAATTCAGATTTGTCAATAACTCTCATGGATAGACCTTCATCCAAGATGCTTTTAAGTTCAAACAAATAATCAGAGGTAGGGTTATGATCTAAAATCTCATAGCTCACTCTGTCCTCAAGGAGGGTCTCACACATTTTGGAATATTGTGTAGAGTCAAGGATGACCACATTGCCACCCTTATCTGAGGGTTTAATGACAATGCGGTCATCCTGCTCAAGCTTATTGATAACTGCCATTTCTGTTTTCGTACAATTATACCTGGAAAAGATCTTCTTTCCTTGTAAGGATTTCAAATCTTCTGTAACCAAGTTTTCAAAAATATCTATAGCAGACACATCTCCAATGGGAGGGGGCATTTTGGTGCTCCTGTTTTTTAAATCAGTAAAGGGACCCCTTCCAAGATCGTTGGGGTTCACTACACCAATACTAGATAACAGGCGTACGTCTGGCAACAAATCAACAGGAATCCCCATATCTATACAGGTACGGTTATCCTGTTGAAGAAAAAACTTTCTCCAACGTACCTTACGTAAAAACAAATTAAGATCTTTTATAGACCAAAACAGATCAAAGTCTGTACTGGGGACAAATGTAAGACCCTTTTGCAAGACCTGTAGTTCTTCACGGTTGAGCACCCTGGAGGACAGATTAACTACTTGTATACCGTTAGCGACCGATGAGGATGCTGAATTAGGGACACGACTGATAGGTAAAGTAATATTAGAATAGTTATCCTCAGGAATGATTCTTATTTCCGTACCGGATGTTGACCGTTCCTTAGAGGATAACTCTGATCTAAAAAATGCGATCCCGCAGTAGTGTCGGATCTATCCAGGGGACCACGATGACCACGGCCTCTAACTCTACCTCTATTCCTCCCCCTATTGCTTCTACCCCTTCCCTCAGTATCAGAGAAGTCAGTATCCGTAGAAGACAAATCAGTTTCAAGATCAATATTGTTAATACGATTACTAATAACTAGAGTTGAGCGACTTTTGGTTTTTTAGGGTCGCGTTTCGTTTCGTGAAACCCGACTTTTCCAAAAGTCGGGTCGAGCAAGATCGTCCGATTATAGGGAAAAGTCGGGGTCGTCCCGAAACACGAAACCCAATGTAAGTCAATGGGGAATAAAAGTCGGCAGTGAGAGGAGGACAGGAAACACACCTACAGTGCCCATTTGAATGCCAAAAGCATCAATTCTTCTTTCTTAAGCTTGTCAACCTTAATTAACTTCATAATACAAGTTACGCACTGAAAAATGGGGGTTATTTGGCTACAAACTGGGGGGGGGGAGGGCTGGCTCCAGGTTTTCATGTGCCCTGGGCGAAAGAGCGCCTCTTTAACACATACCACAACTCATCATGCT
Organism: Dendrobates tinctorius; assembly: GCF_039654945.1. Classification (NCBI taxonomy): domain Eukaryota; kingdom Metazoa; phylum Chordata; class Amphibia; order Anura; family Dendrobatidae; genus Dendrobates; species Dendrobates tinctorius. The sequence continues at coordinate 665,016 of NW_027362013.1, read as the reverse complement.
CCGATACGGCAGAGAAATAGCGGTATAGTACAATGAAAAATACCTCACTTTTTACATCTCATGACGAGGCCCATCTATTTCTCCATACAGAATCATTGGTCCCATATAATGTTTGAAACAGTATATGATGAGCTCCTCATAATGCTACAGTATATGTTGGTCCCCATGGATGAAGCTCCACTGTCTTATGGGCCCAAATAATGCTCCAAACATAATGGGCCCCATTTCTAATGCTCTAGTGTATAATGGGCCCTGTAAATGCTGCTCCAGTGTCTGATGTCCACCTTTGGAATGTTCCAGTGTATGGTGGGCCCCATCTATCATTCTCCAGAGTATAGTGCTCCCCAAAAATTGCTGTCCCAACATTGAAAACAATCAAATAAGTCTCCTCGCTAGGGAATCCCTGTACTTGTCTGGACAGGTGCTGTAGCTTGCTTAACAGCTCGCCAGCCGTTCTCACGCCCAGTATGGATTACACGTGATTGCACAAAGGTGAGAAAGGGTACCGTATCCCCAGATAACATGTATGGATAGCATACACATTCAAAATATATGTCTCAGGAGGCAGGCTCAGACGGTGTTAGGCCCAGTATGGATTGCACGTGATTGCACAAAGGTTAGAAAGGGTACCGTATCCCCGGATAACATGTATGGATAGCGTACACATTCAAAATATATGTCTATACAGCATGAGGCAGGCTCAGACAGTGTTAGGCCCAGTATGGATTGCACGTGATTGCACAAAGGTTAGAAAGGGTACCGTATCCCTGGATAACATGTATGGATAGCGTACACATTCAAAATATATGTCTATACAGCATGAGGCAGGCTCAGACGGTGTTAGGCCCAGTATGGATTGCACGTGATTGCACAAAGGTTAGAAAGGGTACCGTATCCCTGGATAACATGTATGGATAGCGTACACATTCAAAATATATGTCTCAGGAGGCAGGCTCAGACGGTGTCAGGCACAGTATGGATTTGACGGCCCAGATTACACAGCGGAGGAGCAGGGAGAGGTAAAGATTGCAAATGCTGGGGCCCTGCCCAAGCAAGGGGGGCCCACTCGTGGGCGTCGGTTCTGGCACTGGGCCCCTCATAGTACAGCGGTGTGTCTGACGGCGGGTGTGCACCACCACCGTCAGAGACACTTGATTGCACTATGAGGGACCCTGTGCCAGTGCCCGCGCCCAAGAGTTGGCCTACCCACCTGTCCAGGGCAACGGCACTCGCACGGTGTCGTGCGGTAGGTGGTGACCCTGGCCATGGGGGGGGAGGCAGCATAGTTAGGGAGTTTTAGAAAGTGGCATATATTGATGTTGGACATTCAGCTGATGCAAAAGGCGAAATAGGTGAAGTACCAGGAAGAGGTGGACCAAAGCAAGCCATTTTTCTGTCACCCTATGTGTCATCAGGGGAAGGTGGGACAAAATCCTTGGAAACCCATGCGTGGTTCATTTTAATGAAGGTTAGATCATCCACATTTTGGGTTGACAGACGGGTCCTTTTTTCTGTCAGGATTGATCCAGCTGCACTGAAGACTCTTTCCGATAGCACACTTGCAGCTGGGCAAGCGAGCTCCTGTAAGGCATATTGTGCCAATTCAGGCCAGGTGTCCAGTTTAGCGGCCCAATAGTCAAAGGGGAATGACCTGTGTGGGAGAACATCGATATGGGAGGAAAAGTAGTTTGTTACCATAGTTGACAACTGCTGTCTCCTGTCACTTTCCATCGATGCAGTATTACCAGTTGTGTGAGCGGTATTTGAAAAATCAGTCCACAACATTGTCATGAAACCCCTGTCTCCAACGCCACTTCTGCTGTGTGCACCACGAACACCTCTGCCAAGCTGCCCCCGGCCCGTACGGCTCGTGTGAGAACCATCACCGCTGCTGTGTGCTGGGAATGCCTCAAGCAACCGATTTACCAGAGTTGCTTGTTTATTAGCCAATATTAGGTCAAGGTTCTCCTGTGGCATGATGTTTTGTAATTTGCCTTTATAGCGTGGATCCAGGATGCTGGCCAACCAGTAGTCGTCATCGTTCATCATTTTGGCAATGCGGGGGTCCCTTTTTAGGATCTGCAAGGCATAATCTGACATGTGGGCCAATGTTCCCGGTGTCAATGATGCACTGCGAGTGCTGGGTGGAGGAGCACTTTCTGGCAAATCCACATCCCTCCAGTCACGCACAAACCCTGTACCAGACCTTGCCACGCCAACATTTTCACTTGCCCCACGAGATGCATCCTCCTCCCCTAAGTAATCATCCCCATCATCCTCCTCCTCCTCCTCTTCTTCCTCCACCTCGTCCAGGAGAGGTCCCTGAGCAGACAATGGCTGAATGTCATCAAGGATTCCCTCCTCCTCTTCCTCCTCATCAACATTGGCTGCAGACGCCTGCTCCTTAAGGTGCGTCAAAGTTTGCATGAGCAGACGCATAAGTGGGATGCTCATGCTTAGGATGGCGTTGTCTGCGCTTACCAGCCGTGTGCATTCCTCAAAACACTGAAGGACTTTACAAAGGTCTTTCAGCTTCGACCACTGCACACCTGTCAACTCCATGTCTGCTCTCAAAGTGCCTGGCTGTGTATCCTCCCACAAATGCATTATGGCCTGCCTCTGCTCGCACAGCCGCTCCACCATGTGCAGGGTGGAGTTCCACCTTGTTGCAATGTCGATAATGAGGCGGTGGTTGGGAAGGTGGAGCAATCGCTGCAGCTTCTGCATACGAACGGAGTGTACAGGCGACCGGCGGATGTGCGCGCACAGTCTTCGCACCTTCTGGAGCAGGGCTGTTAACTCTGGATAATTTTTGAGGAAGCACTGCACCACCAGGTTCAAGGTGTGAGCCAAGCAAGGTATGTGCCTGAGTTTTGAAAGGGCTATGGCTGCCACAAAATTACGGCCGTTATCACTAACTACCTTGCCTGCCTCAAGATGTACACTGCCCAGCCATGACTCAGTTTGTCGCTTCAAGTACTCGGCCAGCACCTCGGCGGTGTGTCTGTCGCCCAAACACATCATCTGCAACACAGCCTGCTGACGCTTTCCACTAGCTGCTCGATAGGGGGACACATCGTGTGCAACAGTGGCAGCTGCAGATGGAGTGCTCGTACGACTGCGCTCTGTGGACGAGCTTTCGCTTCTGGAGGAGGAGGAGGAGGAGGAGGGTCGAACGCCTACAGCCAACTGTTTCCTATACCGTGGGCTAGGCAGCACTGTCCCACCACCGCTGTCCCCTGTGGACCCTGCATCCACCACATTAACCCAGTGCGCAGTGATGGACACGTAACGGCCCTGGCCATGCCGACTGGACCATGCATCAGTTGTGAGGTGCACCTTTCCGCTCACTGACTGCTTGAGTGCATGGACAATGCGGTCTTTCACATGATGGTGGAGGGCTGGGATGGCTTTGCGAGAGAAGAAGTGGCGACTGGGTAGGTCATAGCGTGGTACTGCATAGGCCATGAGTTCGCGGAAAGCTCTGCTTTCCACCAACCGAAAGGGCATCATCTCAAACGAGATTAGTTTGGCAATGTGGGCGTTCAAACCCAGTGTACGCGGATGAGAGACTGAGTACTTTCTTGACCTACTCATAGTGTCTGGGAGGGTGAGCTGGACTTGAGAGCTGCATATGGTGGAAGTAGCGGTGGACAGGGCGGACTGAGAGAGGGTTGATGATGGTGATGGAGTTGGTGTTCTTTCTGATGGCCTAGAATCAGTCTTTCGTTGATATAACAGTGGGATTCCCTGACTGCTGTGGCCTTGCAACGACACCTCAACATTTGCTGCTGTGCTAACCGGTGGGCTTACAGTGGGGGAAACAATGTAGCGTTGCTGACTACCTTCGTTGTGATCAGTTGCACATGTGGCACTTGAGGTTTGTTGTTGTGTCCACGCTTGCAAGTGCATGCTGGTTAAATGTCTAAGCATGCAACTGGTATTCAAATTTTTCAGATTTTTCCCTCGGCTAAAGGTCTTTGCGCACTTCTTACAGATAACCTTGGCCTGATCATGAGGATTTTGTTCAAAAAAGTGCCACACTGCACTCTTCCTACTTTGGCAGACATTTTGCGGCCTAGCACGCTGTGATCTTTTGACCCTCTGGACAAGCTGTCCAGCAACTCTTTTGATGTTTGGAACCTGTCTTTGGAGTGCTCCGGGCCTGCCAGATAACAGCTGTTGCGATGTCGATGTCTGCTGTGGATGCTCCTCATCTGAGCTATTGGAAGCAGCACCCTCTTCCCCCAATGGATGCCAATCTGGGTCAACTACTGGGTCATCCATCACCTCCTCTTCTATGTCATGTGCACCTTCCTCTGTGTCACCGTGTATGGTGGTATAGTGTGCGGGAAGGGGCACCTGAGTCTCATCAGGGTCAGAATCTGGCTCTGTACACTGCGAGGACAATGTAGTGCTCTGAGTGAATGTACCAGCAGAATCATCCATCAGCGGCTGTGCATCAGTGCACTCCATGTCAGATTCATCTTGGCCTGGGTAATTCACCATTTCACTTGATAATCCAGGCATGGTATGTGAAAACAGCTCCATGGAGTAATCAGTAGTATGGCCTGCGTCATCCTTCAATCTTGGTTGGGGTGAAGGACACAAGGAAAGGTGTGGTTCATGAACATGAGCCTCCAATGACGACTCAGTGCTTTTACTTTTTACAACTGAAGAAGAGGAGGCGATAGAGCTGGAGGCTGAGTCAGCAATGTAAGACAAAACTTTTTCCTGATGCTCTGGCTTTAAAAGCGGTTTGCCAACTCCTAGAAAACTAAGCGTTCGAGGCCTTATGTAGCCAGACGATGACGCAGGCTCAACACCTCCTGCATTCGGTCCTATTTTGCTCTTGCCACTACCATCAGATCCACCACCAACACCATCATTACCAGCTGCCAACCCCCGCCCAATTCCACGGCCTCTTCCACCAGCCTTCCTCATTTTTGGTAGAAATGTAGACAAAATCCAACAAACTATATAGTATGTAAAACAAGGTGTCTATATGACAGGGGAGATTTTGAATTTCTGCACACACTTTTGGACACTGGACACTTTTGGATTGTGTGAGGCCCACTGATATCTGAGCGCTATGTGACAGGCTCGATGGCACAGCTGTGACCTAAGTGACTAGAGAATAAGTGAGATTTTGAATCTCTGCACACACTTTTGGACACTGGACACTTTTGGATTGTGTGAGGCCCACTGATATCTGAGCGCTATGTGACAGGCTCGATGGCACAGCTGTGACCTAAGTGACTAGAGAATAAGTGAGATTTTGAATCTCTGCACACACTTTTGGACACTGGACACTTTTGGATTGTGTGAGGCCCAATGAATATCTGAGCGCTATGTGACAAGCTCGATGGCACAGCTGTGACCTAAGTGACTAGAGGATAAGTGAGAGTTTGAATCTCTGCACACACTTTTGGACACTGGACACTTTTGGATTGTGTGAGGCCCAATGAATATCTGAGCGCTATGTGACAAGCTCGATGGCACAGCTGTGACCTAAGTGACTAGAGGATAAGTGAGAGTTTGAATCTCTGCACACACTTTTGGACACTGGACACTTTTGGATTGTGTGAGGCCCAATGAATATCTGAGCGCTATGTGACAAGCTCGATGGCACAGCTGTGACCTAAGTGACTAGAGAATAAGTGAGATTTTGAATCTCTGCACACACTTTTGGACACTGGACACTTTTGGATTGTGTGAGGCCCAATGAATATCTGAGCGCTATGTGACAAGCTCGATGGCACAGCTGTGACCTAAGTGACTAGAGAATAAGTGAGATTTTGAATCTCTGCACACACTTTTGGACACTGGACACTTTTGGATTGTGTGAGGCCCACTGATATCTGAGCGCTATGTGACAGGCTCGATGGCACAGCTGTGACCTAAGTGACTAGAGAATAAGTGAGATTTTGAATCTCTGCACACACTTTTGGACACTGGACACTTTTGGATTGTGTGAGGCCCAATGAATATCTGAGCGATATGTGACAAGCTCGATGGCACAGCTGTGACCAAAGTGACTAGAGGATAAGTGAGAGTTTGAATCTCTGCACACACTTTTGGACACTGGACACTTTTGGATTGTGTGAGGCCCAATGAATATCTGAGTGCTATGTGACAAGCTCGATGGCACAGCTGTGACCTAAGTGACTAGAGGATAAGTGAGAGTTTGAATCTCTGCACACACTTTTGGACACTGGACACTTTTGGATTGTGTGAGGCCCAATGAATATCTGAGCGCTATGTGACAAGCTCGATGGCACAGCTGTGACCTAAGTGACTAGAGAATAAGTGAGATTTTGAATCTCTGCACACACTTTTGGACACTGGACACTTTTGGATTGTGTGAGGCCCAATGAATATCTGAGCGCTATGTGACAAGCTCGATGGCACAGCTGTGACCTAAGTGACTAGAGAATAAGTGAGATTTTGAATCTCTGCACACACTTTTGGACACTGGACACTTTTGGATTGTGTGAGGCCCACTGATATCTGAGCGCTATGTGACAGGCTCGATGGCACTGCTGTGACAAAAGTGACTAGAGGATAAGGGAGATTTTGAATATCTGCACACACTTTTGGACACTGGACACTTTTGGATTGTGTGAGGCCCACTGATATCTGAGCGCTATGTGACAGGCTCGATGGCACTGCTGTGACAAAAGTGACTAGAGGATAAGGAAGATTTTGAATATCTGCACACACTTTTGGACACTGGACACTTTTGGATTGTATGAGGCCCACTGATATCTGAGCGCTATGTGACAGGCTCGATGGCACTGCTGTGACAAAAGTGACTAGAGGATAAGGGAGATTTTGAATATCTGCACACACTTTTGGACACTGGACACTTTTGGATTGTGTGAGGCCCACTGATATCTGAGCGCTATGTGACAGGCTCGATGGCACTGCTGTGACAAAAGTGACTAGAGGATAAGGGAGATTTTGAATATCTGCACACACTTTTGGACACTGGACACTTTTGGATTGTGTGAGGCCCACTGATATCTGAGCGCTATGTGACAGGCTCGATGGCACTGCTGTGACAAAAGTGACTAGAGGATAAGGGAGATTTTGAATATCTGCACACACTTTTGGACACTGGACACTTTTGGATTGTGTGAGGCCCACTGATATCTGAGCGCTATGTGACAGGCTCGATGGCACTGCTGTGACAAAAGTGACTAGAGGATAAGGGAGATTTTGAATATCTGCACACACTTTTGGACACTGGACACTTTTGGATTGTGTGAGGCCCACTGATATCTGAGCGCTATGTGACAGGCTCGATGGCACTGCTGTGACAAAAGTGACTAGATGATAAGGGAGATTTTGAATATCTGCACACACTTTTGGACACTGGACACTTTTGGATTGTGTGAGGCCCACTGATATCTGAGCGCTATGTGACAGGCTCGATGGCACTGCTGTGACAAAAGTGACTAGAGGATAAGGGAGATTTTGAATTTCTGCACACACTTGTGGACAGTGGACACTTTTGGATTGTGTGAGGCCCACTGATATCTGAGCGCTATGTGACAGGCTCGAAGGCACTGCTGTGACAAAAGTGACTAGAGGATAAGGGAGATTTTGAATATCTGCACACACTTTTGGACACTGGACACTTTTGGATTGTGTGAGGCCCACTGATATCTGAGCGCTATGTGACAGGCTCGATGGCACTGCTGTGACAAAAGTGACTAGAGGATAAGGGAGATTTTGAATTTCTGCACACACTTGTGGACAGTGGACACTTTTGGATTGTGTGAGGCCCACTGATATCTGAGCGCTATGTGACAGGCTCGATGGCACTGCTGTGACAAAAGTGACTAGAGGATAAGGGAGATTTTGAATATCTGCACACACTTTTGGACACTGGACACTTTTGGATTGTGTGAGGCCCACTGATATCTGAGCGCTATGTGACAGGCTCGATGGCACTGCTGTGACAAAAGTGACTAGAGGATAAGGGAGATTTTGAATATCTGCACACACTTTTGGACACTGGACACTTTTGGATTGTGTGAGGCCCACTGATATCTGAGCGCTATGTGACAGGCTCGATGGCACTGCTGTGACAAAAGTGACTAGAGGATAAGGGAGATTTTGAATTTCTGCACACACTTGTGGACAGTGGACACTTTTGGATTGTGTGAGGCCCACTGATATCTGAGCGCTATGTGACAGGCTCGATGGCACAGCTGTGACAAAAGTGACTAGAGGATAAGGGAGATTTTGAATCTCTGCACACACTTTTGGACACTGGACACTTTTGGATTGTGTGAGGCCCAATGAATATCTGAGCGCTATGTGACAGGCTCGATGGCACAGCTGTGACAAAAGTGACTAGAGGATAAGGGAGATTGGATTGCTTTTAAAAAAGCAGTTTGCGGAGCAGTGGGTAAACAGCAATGCAGGAATGTCAGGAAGCCTTAGAAGGCAGCCCAACAACCAACACCACTGATACACCACTATATAGCCTCCCCTTGCACTGCACACACAGTGACTGGTGTGTTGTGCAGGCCAAATCGCTAGCAGCAGAAGCAGTTTTTTTTTCTTCTCAGCAGGACAAAAAAAAAAATTGGGATTGCTTTTAAAAAAGCAGTTTGCGGAGCAGTGGGTAAACAGCAATGCCAGCCTGTCAGGAAACCTTAAAAGGCAGCCCAACAACCAACACCACTGATACACCACTATATAGCCTCCCCTTGCACTGCACACACAGTGACTGGTGTGTTGTGCAGGCCAAATCGCTAGCAGCAGAAGCAGTTTTTTTGTCTTCTTCCCTGCCTAACGCTCTCCCTACAGAATCAGCAGCAACCTCTCCCTATACTAAGATCGGCAGAAGTAAGATGGCGGTCGGTGTGCACGCCCTTTTATACCCCCTGTGACGCCCACCAAAGCAAGCCAATCACTTGCATGCCCTTCTGAAAGATGGTGGTGACCCGTGCCTATGTCATCACGTTACCCACAGTGTCCGTGGATCCTGATTGGCTGAAAAAGAGCGCAAAACAAACTTTTGAAACGCGACTTTGGCGCGTAAGTCGCCGACCTCGTGGCCGACCTCATCCTAGGGTCGGGTTTCGTTTCATGAAACCCGACTTTGCCAAAAGTCGGCGACTTTTGAATTTTTTCGACCCGTTTCGCTCAACTCTAGTCTTTAGTGCAGCAGGTGGTGTACTAACAGACCGTCGCACGCGACTATCCTCCGATAACATTGACCGGCTTACTTTTCTGAAAATGAACAAGGCCTGGATCTCGCCGGAATTTGCCAGTCCTCTTCCAGAATAAATAATTGGTTGGCAACAGTATCCAGGTCTGCTGTTGTGTTCATATTTCTGCCACCTGAACTGTAATCCCTGGGCTCCAACACCACCAGTTGCTGCTCAGAAGTGCCGTCTGCACAGAGAAAAACACACGCTCCAGTGTTAGTGGGGTTCAGTAACGCCAGCTGCTCCCCTGCTGTGTGTCCGGCAATGTCTCCTGCTCCCTCCACATTCACACTACATCAGATTTTACACTTGCTCCAAGTAGGCCTCAGCCTACTCCATGATTGATCCTGGGCTCCAACACCGCCAGTTGCCAGTTTTTTTGTTTTTTACATATCATCAAATCTAAATTCTGATGGAGCTTTTTAAGGACGTTAAAAACAACAAATTTTTCAAGTGGAACCGCTTCAGGAAAAACTCCTTTTTTGGGGAGGTTTTTATTATCCAGTATAGTGTGTGTATATATATATATATTATAATATGAAATGTTTTTTTTCAGCTGTTTTACTTGATGTGTAAAATTCGGAGTGGATTCCAGAAGATATTCGCCTCAGAGTGGTGACATGTAGCCGAAGAGGAAGAAAATGCTCAAAAACAAGATTTGAACAGCAGGGTGGCTTAACATTGATGGGTAAGCTCTGACCCAGTACAGTGATGGAGAGCGGTCTGCTTTTATTGTTTTTTATTCTTCACATATGAGAAAGGAAACAGACGTGAGACTGAGACCTCAGAACAGTTTGTAGATCTTCTTAGAGCCTTGCAGTATGATGTACCGCCACAAGGTGGCACCCATGAGCTGTGATAGGTTTCTGCTGCCTGTGGCTGACGTCAATGCAGGGAGGCCGGGCGTCGTGGCTCCGTGTGATGACGTCATCATCCTGGGTCTCTGTGCACATGTGCGGGGCACCAGCTGAGCCTCAGTGACAGCTACTGCCACTCCAGAGCGGAGATCATGCTGCAGCCCCTCAGAGCGGCGCTCCACAGCAGTGTGCACAAAAGCTGCTGCAGAGCGTTCTCCGTGTCTGCACGTTCCTACAACTCTGGGCGCAAGGTAAAACCCCGCTATAACGCGAGCCGCCCTCATCTCGCCCCTTGCTATCGGTTCCTTTAACCTGTTCACGTCTGCACACATCTGTGTCATGCCCTGGCTGTATCTGTGCTGTTCCTCTGTGCAGTATATGGTGGAGGATGGCGCTGCGGCTGGCGTATTAGGGCGCTCCGACTTCCGGCAGCTTTTTTTTTTGCCCTCTTGATCTGACTGATCAAACTCAACCGTGGGTCTGTTATAAAAACACGAAAAACCTCTCGGCTGCCCCCCGACCATAGGTAATAATGGCAACAGAATTTATTTCCCATGGCTCATAAATGGCTGAGAATTGGATCCAATACACTGGTTACATTTTTGGCTCCCCGGATTTGCTGCTAGCGTCATGTTCTGAAGCCGTGTGCATGGCCCACCGCACCTTCCACCATTTGTTACCTCTGTGATATAGATGTTTCCTTTCCCTCCCAGAAGCCGTGGTGGTGGGGGAGCATGAAGAAGCCTCGGAGTGGTATGGGGGCCATTATGGCGCCATATTACACATCGAGGAGCCGTACTGCGGCCTCAGCTATTTCCATCTTTCTGCTTTAGGGCCTTGTTCTCGGTGTATATGATAAGAATGAGGATGAAAGTCTCCCCCTGAGCCGGGCCGCAGACAGGTTCGACAATGCTGTTTCAGGAAAACTGCGACTTCAGCTGACAAGGTAGAAATCCAATGTTATCCGTGTATAACGCAGACTGTTCCCACCCCATCGCCCCCATAGTAATCCATGGTCTTCCTTTACAGGTCCGGGCCTGCACTGAAGAAGGGGAAGACGCGAGTGTTTTATGGTTTGCATGAGGCACGTTCTCATTATTACTATGTGATGTGTAATTATCTGGTAATATAGCGGGAAAGATGAATGAGTATTATGAGGGTCCCGCTGTTTTGTGTATAAAGCCTTTATGCAGCCCTATGTGTCGCCATGGCTACACCCTGTCCTATAGTTGTGTATTACCCCTGTCCATCTGCTGCCATTTTTTGTATATAGGTCAGGGGAAGGACGGGGTGTAGACAGCACTTATATGTGGGTTTACATTCTGCCGTATCATTACTATGTCAGGGTTGAGCAGGGTGGATTTGATTTAAATCTAACTGATTTAAATCACGATTTAAATCACGATTTAAATCACTAGTCAGTAATGCTTGATTTAAATCAGTGATTTAAATCAAAGTTTCTACCTAAACTAGTTCTTGCTACTTTAACATGCAAGTAGATGAAGATTTTTAGAATCACTTTTTATATTACTTTTTTCTCCCCAGTTTAATGGGTTAATCATCCATATTTGGACACCACTGTTCTGTTGTACTTAGGAAGGAGAAAAATAATCCTGACCTTAATAACAATTTAAATAGATTTATTCAACTGAAACAATAACAACATTACAGCATAAGTTATTTGCTTACACAAACATCCATGTTTGTTAACTAATTTGGCTAAACAAAATATATATATATTTTAAGAAACTTAGACTGTCAGCCCAGCCGACACATGAAAAACTTAAATACTACTGTCCCTGCTGTCCTCTGTAGCTCACTTGTCGTCATCTTCATCATCATCTTCTTCTTTGTTCCTATTCATAATCTGGAAAAGAAAAACAAGCTTTCCTGCTTTATTGGGTCCCAACTGATTTCTCAATTTAGAATGAATGAGTCCAAAGGAAGAGAATATTCTTTCAACGCCTGCAGAAGAAGCTACTGCTGTTAAAAGTGAAATCATTACTTGAACAGTCTCTAAATCCAAGCGCTTAAGTGACTTCCACCAGTTTACTGGTGTGACCTTCCTTAAAATATCTTCAGCAAACATATATTTCTTGAATGGTTCCCCCTTAGCTCTGAAGTTTATTATAGTTGGCATTAAAGATGGATGATTGCTGGATACCCATGTCATAGCTAACTCCTCTTCCTCAGCACTTAGGTTTTGACCCTGATATTGGATATTGACAATATTTGCCAAAAAATGAGCTGGAGTCAGTGCTTGTCCCATTCGTTTGTTTACTGCTTGTAATTTAATTCTGTCCATGTGTAGTTCTGTTTTTAAGTGTTCACTCAGTTCCTTCCAAATTTCAACAGCATCCGCAATAAAACAGCTATTTTTCTGTATTTTGTTTAAAGCTTGAGAGATGGGTTTCAGGAAGCTCAGCATATGTTCAACATTTCTCTTAAGCCCAATGTTGAGGATTTTGGCCGTGACAGTGCCATCTATTTTATCTCGATTTTCTTCACAAAGTGTCATCAGAATAGGCCAGTTTTTGATATACTGCTCAAAACAGTCCACCACAGAGTTCCATCTAACATCTTGTGGGAGCGTTAGCTTGGTTCCACCCATCCTTTTCAGAGCTGCTGCAGCAAAATGATTATTACGGAAGTATTTAGCAATTTCAACAACATTAGCCTTTATTTCTGCAACACTTAAGTCTTTGGCTAAGAGGTGCAGCAAATGAGCACTGCAACCATATGTTATTAGCAGCTTTGTATTCCCTCCCTGCTCTTCTAAATCTCTTCTCATCTTGGATACGTTTGCAGCATTGTCAGTGACCAAACTGCGTACTAGACATTTGAATTTTTGTTCACATGTCGTTATAGCTTTTACTGCCACTTCGTGTAAGTATTCTGCTGTGTGTGCATTTCCTGACTTATCAGTTGTTTGTGCAAGGAAGACTTTACCTTCTTCTGTTGTTATACAAGCACATACAATAGGATCATTGTGGACATTACTCCACCCATCAATACTTAGGTTAACAATTTTACCCTCCAGAGCTGTTGCACATTGCTCCATTTCTCTGTCATGCACTTGATCCAGCAGTTTCCCTGCAACATCAGCTCTGCTGGGTGGACTGTATCCTGGTCTCAGTGACTGAACCATATTAATGAAATGTGGGTTCTCAGTCAGACGGAAAGAAGAGTTCGTTGCATAAATAAACTGGACAATTTTTTCAACTCTTTTTCTAATCTGCTAGTTCTTATCACAAACCTATCTATGGTGGTTCCAGGAGGTAAAGGTTTTGTCTTCCTTTTGGGTGATGGTGATATGTGGCTGTGGGTGTCTGATGATGATGCTGCTAATGAAGCACTATCCTGGATGGATAACTCTGAAACTGTAGAACAGGATGATGGTGATCTTGGAGGTGGATAGTTTCCAGAATCCATGAATTCCCCTAAACAAAAAAAGTCAATGCTGTTATTTTATTGTTTATACAATTTCTGCTTATTGTACACAACACATCACTGCCCCTGCCCCAAAAGGAATATTTGTTTTTCTTCATAACTGTACCAAATGACAGTAACATGCAGTAATAATAAGAAATATTTTTCTCACACATGACAGTTCAGTCTTTAGAAATAGGATTCAATAAAAATGTTTACCAACCTGAAGATCCTGCCTGTTCAGAAGTGTTTCTTTGGTCATCTTCATCACCGCACTTCTCATGATGTTGCCTCATTCGCGCCACCAGGCCTTGCATCTCTTTGTTGCATCGTTTGCATTTTGCACGCATGCCTGCCTTACCGATAGGCGAAGGAGCTTCATTAAAATATTCCCAAACTGGGTCTCTTTTACGGCCTGCTGCCATTATAAGGAAAGAATGTAATAAACCTCAGATCGTACACACAAACAGATCCAGACTTGTCTGTCTGTGGCTATGCTGCAGTATTGTGCTCAAAGTTTCACTTTCATTTTCTTGTCTGCTTGCCCTTCCTCCTCCTCACACTTAGATTCACATTCTTCTTGTGTTGTGCAGATCTATTCCACTCCAAACAATCAGAAACATATTGTCTAACTTCTTGGACTTGGCACTGAAGGGGTTGATTCTGTATTCATAGGTTTGTAGAACAATAGGATTAAGGTCTTTTTCTCAACTCTGTTCATGTTGTAACATTTTTGCCGTGAAGAAGAGGCTGGGACCTCTGCGGAGTCAAATTCAGTTTTGAAAACTGCGTAAGTAAAGCGAGCGTCTGTGATAATATAGGAGAGAAACTGCCCACTAATCCTACAGAAACCTCTGGAAGAGCATGGCATTGTGAATGTTACACATATACAGCCTTTATTCTACTGAGTTAAACAATTCAGCTTTATCTCATGATGGAAGAACCTTTGGATGGTAAAATATTTTCCTCAAAAAGCAGTTTATTGAAAAAAATCCGATTTAAATAAAAAAAAAATCCGATTTTTTTTTTGATTTTTTTTAATTTTTTTTTTAAAAAAACATTGATTTTTATCCACCCTGGGGTTGAGTAACTTATCCCAAGCGGTGACATGAGACTGGCTGAGTAGGGCCGAACCAATAGACTAAAACTAATTCTGTTCAATGTTAATATATTTTTGTTAATTTTATCATTTAATATTGAGCAGAATTAAGTATGTCTGGCTGTTACTGCTATTACATGTTAGGATTGGGATTACTGTAAGGTTTACGCTTATCAGTAACCACTAATCAAAACCATATACATCACTGTTTTCTATAATCATACATATCCGATTCAGCTTTTGTGCCATGATCAATAGCAACCCCCGACGCTCAGTATGATGTGCCCCTCGCCACCATGCCCAACGCTCAGTATGATGTGCCCCTCGCCACCATGCCCGACGCTCAGTATGATGTGCCCCTCGCCACCATGCCCGACGCTCAGTATGATGTGCCCCTCGCCACCATGCCCGACGCTCAGTATGATGTGCCCCTCGCCACCATGCCCGACGCTCAGTATGATGTGCCCCTCGCCACCATGCCCGACGCTCAGTATGATGTGCCCCTCGCCACCATGCCCGACGCTCAGTATGATGTGCCCCTCGCCACCATGCCCGACGCTCAGTATGATGTGCCCCTCGCCACCATGCCCGACGCTCAGTATGATGTGCCCCTCGCCACCATGCCCGACGCTCAGTATGATGTGCCCCTCGCCACCATGCCCGACGCTCAGTATGATGTGCCCCTCGCCACCATGCCCGACGCTCAGTATGATGTGCCCCTCGCCACGACGCTCAGTATGATGTGCCCCTCGCCACGACGCTCAGTATGATGTGCCCCTCGCCACGACGCTCAGTATGATGTGCCCCTCGCCACGACGCTCAGTATGATGTGCCCCTCGCCACGACGCTCAGTATGATGTGCCCCTCGCCACGACGCTCAGTATGATGTGCCCCTCGCCACGACGCTCAGTATGATGTGCCCCTCGCCACGACGCTCAGTATGATGTGCCCCTCGCCACGACGCTCAGTATGATGTGCCCCTCGCCACGACGCTCAGTATGATGTGCCCCTCGCCACGACGCTCAGTATGATGTGCCCCTCGCCACGACGCTCAGTATAATGTGCCCCTCGCCACGACGCTCAGTATGATGTGCCCCTCGCCACGACGCTCAGTATGATGTGCCCCTCGCCACGACGCTCAGTATGATGTGCCCCTCGCCACCATGCCCGACACGCTCAGTATGATGTGCCCCTCGCCACCATGCCCCTCTCCAACACGCACAGTATGATGTGCCCCTCATAGCTCTCCCCGACGCAGAGCATATGGGACCCCACAGCCCTTCCCCCCACAAGCAGTTTGATGGCCTCACACAGCATGATGGAGCCCTCCCTCCCACAGCATGGGGGATCCCACAAACCTTTTCAACACACAGCGAGAGGGACCCTAAAGCACTGTCCTCCAAACACCGAGTGATGGCTTCCTCATAGTACAGCATGATGGATCCCCCAACCCTCCCCCACACAAAGTATGATGCCTCCCAGACTTCCCTCACTCACAAGTGAATGACTACTCGCCTCGCCTTGTTTCTCCGATGTGCTTTGCTGTAAGTACTGAGGCTCAGTAACAGACATCTAGTAATGTCATCTTGCCCGCTGCGCTGTCTCATTCTGACTGGTGGAGGAGGGAGCTGACTCTTGCCTGTTCGACCGTTGTGTTCAGCAGTATCTACACTCTGAGGATGCATATAGTGTTATACTGTACTTGTGATGCTATGCCATACCAGGCCCCTCACCCCGCCACCCCCAACTCCTGGGCGGTACTCCGCTGATTCCATGCCTTTGACTGTTCCAGTCCACACGAAACCGCCAAAGGGCTGCATGTGACCCACAGGCCGGCCACAGTTTGTCCTAAGTGAATGTACACTATGGCGGTGTCCTGACCACATTTTATCTCGGCATTTGATGGGTCTGACCTATTTCTACGTACAATTGTACCCATGAGCTGTGAACAGAATTTCACCCCGTCATTAACAGGTCTCTTTCAATGGCAGGATTTCCCCAGTGTGGTGACGGTGGGGTTGGGGAAGCAGTCGCCAGGTGTCCACCAGCAGGAGCTCTGGAATGAAAGCAAGGAGAACATTAGGGCTGCGGTATCAGGTAACTTAGTGTGACCGGTCGTGGCTGTGGTTACCGCTGACCTTTGTATTTTTGGCAGTGATTCTCTTAATACTTCAGTAGTGAACTAAAAGGAAAATGTACATCAGCTTATTAGTTAAAGGGAATGGCTAGACTTAGTCTTGTCACATTCTTGACACGTTTTTTTTTTTTTTTGGAAGTGCATTGAGCAGCAAGGTGGTGTGCTGGTAAAAGGGGGAAAAAAAAAAAAAAAAATCTTTTAAATCTTCTGCCTGAGCGAGTGTGAACGAGCAGAGTGTGACCTGAGCATATGTGCGAACTGTGGTATGTGTGTGACTTGAGATTCAGTGAAGAGGTGTTTGGAAAACCTATAACAAATACCTGTGTGAGTTGCTGAATTGTAGGTTGCTGAGTGCTTTCTACCTGTCCAATTTTTGGGGGGCTTGGGGGCTTGTTTAACCTATTTTTTTTTTTTCTCTCTCTAATCTTTAATCTCTTATTTTACTATCTGTGTTTTTAAGGGTTAACTATATTGAATTTAAATCTTGATGTGTAACTATATTCACAAGGGGTTAATTAAGGGTGGGAGTTCATACAGTAATTAAGGGTTTATAAGGGGCAGCTGGTTGGGGCTTAACTCCTTTTGGAAGTACATTGAGCAGCAAGGTGGTGTTCTGGTAAAAGGGGGGAAAAAAAAAAATTCTTTTAAATCTTCTGCCTGAGCGAGTGTGAACGAGCTGAGTGTGACATGAGCGTAAGTGCGAACTGTGGTAAGTGTGTGACTTGAGATTCAGTGACTTTGGATTCAGGGAGTTTCCAAGGGAGGTATTACTGAATTGCTGTTATATTTTATTAATACTTTTTATTTATTTTTGCTTATCGTATTGTCTTTTGCAATCCCCATTAGGATGTGCTCCACTATTGCCAATGCCATCCAGTGCACGTCTTGCCGCATGTATGAAATCCTTGAACAGCCGGTCGAGGGTGCATACTGCTGTGCGAGATGTGAGCACGTTGTGCATTTGGAAGCCCAGATTCTGGATCTAAATGTGCAGCTGGCAACACTGAGATCCATAGACAATATGGAAAGGAGTCTTCTGCTCACTGAGCAGACGCTCAATGGGATAGATGAGGGGGGATGCTAGGTTGGAGCTGCAGGACAATGAAGCAGCTAGCTGGGTGACAGTTAGAAGGCGGGGTAGAGGGAAGAGCACCAGGGAGGCTAGTCCTGATCTGGCACACCCCAATAAGTTTGCTAAGTTGGCAGATGAGGGGAGTGTTAGTGCAGGAGTAGCACTGCTGCAGCAAGGCATGTCCTCTGAAAGCCGGAGGAGTGTCTGCTCCAGTAAGGGGGGAAATAGGAGAGCAGGGCAGGCCAGACAGGTTCTGGTAGTGGGAGACTCAATTATTAGGGGAACAGATAGGGCAATCTGTCACAAAGACAGGGATCGTCGAACGGTGTGCTGCCTACCTGGCGCTCGAGTCCGACACATCGCTGATCGGGTTGACAGATTACTGGGAGGGGCTGGTGAGGATCCAGCGGTCATGGTGCACATTGGCACAAATGACAAAGTTAGAGGTAGGTGGAAGGTCCTTAAAGATGATTTCAGGGAATTAGGCTGTAAGCTTAAAGCAAGGACCTCCAAGGTGGTATTTTCGGAAATACTTCCTGTACCACGTGCCACACCAGAGAGGCAACGGGAGATTAGGGAGGTTAATAAGTGGCTCAGGAATTGGTGTAGGAAGGAGGGGTTTGGGTTCCTGCAGAACTGGGCCGACTTCTCCGTTGGCTACAGGTTCTATGCTAGGGACGGGCTGCACCTCAATGGGGAGGGTGCAGCTGTGCTGGGGGAGAAAATGGCTAGAAGGTTGGAGGAGTGTTTAAACTATGGACGGGGGGGAGGGTATTCCTTTTATAGGAGGGGAAGACAGTGCAGATAGACACCTGGGCACAAATAATGAAGGTGGGGGTGGCATGGGGGGTGGGGTTAGAACAGTTAATAATTTAAGAAAGAATAGAGGTACAGAGAGATACATAAAGTGCATGTATACTAATGCCAGAAGCCTCGCCAACAAGATGGAGGAATTGGAGTTAATGTTGTTGGAGCATAATTATGACATGGTGGGGATATCTGAGACATGGCTGGACGAGAGCCATGACTGGGCGGTTAATGTACAGGGCTATAGTCTGTTCAGAAATGACCGTACTAATAAACGAGGGGGAGGCGTGTGTTTATATGTAAAATCATCCTTAAAACCCATCCTGCGTGATAATATATATGAATCTAATGAAAATGTAGAGTCCCTGTGGGTAGAGATAAGGGGAGGGGGGAAAAATAATAAATTACTGATAGGGATTTGTTATAAATCTCCAAAAATAATGGAAGCAACAGAGAATATCCTCATAAAGCAAATAGATGAAGCTGCGACTCAAGGAGAAGTCATTATTATGGGGGACTTCAACTACCCTGAAATACATTGGGGAACCGAAACCTGCAGTTCCGGCAAAGGTAATAGGTTTCTGACAACTATGAGAGACAATTACCTTTCACAGCTGGTTCAGGACCCAACAAGAGGGGGGGCACTGCTAGACCTAATATTATCCAACAGGCCAGACCGCATATCAAATGTAAGGGTTGGGGGTCACTTGGGTAATAGTGATCACAAATTAATAAGTTTTCATGTATCCTTTAATAAGATGTGTAGTAGAGGGGTTACAAGGACACTAAACTTCAGGAAGGCAAATTTCCAACGGATGAGAGATGATCTTGGTGCAATTAACTGGGACGATATCCTGAGACATAAAAATACACCAAGAAAATGGGAGACGTTTATTAGCATCCTGAATAGGACCTGTGCACAATATATACCGTATGGGAATAAACATGCTAGAAATAGGAGGAAACCACTATGGCTAAATAGAGCTGTAAGGGGCGCAATAAGAGATAAAAATAAAGCATTTAAAGAATTAAAGCAAATAGGTAGTGATGAGGCATTAACTAAATACAGAAGATTAAAAAAATTCTGTAAAAAGCAAATCAAAACAGCAAAGATTGAGACAGAGAGACTCATTGCCAGAGAAAGTATAAATAATCCCAAAATATTCTTTAACTACATAAATAGTAAGAAGCTAAAAAATGATAGTGTTGGTCCCCTTAAAAATAGTCTGGGTGAAATGGTGGAGGAGGATGAGGAAAAAGCCAATATGCTAAATAACTTTTTTTTGACAGTGTTTACACAAGAAAATCCCATGACGGATAACATGATCAGGGATAAAAATTCTCCATTAAATGTCACCTGCTTAACCCAGCAGGAAGTACGGCGGCGTCTAAAAATCACTAAAATTGACAAATCCCTGGGCCCGGATGGGATACACCATACACCAGTACTGCAGGAATTAAGCACAGTCATAGACAGACCATTATTTTTAATCTTTAAAGATTCCATAATAACAGGGTCTGTACCACAGGACTGGCGTATAGCAAATGTGGTGCCAATATTCAAAAAGGGGACAAAAACTGAACTTGGAAATTATAGGCCAGTAAGTTTAACCTCAACTGTGGGTAAAATCCTGGAGGGTTTTCTAAGAGATAATATACTGGAGTATCTGGAGAAGAATAAACTTATGACCCAATATCAACATGGGTTTACAAGGGACCGTTCCTGTCAGACTAATCTGATAAGCTTTTATGAAGAGGTAAGTTCCGGACTGGACCAAGGGAATGCAGTGGACGTGGTGTACATGGACTTTTCAAAAGCTTTTGATACGGTGCCACACAAAAGGTTGATACATAAAATGAGAACAATGGGGATAGGGGAAAATATGTGTAGGTGGGTTAAGAGCTGGCTCAGGGATAGGAAACAAAGGGTGGTTATTAATGGAGCACACTTGGACTGGGTCACGGTTAGCAGTGGGGTACCACAGGGGTCAGTTTTGGGCCCGCTTCTTTTTAACATATTTATTAATGACCTTGTAAGGGGCATAGAGAGTAGAATTTCAATATTTGCAGATGACACTAAACTCTGCAGGGTAATCAATACAGAGGAGGACAATTTTATATTACAGGAGGATTTATGTAAACTAGAAGCTTGGGCTGATAAATGGCAAATGAGCTTTAATGGGGATTAATGTAAGGTCATGCAATTGGGTAGAACGAACAAGATGTATAATTATGTGCTTAATTGTAAAACACTGGGTAAAACAGTCACTGAAAAAGACCTGGGTGTATGGGTGGACGACAAACTCACATTTAGTGGCCAGTGTCATGCAGCTGCTGCAAAGGCAAATAAAATAATGGGATGCACTAAAAGAGGCATAGATGCTCATGAGGAGAACATAATTGTACCTCTATATAAGTCACTAGTGCGACCACACTTAGAATACTGTGTACAGTTCTGGTCTCCGGTGTATAAGAAAGACATAGCTGAACTGGAGCGGGTGCAGAGAAGAGCGACCAAGGTTATTAGGGAACTGGGGGGTCTGCAATACCAAGACAGGTTATTACACTTGGGGTTATTTAGTTTGGAGAATCGAAGGCTTAGGGGTGATCTTATTACAATGTATAAATATATGCGGGGACAATACAAAGACCTTTCTAATGATCTTTTTACTCTTAGACCTGTGACGGGGACAAGGGGGCATCCTCTACGTCTGGAGGAAAGAAGGTTTAAGCATACTCACAGACGCGGATTCTTTACTGTACGAGCAGTGAGACTGTGGAACTCTCTGCCATATGATGTTGTAATGAGTGATTCCCTACTAAAATTTAAGAGGGGACTGGATGCCTTTCTTGAAAAGTATAATATTACAGGGTATATACACTAGTTTCCTTAGTGTTGCGTTGATCCAGGGAGCTAGTCTGATTGCCGTATGTGGAGTCGGGAAGGAATTTTTTTCCCCAATATGAAGCTCACTGTTTGCCACATGGGGTTTTTTTGCCTTCCTCTGGATCAACATGTTAGGGCAAGTTAGGATAGGATATGGATTGAACTAGATGGACTTAAAGTCTCCCTTCAACCTTAATTACTATGTTACATCTGACACCCAGCAAATATTCTGCTTGGTCCTCCTTTTCTAATTAAGGGCTATTCACCTTTTGGGAACTTTTTTTTCCCCTCTCACGTGAAAATATCTGGGGCTAAAAAATCATTTTGAAATAGGTTTCATTAAAAGTTTTTCACCCTTTGACTTCTGAAGCCTCGGAGTTGCAAGGCCTATTGCTTGCAGCCGGATGAGTTAACTGAGAATCTATCAGTGAGCTTGGTCTGAATGAATTCTTTGAAAATTCTTGGAGAACAGGAGAAGTCCCAGAAGACTGGAGAAGAGCAAATGTTGTTCCTATCTTCAAAAAGGGGAAGAAGGTGGACCCAGGCAACTATAGGCCGGTGAGTCTGACTTCTATACCAGGAAAGATCTTTGAACAAATTATTAAACAACATGTATGTCAGTACCTGGAAAAGAATGAAGTGATTAAACAGAGTCAGCATGGGTTTGTAACTAATAAGTCATGTCAGACTAACTTAATTTCCTTCTATGATGGAATCACTGATTGGGTGGATCAAGGAAATGCTGTAGATATAGTATATCTTGACTTCAGCAAAGCATTTGACAAAGTATCTCATACAATCCTTATTGAAAAAATGACTAAGTATGGAATGGACAAGGCAACTGTTAGGTGGATTCATAACTGGCTTAGTGATCGGACCCAAAGAGTGGTCGTAAATGGCTGCACATCCAGTTGGAAGAATGTCTCAAGTGGGGTACCACAGGGCTCTGTCCTGGGTCCTGTATTGTTCAACATCTTTATCAACGATTTAGATGAAGGAATTGAGGGTAAACTGATTAAATTTGCTGATGACACAAAGCTAGGAGGGATAGGTAATACTAGAGAAGAGAGAGGATTCAAAAAGATATAAATAAACTGGAACAGTGGGCAGCAACTAACAGAATGGTTTTTAACAGGGAAAAATGCAAAGTACTACATCTGGGCAATAAAAATGAAAAAAGCATATACAGAATGGGAGGAATAGGGCTAAGCAACTGCACATGTGAAAAAGACTTGGGTATACTAATAGATCACAGACTGAATATGAGTCAACAGTGTGATGCAGCAGCAAAAAAGGCAAATGCAATTCTAGGATGTATTAACAGAAGCATACAGTCTAGATCACGTGAAGTCATTATTGCCCTCTACTCCTCTTTGGTCAGACCTAATCTGGAATATTGTGTCCAGTTTTGGGCACCACATTTTAAAAAAGACATCAACAAACTGGAGCAAGTTCAGAAAAGAGCAACCAGAATGGTGACCGGTCTGCAAACCCTGTCTTATGAGGAAAGGTTGCAGGATTTGGGAATGTTTAGTTTGCAAAAGAGAAGACGGAGAGGAGACTTAATAGCTGTCTACAAATATCTCAAGGGCTGTCACATTGTAGAAGGATCAACTTTATCCTCATTTGCACAAGGAAAGACTAGAAGCAATGGGATGAAACTGAATGGGAGGAGACACAGATTAGATATTAGAAAAAACTTTTTGACAGAGTGATCAATGAGTGGAACAGGCTGCCACGAGAAGTGCTGAGTTCTCCTTCAATGGAAGTCTTCAAACAGAGGCTGGACAGACATCTGACTCGGATGATTTAGCGAATCCTGCTTTGAGCAGGGGGTTGGACCAGATGGCCCAGGAGGTCCCTTCCAACACTACGAATCTATGATTCTATGAATTCGTAACTTTTCTGAGTTTCACTCATCTGATCTATAACCACAGACCACATCGAAATGTGAGAAAACCTAAGAGCCTGGAAAAGCTAAACTGTGCACAATGTTTAATTAAAAAAACGCAATGTAAAAAATTATATTTTCCAGGACGTCCACCTGACAGCACTATGGAGGACGTCCTCCTCCTCCTTACAGGGACAGGAAAGCACACGAGAGGTTAAAAGGCCATGTCCCACCCCCTTTCCCTCAGTGTTTTTCCTGTCCCTGCACGGAGGGACACGCGAGAGCTTACCGGAGGGACCCAGGGGATCGTGCGGCCGGTCCAATCCTTCCCCTGTCAAGAGGTCCCGGAGCCGAAACTTCCCGGTGGGGAGTCCCTCGGTTCCAAAGGCCAGGAGCAGGACGGCGCTCCTGGAGGGAGCCGTTCCTCCCGGTGGGGGGGCTCTCGGCTCCAGGACGGGTCGGCTCCCCGCAGGCGGCTGGCCATGCGGGCACCGACAGAAGCGGGGCGGCGGGCCGAGCCCGCAGAACGACGCTGACGCTGGGCAGTGGAAGCCGGGGGCTCGCGCCGAGCGCGGTCGCGCGCAGATGCCCGGCAGGAAGTGGAGGCGCGGCTTACCAGCGTCACATCCGGTGACGTCAGACGCCGGTTTCAAATCCAGGGCGCGCGCGCTCCTGGACCAAAGCCTTCTCCAGGGTCGTCACAGGCGGTTCCAGGCTGTGTGACTGCATCGGACGCCAGGGGATGGAAGGCAACACTGCATCTGGTGGAGGGGTAAGTGCGCATAGCGCAGACCACCCTCCCCACTCGTCCCCACAGCCCAGATCTGATGAGGTGCCCCTTATATTATTAGGAAAAGGGAACCCCGGCTGAGTCCCCCTCGGGAAAGGACCCGGCGAAAGCTACCGCCAAATCAGTCAGATGTCCGGTGTGCAGAGTAAAGCTGCCAGACACCTATAGCAAGACCCTATGCGGTCCCTGTACCTCCAGGGTCATAGGCGAGGAACAGCCATCTCTGCTTTCCGAAATGAGGTCGCTGATAAGGGAAGAGATTCAGGCCTCTACGTCCCGTCGATCCCCCAGCCCTGGGCCAGGTCGCAAGCGTCCGAGGTGGGAACCAGTCCCAGTATCAGAGGCGAGCCCTAGCGAGGAATCCGATTTCCGGAACTCAGATCAGGAGGAAGGAGGCGAGATCCTGGGGGATAGTCAGGAACAGAACAGAAAGTACCTGTTCAGACTGGAGGATACGGACGAGCTGGTACACGCGGTCAGAAATACCATGCAGATGGAAGAAGTCCCTAAGCCACAGTCCAGACAGGACTTAATGTTTGGAGGACTGGTGTCCCGCAAACAGGTGGTGTTCCCTGTGAGCGAGCACATCAAAGCAATGATCCAGGAGGAGTGGAAGGAAGCAGAGCGTCGGTTGACACTCTCCCGAAACTTTAAAAATAGACTGCCCTTCGATCCCGAGGAAACTCGGGCGTGGGAAGAGGTCCCTAAGATCGACGTCCCGGTTGCCAAGGTTACGAAGAAATCGGCTATCCCAGCCGAGGACTCGTCCGGTCTTCGAGACCCAATGGATAGAAAGGCGGACGTCTTGTTAAAAAGAACATGGGAGACGTCGGCGGCCCTGATTAGAGCCAACATAGCAGCCACCTCGGTGGCCAGGTCTATGTTCCTGTGGTTGGGGCAGTTGGAGGAAAACCTAACCAACAAGACCCCGAGGTCAGAGATTCTAGCATCTCCTCCTCTTTTGAAATCAGCCACGGCGTTCCTGTCGGATACGTCGGCGGAATCAGTTAGGTTTGCGGCCAGAAACAGCTCCCTCTCTAATGCGGCCCGGCGAGCAGTCTGGCTTAGATCCTGGTCGGGAGATAACCCTTCTAAGGCCAAGTTATGTGCCATCCCTTTCTCGGGTCTGAGGGTGTTTGGTCCAGCCCTGGATAATATCCTTGAGCTGGTGTCTGATAAGAATAAGGGATTCCCGGAAGAAAAGCCCAGACGGTCCCAGTCCTTTCGGAGAGGCTCCTTCTTCAGAGGACAGTCAGAGTTTAGGGGCCGGGCGAGGTCTAATAGAAGCTCCTACAGAGGCTCCTTCAGCCAAAGTGGGAAGAGCAGAGATCCCCCATTTGCATCGACATCTAGGTC
Organism: Dendrobates tinctorius; assembly: GCF_039654945.1. NCBI lineage: Eukaryota > Metazoa > Chordata > Amphibia > Anura > Dendrobatidae > Dendrobates > Dendrobates tinctorius. Next base: position 639,464 of record NW_027362013.1, on the reverse strand, counting down.
GAGGAGACAATGACGCCATAGGCATTGGGGGGAGACTTCGCCACTTTGCAGCAAACTGGTCGCGAGTCACCAACAATCAGTGGGTTCTCAGAACCATCAGAGAGGGTTACAGGATAGAGCTCTATTCTCCTCCCCCCGACAGATATATTGCCCCCACTGTCGTCCAGGAGGACTCCGCAATGTGGTCGGATCTTCAGGACATGCTAGACTCAGGGGTCATAATACCAGTTTCACCATCAGAAAGAGGGAAAGGTCACTACTCTTCCCTGTTTGTAATTACAAAAAAATCCGGAGAGGCCCGCACCATCATAAACCTGAAGCCACTAAATGCTTGGGTCAGATACAGGAGGTTCCGGATGGAGTCAATCCGATCCGCAATTCCTCTGATAGACAGGGACGCAGTTATGTGCACCCTAGACCTAAAAAAGGCATATTATCAGGTTCCTATTCATCCCTCATCCCAAAGCCTACTAAGGTTTGCGATCAGTTCACCAGCCCGGTCCTGCCATTTTCAGTTTCAGGGTCTTCCATTCGGGCTGGCCTCAGCTCCCAGGATCTTTACAAAGCTGGTGGTAGAGGTGGTGGCCTACCTGAGAGATCAGGGTATTGTGATTGTGCCGTACCTGGACGACTTCTTACTGGTGGCAAGATCCAAGGAAGCGCTCATCCGAGACAGGATCCGAACAACTACTGTGTTGGAGTTCCTGGGCTGGGTGATCAACTGGGAGAAGTCGGACCTCACTCCAAACACCAGAAAGGTATTCCTGGGAGTCCTCCTAGACTCAGCCGACAGAATATCCTGGCTACCCGAGCAGAAGCAGAAGTCCATTCAGGCCAGAACCAGAGGTCTGTTGAAGCGTCAATGCTCCATAAGGGAAGCAATGGAGGTCCTGGGCCTTATGACAGCCTGCATCCAGTGTGTCCGTTGGGCCCAATTCCACTCGCGGTTGTTACAAAGAGAAATTCTCGCGAGGTGGGACAGGAGTCAGGCGTCGCTAGACAAACCCCTAAGACTCTCAGGACGAGTAAAGGAGTCCCTTCGCTGGTGGTTACAGGCCAGGAATCTTCAGGTGGGCGTGCATTGGACAACCTCTCCATACGTGGTAGTCACCACAGACGCAAGTGCGTGGGGATGGGGAGCCCACATAGAAGGGAAGATCTTCCAGGGGAAGTGGCCAGCAAGCATCAAGGCCAGATCCTCCAATTTCAAGGAACTCTTCGCGGTCTGGGAAGCGTTGCGGAGAAACCGGTCGGTATTAAAGAGTCGTCATGTCCGCATTTTATCCGACAATACGACGACAGTGGCATTCCTGAAACACCAAGGAGGAACCAGACATCAACCACTTCAGGCACTGGCGGAAAAGATATTCACGTGGGCAGAACGGACAGTTCGATCCGTGACCGCGGTACATCTAGAAGGTTCCCAAAACGAAGTGGCGGACTACCTGAGCAGACAACAGATCCACCCGACAGAGTGGGAACTGAACATAGAGATCTTCAACCAGCTTTGTCAGCGCTGGGGGAACCCCAGTATAGATCTCTTCGCAAGCCGCAAGAACGCGAAGGTTCCCAGATTCTACTCCTTAAATCCGATGGACCATCCAGAGGGCGTAGACGCCCTGAGTCAGACTTGGGGAGAATCCCTCTCTTATGCGTTCCCACCACTGGCCCTCATACCGGCAGTGCTCAGAAAGATACGCGAGGACCACGCAAGAGTGATATTGATAGTGCCATACTGGCCGAGGAGAAGCTGGTTTTCCCTTCTGGGAGCCATGGCAGTAGAAGATCCAGTCGAGCTGCCCTTGTGGAAGAACATCATCCACCAGGGCCCGATCCACCACCCGGACCCAGCAAGACTCCATCTATCGGCTTGGATCCTGAGAGGGACATCCTGAAGGCAAAAGGATTGTCGGAGCAGGTCATATCCACCCTACAGGCCAGCAGGAAGCCGGTGACGTCGGCAATCTATCGGAAGATATGGAGGAGATTCTGTCTGGAGGGTGGCAGGTCCGAGCTCGTGGCAGGTACCCCGGATCTCCCTAACATACTAGGGTTCCTGCAGGCAGGCTTTAATAAAGGCCTCAAGCCCAGCACTCTAAAAGTCCAGGTTTCAGCTTTGAGCGCCTTCTTTGATTATCAGTTAGCTGCACATCCGTGGGTGATAAGGTTTATAAAAGCCACACAACGCCTGCGTCCCACGATTAGGCAGCTCACCCCGCCATGGGACCTGGGCCTGGTACTTCGGTTCCTCTGCTCGGACACTTTCGCCCTTAGTGAGAAGATACCCATCCGTGCTCTCACTCGTAAAACGGCCTTTCTAGTAGCCATTACCACGGCCAAAAGAATAGGGGAGATCCAGGCCCTATCCACTAAGGATCCATACCTCCAGATAAGAGAGGATAGTATAATCCTTAGGTTAGACCCGGCATTTACCCCGAAGGTAGCCTCCACAAGAAACCTGAACCAGGAGGTAGTGTTACCCTCTTTCTGTGATAATCCCCGAAATGAGAAGGAGCGGCGGCTCCACTCGCTAGACGTGAGGCGCGCAGTTATAGAATACCTAGAGGCCACCAATAGTTGGCGTATCAACCCGAACCTGTTCGTTCTCTTTGGTGGTAGGAATAAAGGGAAGAAGGCCTCTAAGGCGTCCATAGCGCGTTGGATTACCTCAGTAATCTCGGACGCCTACCAGGCTGAAGGCGCCAGCCCGCCTGATTCCTTAAAAGCCCACTCTACAAGGGCGGTATTGGCCTCATGGGCCGAGCGGGCAGGGGCGTCAGTTGATCAAATTTGTTGAGCGGCAACCTGGGCTAGTCTTAATACATTCTGCAAACACTACAAACTAGATGTGTTAGCTGGCCAACAAACCGCATTCGGGAGAAAAGTTCTCCAAGCAGTAATCCCACCCTGAGGAGGTGCTTTGGTACTCTCCATAGTGCTGTCAGGTGGACGTCCTGGAAAATAGGTATTAGACCTACCGGTAATGATGTTTCCAGGAGTCCATCCTGACAGCACGGGTAGTTCCCTCCCTGTTATGTTATACTATGTTGTATTATGTTATGTCATATGCTGTAATATGACTGTTTCATTAAACCGTTACTAGCATCATCCACCTTGTGGTACTTGTCAAATCACTGAGGGAAAGGGGGTGGGACATGGCCTTTTAACCTCTCGTGTGCTTTCCTGTCCCTGTAAGGAGGAGGAGGACGTCCTCCATAGTGCTGTCAGGATGGACTCCTGGAAACATCATTACCGGTAGGTCTAATACCTATTTTCTGCTCCAAATACATGTTTCTAAGCAAAAAAAAAAAAATCCTATATCTGTTGCCGGTGTAAGCAGCCAGAATTGACTATTGTTGATGCTGTAAATGGACCCATTTCTCATCCTGCTGCTTTATTTTTCTGTGTTATTGTGATTAATTATGGCAAATAACTACAAATGTGAATAAAACCCCATTACACATTACTCTAAGGCTAATTTCACATTAGGCTACTTTCACACATCAGGTTTTCGGCGTCAGGCGCGATCCGGCGTTGTGCCGGAGCGCCGGATCCGGCAAATATTTCATAAAACCGGATGTGACGGATCCGTTTTTCTGCCGGATCCATCTTGTTCTTGACAGACAAAACCAGATCCGTCTCATCCGGTTCATCCGTTTTTCGATCCGTTTTTCGACGGATTACGCCGGATCCGGTTTTTAAAAACACCCCTTGTGGCCTTCCGAACGGGATTGGATACTGGAAAACTATATATAGCGTGTTCCTACAGCCCTTCTTTGACAGGTTGTAGAGGAGAAAGTGCAGGTTGGAGAGAAGAGCAAGTTACTGGCGAAGATGGATGTTGTCATTGGAAATATTTTGAAGAATTTGGCGGATTTTATAGCGGAGGCGAATCGTTTGAGGGTGATTGTTCTGGAGAAGGAGAGAGCGAGACAGCAGCGCATCAGGCATCGTAGACGACGTTTGTGGATCCACCCCATCACAGCCAAGAGAATGACGCGTGGGGTCTATTCTACACTCTGCATGGACCTTCGACGAAACCCGGATAAATTTTTTGGATATGTTCGGATGAAAATGGAGAATTTTGATTACTTGGTGGAGCGCATTGCACACCTCATAAGAAAAGCAGACACCTATTGCCGCTTCTCTGTTTCACCCGCAGAGCGTCTGATGGTGACTTTAAGGTAAGCCACATTTATTGGATGTGATCGCATCAGAGCACACTTTCACTGCAATCTTGTTGGTGGTAGTTTGTATCTCCAAGTGTTATAGCTGAGTTTTGGTATGTAATGCTGTGATTTAAAACTAATTGATTGTTTTTTAATTCTCCACAGATTTCTTGCAATTGGAGAATCCCTTTCGTCACTGCATTTCCAGTACAGACTCGGGATTTCCACCATATCTGGAATAGTGAAGTACACATGCCGTGCACTGTGGGACTCCTTAGCTGAAGAGTTTTTACCAGAGCCAACAACAGAGAGGTGGATTGAAATTTCAGAAAAGTTTCAACAGATATGTCAGTTTCCCAACTGCTTGGGCGCTGTGGACGGGAAACATATCCGCATTGTAAAGCCAGCCGGATCGGGATCGGAATATTTCAATTACAAGAAATATTTTTCAATTGTCCTCATGGCCATCGCTGACGCGGAATACAAATTTATTGCTGTTGATATTGGGGCCTATGGCCGCTCCAATGACTCTCAAGTTTTCAAACTGTCTGCCATGAGGCGTAAACTGTATGGAAACACCTTCCAGTTCCCACCCCCTAGACCGCTGCCGCAAACATCTGGTCCACCTATGCCATTTGTCTGTGTAGGGGATGAAGCCTTCCAGCTGAAAGAACACCTTTTGAAACCGTACGGTAGCAGAGGATTGTCAAGAACAAAACGCATTTTTAATTACCGCCTAACAAGAGCAAGAAGAATGGTTGAATGTACCTTTGGTATTCTGACAGCCAAATGGCGGGTCCTATTGACTGCGATCAACCTCAAGACAGAAACTGTGGACGAGGTGATCAAAGCGTGCGTGGTACTCCACAATTTTGTTATCTGCAAGGAACCCATTTCCATTGAGGACACCTCTGAAGAAACCACCTTGCAAGATTACCATGACATTACCACTAGAAGTTCTGTGACGGTTTCAGTAATGAGAGACAATTTTGCACTATACTTTATGTCACCTCAAGGCAGAGTACACTGGCAGGATGACAGAGTGTGAAAGATTTGTGCCCTTAACCAAAATTGTGTACCTTCTGTACCAACAGTATATACCTTTGCCAACCAAAGTTGGCTATCTTGTCATGGTCTTACTATTTTTAGCTTTAGGCCACAGGTGTGTACCTGGTTGTGTTTTATGCAAAGTATTTCACCTTTTAACAAAAGTTGTGTACATTGTTAGGAAATCGCCAACAATAAACACAACTTTTTAGGTGAAATACTTTGCTTCAAACACAACCAGGAACACAACTGTGGCAAAAAGCTAAAATTTACCCACAGTTATATACCTAGTTTTGAATACCTTTTTACCTTTTAAATACCCTGTATTTAACCTTTTTGGCCGCAGAAAGAAATGACAGATAACCAGTGTAAAATAATTTAACTTTTATTGAAAAATGTTTTTTATAGTAAACTGTTTTTAAATTTTAATAAACTTTTTTAATAAAGCTTTGAAACCATAAAACTGGTCATTTTTATTAAAATACACATATAAATCTGTGTAGTGTGGGGTGGAAATACTGCTGGAGGGGCTGCGAGACACTTCGACACTGGGAGTGTGGAGAGAGGACCGGGATCGTGGTGGGGAAGGAACAGTTAGAGGTGAAGGTGTGGAAAAAGCTACAGAATGGGTGGACATGTGGGAGGCAGAAGAGGTGGTGGGTGGTGGAGTGGAGGGTTGGGCAGGGACTGTAGGAGCAGATGATGTTGATGGCAAGTTGTATGGGGAAGGAGTTTGGTATGGGGCAGGTTGCTGGAAGTGGGGAGGTTGCTGGTACTGGGGAGGTTGCTGGTACTGGGGAGGTGGATGGTATGTAATAGGAGGGGGAGGATGGAAAGTGGCTGGAGGGGGTGCAGGTGGAGGAACTACTGGGGTGGGAGGAGGAGGTTGGGAGGTAACGTGCTGGAGAGCACCGTGGCATGAATGCATTACATGCATCTGCTGGGTAGGAGATAGCGTTTCCATGCGCTCCACAACAGACCTGAAAAAGGTGTGGTTTGGCGAAGATCTTGCTTCTGAATGCATGGTTTGCAGAAGTGTCTTCACCTCCAGAATGCTGGAGTTGATCTGCTGAAAGCCTGAGGAGATTTGCTCTGACAAGACTTTTAGACAGTTCTGGAAAGATTCATTCAGATGCAAGAACTCTGGCGCATAAGTCTTTTCCTGACCCCTCTGCCGCTGCCGCCCAGTACCCGCAGGTGTACTAGAGGTGGCAGGGGCAGAAGGGTGGGGTAAAGGGAAAGCGATCTCCTCACCAGCAGCTTCATGTAATGTAGGCGGCCACGATGCTCCTGTGCTGGTGGATGGGACAGAGGGGTCGAATGTGTTGGAAGGCTGTGAAGGTGCAGATGTACCGGGGCGGTCGAAGTATCCCTCGGTGCCGGTCTCCTCAGGGATCGCCTCAGAAGGGTCCAACCGTGCAGGCTCCCGAGTGCTGCTCACCGTGCTGTGGAATAAAGAGAAAAAAAAACAATTAAAATAGTGACATGGTATGGCCCTGGCTGAAAAAAAATTGTTACATCTAAACATTTTTTTTTCACATGTGGTGTGTAATATTTACCTTCTGGTGACCATTGTATCCTGGAGGAACGACAGGGCTTGTGCGTACTTGTACTTGCTCCTGCGTCCTCCAGATCCACTCGGGGCCCGCATCTCTTTATTGAACTCCTTCTTGAAACGATCCCTCACAGACCGCCACCGCTTCACAATTCTGTCCCCTGAAAAGAGAAAGGACAAAGTGGTTAGTATACAACATCAATGTTTCCCAAACTCCAGTCCTCATGGTCCCCAGGGGTCATGTTTTCAGGATTTCCATAGTAAATAGAAATCCTGAACACATGATCCGTGGGGACCACGAGGACTGTTGTTTGGGAAACACTGGTTTACATCAAGCAACCGGTACTGTATATACTTACGCTCTTTAATCTGGGCCCGAGCATCGAGGTCCTCCCAGCGGTCCACAAGGAGCGAACAGATTTCCTCCCAGAGTCGTCGGGTAACGATCAGGTCAGCGTGGCGTCGGTCAGCCATATTCCAGAGCGGCTCCCTTTCTCTGACGAGATCGATGAGGTGGTCCACATCGATTCCTCCATCCTCACCGTCAGAGTCGGGACCACGCTGTGAAGGCTGTTAAAGAAAAAGACAAAAATAACATAATTGGCCTCCACAAAAGAAATTAAATAAAAAGTGCAAAAAAACAAAGCAAAAATATTTATACTTACACGCTGGTGACCGCCGCGTTGCTGTCGCCGACGACCCTGGGAGGCACTGCGAGGACCTCTTGACCGAGCACCAGATTGGGAAGACTAGAGAAGAAAACAAAAAATGTTATTTCTTAGGATGTAGGCATTTGTTTGCTGTGTGTGGTCTGCAGAACATTGTTTTCTATGTGTTGTGTGTAGTGTGATGTTGTGTTTCTGCGTTTGATGCCAAAAACTTACCAATTGTGAGCCCACTCCAGGTGTCTGTCCACCCCTTCCTTCTTCTTCTGGGAGCTCCTCTTCAGCTTGTGATTCCTGTTTTGAAATAAAAGGCAATGAATACACATATATTCCAGAGATGATGGATTTTGGAAATAAAAACTTACCGTCAAACGCTGACGATGAGAGGGAGGGCTCCCAGAAGATGTGCTGTCTTCCTGCTGGCCAGACTCCATGGCTGTGGGTGGTGTTGCTGCTGCCAGTGCTGCTGCTGCATCTCTTGGGCGGCTGTTGAATAAAGAGAAACAAAGGGCCAATGAATATCTTGATATTCCATGGCCCTAGTTTGGAGGAATGGGGATTTGATAATTACCGTCTCTCATCTGCTGCTGGACTCCCCTCCTCAGCATGTTCCATTTGCTGCTCCATTTGGCGTGGTGGTGGTGCTGATGGTGCTGCTGCAGTGGTCTCCTGCCTTCTCCTGCGCCTGGTTGCTGTCTTGGGTGGCATGTTGGGTGTGGCTGAGGGTCCCACTGTCTTGCTTTTATATATTTGTCTTGTGGGCAGAGCTACTGAGCATGCTCAGACCAAAAAAAACGGATCCGGCCACCGGATCCGGCTGTCGCCGAATCCGGCGCATTGCGGCGCTCATAGGCTTTCATTGTGTGAAAAAGCCGGACGCGCCGGATCCGGCGTGTCCGGCTTTTTCGCCGGAGACAAAAAACGTTACAGTAGCCGTTTTTCCAGACGCCGGATTGAGACACATTGCCAAATCCGGCGAAAACCGGATGAAACGCATGGCCATCCGGCGCGATCCGGCGCAAATGCAAGTCAATGGGGGAAACCGGATCCGGCATTGCATTTCGCCGGATCCGGTTTTTGTCAAAAGCGCCGGATCGCGCCTGACAGCGAAAACCTGATGTGTGAAAGAGGCCTTAGTGTTTTTTTTGTGCAGCGCATCGTGCCCAATACAAACGCATACAAAAAACGCATGATGTGTTTTTGCATGCGTTTGCGGTTTTTTTGCGCATTCGTTCTCTAGGGGTTAAAACCAGTGTCTACACATATTTACCCCAAAAACGCATGCGCACGAAAACACAGACGAACGCATGTCCATGCACACACCTGCATTCCCATAGACTGTAATGCGTTATTTTGTCACATTCTGTGCGCATGCGTGTTTTTACGCCTTTCGGCAGACCAAAAAATGCAACAGGTTGCGTCGGGCGCGCCTAGGCGCACACGGCGAAAAAACGCGTGTGCACAAAAATGCGTATGAACGCGTGCAAACGCAAGACCATGCGCGCGCCATGTTAAACATAGGTAGGCATGCCCATGGACACGCACGTTGTGCTGCGCAAAAAATGCTAATGTAAAACCAGCATAAAGTGGACTGACCCTGCCAATGTGTGAGAGGTCAGCAGTGAGTCCGTGTACGGGGGTCTATGACAGGTCAGACACCTGTTTAAAAGCATCAACCCTTTTGTTCTCCATGGAGATGAGCTGACGCTGGAGGAGTCCGACAGCGGCCCCCCCATAGAGAACACAGGAACACTCGGCCATGTAGTGAGGGGTCTGGTGCCTTAGCAGTCAGCCAGACATCTATTGCGTGTGGGGGCTTTACCTGCCCTGACTTCTCACTGTTTGTTGCTTTCCCACCCAGCGGGCTGTAGGCACATGCAGGATTTGGAGATTGCACATGTTGACGTTGACCCCTGCAGAGACGCTCAGGCCGCGGCAGAAGGGGCCGTTCTGGGGTTATATGAATATGATGAGCTTAAGGCCAAAAAGAAGAAAAAAGTCTCAACAATGCCATATGGAAGGTAGAGTTTATTTTATTCCACTATATAGCGCCATTAATTCCGCAGCACTTTACAGACATCATCCCTGTCCCCAATGGGGATCACAATCTAGATTCCATATCAGTCTGTCTTTGGAGTGTGGGAGGAAACCCACAAAAACACTGGGAGAACATGCAAGCTCCTTACAGATGTTATTGGCGGGATTCAACCCAGGACCCCAGTGCTGCAAAGCAAGTGTTACACACTGAGCCACAGAAACCTTTCCTGCAAAGGCTCAGTAAGCTCTTCACATCTACAGTGCCTTGCAAAAGTATTCGGCCCCCTGGAACTTTTCAACCTTTTCCCACATATCATGCTTCAAACATAAAGATATCAAATGTAAATTTTTGATGAAGAATCAACAACAAGTGGAACACAATTATGAAGTTGAATGAAATTTATTGGTTATTTTGAATTTGTGGAAATTCAAAAACTGAAAAGTGGGGCGTGCAATATTATTCGGCCCCTTTACTTTCAGTGCAGCAAACTCACTCCAGAAGTTCATTGTGGATCTCTGAGTGATCCAATGTTGTCCTAAATGACTAATGATGATAAATATAATCCACCTGTGTGTAATCAAGTCTCCGTATAAATGCACCTGCTCTGTGATAGTCTCAGGGTTCTGTTTGAAGCACAGAGAGCATCATGAAGACCAAGGAACACAACAGGCAGGTCCGTGATACTGTTGTGGAGAAGTTTAAAGCCGGATTTGGATACAAAATGATTTTAAAAACTTTAAACATCCCAAGGAGCCCTGTGCAAGCGATCATATTGAAATGGAAGGAGTATCATACCACTGCAAATCTACCAAGACCCGACTGTCTCTCTAGACTTTCATCTCATACAAGGAGAAGACGGATCAGAGATGCAGCCAAGAGGCCCATGATCACTCTGGATGAACTGCAGAGATCTACAGCTGAGGTAGGACAGTCTGTCCATAGGACAACAATCAGTCGTACACTGCATAAATCTGGCCTTTATGGAAGAGTAGCAAGAAAGCCATTTATCAAAGATATCCATAAAGAGTGTCATTTAAAGTTTGCAACAAGCCACCTGGGAGACACACCAAACATGTGGAAGAAGGTGCTCTGGTCAGATGAAACCAAAATCGAACTTTTTTGCAACAATGGCAAACGATATGTTTGGCGTAAAGGCAACACAGCTCATCACCCTGAACACACCATCCCCACTGTCAAACATAGTGGTGGCAGCATCATGGTTTGGGCCTGCTTTTCTTCAGCAGGGACAGGGAGGATGGTTAAAATTGATGGGAAGATGGATGGAGCCAAACACAGGACCATTCTTGAAGAAAACCTGTTTGAGTCTGCAAAAGACCTTAGACTGGGATGGGAGATTTGTCTTCCAACAAGACAATGATCCCAAACATAAAGCAAAATCTACAATGGAATGGTTCACAAATAATCGTATCCAGGTGTTAGAATGGCCAAGTCACAGTCCAGACCTGAATCCAATCGAGAATCTGTGGAAAGAGCTGAAAACTGCTGTTCACAAACGATCTCCATCAAACCTCACTGAGCTCGAGCTGTTTGCCAAGGAAGAATGGGCAAGAATTTCAGTCTTTCGATGTATAAAACTGATAGAGACATACCCCAAGCGAGTTGCAGCTGTAATCGCAGCAAAAGGTGGCGCAACAAAATGTTACATTAAAGGGGCCGAATAATATTGCACGCCCCACTTTTCAGTTTTTGAATTTCCACAAAAATTTAAAATAACCAATACATTTCATTCAACTTCACAATTGTGTCCCACTTGTTGTTGTTTCTTCACCAAAAATTTACATTTGGTATCTTTATGTTTGAAGTATGATATGTGGGAAAAGGCTGAAAAGTTCCAGGGGGTCGAATACTTTCGCAAGGCACTGTATGTTCTCTGGGCGCTCAACACTGCGAGTCAAGTGCAGGAACATCATAATTGTGCTGCAACGTCTGTGCCGCTATAGGAAAAGCACCGGATTAACTGTACCCCACATGGAATGACACTTTTAGAGCATTTTGCATAATGTTTCACAAGACGTTTGCAGTAAACGTGTTCCAGAATTAGCTGCATTGTCGAAAATCTATATATATTTATCACAGTATTAAAAGGGAATCTATCAGCAGGCTTTGGTATGTAATCTGAGAGCAGCATACTATAGGGACTGATTCCGGCGATGTGTCACTTGATCAGCTGCTTGCTGTAGTTTCAATACAATCATTGTTTTATCAGCAAAGAGATGATCATTGGGGGACTGGATGTAGCGTGCCAGGCAGTCCAGCTAATCTGTGTAATCTCCACCACTGATTGGCAGCTTTTTGCCTATACACAGTAAGTTGCCAGTCAGGGATGTGGGTGGGATTATACACAGCTCAGGGTTCACAGCGCTATTACATCTGCAGCAGAGACCAGGGATTTTATGAGGTAGTATGCTTATCATATCTTATAAATAAGATATCTAGTACTTCACACGCCTCCTGATGAAGTACTGGATGAAACGTACGTTGGGGCGGTGGGAACGCTTTAACAAGTAGGACCTTTTATGTAAGTAATGCTTCCATGCTGTAAGCTATTTGGCTTGAACTGTTGGATGTTTTGCCCCTTGTACCGTTGTCTATGCTGCTTTATAAGATACAGTTAGGTCCATATATATTTGGACAGAGACAATATTTTTCTAATTTTGGTTCTAGACATTACCACAATGAATTTCAAACAAAACAATTCAGATGCAGTTGAAGTTCAGACTTTCAGCTTTCATTTGAGGGTATCCACATTAAAATTGGATGAAGGGTTTAGGAGTTTCAGCTCCTTAACATGTGCCACCCTGTTTTTAAAGGGACCAAAAGTAATTGGACAGAATAAATAATTGTAAATAAAATGTTCATTTCTAGTACTTGGTTGAAAACCCTTTGTTGGCAATGACTGCCTGAAGTCTTGAACTCATGGACATCACCAGACGCTGTGTTTCCTCCTTTTTGAGGCTCTGCCAGGCCTTCACTGCGGTGGTTTTCAGTTGCTGTTTGTTTGTGGGCCTTTCTGTCTGAAGTTTAGTCTTTAACAAGTGAAATGCATGCGAAATTGGGTTGAGATCAGGTGACTAACTTGGCCATTCAAGAATATTCCACTTCTTTGCTTTAATAAACTCCTGGGTTGCTTTGGCTTTATGTTTTGGGTCATTGTCCATCTGTAGTATGAAACGACGACCAATCAGTTTGGCTGCATTTGGCTGGATCTGAGCACACAGTATGGCTCTGAATACCTCAGAATTCATTCGGCTGCTTCTGTCCTGTGTCACATCATCAATAAACACTAGTGACCCAGTGCCACTGGCAGCCATGCATGCCCAAGCCATCACACTGCCTCCGCCGTGTTTTACAGATGATGTGGCATGCTTTGGATCATGAGCTGTACCACGCCTTCGCCATACTTTTCTCTTTCCATCATTCTGGTAGAGGTTGATCTTGTTTTCATCTGTCCAAAGAATGTTCTTCCAGAACTGTGCTGGCTTTTTTAGATGTTTTTTTAGCAAAGTCCAGTCTAGCCTTTTTATTCTTGATGCTTATGAGTGGCTTGCACCGTGCAGTGAACCCTCTGTATTTACTTTCATGCAGTCTTCTCTTTATGGTAGATTTGGATATTGATACGCCTACCTCCTGGAGAGTGTTGGTCACTTGGTTGGCTGTTGTGAAGGGGTTTCTCTTCACCATGGAGATTATTCTGCGATCATCCACCACTGTTGTCTTCCATGGCGCCCAGGTCTTTTTGCATTGATGAGTTCACCAGTGCTTTCTTTCTTTCTTTCAGGATGTACCAAACTGTAGATTTTGCCACTCCTAATGTTGTAGCAATTTCTCGGATGGGTTTTTTCTGTTTTTGCAGCTTAAGGATGGCTTGTTTCACCTGCATGGAGAGCTCCTTTGACCGCTGTTTCCTTCACAGCAAAACCTTCCAAATGCAAGCACCACACCTCAAATCAACTCCAGGCCTTTTATCTGCTTAATTGAGAATGACATAACGAAGGGATTACCCACACCTGTCCATGAAATAGCCTTGGAGTCAATTGTCCAATTACTTTTGGTCCCTTTGAAAACAGGGTGGCACATGTTAAGGAGCTGAAACTCCTAAACCCTTCATCCAATTTTAATGTGGATACCCTCAAATGAAAGCTGAAAGTCTGAACTTCAACTGCATCTGAATTGTTTTGTTTAAAATTCATTGTGGTAATGTCTAGAACCAAAACTAGAAAAATGTTGTCTCTGTCCAAATATATATGGACCTAACTGTATGATAAGCGTACTACCTCATGTCACCGGTACTTTATAGCGTCCCCACTATTGACTGTCCAGTAGTTCCTTTGTTCTTCTTTTGTTGTGTCAATTTTAACATTAATAATAATAATAATAATAATAATTAAACATTTTAAGGCTGGGTGCCCACGTTGCATTTTTGTATGCGTTTCCGCAGTGTTTGTGCCGGCTCAGACGCTGCAGAAATGCTTACAAGATGCTTCTAATTCATTTGCATGCATTTTTGGCTTTTTGTGCCAATGCATGTGTTTTTAACCGCTCAGGAATCGCTTAGCGGCTAAAAACGCAGCATGCTCATTAATTCCCGCATTGCTCAGCGTTTTTAGCCATCCCCAATGATCCCAGAAATCGCGTGTCAAAAAACACGTCAAAAACGCGTCAAAAATCGCGGAAAAAGACGCGCGTTTTCTGGGAAAGGGGATCCTTTTCCTGAGCGTTTAAAAACGCTAGCGTGGGCACATAGCCTAAAAGTATATACTCCTTGGTTATTTTCCCGTATTTTTGTTTTTTGTGTGTGCGCAAATGTGATAACATTCAGCAAAATTGTCACATTATTGTACATATGGCACAAATATTGGGATAACAATATAATAAGTATACATTGGAAATTGTCCTAATGTAAAAATAAGGAAATATTGGTGGCAGATTAGTACTTCAGTTGTATAGTATTAGTGGTGATGTAGAGAATGCGGTTGCAATCTTACTCTTACACAGGTACATCTTTTGTTATTGTATCTTTTTTTTTTTTCTTCCCTTTTTTTGCGTATTTGCTGCATATTAGAAAATCTGTGGACGGCTTCCATAAAGTTGGAAAAAAAATCATCTTTGTATCTAGCCTGCAGTGTGTTTACCCAGAATGATTTGTTCTATTTAGTGAAGAACTAGATGCCTGGCAAAAAGGAGTTTCCTACGCGAAGGGGCAGAACTTGGCTCGTTACTTGATGGAATCTCCAGCGAATTATGTGACTCCGTCAAAGTTTGCTGAGATAATTCAACAGAAGACTGGAGCATTGGGGGACGGGGTTAAGGTGCTCACTAGGTAAGACTGCGGACATATCTTCTGTAAATATTGCAGAAAGGATGAGATGTGAGATGAAGTGTTTCGCAAGAAATGCTTCTTCCAGGGGATATTCTAAATGTATTAATACAACCACCCCATCATTCTCTGCAGTATACCTTTCTTGTATGTATTTCATGTTTTGAGTTTTTTCTTTTTTGGGCTTTTTTTGTGCAATTTAGAACTCTTGTAACTAGGACTGAATTTTGGTTATTTGAATACATACAATGTTGCATTTTTTTTAACCAGTAGACTATAGTTACAGCGACTGTATGCCATGCAGTGATATGCTTCCACTTTGGTTTCCTAGATCAAAGTCCTGGATAGAAGAGCAACAAATGGGAGCGTTTTTAAGTGTGGCCAAAGGATCTGATGAGCCGCCGGTGTTCCTGGAAATCCATTATACTGGCAGCCGTGAGCCTAACGAGCCTCCTCTTGTGTTTGTGGGGAAAGGAGTTACTTTTGACAGGTCAGAGACACATCACGTACGGTATGACATTGGGTTGCACAACCTTTGAAAACACTTGCTGACTACTATTGGACAGTATGGAGGTTTTTTTACTTGTGTGTACCTAGATGATGGAAGCAATGTATTACTACTAGCACAGTCCCTGCCCCGGGCAGCAACTATCAGCTGGGCGCACATCCTCCTGATGAATATGTGCAGACTAAAACTACAGAGCATTTTGTGCCTTGTTGAAAGTACCACTGACCCCAAAATGTCTCTTTTTCTAAGTGGTGGGATTTCCTTGAAGCCGTCATCTGGAATGGATGCAATGAGAGCGGATATGGGTGGTGCAGCGACGGTCTGTTCTGCCATCTTGACTGCTGCGACTCTCAAATTACCCATTAACCTCATTGGTAAGTAAGTGTGGTTATCCCCAAAAATTATCAGATGCACTTTTTAGTAAGAAAAACTTACTACTAAAAAGTGTGTGTCTTAAATTCCGGAGGAAGCTTCCTGTGATGGAGGAGAACGCAAACTCTAGTGGTTCACGAGCGACCCCGTACAAAGAACTGGCTCTGTGAACGAAGAGAGCCAGCATCCCAGTGAGGGCCACCTGAAGTCTCTGAATGGCTCTCACTGGGGGGTAAAATTACAGTGTTTGGTGGCTGAAACCCTGCCAGCAGTTGTATTGGTTGGCTACACGTTTGCGGGGTTTCGGCAGTATAAAGTCCATTTTAAATGTGTGTATGTGTCCTCTAGGGTGATCTCACATTTAATTGGGATCCAAAGGAGCCTGCTCTCTTTGAGCGAAGCCAAATTATCCAGGTCACCCGAAAGAGTCAGACTGCCCATTACTAGACACCGCATCCTTTCCAATCACTGTGTGTCTATAAATGTGCAAATGTAGCGAGCAGTGTGCATCTATAAATGTGCAAATGTAGCAGAGCTGTGTGCATCTATAAACGTGGAAATGTAGCAGAGCTGTGTGCATCTATAAATGTGGAAATGTAGCCGAGCTGTGTGCATCTATAAATGTGCAAATGTAGCAGAGCTGTGTGCATCTATAAATGTGCCCATGTAGCAGAGCTGTCTGCAACTATAAATGTGGAAATGTAGCAGAGCTGTGTGCAACTATAAATGTGCAAATGTAGTGAGCTGTGTGCATCTATAAATGTGCAAATGTAGCAGAGCTGTGTGCAACTATAAATGTGGAAATGTAGCAGAGCTGTGTGCAACTATAAATGTGCAAATGTAGCAAGCTGTGTGCATCTATAAATGTGGAAATGTAGCAGAACTGTGTGCAACTATAAATGTGCAAATGTAGTGAGCTGTGTGCATCAATAAATGAGCAAATGTAGCAGAGCTGTGTGCAACTATAAATGTGGAAATGTAGCAGAGCTGTGTGCAACTATAAATGTGCAAATGTAGCGAGCAGTGTGCATCTATAAATGTGATACGGCACAGACTTGAAAATCCACCAATAATAGAAAACAGCAAAAGAGCAAAAAGGTTTACCCGTCCAGGCATCCAGACAAATGCAGTCAGGATGCAGTGGACCCATATAATTAAGATGGCCAAAATATCAGCTTAGGATTTAGTGTTGGGTACCCGTAAACGTGGAGATTTTTGACGCAGGTTACGGGCTTGCGTATTTTGGCCAAAATGTCAGCCAATGCTCCACATTTTTTAATGTGTTTTTTGCACTTTTTATTCAGGGTGCAGTTGGGCCCATTTGGTCTTGTAAACTGCGGTGTCTGTTCACATGGCATGCATTTTGATAGCGCTGGGCCAGCCCGCCTGAGCTCATAGAAGGGTGTCTCTACTAGGCTGGCCTGGATGCTGTGCATGGCCATAGTGTGAACAGCGCCGCATACAAGTGTTTTGTTGTGCATTAACATACCAGGCAACCGCCCCCTCCATGTATTGGTAGGCTGCGAGCGGTTGTTTCATCGGTATTCTTGCACCTGTGTTGCCATCTTAACCCGTTCACGACCCCGAAAGTTGTTGTGCAATTTTTCCTGAGTACGCTGATACCCATATGTGGGGGGTAAACAACTGTTTGGGCACACGTCGGGGCTCGGAATGGAGAGAGCGCTGTTTGACATTTTGAACGCAAAATTGGCTGGAATAAATCGTGGCGCCATGTCGTTCGGAGACCCCGTGATGTGCCTAAACAGTGGAAACCCCTCAATTCTAACTCCAACTCTAACCCCAACACACCCCTAACCCTAATCCCAACCATAACCCTAACCACAACCCTAACGCCAACACACCCCTAATCCTAATCCCAACTCTAACCCTAACTACAAGCCTAACCCTAATCCCAGCCCTAACCCTAATTCCAACCCTAACCCTAATTTTAACCCTAATTCCAACCCTAACCCTAATTCTAGCCCTAACCATAACCCTAATTCCAACCCTAACCCTAATTCCAACCCTAACCCTAATTCTAACCCTAATTCTAGCCCTAACTATAACCCTAATTACAACCCTAACCCTAGTTCGAACCCTAAATGGAAAAAAAAAATATTTTTTTTATTTTATTATTTGCGCCTGGCTATGGGGGTGATAAAAGGGGGGTGTATTTACTTTTTTTTCATTTTGATCACTGTGAGAGTTTATCACAGTGATCAAAATGAAAAATGAACGGGCAGCCGGCAAATTCATGGGCGCCGCCATCTTGAACAATGGCAGGCGCACTGCGCATGCGCCCGCCATTTTCCAAGATGGCGGGCCGCTGGGAGCCACGGCGGGACACCGGGAGCACCATCGGAGGTCCCAGGGGGGATCGGAAGGTGGGAGGGAGCGATAGGAAGGGGAGGGGGAGCAGATGATGACGGCGGCGGCAACCGGTTGTTTCATCGGTATTCTTGCACCTGTGTTGCCATCTTAACCCCTTCACGACCCATGACGCCTACGTAGGCGTCATGAAAAGTCGTGCCCAAACGACCTATGACGCCTACGTATGCGTCATGCTATAAATAGCCCCCCTGCGGGTCGGGTGACCGGGGTCACTGAAAGGTCACCCGACCCGCACACAGAGGACACTCTACGGTTAATCCCAGGGGGCGTGGCTTAACCCCCACGTGCCTACGATCGCTCTGATTGGCTGTTAAAAGTGAAACAGCCAATCAGCGATTTGTAATATTTCACCAATGAAATTTGGTGAAATATTACAATCCAGCCATGGCCGATGCTGCAATAGCATCGGACATGGCTGGACACCGACACCCGACCCCCCCCCACACCGACTGACCCCGGTCACCCGACCCGCAGGGGGGCTATTTATAGCATGACGCCTACGTAGGCGTCATAGGTCGTTTGGGCACGACTTTTCATGACGCCTACGTAGGCGTCATGGGTCGTGAAGGGGTTAAGATGGCAACACAGGTGCAAGAATACCGATGAAACAACCGGTTGCCGCCGCCGTCATCATCTGCTCCCCCTCCCCTTCCTATCGCTCCCTCCCACCTTCCGATCCCCCCTGGGACCTCCGATGGTGCTCCCGGTGTCCCGCCGTGGCTCCCAGCGGCCCGCCATCTTGGAAAATGGTGGGCGCATGCGCAGTGCGCCTGCCATTGTTCAAGATGGCGGCGCCCATGAATTTGCCGGCTGCCCGTTCATTTTTCATTTTGATCACTGTGATACACTCTCACAGGGATCAAAATGAAAAAAAAGTAAATACACCCCCCTTTTATCACCCCCATAGCCAGGCGCAAATAATAAAATAAAAAAAATATTTTTTTTTTCCATTTAGGGTTCGAACTAGGGTTAGGGTTGTAATTAGGGTTATAGTTAGGGCTAGAATTAGGGTTAGAATTAGGGTTAGGGTTGGAATTAGGGTTAGGGTTGGAATTAGGGTTATGGTTAGGGCTAGAATTAGGGTTAGGGTTGGAATTAGGGTTAAAATTAGGGTTGGAATTAGGGTTAGGGCTGGGATTAGGGTTAGGCTTGTAGTTAGGGTTAGAGTTGGGATTAGGGTTAGGGGTGTGTTGGCGTTAGGGTTGTGGTTAGGGTTATGGTTGGGATTAGGGTTAGGGGTGTGTTGGGGTTAGAGTTGGAGTTAGAATTGAGGGGTTTCCACTGTTTAGGCACATCACGGGGTCTCCGAACGCGACATGGCGCCACGATTTATTCCAGCCAATTTTGCGTTCAAAATGTCAAACAGCGCTCTCTCCATTCCGAGCCCCGACGTGTGCCCAAACAGTTGTTTACCCCCCACATATGGGTATCAGCGTACTCAGGAAAAATTGCACAACAACTTTCGGGGTCTAATTTCTCCTGTTACCCTTGGGAAAATAAGAAATTGGGGGCTAAAAAAATGATTTTTATTTTCACGGCTCTGAGTTATAAACTTCGGTGAAGCATTTGGGGGTTCAAAGTGCTCACCACACATCTAGATAAGTTCCTTGGGTGGTCTAGTTTCCAAAATGGGGTCACTTGTGGGGGGTTTCCACTGTTTAGGCACATCAGAGGCTCTGCAAACGTAACATGATGCCCGCAGACTATTCCATCAAGTCAGTATTTCAAAACGTCACTACTTCCCTTCCAAGCCCCGACATGTGCCCAAACAGTGGTCCCTCCCCACATATTGGGTACCAGCGTACTCAGGACAAACCGGACAACAACTTTTGGTGTCCAATTTCTCCTGTTACTATTGTGAAAATAAAAAATAGCGGGCTAAAAAATCAAATCAAAAAATCAAAAAATTTTTGAGGAAAAAAAAATATTTTTATTTACACAGCTCTGCGTTATACACTTCTGTAAAGCACCTGGGGGGTTCAAAGTGCTCACTATGCATCTAGATAACTTCCTTAGGGGGTCTAGTTTCCAAAATGGGGTGATTTGTGGGGGAGCTCCAAAGTGTAGGCAGACAGGGCCTCTCCAAACACGACATGGTGTCCGCTAACGATTGGAGCTAATTTTCCATTCAAAAAGTCAAATGGCGCTCCTTCCCTTCTGAGCCCTGCCGTGCGCCCAAACAGTGGTTCCCCCCCCCACATATGGGGTGCCAGCGTACTCAGGACAAACTGAACAGCAACTTTAGGGGTCCAATTTATCCTGTTACCCTTGTGAAAATAAAAAATATCGGGCTAAAAAAATCATTTTGAGGAAAAAAAAATGATTTTTTATTTTCATGGCTCTGCGTTTATAAACTTCTGTGAAGCACTTGGGGGTTCAAAGTGCTCACTACACATCTAGATAAGCTCCTTGGGGGTCTAGTTTCCAAAAGGGGGCATAATAGATGGCCATCTTGACTGGGGGCATAATAGATGGCAAACAGAAAAATATGATATCTAACATAGTATTTGACCAAAAAAGAGCGCCAAATGTTTTACCAGTATCTAGTGCATCACATAGCGACTATATTAGGCACCATGGATAAGTATCCAATAGCATAGGTGGATAAGGTAACCGCACATGCGCAAATGACCATAAAAAATTTATATACGGCCATCAAAGATGGAAACACACCTAATAGTAAGCGTAAAAAATACCAATGTATTTATATGAAAATTTATAGATTGTTACAAAGCATAAAAAATGATTAAACACAAGGGTTATAAGGATATAGGGTAACCCAACGTATTCCAGTCCTATACAGGTTTATGACAACAATATATATACCCCATGCATTAGTTTAGTCAAAAATTATAGCCATAAAAATGTACATAGTCCTATTATAATCTAAATGGAATAAGTTAGCCCAAAAATAATGCTATTACAATGAAATATAAAGAATAATCTCTATCAGCCGCATTATTATGCATTGCCCCCATATATATAACTACATATGCTTGTAAATAGAGGTGTATACAGCCATATATCAATGATCACCACATAGAAGTCCACCCATAAAAAATGGAAAAAAAATGGGCAACAAAGAGAACACATCTTCATCTTCTTGTATAGGAGAATGTTGATATATTCATAGAAGAGACGATCATATTTATCCAAAGCCTCCAGAAGATATTTCGGACCCAGACAACCCAACCAAAAAGATGCCAAATCTAAAAGACTAAAATAAAACAAAGTTAAAAAAGACACAACAAATGTCACTCCAGAAGTGTAACAGTACCACAACGGGGGAATAGGTGGAGGAGAAGAGGGAAAGATAAATGGAAAACTCACAAAAATGGAACGAATGAAAGACATTCGTTAAGGCCATATGGATGGACTGTTTTCAATTTCCAAATCCATTTAGCTTCTAATTGACTCAATCTTTTAGAGAGACCCCCACCTCGAATATCAATTTTCAGGGCCTCAATGCCCCATACCATAAGTGAGGTGGAATCACAGCCATGGTGCTCCTTGAAATGTCTAGGTATAGTCCTCAGGGTGGAAGCATCCGTGTGGCCACGAGCCGCCTGAATCCCCAACACGTGCTCCCTGACTCGGACCTTGAATTGTCGCGTAGTAAGGCCTACATAAATAAGGCCACAGGGACACGTAGCATAGTATACGACATACCTAGTCGTACAGGTAATGCGTTGTCTAATACTGAAGACCTGATCTCCACTCGGATTGTTAAATTCAGTACACCGCATAATGTTGGGGCAGGCGACACAGTGGCCACACGGATAACAACCAACCCCGGGAATGTGACCATCCAGAAAGGTAGTTTTAGAGCCCACAGCGTAGTGGCTCATAACCAGATGATCCCTTAAGTTTCTAGACCGTCGGAACGCCATGGCTGGTCTCTCTGTTGTGATCCTGTTAATGACCGGGTCAATGCGGAGGATAGGCCATGCTTTATCAAGGGCAGAACGAACAGCCTCTGATCTAGAGCTAAAAGTAGTAATAAACCTAACAGTTTGGTTACCCCTAGATGTATTGGACATCCCTGATCTATATAATAAATCCTGCCTAGTAGCATGCTTAGCTCGATTGAAAGCAATTTTGATGGATCTCCGGCTATATCCACGTTCTAGAAATCGTTGACGAAGCTCATCCGCCCGATGAAAGAATGTCTCATCTGTAGAACAGATATGGCGCAGTCGTAAAAATTGACCGATGGGTACCGCCTTAATGACATGTCTTGGATGTGCGGATGAGGCGTGCAGCAAGGAATTTGTCGCGGTAATCTTTCTAAATATGTCTGTTTGCACCATCCCATAGGGGTCCCTCCTTACGGTAACGTCCAAAAAGTCCAATTCATTAGCATCAGATGTGAACGTAAGTATAATATTACGGTCATTGCTGTTCAATTTTGAGATAAGCTGCGCAAGGTCGACGGAGCTGCCTTGCCAGATGAAGAATATATCATCAATGTACCGCGTCCAAAGGGGGACACGGCACATTGACGCATCCTCATCTGACAAAAAGAGGTCCCTCTCCCACAGCCCCAGGAATAGGCCAGCATAGGTGGGCGCAAAGGCCGCACCCATGGCGGTCCCCTGGAGCTGGAGGTAGAAGGACCCCTTGAACACAAAAAAATTGTGCGTGAGGGTGAACTCTAATAGTTCCAGCAGAAGGTCCCTAAGCCTGGGAGCCAAAGGAGAAGTCTCCAAAAAGAATTTCACGGCTCTCAGGCCATCCGAATGTCTGATGTTAGTATATAGGGACTCCACATCTGCTGAAACTAGAAGAGTGTCACCCTCAAGGCAGAGTCTGTTGACCCTGCGCAGCAGATCCCCAGTGTCACGGAGGAAGGAAGGGAGGCACATAACAAGAGGTTGCAGGTGGTAATCTATCCATTTGTTTATATTTTCCAGAAAGTTGCCACGTCCCGACACTATAGGTCGTCCGGGTGGCACCGAGGAGCTCTTATGTATCTTAGGGAGCAGATACAGAGTTGGGATCGTGGGTTCAGGAACCATTAATGCTGAAAATAATGGTTTGGTGATAACGCCATCCCGTAGAGATCTTTTCAGAATTGTTTCCAGCTGAGATAAGTATGAGAGGGGGTTATAGGTCAATTTTCTATAACAGGTCTACCTCCAGCTCCAGGGGACCGCCATGGGTGCGGCCTTTGCGCCCACCTATGCTGGCCTATTCCTGGAGCTGTAGGAGAGGGACCTCTTTTTGTCAGATGAGGATGCGTCAATGTGCCGTGTCCCCCTTTGGATGCGGTACATTGATGATATATTCTTCATCTGGCAAGGCAGCTCCGTCGACCTTGCGCAGCTTATCTCAAAATTGAACAACAATGACCGTAATATTATACTTACGTTCACATCTGATGCTAATGAATTGGACTTTTTGGACGTTACCGTAAGGAGGGACCCCTATGGGATGGTGCAAACAGACATATTTAGAAAGATTACCGCGACAAATTCCTTGCTGCACGCCTCATCCACACATCCGAGACATGTCATTAAGGCGGTACCCATCGGTCAATTTTTACGACTGCGCCGTATCTGTTCTACAGATGAGACATTCTTTCATCGGGCGGATGAGCTTCGTCAACGATTTCTAGAACGTGGATATAGCCGGAGATCCATCAAAATTGCTTTCAATCGAGCTAAGCATGCTACTAGGCAGGATTTATTATATAGATCAGGGATGTCCAATACATCTAGGGGTAACCAAACTGTTAGGTTTATTACTACTTTTAGCTCTAGATCAGAGGCTGTTCGTTCTGCCCTTGATAAAGCATGGCCTATCCTCCGCATTGACCCGGTCATTAACAGGATCACAACAGAGAGACCAGCCATGGCGTTCCGACGGTCTAGAAACTTAAGGGATCATCTGGTTATGAGCCACTACGCTGTGGGCTCTAAAACTACCTTTCTGGATGGTCACATTCCCGGGGTTGGTTGTTATCCGTGTGGCCACTGTGTCGCCTGCCCCAACATTATGCGGTGTACTGAATTTAACAATTCGAGTGGAGATCAGGTCTTCAGTATTAGACAACGCATTACCTGTACGACTAGGTATGTCATATACTATGCTACGTGTCCCTGTGGCCTTATTTATGTAGGCCTTACTACGCGACAATTCAAGGTCCGAGTCAGGGAGCACGTGTTGGGGATTCAGGCGGCTCGTGGCCACACGGATGCTTCCACCCTGAGGACTATACCTAGAAATTTCAAGGAGCACCATGGCTGTGATTCCACCTCACTTATGGTATGGGGCATTGAGGCCCTGAAAATTGATATTTGAGGTGGGGGTCTCTCTAAAAGATTGAGTCAATTAGAAGCTAAATGGATTTGGAAATTGAAAACAGTCCATCCATATGGCCTTAACGAATGTCTTTCATTCGTTCCATTTTTGTGAGTTTTCCTTTTATCTTTCCCTCTTCTCCTCCACCTATTCCCCCGTTGTGGTACTGTTACACTTCTGGAGTGACATTTGTTGTGTCTTTTTTAACTTTTTTAACTTTGTTTTATTTTAGTCTTTTAGATTTGGCATCTTTTTGGTTGGGTTGTCTGGGTCCGAAATATCTTCTGGAGGCTTTGGATAAATATGATCGTCTCTTCTATGAATATATCAACATTCTCCTATACAAGAAGATGAAGATGTGTTCTCTTTGTTGCCCATTTTTTTTCCATTTTTTATGGGTGGACTTCTATGTGGTGATCATTGATATATGGCTGTATACACCTCTATTTACAAGCATATGTAGTTATATATATGGGGGCAATGCATAATAATGCGGCTGATAGAGATTATTCTTTATATTTCATTGTAATGGCATTATTTTTGGGCTAACTTATTCCATTTAGATTATAATAGGACTATGTACATTTTTATGGCTATAATTTTTGACTAAACTAATGCATGGGGTATATATATTGTTGTCATAAACCTGTATAGGACTGGAATACGTTGGTTTACCCTATATCCTTATAACCCTCGTGTTTAATCATTTTTGATGCTTTGTAACAATCTATAAATTTTCATATAAATACATTGGTATTTTTTACGCTTACTATTAGGTGTGTTTCCATCTTTGATGGCCGTATATAAATTTTTTATGGTCATTTGCGCATGTGCGGTTACCTTATCCACCTATGCTATTGGATACTTATCCATGGTGCCTAATATAGTCGCTATGTGATGCACTAGATACTGGTAAAACATTTGGCGCTCTTTTTTGGTCAAATACTATGTTAGATATCATATTTTTCTGTTTGCCATCTATTATGCCCCCAGTCAAGATGGCCGCGACCATTTTGTGGCCGTCTGCGCATGCGCGGGTGACGCGCGCCTAACTCCACCCCCATCCGCCCGTGGTCTGGCGTCTGACGTCACGGGGCCCCGTGTATTGTCAGCGCCAGCCCGGACGTGTTGGTGGGTGGGTGGTTGGTCGCTCCCCTGATTGGCGCTCAGGTTTATTTGGACCCCTATTTATAGTACACCCGGTGGCCTTTTATGACACACCCCCTGAGGAAGGAAGCGGTGTAGCTTCCGAAACGTACGTTGGGCTGTTTTCCTTGCGCCGGTGGTCCAGTGCCCCCTTAGGTATGAGTATTATGTTTGTATTTTGATCTCTCATAACCCCCTTCTTTGGGGTTGCCTGACGGTCTGGGGATTTTACCCTTTATTTCACTATGACTAGTCGGCTTGTATATACCACTAATGGAGATACATTATACCATATTGATATACCTTAGGGAATCTCTGTACCTCTGTGCGTTCTGCTTGTGTCACTTCTGTCATGCCAATTTTTATCTTTGTCCTTAATAAAGATTCATGTTATTTCTACCTATTTTGGATGTTTATGCACTGTTTTTTCGGTTGCTTCTTTATAAGAGGTACAGGGAGTGGACTGCTGAGGACTGGGGTAAAGTCATTTTCTCTGATGAATCCCCTTTTCGATTGTTTGGGACGTCTGGAAAACGGCTTATTCGGAGAAGACCAGGTGAGCGCTACCACCAGTCTTGTCTCATGCCAACTGTCAAGCATCCTGAAACCATTCATGTGTGGGGTTGCTTCTCAGCCAAGGGAATGGGCTCTCTCTCAGTCTTGCCTAAAAACACAGCCATGAATAAAGAATGGTACCAGAATGTCCTCCAAGAGCAACTTCTCCCAACCGTCCAAGAGCAGTTTGGCGATCAACAATGCCTTTTTCAACATGGAGTACCTTGCCATAAAGCAAAGGTGATAACTAAATGACTCAGAGAACAAAACATAGAGATTTTGGGACCATGGCCTGGAAACTCCCCAGATCTTAATCCCATTGAGAACTTGTGGTCAATCATCAAGAGACGGGTGGACAAACAAAAACCTTCAAATTCAGACAAAATAAAAGCATTGATTTTGCAAGAATGGACTGCTATCAGTCAGGATTTGATCCAGAAGTTGATTGAGAGCATGCCAGGGAGAATTGCTGAGGTCCTGAAGAAGGGTCAACACTGCAAATATTGACTTGCTGCATTAACTCATTCTAACTGTCAATATAACCTTTTGCTACTCATAATATGACTGCAATTATATTTCTGTATGTGATAAAAACATCTGACAAACACACATAAAAACCAGAGGGCAGCAGATCATGTGAAAATATAATATTTGTGTCATTCTCAAAACTTTTGGCCATGACTGTAGATAAGTTCCTTGGAGGGTCTAGTTTCCAAAATGGGGTCACTTGTGGGGGAGCTCCAGTGTTTAGGCACACAGGGACACTCCAAACGCGACATGGCAACCGCTAAATATTACAGTATATTTTCCATTCAAAAAGTCAAATGGCGCTCCTTCCCTTATGAGCCCTGCCATGCGCCCAAACAGTGGTTTATGACCACATATGAGGTATCGGTGTACTCAGGAGAAATTGCCCAACAAATTTTAGGATCCATTTTATCCTGTTGCCCTTGTGAAAATGAAAAAATTGATGCTAAAAGAAAATTTTTGTTGGAAAAATTAAAATGTTCATTTTTTCCTTCCACATTGCTTTAGTTGCTGTGAAGCACCTGAAGGGTTAATAATCTTCTTGAATGTAGTTTTGAGTAGCTTGAGGGGTGCAGTTTTTAGAATGGTGTCACTTTTGGGTATTTTCTGCCATATAAACCCCTCAAAGTGACTTCAAATGTGAGGTGGTCCCTAAAAAAAATGGTTTTGTAAATTTTGTTGTAAAAATGAGAAATCGCTGGTCAACTTTTAACCCTTATAACTTCCCAACAAAAAAAAAATTTGTTTCCGAAATTGTGCTGATGTAAAGTAGACATGTGGGAAATGTTATTTATTAACTATTTTGTGTCACATAACTCTCTGGTTTAACAGAATAAAAATTCAAAATGTGAAAATTGCAAAATTTTCAAAGTTTTCGCCAAATTTCCGTTTTTTTCACAAATAAATGCAAACATTATCGACCTAAGTTTACCACTAACATGAAGCCCAATATGTCACGAAAAAACATTCTCAGAATCGCTAGGATCCGTTGAAGCGTTCCTGAGTTATTACCTCATAAAGGGACACTGGTCAATATTGTCAAAAATGGCCAGGTCGCTAAGGTCAAAATAGGCTGGGTCATGAAGGGGTTAATTGTATGGGTCCACTGCATCCTGATGGTGCATTTGTCTGGAGGCCTGTACGGGTAAACCTTTTTGCTCTTTTGCTGTTTTCCATCTATAAATGTGGAAATGTAGCAGAGCTGTGTGCATCTATAAATGTGCAAATGTAGCAGAGCTGTGTGCATCTATAAATGAGCAAATGTTTCAGAGCTGTGTCTATACGTAGCAGATCTGTGTGTGTATAATACACATTAACAATTGATCTATTACATTCCTATTCTACCCTAGTGCATTAAAATTAGTGATCATGACCTCTCCATTTTACCCGGGAAGTTTTAGTTAGTAGGAAAAATGTTTTTCCTATTTTGTGCTCTCTAAACCTAGAGTGTAGTGCAAAATAATACAGTATTTATCTTTCAATTTTAGTTATATAAAGGCTATATGAAAATGACAGTTTTATTCACTTTTACTTTTATGCCACCAATTGAACCACATACCGTGGTATGAGCTGTGTACACAAATTTGTGGAATATTTGAAAATTAATTTTGTTTTAAATGCAGTGGAACAATTTTTAAAAATCTGGCTGTAAATGTTTTCCCCTCCCAATTTAAGTACGGTAACTTCCGACATATCAACTGTTTTGATTAATGGTGTCGGAGTGCTGAAACCTTCGCAGACCACTTATATACTTTTGTGAGCATATACAATGCTAACCCTGCCCCTCCAAAAATGAGCTAAAAGGGCACAATTCTGATTATAGTGCCCCTGACCTTTTTGTTTTATGGATCAGTGGGGGGGTGCTAAACTCGCATACCCTCACTGATCAAAACTTAAAGCGTTTAAGTGTGACATATAAAAAGTTCTCTAAAATTGCTTTTTGTCTTCCATGGAGGGGGGGAGAATTGCCCAGAATTGTGGCACTTTTTTTTGTGAAGTTTCTCTAAAAGAAAAAAAAAACTGAAGAGGGAGATTGGAGTAGATAGCTGACCTGCATTTTTTTCTTTTTAAATCCATTGATGAATCGGACAAAAACTCCACGAAACCACCCAAACTCTGGCAACAATGGCGGGGACAGCAAAAACAGAAAAATAGACACGTAAACACACAAAAATAAACTTTAAAACAGGCAAAATGCGATAATGGATTACTTTCTTGTCCCATCCCATGGACCACTTTTTAGGACATTTTTTTTATATTTGATTATTCTGCAGTAAATTACTTAAAAAAATCAATTTGGTACAAAGTAAAACACCCGTCACGCAGCGGCTTATCAGAACAGTAGGAAGTCGGCCAAGTCTTTGGTCCTGTTGCCAAGAGGCTCCCAAACAGCGGCCATTGTAGTTACTCAGCATTGGTCCTAGGTTTTCTATGGCATCTCTACTCCTGTCTGATACTTTTTATCTTGTATGTAATATGTTTCTGTAAAACTAATGATGGTGTTAATCTCGTCCTGTAAGGTTTGGCTCCACTGTGTGAAAATATGCCCAGCGGCAGAGCTAATAAGCCTGGGGATGTGGTGAAGGCCAAGAACGGGGAAGACCATCCAGGTAATCTTCACCCATTGCCGGCTGTGGTGACGGCCATTATCCTGACTAGTAGGAGTTTAGTAGGGTGACGAATACAAATATCAGCTTTGCCCTAGGTTTCCTCAGCTTTTGGCTCCCTAGTAAACATGATATAAATGGAGATCTGGCCCCTGGGTTTATGCTCTTATCTCATTGTAACCCAAGGCAATGTGTAGCGGGGCCTGTGATGGGTTGGACCATTAGATGTACATGGTCAGTGTGAAGCTGGAAAGTGTTCTGTACCAACACCACCAAACAATGGAGAACCAGCTCAAAACTCGCCACCCTGAGCCATTGTTAGTAGTGCTATCCAGTTCAAAGTGGCACTGAGGAGTGGCCATACATTTGTCATGTATAGTCAATGGCGTAGCGTGTGTTGGGGGCCCCGGTAAGGCAAGTGTTTTCATTGTGCTGTGTAGTATTAGTATAGAGTCCCTTACACTAATCCAGTACTGAACCCCCAAACATATTATTGTTTTTGTTTTTTAACCCCTTACTGATATCTGTCGGCACCCTGTCTTTGATGCGAGCTCAGGAACTGAGATTGCATCTTTCCCAGCAGATGATGGCTGTGTTATTCAGCCATCATCTGCCTCTAACATCCTCGTGTAGAGCGGAGCTCTGTCCACAGGTGTTAACCTGTTAAACTTAGCTGCCAGTCTTTTGACAGCGGCATTCACAGCTCACGTCCTGAGGAGCGCGCTGTTCTAATTGGCTGTTGGCTCCAATGCGAGGTGCTCGCGGTCTCACAATGGGTTGTCATGACAGCTGGGGGTCTGCTGAAGACTCCTTATGGCTGTCATGGTGGTGCTCCAATGAGAGCGGGATTTTTTCCTATATAAAGCAACACTGGTATTGCTTAATCCTATATATCCAAGGAGGATAATGGTAGACACTTCACTATTCAATACACCACCTATATCTGTTCCTGCAATAGTCAGTAGCTGTCAGATAGGAAGAGATTCCAGCTTCATAATTAAAATATTGACTTTTTCGATGGATATATAAAAACAAATTACAATTGAAAAGACAAGGCAAGAAGCCTCCACAGAAGGGGGACACAAGCAAAATATAAACCCATCCCACAATAGTGGATAAATTGCTGTATTCAGTCCTTCAGGGTTTAGATTTATTACAGTGCAGGATCTTTCTAGAATAGACCACGATAGAGCCGGATTGTTCTCTAATGCCACCAGTTTTGTGACTATTATAGATAAAGTGCGAGTCCTATAATTCAATAGAATACAGATATCTAACCGCAAGATGAAGGGTTCTCCTCTAATAAGTATTGATCCCTTGCCCTGTACTGATCAGATCTGAACAGCAATTTAGTTTGTTTTATTTTATAGATGGCAAAGTAGTAAATCCATGACTGCTGCTGTTTCCTCACAGGTAGATAACACTGACGCGGAGGGACGGCTGCTGTTGGCGGACGCTCTGTGTTACGCACACAACTTTAATGCAAGAGCGATCGTAAATGCAGCGACATTAACAGGTATGGGAGCTGCGTACACATGATGGAAGGGGCTGGAAGAATGTACACATGGGCTCCGATTCATTAAGTGTGGGGTCTCAACGTGAGAGGCGCGCGCCACTTAGGATGCCCCAAACTCGTTATCACTGCTGTGCGGATCCATGCACCTCGCAAGAAACAGGACTGGAGTAACACTTGTAGAGTAAGAATCACCCCCCACTTTTGATGAATTTAATGGGCGGGTGTAGCCAGGCCCCATCCCCCTTCACCAGCTCAGAATAGATGATCCGTTACTGATCGGTGAGGGTCTGACCAGGGAATAACTGTCCCTGATTGAGCTTTTTTTTTTTTAATTCAAGTTACAAAATTGAGTGGCAGATTGGATACTTGATTACTGCTCCATACCTCCTCTTACAGGGCTGCCAGAAAAAGCCGAGTGCAGCACTGGGCAGCCCCCCATAGGATGAGCAGAGCAGCGGTCAGGTATCTGCATTGCCGCTCTATTTAACCAGAGATAAAAGTTCCAATTTTGCCGATCAATACGGTTACCGATCAG
Source organism: Dendrobates tinctorius (assembly GCF_039654945.1). NCBI lineage: Eukaryota > Metazoa > Chordata > Amphibia > Anura > Dendrobatidae > Dendrobates > Dendrobates tinctorius. Next base: position 608,192 of record NW_027362013.1, on the reverse strand, counting down.
TAAGATTTCACCAGTAGACTTGGGCGACTTTGCAGAGGGAACCCGGGTTCCTGGATCACGCCTGCCCATCAGCTGATCGCCGCCGCAGCTGCATATGTCACATGCTGTGACTGACACAGGCGCGACACATGCAGCTGCAGAGCCGTTCAGCCGGTGTGATCCAGGAAGCCGGGTTCCCTCTGCAGCTTATTTGGTAAGCGCTTATAGCTTGCCGAATAAGAGGGAACCCGAACAAATTTGCTCAACTCTAATCACCAGTCCTATGGATGGGTAATAACTGGAGAACCCTTTTAATTTGGATTTCAAAAAAATATAATGTATGTCGTAGAGAAATAATGTTTGTTTTTTCTTTAGCTGTATATTTTATTAGTTTTGCATTGTCTGTCTGGTGGTCTGTGCTTTATGGCGGCTGCAATTGGGTGGAATGTGAATGGTGGAAGAAGTGTCAGTAGACACAACCAGCTACCAGGATGTGATTGGTGCAGATGGAGCCCGGCTTTATCCGTTTCACTTTGTGGGATTGTACTGCAGCTGTATGCAGTTATTGTATGTAGATGTCTGCCTGTGTCTTCTCACGAGGAGCGCGGCTCACCGGGAATTGTTGTGTAGGTGCAATGGACGTAGCCCTGGGATCTGCAGCCACTGGAGTCTTCACCAATTCTTCTTGGCTTTGGAATCACCTTCAAGAGGTCGGAAACATTTTACTTTCTATCTTCTTGTCATAACATGCTCTTCTGTCTGAATCATTGTTCATTTCACTTTATTCCCCCCCTTTCCTTATTCCAGTAGCTCTTTATTTGTCCACTAACATAACTGTACGAGAGATTTTTTTTTTTTTTTTTGGGTTGGGAGGAGGGTGTGTTCTAGTTTTGAAAGACACCATTCACTTTTTGTACTATATTTGTCTTTTTTTTTTTAATTTTTTTTTTTTATAGCGCTCATTGTGCAGTAAATGACCTGGAACACAATTATTCAGGTCAGTGCATTTACAACAGTGCCAAAGCTGCATAGGTTTGGGCTCCCCCCTTTGTTTGGTCTTAAAGAAAACATTTGGAACTTTTGTAATAAATAAAAAGAATAAAAAAATTTCTTCCATTCATATAGCTGTGCAAGAGCTTGTTTTTCACATGGCGAGATTTTTTTTTCTCTTTCTTTTCCTTGACCCAATTATGGGGTCCATGCAACGTTTTGATTTTTCACTGCATTTTTTGGAGGTTATGTTGACCAAAAAAATGTTCAGTTTGACTTTATTTTTTGACTTTTCCAGTATTGTAATTCTTAACATTTTTCATTGTTTTTCCTTCATTTTGCAGCAATGCCAAATAGATTCAGATCAGGAAAAGGAATTCAATTCATACTGTCAGGGTGTGTTTTTCTTTACTTGAACTTGTTCTGTATACTGCAGCAATATATAGTAAAAATTACCAGTCGCCTATTAAGATAGGGCAAGGCTGCGTAGGAGCACAAAGATGGAGGCAATGAGGGCCTTCAGAAGGTGTCTGGCTGCCAACGAAACCATCAGCACCTTCCCATTCAGCACTATTTCAGCTGTCATACAGCGATCTGAGCTAGCTCCAGTTGTTGCTACTAGAGGCAGTTGCCAGCTGTGTAACACTGCCAGCATCTGTTCTGTATGGGGGCGGCTCAGCTCCTGAGAGAACTCCGTACACCTGCACCTTTTGTGGGAAGGCACCAAGTATGTATTCTAGACCTGTGGGATGTCCTCCACATTGCTGAATTTACTGCTGATGTTTCATGTTCCTTCCAGGCCAGCGTCGTGACTGGGGATCGTGTATGGAGAATGCCTCTCTTTGATCATTACACTAAACAAGTGACTGAGTCGGCCCTCGCAGACCTTAATAATGTCGGGAAGTACAGCAGGTAATGGATGTAAATATGGTGGTTGTAGTAGGTTTCTAAAGTATCTCATAGAGCGACCCCCGCCTCTGAGACCTCCATCCATCACCAAAACGGAGATCCAGATTTGCTCATCTGTTGGAATTCCTATAGAAATGATTGGTGAGATCCTAACCACATGGGTGCACCCCTACAGGATATGTCATCAATTTCTATCATGGGAATATTATTATTATTATTGGGTTTTTTTTTTTCCTTTTTATGTGGATTTTATTAAAAAATAAACCTACAATTTCCACATCAGTAGTATACATGAGGTAATGTATCTTGCTCCACAGAAACTAATGAAAGGTTTTCTTCTCGCAGATCTGGGGGTGCGTGTACGGCCGCGGCTTTCTTGAAGGAGTTTGTCACGTCCCCGCACTGGGCTCACCTGGATATAGCCGGAGTCATGTCCAACAAGGATGAGGTCCCTTATCTGCGCAAGGGCATGTCCGGCCGCCCCACAAGGACTCTGGTAGAATTCGCCGATCGGCTGAGTAAGGACAAGAAGCCCAAATAATCCGGACATCAGTTACCGGATCTGCTTCGTCCTATGTGGACGTAATGAACTAAAGCGCAATGACCTTGCTATGCACTTATTTTTTTTACTAACACGACCAAAGCAAATCTAGAATCTGCGCCTCCATCTTCAGATGATTCTGCAATTTTAATACATCTACGTGCTGAGTGGAGAAATGTCTGAAAATAAAGAAAAAATCAAAAATTTTATCTGCCAGTCATATCTCACACATTTGTTTTATAGGTGTTGAACGCTTTAGGCACGATTCATCATTGCATTTTGGACGTGACAAATTAATCAAACTATTTGTACTTTTTTTTTTTCCTCCAAGCGGTTTCTGATTTTTATGTCAGTGTGACTTTCCAGATGAATTAAACAGATTCATTAAATGCGACTATTTAAAAAAAAAAAAGTTGCAAAATTTGGCACAATTCTACTCTTCTAGTCCTCCCTGGAGTGAATATATCAGTTATTTGGCTGCAACTTTTCCCATTTAAGCACTCGCAGAACCAGTTAGGAAAAAGACAGCTTGAGGTTATGCTCAAAACTCGAGTCTCATGTGCCATTTTGATGAATCTAGTGCAACAAAGTCAGCAAAAACCACAAGTTGAAAGACTTAAAGGGTTCAATTTATCATGAGCTGGGTATATTTTACTATCTGCCGTACATGTACTGTGCAAGTCATATGTGTATGGAGCTGGGCCGCAAAGTGTAAATGATTAAGTCACGGGTTTCCCTGAATCTTCTATATATCAATCTGCTCAGCTCCTGGTCACGCTACAAAGCAGTTGAGGAGTTTCTCACTCAGGATGCTGTTTTCTCTGTAGATGTAGATTTACTGAATATATTAGTGGAAGGGATCTTCCTGGCATTTGTTCTCAGTAGATTCCTTTTGTATAGTTAATGGGGACCTGTCTCCTTGGAAAACGCCACCTTCAAGTCCACACTCACTGCAGCAAAACAAATCTGCTTCTCATATCTTATATCCTCCCTGTCTCGCAACCCTAATCAGCTATTCAGTAGTTTCAGTTGTCTCTTCCATCCCCCAGCACCCCCTCTCTCTCCTCTCATATCAGCTGCAGACTTTGCTTAATTCTTCAAGCAGAAAATTAACATCTGAGAAAGCTCAGGCCTACAGCCCTTCCTCATAACTCAGCCCTCCTCCTCCAAAACCAGTGTCTCTGCCATTATAGAAGACCAACTTTCCTCTCTACTCTCCAGATCACATCTCGCCACCTGTGCACTTGACTGATCCTGTCCCACCTCATACTAAACCTCACCAGTCTTCATCCCACCTCTTCAACCTCTCACTAACAACTGGGGTCTTCCCCCTTATGCTTTATATGTACCTTGATCACGCCCACCCTTGACCCATCCTCTGTATCTAGCTATCGACTCGTATCACTTCTCCCCTATGCCTCAAAACTACTGGAACAACACGTCCATCTTGAACTGTCCTCCCACCTCTCTTCCTGCTCCCTCTTTGACCACTTATAATCTGGCTTCCAGCTGCATCACTCCACTGAAACTGCCCTGACTAAGGTCACCAATGACCTACTAACTGCCTAAGCCAAGGGACACGACTGTCCTCCTCCTAGACCTGTCCTCTGCCTTCGACACAGTGGACCACTCCCCCTTACTACAGATTCGCTCATCTCTTGGCATCACAGACTTGGCCCTATCTTGGATCTTGTCATACCTAACAGACCGGACATTGTCTCCCTTTTGCACACCACCTCATCACCCCCTATCTATAGATGTCCCCAAAGGTTCAGTTCTAGGACCCCTGCTCTTCTCAATCTACACCTTTGGTTTTCAGTATCACCTCTATGCTGATGACACACAGATCTACCTCTTTGGACCTGATGTCACCTTCTTGCTTACCAGAATCCCAACATCTGTCTATTTCATCTTTCTTCTTAGCTAAATTTCTAAAACTTAACATGAACAAAATAGAATTTGTCACCTTTCCCCCATCTCTCTCAACCCGCCTCCCAACCGACCTGGCCATCAAAGTCAACGCCTGTTCACTCTCCCTAATCTCACTTGCTCGCTGCCTTGGGGTTATCCTTGACTCTCATCTCTCTTTCAAACAACATATCCAAGCCCTTTCCACTTCTTGCCAATTCCAACTCAAAAATATTTCCTGGATTCATGCATTCTTGGTTCAGGAATCTGCAAAAACAATAGTGCATGCCCCCATCATCTCCCATCTCAAAGACTACAATCTCCTGCTCTGTGACCTCCCTTCTAACACACTTGCATCCCTCAATACTATCCTAAACTCTGCTGCCCGACTAATACACCTATTCCCCCACCTCTTCTCCCTGTCAATCCCTTCACTGGCTCCTCATTGATTGACCAGAGACTCCAGTTCAAAACCACAATCATGGCATACAAAGCCATCCACAACCTGTCTCCTCCATACAGCTGTGAGTTAGTCTCCCAACATCTATTCTCACCCACCATGGGAACCTTCATAAGAAACCTAAAGACTCACCTCTTCAGACAACCTGCAGTAACCCTTGTTCCATCATACTGCTGCACAAACAGCTCTACCCTCCCTATTGTAGCCTCACACATCCCTTGTAAACAGTGATCCCTCACGGGCAGGGTCCTATCTCTCCTCCTGTACCAGTCGATGACTTGTATTCATGATTATTGTACTTTTTTTTTTTTTACACTCTTTTAACATGTAAGGTGTCATGGACGTAATGGTGCTAGAAGAATAATCTGCCCTTTAATAGCAATATAATGTTCCCTGTCCGCCTTATTGAACATTCAGATATAGGGAGAAAATTAATCTCCTGAGAGCTGCTGGATCATTTACCCCTTCATGACCTTTGACGTACATTTACGTCAAAGTTTGTGCCTGTCTTTGATGCGGGCTTGCACACCGACCCACAACTTTTCCCCGCACATGATGGCAGATTTAATCAGTCACCATGTGCCTTTAACAGCCTTGAGTGTAGTGGTGCTCTGCCCGTGGCTGTTATCCGGTTACATCTCGCTGTCCATTACTAACGGTGGGATTTAACACGTGCCGGCCAGAAGTGCGTCATGCATCTTGACCATCAATGCACCCGACACGTGATCGTGGGGCGCAATTGGATTGTCGTGACAGCCGGGGGTCGGCAGAAGACCTCTGCACCTGCCATTACGATCCTACTGTGAGCACCGGCTTATGGCTGGCTTTCATAGAAGACTGTGATCTCTGCTACACACAGCAATGCTGATGCACAGGGGTGGATTAAGGGTAGCCAGGGCCCCGGGCTGTTCAGACTCCATAGGCCCTCCGGTCATGTGACGGGGTCGGGAAGTCACTAGTTTTCATGACGCATACGTGGCGGGAAGGGGTTAAATACTGAGGTAAAAAAACTCTGCAAATACGCAACGTGTGCACGAGGCCTCACAAATACTGAGGTAAAAAACCCCAAATGCTCAGTGTGTCCATGAGGCCTTACAAATACTGAGTGAAAAACTCACCAAATACTCAGCGTGTGCACGAGGTCTTACAAATAGTGGAAGGCTTCCACCCAACATCTAGTCCTGACTCACCTGTACCTAACATCGAAACCAGCTAATAGCCTGCAATCACCTGCTGACCTGGACCCATGACCTGTCAGACAAGTTACTTCACATGAGTCACACAGAGGCTTCTGCTTCATGAACTTCCCCAGATAGAAGAAGCAGCCTCCGATGTGCAGCCTGTGGCCGGATACACAGGAAGAGACGCTCCTCGTCACAGGCTGTGTCCAGCATGGCAGCAGAGGGGTTAACGCCACAGACAAGTCGCCGTCTCCTCACACACTGAACACGACGCTGCATCTGGCGACGAACAAGCGCACATTGCGCAATGTTAGTCATGTCCCAGATGTTCAGCATGTGGAGGACCAAGGGGGACCAAAAAAGACCCCAGGATTGGAACAGGAGCATGGGAAAGTGGACGGCGGTTGGAGGGGCAGGGTTTATATAGGGGTCGGAGTAAGTATATATATATACACACAGACACATATTACTACATGCGGGCAGTGCACACATGCACAATCCTCAGGTTGTACAACTTCCAACTGGTCAAAACATTTCAGTATGCCAAGAAATATAGCAGGAATAAAATACATCTCATAGTAACTTGTGTGAGGCACAGGTGACAAGAACCCGCCATCTCGTGCCCACCTTACTAGAGGTGCCCACATATAACAAAGTTGATGGAAACAGATGCCTTCCACTATGATGATTGGCTACCGGCCGCCCGACCACACCCATTTCACAACTAGTCACACCCATGTCCATGCCCCAACCACACCCATTTAGCACTGCTGATCACACTGACTGGTACTGAGGGCACAGTGGCTGGTACTGTGGGCACATTGACTGGTACTGAGGAAAAGAGAGAAAGAAAGAACAGAGAAACAAAAAAAGAACAGAGAAAGGAAAAAAGAACAGAGAAAGAAAGAGGGGATAGAAAAAAAGAACAGAGAGAAAAAAAGAAAGAGAAAGAAAGAGGGGAAAGAAAGAACAGCGAGGGAGAGAGAAAGAAAGGGGAAAGAAGGAACAAAGAGAAAGAAAGAGAAAGGTGAAAGAAAGAATAACGAGAGAAAAAAAGAAAGAAAGGGGAAAGAAAGAACAGAGAGGGAGAAAGAGAGGGGAAAGAAAGAACAGAAAGTGAAAGAAAGAAAGAAAGAACAGAGAAAGAAAGAAAAAGACAAGGAAAGAGGGGAAAGAAAGATTCTATAAAGATACTATACCAGCTCACATTGTAGTGCCCACCTGAGCCTCCTGGTGCAGGACATATCATGATCCACTCACATGGCCGACATCCCCGAGTCCAAGGCGATCCCGCTGTCCGCGCTCTCAAAGGAGGACATGGTGATGATCTGAAGCATTCCCTGAAGAGCCTCCATGGTTCCGTCACAATCTCCTCTGGTCATTTACATCTCATAGTAACTTGTGTGAGGCACAGGTGACAAGAACCCGCCATCTTGTGCCCACCTTACTAGAGGTGCCCACTGCCCACATATAACAAAGTTGATGGAAACAGATGCCTTCCACTATGATGATTGGCTACCGGCCGCCCGACCACACCCATTTCACAACTAGTCACACCCATGTCCATGCCCCAACCACACCCATTTAGCACTGCTGATCACACTGACTGGTACTGAGGGCACAGTGGCTGGTACTGTGGGCACATTGACTGGTACTGAGGAAAAGAGAAAGAAAGAACAGAGAGAAACAAAAAAAGAACAGAGAGAAAGGAAAAAAGAACAGAGAAAGAAAGGGGATAGAAAAAAAGAACAGAGAGAAAAAAAGAAAGAGAAAGAAAGAGGGGAAAGAAAGAACAGCGAGGGAGAGAGAAAGAAAGAGGGGAAAGAAGGAACAAAGAGAGAAAGAAAGAAAGAGAAAGGTGAAAGAAAGAATAACGAGAGAAAAAAAGAAAGAAAGAACAGAGAGGGAGAAAGAGAGGGGAAAGAAAGAACAGAAAGTGAAAGAAAGAACAGAGAAAGAAAGAAAAAGACAAGGAAAGAGGGGAAAGAAAGATTCTATAAAGATACTATACCAGCTCACATTGTAGTGCCCACCTGAGCCTCCTGGTGCAGGACATATCAAGATCCACTCACATGGCCGACATCCCCGAGTCCAAGGCGATCCCGCTGTCCGCGCTCTCAAAGGAGGACATGGTGATGATCTGAAGCATTCCCTGAAGAGCCTCCATGGTTCCGTCACAATCTCCTCTGGTCATTTTCCATCACGTCACTTCCGATAGAATGTCATGTGCGAGTTTTCAAGTGCTCCTTGGGGCTCCGCCATATACTCCTGTGTCCACGGGAAAAGTAAGCTCCAGGTCGGGGCAGTGGGGCAGACTCTCAAAATCTGGTACGGTTGGGAGGTATGAATGCTCCCCATCATACAACTTGTACACACATGGCTCCGCACACCTCATTCACACACTGTTCCGCTTTGTATGCCTCGTACACAAGGCTTCGCTCCGTACACCTCGCACACACAGCTCCATTCAGTACACACATCGTAAACCTCGTGCACATGCGGCTCTGCTCCGTACACCTTATACACACACGGCCACACTCTGTACACCTTGTACACACATGGCTCTGCTCTGTAAACCTTGTACACATGCGGCTTTGCTCCATACACCTCATACACACATGGCTCCGCTCCGTAAACACATGGCTCAGGTCTGTACACTTTGTACACACAGGGATCCGTTCCGTACACCTCGTACACACGCGGCTCCTCTCCGTACACCTGGTACACATGCGGCTTCGCTCCGTACACCTCGTACACACACACGGCTCCGCTCCGTACACGCGTGGCTCCGCTCCGTACACCTCGCACACGTGCAGCCCCGCTCCGTACACCTCGCACACGTGCAGCTCAGCTCTGTACACACAGGGCTCCGTTCCGTACACCTCGTACACACATGCGGCTCCGCTCCGTACACCTCGTACACACACGCGGCTCCGCTCCGTACACCTTGCACACGTGCAGCTCAGCTCTGTAAACACAGGGCTCAGCTCTGTACGCCTCGTACACGCGCGGCTCCCCTCCGTACACCTCTCGCGTGCGCAGCTCTGCTCCATACATCGCGCGCGGCTCCGCTCCGCACACCTCGTACACACACGGCTCCGCTCCGTACACTTCGTACACACACGGCTCCGCTCCGTACACTTCGTACACACACGGCTCCGCTCCGTACACTTCGTACACACACGGCTCCGCTCCGTACACTTCGTACACACACGGCTCCGCTCCGTACACTTCGAACACACACGGCTCCGCTCCGTACACCTCGCACACACACGGCTCCGCTCCGTACACCTCGCACACACACGGCTCCGCTCCGTACACCTCGCACACACACGGCTCCGCTCCGTACACTTCGTACACACACGGCTCCGCTCCGTACACTTCGTACACACACGGCTCCGCTCCGTACACCTCGCACACACACGGCTCCGCTCCGTACACCTCGTACACACACGGCTCCGCTCCGTACACCTCGTACACACACGTGTCCGCTCCGTACACTTCGTACACACACGGCTCCGCTCCGTACACTTCGTACACACACGGCTCCGCTCCGTACACTTCGTACACACACGGCTCCGCTCCGTACACTTCGTACACACACGGCTCCACTCCGTACACCTCGTACACACACGGCTCCGCTCCGTACACTTCGTACACACACGGCTCCGCTCCGTACACTTCGTACACACACGGCTCCGCTCCGTACACCTCGTACACACACGGCTCCGCTCCGTACACCTCGTACACACACGGCTCCGCTCCGTACACTTCGTACACACACGGCTCCGCTCCGTACACCTCGTACACACACGGCTCCGCTCCGTACACTTCGTACACACACGTCTCCGCTCCGTACACTTCGTACACACACGGCTCCGCTCCGTACACCTCGTACACACACGGCTCCGCTCCGTACACCTCGCACATTCGCGGGTCTGCTCCGTACACCTCGCACACACACGCAGCTACATCCATCCTGTAAACCCCTCCTGACCCCACACATACTTTCCTCATCCAGCACCATGACAACCAGCACAGCAGAGTCCCGCATACAATACAATGATGGCTGTGTGCACAGGACCTGTGATGAAGTCACAGGAGGGGAGGAGTCAGGGGTCACATGATCAGGGGCCTCTACTGAAACCCCTGACTCCTCCCCTCCTGTGACCTCATCACAGGTCGTGTGCGCACAGAGCAGGGATTTATCAGTGAGGGGCTGGCGTTGCGGTGGCCGGTGGGTCTGGGAGGGGGAGGAAAGGGTTGATACATGGGGGCGTGGCGCTATGGTGGCAGATTATAATGGGGCAATTTTCCCTGGGCTGGTGGGCCCCCCCACACCACTGGTCACAGACCGCTCCCGGCACTTTATCCCCCGGAATACTGTGATCGAATGCGATCACAGCATCCTGGGAGCAAGCAGAGGGCTGACAGCCCCTCTGCCTTTGGATCGGAGACCCCCGCGGCGTGACGATCGCTGCTATGGCAATCCGACAACACCCGGGTACCAGAGCTGAGAAACTTCCTGTCATGCGCAGTGCATGATCAGGAAGTCTCTCAGGTCAGTGTGCAGAAAGTGCAGCGCTGACAGCTTCTATAGCATGCAGATCTTCATCTGCATGCTATAGTCTAAGCGATCAGCCTGCAAAAAATGATTGTCCCATGGTGGGACAACATGTAAGAGATAGAATGAAGTAAAAAAAAAGTTTAAATAACTGTAAAAATATTTTTAAAAAATCTATATTCTATAATTGTAAAAATATTTAAAAAATAAAAAAAAATCAATATTCTATCACTAAATAAATATTTGAATTAAAAAAATCTAAACAATAAAAGTACACATATTTGGTATCGCTGTGTCTGTAATGACCTCTCCTATAAAACTGTCTCACTAGTTAACCCCTTTAGTGAACCCAGTAAAAAAATAAGCAAAAAACAATGCTTTATCATCATACTGCCAAACAAAGTGTAATAACACGCGATCAAAAAGACGGATATAAATAAACATGGTACCGCTGAAAACGTCATCTTGTCCCACAAAAAAAAATAAGCCGCCATATAGCTCCATCACCTGAAAAATAAAAGTGATAGCTCTCAGAATAAAGCAATGCAAAAATAATAATTTTTTATATAAAAGTTTTTATTGTATAAAAGCAGCAAAACACAAAAAATGATATAAATGAGGTATTGCTGTAATCGCACTGACCCAAAGAATAAAACTGCTTTATCAATTTTACCACACGTGGAACGGTGTAAACGCCCCCCCCCCCCAAAAAAAAAAAAGAAATTCACGAATTGCTGGCTTTTGCTCATTCTGTCTCTCAAAAAACGTCATGTGCCAAAAAATGGTCCCGCAAAAAACAAGACCCCACATGACTCTGTGGGCCAAAACATGGAACAATCATAGCTCTCGAAATGTGGTGATGCAAAAATTATTTTTTTGCAATAAAAAGCGTCTTTTAGTGTGTGACAGCTGCCAAACATAAAAACCCGCTATAACGCCTCTTTCACACTTCCTGATATTTCCGGTACCGGAGATGTCAGTGTCCATGTGTGTAATACTTATGGCACACGTGTGGCATGCGTGTGCAGCATCAGTACCACATGGACTGGCACCAGGGAAGAAGCGTTACAGTAAGCACTGTTCCCCGGCGCCGGATGCTGATCTTGTCATTCTCCCCTGCTCTGCGGGCGATCAGCACAAGAAGGGGAGACTGATGAGAGCTATAATCAGCACCCGGCGCCGGGGAACAGCACTTGCTGTAATGCTTCTTCCCCGGCGCCGATGCGTGTCGCATGGATGACATCCATGTGTGTTATGCGTATGCACGTGTGATGGATGTTTTGTGGCCAGCGACGACATTGAAAAACGGACATGTCAGCATGTTTTGCCCATGGACACATGGTCTGTGGAACACACTGACATGTGCACAGAGCCATTCACTTGAATAGGCAAATAGCGCTCCGTTCCTCCTGAGTCTCTTCGCATGGCTGTCCAATGGTATAAAATTCTGTGACATACCCATGGTGTCAATATGATCACTGCACCCCTAGATGAATTCACTGAGAGGTGTAAGTCATAAAATGGGGTCACTTATGGGGGGTTCTGCTGTTTTGGCACCTCATGGGCTCTCCCAGTGAGTCATGGCACCTGCAAACCATAACAGTAAAATCTGGCGCTGCTTCCCTTCTTAGCTCTGCCATGCGCCCAAACAGTGGTTTACCCCCACATATGGGGTATCAGCGTACTCAGGACACATTGCACAATAATTCTTGTGGTCCAAATTCTTCTGTTACCCTTGGGAAAATAAAAAATTGGGGTCGAAAAGATCATTTTTGTGGAAAAAATGATTTTTACATTTTTATGGCTCTACGTTATAAATGTGTGTGAAGCACTTGGGGGTTCAGAGTGCTCACCCCACATCTAGATAAGTTCCGTAAGGGGTCTAGTTTCCAAAATGGGGTCACTTGTGGGGGTTTCCACTGTTTAGGCACATTAGGGGCTCTCTAAACGTGACATGGCGTCCGATCTCTATTCCAGCCAACTTTGCATTGAAAAGTAAGACTATGTGCACACGGAGTTTTTTGCCTCTGCGGATTTTGTAGTGAAAACTGCAGATAAATCTGCAGGATTAAAGTCCTGTGGTTTATGTGCGGTTTTACACCTCATAATGGATGAAAAGAATTGACATGCTGCGGATTGTAAACTGCAGCAAAACCGCGCGGAAAAATCCGCAGCATGTGCACAGCGGTTTCCAGTTTACCATTGAAAGCAATGGTACTGTACAACGCAGCTAAATCTGCTGCGGACCAACAGGACCAGAAACGCTGCGGATCCGCAGCAGAATCCGCACCGTGTGCACATGGCCTAAAACGGCGCTCCTTCCCTTCCGAGCTCTGCCATGCGCCAAAACAGTGGTTCCCCCCCACATATGAGGTATCACCGTACTCAGGACAAATTGCACAACACATTTTGGGGTCCAGTTTCTCGTCTTACCGTTGGTAAAAAAAAAAAATTGGATTTGAAGTAATTTTTTTGTGAAAAAATTTAAATGTTCATTTTTTTGAACATTCCAAAACTTCCTGTGAAGCACCTGAAGGGTTAATAAACTTCTTGAATGTGGTTTTGAGCACCGTGAGGGGTGCAGTTTTTAGAACGGTGTCACTTTTGGGTATTTTCTATCATATAGACCCCTCAAAGTGGCTTCATATGTGATGTGGTCCGTAAAAATAAAATGGTGTTGTAAAAAGGAGAAATCGCTGGTCAATTTTTAACCCTTATAACTTCCTAACAAAAAAAATTTGCTGCTCCCAAATTGTGCTGATGTAAAGTAAACACGTGGGAAATGTTACTTAGTAAGTTTTTTGTGTGCTGTGTCTCTGTGATTTAAGGGCATAAAAATTCAAAGTTGGAAAATTGTGAAATTTTCAAAATTTTTGCCAAATTTCCGTTGAAATTTTACCACTGACATGAAGTACAATATGTCACGAGAAAACAATGTCAGAATCACCGGGATCCATGGAAGCGTTCCAGAGTTATGGCCTCATAAAGGGACAGTGGTCAGAATTGTAAATATTGGCCGGTCATGAACGAGCAAACCACCCTTGGGGGTAAAAATATGGGGGAACCACAGAAGTTCGGATCTCCCCACTTCTCCCTATTGCTGCATTCCCTCTGGATCAGTCCGTCATTGTTACTGTCAGTGACATCTGTGATCTGTATGTCAGCCCTTCTCATGCACAGCACCATGGAACCAATGGTGCTATATAAATAATAATAATTCGTAAAAATACGATGTATGAAAATAGAAACTAATCCGCTCAGAAAGCAGCGGAACGAGATAAGAACCAAACCGCCAGGATTATGGGGTTTTTTGGTCGCTGCAACATCGGAAAGTGGCATCAATAAAAACCCCTGGGGGCAAAGAATAACCCTCAGCCCCCGAAAAATGAGAACTCTACAGGAAAATGGCGACGTGATATGTATCTTATCACAACTGTAGAATATAGACTCCAGCCTGGTTCTTTGACCCCTAAAAAAAAGGAAAGGAAAAAAGTTCTGGCTGTTACATCTATGACTGTAGAGCAGTGACTGTCATCTTCTGCTCATGCGCACAAGTGCAGGCCGGGACGGTCCAGCCCTGTATCCATGACTCCCCACCAGTCTGAGCCGCTCGGGCCCTGCTCTCGTTTCCCTGTGCTATGGCGCCATCTGGTGGCTAGAAAAAAAACACGGCTGTAGCTGTTATTCCACGCTTTGCCGCTGTGTGGCGATTCCCAGCTCCGGACATACTTTGTTGTTGGGAAGCACATTCTCTTCCGAAAATAAAGCATTAAAAAAAATCAGTTACCAAATCAATGATGGCGGCGTAGGGCGCATGCCAGTAGTGGTTGTGCAGGAAGACGTCCGGTGACGTCAGTAGCCCTGTTCTGTTCTTCTGTCTCATGGCGTCTTCTCTCAGCGGGATGTTCTCCGGGCAGCCTCCCGGGCCTCCGCCGCCCATGCAGCCTGGAGCAGGGCCTGGCCTGATGTCCACTCCTCCCGGGGCGAAGAACACCAACAGCACCCTGGTGGACGAGCTGGAGTCCTCGTTCGAGGTAGGAACGTGCAGACTGGAAACTGGGGCCGTCCGACTACAACTCCCAGCATTCCCTGATGACGTCAACATGCTGGGAGTTGTAGTTCCACAGCAGCTGCACAGTCTGCACTGCAGATGATGGAGGAGGGACAGGTGTATATTAGTAGTCTGCAGCCTCACTACAAGTCCCAGCATGCACACAGGACACTGGTGCTTCTCTCCCCCAGCTCTGGAGCACTGCAGCCCCCCCACCCCCAGCAGCTCTGGAGCACTGCAGCCCCCCCCCCCCCCCCCCAGCTCTGGAGCACTACAGCCCCCCCCCCCCCCCCCCCCAGCTCTGGAGCACTGCAGCCCCCCCCAGCAGCTCTGGAGCACTGCAGCCCCCCCCCCAGCTCTGGAGCACTGCAGCCCCCCCCCCCCCCCCCAGCTCTGGAGCACTGCAGCCTCCCCTCCCCCCAGCTCTGGAGCACTGCAGCCTCCCCCCCCCCCCCCCCAGCTCTGGAGCACTGCAGCCCCCCCCCCCCCCCCCCCCCGAGCTCTGCTGCAGCCTCCCCCCCTCCCCCCAGCTCTGGAGCACTGCAGCCTCCCCTCCCCCCAGCTCTGGAGCACTGCAGCCTCCCCTCCCCCCAGCTCTGGAGCACTGCAGCCTCCCCCCCCCCCCCCCCCCCCAGCTCTGGAGCACTGCAGCCCCCCCCCCCCCCCCCCGAGCTCTGCTGCAGCCTCCCCCCCTCCCCCCAGCTCTGGAGCACTGCAGCCTCCCCTCCCCCCAGCTCTGGAGCACTGCAGCCTCCCCCCCCCCCCCCCCGCTCTGGAGCACTGCAGCCCCCCCCGGCTCTGGAGCTGTATACCTAACATCTTGGTCTGAGGGAAGAGATGATTTGTATTTTGCCTCCTCTATGGCAGACCCCGCTGACTTCTGTAACGGCGGCTCCGGTGTATTACCGGGGAGTTAGATGGAGGGGTCTGCATGCCGCCATGTCGGGAACACCGGGGTCTATGCACCACAATAACCAGCATTCCCTCTGTTCTAAGGGTGTGCTCACATTTCGCTCTGTCACCGTTCCTTGTCCCTGTTGGGGCTTATGTCCGAACCTCCCCGAAAAACGGGTTTCGGACCCATGAGCTGACGGGGCCATAGACTATAATGGTGGTGACAGGGCGAGCGTGGGCTCTGACGTGCGTCATTTTCAGGTGTATGTGACTACTGGAGGCGGCCGCTCGGACAGAGGAGACTGTGTCTAGTAGGTGTACACGCCCGAAAATGATGGACGTTCGAGCCCATGCTCGCTCTGTCAGCACCATTGTAGTCTATGGCCCTGTTGGCGAATATGTCCGAATCCTGTTTTGTGGGGGACGGTGAAGTAACCATCGACAGCGCCGCTGACCGGGGGGATAGACGCAATGTGAAGGCACCCTAAGGTATGTTCACACTGAGTGAAAAACAATTGGAAAACTTCCTATTCATTTCTATGGGAAATCCTCTGTGCTGTTCATATGATGAGGGTTTTCCTTTTAGAGTAGCTGCTGTTTTCATTTCTATGTCATGAATTGATAGGACACATGAAGATTAGACACGTTGTAATACATCAGAGAAATCTGCTTCTTTCTTATTCTCAAAATCCCATTACTGAGACAGGAGAAGACAGTTCACTGTAGAGAGGAGGGGGAGGAGCTCTGCCTTTAGCTCCTCCTCCCTCATCTACATAGAATCTTATCGGCACCAACTGTCTTCCGTCTCATTAATGTAACAATGAATTCCGATTTTAACCAAGAATTGATTATTTTTAAAGTGATCAGTCCAGGAGGAGAAGAAATCAGATTTCTCTGAAAACATAGTTGTTGGACTTGTTTCCACTCAAGAAAGTATTGTGTGAACGTGTCCTAATGGTTTCCAGTGGTTTGTTAGGGTGATGCTGGGTGCGGCCACACAGAAACTTTTTCCATCACACAAGTTGGCGCAGTCTGAGATCGGTTACTGACTTAGGATAAAAGCCAAACCAGAATCTGTTTGCTGACACATGTTTGGAAGGTGTAACTCCTCCTCAGTGCAAAGCATGAGATCTGATTTGGTGTATGAGAGGCATCTGACTTGGGTCTACGGGGTAACAATCTCCATGTTTAGAGTGACATGTCTAGAATGCCAGTGTAAGGAGACTTAAAGGCCATACAATGCTCCTGGGAGGTATGTCACTCTCCACAAAGAGAGATGCCACCCTTTAGACCTCAGTCAGAGGCCTCTCCATACAGCAAAATTAGATCTCATGCTTTGCACTGAGGAGGGGTAATATCTCAAAACACGTCTGCAAGTTGAGATTTTGGTTTGACTTTTATCCAAAGTCATATGGCAAGGCTCGTTAAAGGGTCGATACTTAATTTTAGGATCGCTACTTCCAGTAGATGGCGCTAGAGTTCAAGTCCTCTTACTCTCTGAAGAGACAATTTGCATATTTAATTTCCCAGAGGAGCATTGTATGGCCTATAAGCCTCCTTACCCTGGCATGTCGCTCTCCAGGAGGAGAAACAGGGCACTTACATGTAAGTGCAGCCAATTTACATCTATGGTGTCTAACCTGTTAGGAAATCACAACTCTCTGCATGTGAAGATCAGCTCTCCACCCTCCTGTCAAAATCATGGGCGGACATACTGCCGGTTCAACCTGTGCAACTGCACAGGGGCCCAGAGCCTCCAGGGGGCCCTGCAAGGCGGCTAATGAGGAGGGCAATTTGGCCGGTTTCTCCGGGCCCGAGGGGCAATGATATGATGGGGTGATGGGGAGAAGGCCGTGATGGGGAGAGGGCAATTATGGGATGGTGGGGAAAAATGAAATGATGATGGGGTGGTGGGGGAGAATGCAATGATGGTGGTGGAAAGGGCAATGAATGGGGGAGGTGGAGGTGGTGGAATGGGCAATGATGGGAGTGGTGGGGGAGAAAGCCAAAATAGTGGTGGGGGAGAAGAAAATGATGGAGGTGGTGAAGAGGGCAATGATGGCTTGGGGGAGAGGACAATAATGAGATGTGAGGGGAGGAGAACAATGAGGCGTGTGGGGGATTGGGATGGGAGGAAGGGGGACTTATAATTGCCTTAGGAACAGGGGGAGGTGGAGGAAGACATTATTATTATTACTTACTATGTCTAACACAGTCCCTAATTATATAGTGTACTCACTAATTCTGTATAACATCATCCTTAGTTACATAGTTTCCTCTTTTATTATGTATAACACCGTCCCTTATTACGTACCATCCTCTCTAGTTATATATGGTGCCGTCCCTTATTATATACCTTCCTCTGCTGTTATGTACAGTGCTGTCTCTTACATAGTGTATTCTTGCCCTCTTTTATTACATAGTCCCCTCTCTTTTTAGATATAAAATGACTGCTGATCGAGGAGCCGGTGACCAGGCTACCAGTCCATCAGCTCCTCCATTAGAAAAGAAGCTTTCCCATGCTCCATCAGCCATCATTGCATTATACAGCTAACAAGACAGGACGGTAAGTAATAAAAAACAGGGCTCTATATAATTCAAAATGCAAGGGACCGTACTGTACATAAACGAGAGGGCACACTGTAAGGGACAGCAATATACATAATAAAGGAGATTATGTAATATATATACATGTATGTGTGTGTGGCTATATACACACGTAGCTTTGACGCCATAAAAGGAGGGGGGCCCAGACACATTTTTTGCACAGGGGCCCCAAGCTGTCAGTGTCCGCCCCTGGTCAAGATCACACCTCACCACTTGTACGCTTGACCCACTCCCGTCCCACCTCATCCCTAACCTTGCCACAGTCTTCATCCCAACTCTAACACACCTCTTCAACCTTTCACTTACAAATGGTGTCTTTCCCTCTTAATGTGTACAAACTGTAAAGCGCTGCGTAATATGTTAGCGCTATATAAAAATAAAGATTATTATCCTTTAAACATGCCTCAATCACACCCATCCTCAAAAAGCCCTCCCTCGACCCATCCTCTGTGTCTAACTATCGCCCGATATCTCTTCTCCCTTATGCCTCAAAACTACTGGAACAGCATGTATATCTTGAACTGTCCTCCCACCTCTCCTCCTGTTCCCTATGTGATCGGTTACAATCTGGCTTCCGACCACATCACTCAACTGAAACTGCCCTAACTAAAGTCACCAAGGACCTACTAACCGCCAAGAGCAAGCGACACTACTCTGTCCTCCTTCTCCCGGACCTGTCTTTCTCCTTTGACACCGTGGACCACTCTCTCCTGCTACAAATTCTCTCATCTCTTGGCATCACAGGCTTGGCCCTATCCTGGATCTCATCATACCTAACAGACCGAACATTTAGTGTCTCCCTCTCACACACCACCTCCTCACCGCGCCCCCTGTCTGTTGGTGTTCAAGGCTCAGTTCTAGGACCCCTACTCTTCTCCATCTACACCTTCAGCCTGGGACAGCTCATAGAATCCCACGGTTTGCAGTATCACCTGTACGCCAATGACACGCAGATCTACCTATCTGGACCTGACCTCACCTCCTTACTGACCAAAATCCCACAATGTCTGTCTGCTGTTTCAGCCTTCTTTTCTGCTCGCTTTCTCAAAGTGAACATGGACAAAACAGAATTCATCATCTTTCCCCCATCTCACTCTACTCCTACACCAGACCTATCCATCATTGTCAATGGCTGCTCACTTTCCCCAGTCCCGCATGCTCTGTGCCTTGGGGTCTTCCTCAACTCTGCCCTCTCTTTCAAACCACATATCTAAGCCCTTACCTCCTCATGCCGCCTCAAACTCAATTATTTCCCGGATCCGCGCATTCCTCAACCATGAAACCACAAAAACACTAGTGCATGCCCTTATCTCCTGCCTCGACTACTGCAACCCCCTACTCTCTGGCCTCCCCTCCAGCACTCTGGCACCACTCCAATCCATCCTGCACTCTGCTGCCCGACTAATCCACCTGTCTCCCCGTTATTCCCCAGCCTCCCCCCTATGCCAGGCCCTTCAATAGCTTCCTATTGCCCAGAGGCTCCAGTTCAAAACCTTAACCATAACATACAAAGCCACCCACAACCTGTCTCCCCCATACATCTGTCACATGGTCTCCCGGTACCTAATCGCACGCAACCTTCGATCATCTCAAGATCTCCTCCTCTACTCCCCCGGTATCTTTTTCCCACCACAACCACATACAAGACTTCTCCTGTGCTTCCCCCATACTCTGTAACGCTCTGCCGCAACACATCAGACTCTCACCAATAACGGAAACCTTCAAGAAGAACCTGAAGATCCACCTGTTCCGACACACAACCAGCACGACCTGCTCTACCCTCTCCTACTGTATCCTCACCCATCCCTGTAGACTGTGAGCCATCGCGGGCAGGGTCCCCTCTCCTTATGTACTTGTGTGTCCCTTGTCTTACAAATGTTTATTATACTTGTCTATATTTCTCATTTCACATGTAAAGTGCCTTGGAATAAATGGTGCTATATAAATGTATATTAATAATGTGTTAGGGCGTGCTGGGAGTTGTAGTTTTGTAACAGCTGGAAATCACTGAAATACGGAAGAAATTGTTAGTGTTTCCAGTACTCGGCGCATTGGGACAACGTCTGGTCTGTGCGCCCTGAGCTATACACAGCATCCCTTACTACAATGTTTCTACTTTAGGGGTGTTTCACCCCAATCCTTCCCTGACTGCCCGGCCGTGCATGGAGATCAGACATGTCCCGTCCTCTTCTGGGTGCTTGCAGGGCAGCCATGTTCCTGCCCACTGTCAGTTTCATGGTTTTCCGCAGCTTGTTGGAGATGGCAGCTGTCACTCACACTTGCTCCACAGAGAAGGACTTCTAGTCGGGGCAACGCTGTAACATGGCCGCCTCAGAAATGGTATAATCCATTGTAGATGTAATTCGTTTTCCTCTCTATTACAGGCTTGCTTTGCTTCTCTCGTGAGCCAGGACTATGTGAACGGCACAGACCAGGAGGAGATCCGCACAGGTAACATACGCCGAGATGCTGAGTCTCTGTCGTTTATAGGGATTTTACTTCTTTTACCAAATTTATCCAAATAGCTCTCCATACAAACCAGGTGATGGCACCATAGCTCAGAGGTCGTTATTACTCATTATTACCTTTTTTGATGCTGCTTTGGCTTTTGTTGTCTAAATTACATAGTGGGGAAAAAAGTATTTAGTCAGCCACCAATTGTTCAAGTTCTCCCACTTAAAATGATGAGAGGCCTGTAATTGACATAATAGGTAGACCACAACTATGAGAGTCAAAATGAGAAAACAAATCCAGAAAATCACTTTGTCTGATTTGGCAAGAATTATTTTTCAAATTAAGGAGGAAAATAAGTATTTGGTCATCTAAAAACATGCAAGATTTCTGGCTCTCATAGACCTGTAACTTCTTCTTTAAGAGGCTCCTCTGTCCTCAACTCATTACCTGTAGTAATGGCACCTGTTTGAACTTATCAGTATAAAAGTCACCTGTCCACAACCTCAAACAGTCACACTCCAAACTCCACTATGGTGAAGACCAAAGAGCTGTCGAAGGACACCAGAAACACAATTGTAGCCCTGCACCAGGCTGGGAAGACTGAATCTGCAATAGGCAAGCAGCTTGGTGTGATGAAATTAACTGTGGGAGCAATAATAAGAAAATGGAAGTCATAAAAGACCACTGATGATCTCCCTCGATCTGGGGCTCCACGCAAGATGTCACACCATGGGGTCAAAATGATCACAAGAACGGTGAGCAAAAACCCAGAACCACAAGGGGGGACCTAGTGAATGACCTGCATAGAAATGGGACTGCCGTAACAAAGGCTACTTTCAGTAACGCACTATACCGCCAGGGACTGAGATCCTCCAGTGCCAGACATGTCCCCCTGCTTAAGCCAGTACATGTCCGGGGCCGTCTGAAGTTTGTTAAAGAGCATTTGGTTTATCCAGAAGAGTATTGGGAGAATGTCATATGGTCTGATGAAACCAAAGTAGAACTGTTTGGTAGAAACAAAACTCGTCGTGTTTGGAGGAGACAGAATGCGGAGTTGCATACAAAGAACACCATACCTACTGTGAAGCATGGGGATGGCAACATCATGCTTTGGGGCTGTTTCTCTGCCAAGGGACCAGGACGACTGATCCGTGTACACGAAAGAATGAATGGGGCCCATGTATCGTGAGACTTTGAGTGCAAATCTCCTACCATCAGCAAGGGCATTGCAGATGAAACGTGGATGGGTCTTTCAGCATAATGATCCCAACACACACCACCAGGGCAACGAAGGTGTGGCTTCGTAAGAAGCACATGAAGGTCCTGGAGTGGCCTAGTCAGTATCCAGGTCTCAACCTCATAGAAAACTTTTGGAGGGATTTGAAAGTCTGTGTTGCCAAGCAACAGGCCCAAAACATCACTGCTCTAGAGGAGATCTGCATGGAGGAATGGGCCAACATACCACCAACAGTGTCGCCAACCTTGTGAAGACTTACTGAAATCGTAATTGGATTTGTTTTCTCATTTTGACTCTCATAGTTGTGGTCTACCTATGATGTCAATTACAGGCCTCTCTCATCTTTTTAAGTGGGAGAACTTGCACAATTGGTGGCTGACTAAATACTTTTTTTCCCTCACTGTATGTGAAGAACTACAGATCCAATGATTCCTCTTCCACCACACAGACATTTCTTATAGTTAAAAAGTAATTACTCACATAACACAGCTCCGGTACTGAAACTGTTCAGTCTGCTGCCCAGCTTGAGAAACACAATCCATTAAGAGACATGGAGGCTGAGGAGAGATGTGGGATCAGTGGAAATGAGAGGTTTATGATGTGTGACGGCCTGTACTCGATGGTGGGGAGATTACAGCGTACTGGACGTAATACAAGGAGGGAATAAATGCCAGGAGCGTGGAAATGTGACTGCATTTGTGAGAGAGTTTAGATAAATCACCATAAACTCATGTGAGCTCCATTTATACTTTTTTTTTTTTTTCTGAAAGTGTCCGTTATTCCAGATAGGCACAGAGACGTAGCAGACGGTCCCCTTACTGCTGAAATGTTTTGAAAGCGCTTTACTGCAAATGTCTGTCTACAGCCCCAGCCCAGGGGTCCATGCTGCGTCTGTTATGTGGTAGCACCAGTCTGAAACGTTCCCGGTCTTCTTCTCTCCTCCTCAGGTGTTGAACAGTGTATTCAGAAGTTCCTGGATGTGGCCAGACAAACAGAATGTTTCTTCCTACAGAAGAGATTGCAGCTGTCTGTCCAGAAGCCGGAGCAGGTTATTAAGGAGGTGAATATCCTACTGTGAGGACCATGTCATCTCCTCACTACTCCTAAGGATGATGTCTCCATAGCAAACTGGCTTATCTCAAAGAGGTCTCCAGGACTTAAACCCCATACACATTTGATTAATGTCAGCTGAGCCCACTGATATCTCCAGGATTGTCCCACAGTCTGTGTCTGGAATTCCTCTGACAGTTTGTTGGGGGGGGCATAATGAAATGGAAGGTCTGATTTTTGGCCTGCCGATCGCATTGTCTCCCTGAGATAATCTGCAGCCAGACGTGCCAGGCGATGGCTCCCTCATAGAAAACGCGGGACGCGCGCCTCTTGTGTATGAGAGAGGCGGCTGGAATGTCTGCCATCTGAATGATTGCTCAAAAAGAGACTGTTGGCGCTGAAGACTGTTCCAACCATGAACAGGCGCTTGGTGCACCATTGGTGTGGCCAAACAGTTCAGTGCACCTTTTCACATACTTGTTTTCACTTTTATCAGCGCCCTTTTACTGACTTTATAAAGCCAGAGCTGTCAATCAAAATAGAGGGGGTGAAGATGGGGGAAAACAAGCAGGTGGGAAACTGCACGGGACTGTTTGCCACATCAGAATAGTCATTCTCTGCTGACAGAATCCCTTTAAACATTCATGACCTGTCCTTGGGGCCCGTACTGATTAGTGCTATGAAAGGGCCAAAGCTGCAGCCCCATTCACGGCCACACTTGTATGTACAGGGCTGCAATAAGGGAGTTGTGCCACTAAGTCTGAGTTCACACGTGGCGTTTTTTTCGCGTTTCCGCAGCGGTTTTAACCGCTCGATTTTGCCGCGAAAACGCGAAAAATAAGCATCCCATGCATTCCTATGGGATTCCGCAATGCTGTACTAATGCTGCGGTTTTTACCGCGGCGGAATCGCTTCGTGGTAAAAACCGCAGCATGCTCATTAATTTGCGGAATCGCGGCGATCCCGCACCCATAGGAATGCATTGTTCCGTTTACTTTCCGCATGTGGCTGTGCACACCATGCGGAAAGTAAGCAGAGCATTTGCGGATGGTACCCACGGTCCAGAGGAGAGGAGACTGTCCTGTAAAAAATAGAATTTAAAAATAAAAAATATTGTTATTCTTACCTTCCGGCGTCCCGCGCAGTCTTCCCGCTTCTCTTCACGCTCTCGTTCCCAGTAATCCTTTGCGAAAATGCCCACGATGGCGTCCGCTCTCGCGGGATCGCGAAGTCTCGCGGTCATTCGCGCGACGTCATCGCGAATTACCGCGAGACGTCACGATCCCGCGAGAACTGACGTCATCGTGGGCATTTTCGCAAAGGATTACTGGGAACGGATGCGCGGGACGTCGGAGGGTAAGAATAACACCATTTTTTATTTTTTTTTTTTACATTTTATCTTTTACTACTGATGCTGCATAGGCGGCCTCAGTAGTAAAAAGTTGGTCACACTTGTCAAACACTATGTTTGATGAGTGTGCCCAACCTGTCAATCAGTTCTCCAAGCGATGCTACAGATCGCTTGGAGAACGCTAGCACTTTGCAAGCTAATTACGCTTGCAAAATGCTAGTTTTTCCGCGGGAAAATCGCGGGAATTTAAAATGCGATTTTCCCGTGGACTGGAATTCCGGAATTCTCGCGGTAATTTCCACGAGAGTTCCGGTACGTGTGCACTTAGCCTTACAGGCATAACACGCTATATAAGACATGTGCGGCCCCATCCAGCCCTGCCCAAGAAATAAAACCGTATATCACTTTACCTGGAGGGTTATCTATCTACCTGTGTACCCTAACAGACCTTACTGTAAGACAACATGGTCGCTCAGGTGGCAATAGTATCCATTGTAAGGCTGATGGAGCGCTGTGGGGGAACTAAAGGTTATGTCCACACTTTGCATGTTTGTGGCTGATGTCCCGTGTGGATTTGCATGTGGAAATCCAGAACGTAATACAGTACCAGCTAACTGACATGATAAATCTCATTTATACAGTTAGGTCCATATATATTTGGACAGAGACAACATTTTTCTAATTTTGGTTCTAGACATTACCACAATGAATTTTAAACAAAACAATTCAGATGCAGTTGAAGTTCAGACTTTCAGCTTTCATTTGAGGGTATCCACATTAAAATTGGATGAAGGGTTTAGGAGTTTCAGCTCCTTAACATGTGCCACCCTGTTTTTAAAGGGACCAAAAGTAATTGGACAGATTAAATAATTGTAAATAAAATGTTCATTTCTAGTACTTGGTTGAAAACGCTTTGTTGGCAATGACTGCCTGAAGTCTTGAACTCATGGACATCACCAGACGCTGTGTTTCTTCATCTTTGATGCTCTGCCAGGCCTTCACTGCGGTGGTTTTCAGTTGCTGTTTGTTTGTGGGCCTTTCTGTCTGAAGTTTAGTCTTTAACAAGTGAAATGCATGCTCAATTGGGTTGAGATCAGGTGACTGACTTGGACATTCAAGAATATTCCACTTCTTTGCTTTAATAAACTCCTGGGTTGCTTTGGCTTTATGTTTTGGGTCATTGTCCATCTGTAGTATGAAACGACGACCAATCAGTTTGGCTGCATTTGGCTGGATCTGAGCACACAGTATGGCTCTGAATACCTCAGAATTCATTCGGCTGCTTCTGTCCTGTGTCACATCATCAATAAACACTAGTGACCCAGTGCCACTGGCAGCCATGCATGCCCAAGCCATCACACTGCCTCCGCCGTGTTTTACAGATGATGTGGTATGCTTTGGATCATGAGCTGTACCACGCCTTCGCCATACTTTTCTCTTTCCATCATTCTGGTAGAGGTTGATCTTGGTTTCATCTATCCAAAGAATGTTCTTCCAGAACTGTGCTGGCTTTTTTAGATGTTTTTTTAGCAAAGTCCAGTCTAGCCTTTTTATCCTTGATGCTTATGAGTGGCTTGCACCGTGCAGTGAACCCTCTGTATTTACTTTCATGCAGTCTTCTCTTTATGGTAGATTTGGATATTGATACGCCTACCTCCTGGAGAGTGTTGGTCACTTGGTTGGCCGTTGTGAAGGGGTTTCTCTTCACTATAGAGACTATTCTGCGATCATCCACCACTGTTGTCTTCCGTGGGCACCCAGGTCTTTTTGCTTTGATGAGTTCACCAGTGCTTTCTTTCTTTCTCAGGATGTACCAAACTGTAGATTTTGCCACTCCTAATGTTGTAGCAATTTCTCGGATGGGTTTTTTCTGTTTTTGCAGCTTAAGGATGGCTTGTTTCACCTGCATGGAGAGCTCCTTTGACGCATGTTTCCTTCACAGCAAAACATCCTAAATGCAAGCACCACACCTCAAATCAACTCCAGGCCTTTTATCTGATTAATTGAGAATGACATAATGAAGGGATTGCCCACAAATGTCCATGAAATAGCCTTGGAGTCAATTGTCCAATTACTTTTGGTCCCTTTAAAAACAGGGTGGCACATGTTAAGGAGCTGAAACTCCTAAACCCTTCATCCAATTTTAATGTGGATACCCTCAAATGAAAGCTGAAAGTCTGAACTTCAACTGCAGCTGAATTGTTTTGTTTAAAATTCATTGTGGTAATGTCTAGAACCAAAATTGGAAAAATGTTGTCTCTGTCCAAATATATATGGACCAAACTGTACGTTGCTGATCATTTTTGTGCAGAAATTGACGCGTTAATCCGTGTTGTGGAATTGTAGATTTCACTTTCTGCAACGCATAGTCTGAAATCTTTTTCAATTTCTCAGCAAAACAGCTCATGTTACATACTGATAAGATGCAGAAGAATCAAATGCAAATCTGCTATTCATGGAGATATCCTACAGGGATTGTCCAGAAGGATTAGAAAACCATGGCTGCTTTATTCCAGAAACAGCTGTCCACGTTAATTTCCACGAAGCTGAGCTGCAGTACCAGACATTCCTGGCTGACAGATATGACACTTTCTAGAAGAAAGTAGTCATGTATTTTAGATCCTAGAAAACCCCTTTAAATATAACCATAGTAGACATCAGGGCTATGGAGTCGGTAAGCCAAACCTGCGACTGACTCCTCAATTTCCCTTACACCAACTCCACGACTCCGACTCCCACATATATTGCTTATATTTAAGTGAAAAATTTATTGTAGTACAATGTGAACATCAGACATTTAATCATTTCTATGATCCAATAATCAAGATATTTAGAACATAATATTTATTGGAATACAACTTTAGAACACAAAAAACTGTAATAAATTGTAAATATGTAATACACTGTATACATGTACATGTATACGGTACAGACCAACGTTTGGACACACCACCTCATTCAGAGTTTTCTTTTCATGACTATGAAAATTGTAGATTCATTCTGAAGGCATCAAAACAATGAATTAACACATGTGGAATTATATAAAGTGTGAAAGAACTGAAAATATGTCTTATATTCTAGATTCTTCAAAGTAGCCACCTTTTGCTTTGATTACTGCTTTGCACACTCTTGGCATTCTCTTGATGAGCTTCAAGTGGTAGTCACCAGAAATGGTCTTCCAACAGTCTTGAAGGAGTTCCCAGAGATGCTTAGCACTTGTAGGCCCTTTTTCCTTCACTCACCCCAAACCATCTCGATTGGGTTCAGGTCTGGTGACTGTGGAGGCCAGGTCATCTGGTGTAGCACCCCATCACTCTCCTTCTTGGTCAAATAGCCCTTACACAGCCTGGAGGTGTGTTTGAGGCCGTTGTCCTGTTGAAAAATAAATGATGGTCCAACTAAACACAAACTGGATGGAATAGCATGCCGCTGCAAGATGCTGTGGTAGCCATGCTGGTTCAGTATGCCTTCAATTTTGAATAAATCCCCAAGAGTGTCACCAGCAAAGCACCCCCACACCATCACACCTCCTCCTCCATGCTTCACGGTGGGAACCAGGCATGTAGAGTCCATCCGTTCACCTTTTCTGCGTCGCACAAAGACACGGTGGTTGGAACCAAAGATCTCAAATTTGGACTCATCAGACCAAAGCACAGATTTCCACTGGTCTAATGTCCATTCCTTGTGTTCTCTAGCCCAAACAAGTCTCTTCTGCTTGTTGCCTGTCCTTAGCAGTGGTTTCCTAGCAGCTATTTTACCATGAAGGCCTGCTGCACAAAGTCTCCTCTTAACAATTGTTGTAGAGATGTGTCTGCTGCTAGAACTCTGTGTGGCATTGACCTGGTCTCTAATCTGAGCTGCTGTTAACCTGCGATTTCTGAGGCTGGTGACTCGGATGAACTTATCCTCCGCAGCAGGGGTGACTCTTGGTCTTCCTTTCCTGGGGCGGTCCTCATGTGAGCCAGTTTCTTTGTAGCGCTTAATGGTTTTTGCCAATGCACTTGGGGACACTTTCAAAGTTTTCCAAATTTTTCAGACTGGCTAACCTTCATTTCTTAAAGTAATGATGGCCACTCCTTTTTCTTTACTTAGCTGCTTTTTTCTTGCCATAATACAAATTCTAGCAGTCTATTCAGTAGGACTATCAGCTGTGTATCCACCAGACTTCTGCACAACACAACTGATGGTCCCAACCTCATTTATAAGGCAAGAAATCCAACTTATTAAACCTGACAGGGCACACCTGGGAAGTGAAAACCTTTTCCAGTAACTACCTCTTGTAGCTCATCAAGAGAATGCCAAGAGTGTGCAAAGCAGAAATCAAAGCAAAAGGTGGCTACTTTGAAGAACCTAGAAAATAAGACATACAGTATTTTCAGTAGTTTCACACTCTTTTGTTAATTATATAATTCCACATGTGTTAATTCATAGTTTTGATGCCTTCAGAGTGAATCTACAATTTTCATAGTCATGAAAATAAAGAAAACGCTTTGATTGAGAAGGTGTGTCCAAACTTTTGGCCTGTACTGTGTGTGTGTGTATATAATAAACACACACACTATGACTTATCTCGGCTAAGAGAAACCCTAGACCCTCAGGCTTCATTCACACTATGGGCGTAGCCAGGATCAAACCTAGCGGGGGAGGCAGAATCTCATACTGTTCCGCAGAATTTCATACTGCACACCTCAGCTGCTGCAGAACCTCATACTTCACACCCCTACACTTGAAAATAAAGCCTGCATCTTAAGAAGATGTGGTGATAAATGCAGTCTATTTATTCCAACTATCAGTTGATGTTACTGAAGACGAGCAATGCCTGTCCTGGGCGTCCTTTTGGGCAGCTATGAGATGTACCTGACTGGTGCTAAAAAAAGGAGTGTTAGTCTGTGTGCTATCCAGCGTTCATTCTTTTTGGTACAGATGTGATATGGATAAATGGATATATAGAGCAGATTTCTAATCTACTTTTGCTATTGAAAACATTATCTATGAGCTCGTGATGCGGTTTTTTTAAAAAGCTGATCTGCTTTTGCAACTGAAAAACGTATCCTCAAAAAACGCTGGAAAAACGCTGTGTGTGAATGTAGCCTTAGATCAGGAATAGAACAGCCATTTATAGGACATTTCATAACTTTCCCAAATTCCTATGAAAAAATATTCTGCATTGAACTACTGTACCCAATTTATTATATATTTTAGGAGTCGGAGTCGGTCCATTTTATACCGACTCCAACAAAATGAGCACCGACCACGACTCCGACTCCACAGCCCTGGTAGACATAACAGCAAACCTCCTCCTGCCAGGAAGCATTGTTTGCTGTTTGCCATCATCAAACCCTTGCTACAATATAAATTGCCTTTTTTTTTTTCTACATTTGCTCCTGATAGGATGTGACAGAACTGAGGAGCGAGCTGCAGAGGAAGGAAGCGCTCATTCAGAAGCACCTGGCTAAGCTACGGAGCTGGCAGCAAGTCCTAGAGGAGATTAATGGTCCGCCTAAGAAGCCAAGCGAAATGCCACAAGGGCCTCTGGCATTCCTGGAGCAAGCCTCTGCCAATATCCCTGCGCCAATGAAGCAGACGTGACCTGAAGGACAAATTGTAAAGAATATTTTTGTTTGTTTTTTTTTATACTATATTTTGGAAAGGGGAGTCAATTAAAAAATGCTTCTATAAACTGGTGTATTTCAGTGTTTCTTAATGTTTCCAAGTGTCAGATTCAAAAAAGCTAAAATACTCTGTCCTGCGCAGTAAGTGTCACATGTATGACGGGCAGAGAACTGAGGTGGTGCAAAAATAATAGAAGTGTCCATCTGAGTACATGATAGAGAAAGGAAAGCGTACCTTGCGCAGATCGTAGTAAGAAAAAACAGAGTTTGGGTTGTTTTTTACCTGAGCCTGTTGTGTCAGAGCAGGCACAGCGCTGAGGAATAATGAGGCGATTCTGATTTTCTGTTGCTCCACCTGCTGGACTCTGACATCCAGGCAGAAATCCAAGGAAGGGAGAAAAATCGGGGTTTGGTTCAGTGCTGCCATGGATGATGAGGTGATGTACCACTGGGGTCATTGTATAAAAGCTTTCATCGTTGCTTCGTGTTTCGGAGACGGTCTAGCCCCTTCATCAGGCTGGACTATATACACGATGAATACCCATGATTTTATACACTCCTATAGAACATATATCAAATGAATCCAACTTGTGATCTGTTGGCAAACTAGCTGACACCCAGACCAGAGGGTGCTACCGTTGAAATAGAAAGAACGGTCTTAGTTGCAACAGATCCTTATAATTGTCCATCTGGAAATGAGAGAACACAATTTCTGCATTCGAATCCAGGCTTGTGCTCACAGGCTCTGAGTTGTGCAAAGCTGCCGCACATCTGCCTGGTCCTTAACCCCTTTCCGACATTGGGCATAATAATACGCCAATGTCAGACAACCTCCTTTTGATGTGAGCCCACTTCTTTTCCAGCACGTCAGCTGTTTTGAACAGCTGACATGTGCCCAGAACAGCCGCGGTTGGAATCGCGATCCACCCTCGGCTATTAACCCGTTAAATGCCACTGTCAAACTCTTGACAGCGGCATTTAACACGCACTTTCGGCAAGCGAGCCGGAAATCCGCCTATCGGTGACCCTCGTCACGTGATTGCGGGTCACCGATGGGTTGGCATAACTACCATAGGTCTCCGGTAGATATCTATGATTGTCACTGCCGTATTGCTATGAGCGCCGCCCTTAGAGAAAGCTGGCCACCCCGGCGAAATGCACGTCAGTGACTTCATCCCAAGTAGAATATTATCTCAGACTAATGAAGGCACTATTCGTATATCCACCGCCACGCTACTCCCCGTCAGATCTCTGATTGAGACACGGGTAATGAGATTTAGGGACTGGCGGGCTGATATCAATCCTCACATGGTCTCCTGACACGAGACATGAAGAAGAGCGATCTTAATTGCAGCGCAGACGATCCCCGTAGTTAACACCGACAGGTGGATCGGGGATCACCGGCATTCATACTTACTACACTATTGGCAGACGGCGGCACAATTGCCTATCTTCTTTAGTTTGCAGTTGTGCAACTAGCAGAGTGGTTTGAGTTGCAGTGCCGATGATACCCCCAGCCGACACCGATGTACTTCTCTGCCCACAGCTTTACAGTGCCACAATTATGTATCTGCAGGTAATACATAATAATAATTATCCAAGTGCTGCATAATACAAGCCTCTGAATTTAATACAATAACGGGAACATTTAGGGTGTGACATCAATGATGGCAATCCAACATCAAGCCATTGGATCTTCTTAATGCCCATATTAAATTGAAACCCAGCCTATTATTATAGGATCAGTGGCTGGGATATCATATCATAATTCTGAGACAGTCACTTGGGAACTAGTGATCATAGTGGTGCTTATAAAATAAATACTATGATCCAATGTACATCTTATGATGTATGATAATTTCATTTAAATTTAATTTTAATTTATGATTTATAATAAAGGACAATTTTATTAAAAACTCCCCTTCCCCTATTTCCCCCTTTTCTTCCTTATTTAAGGGTCAAGCCAGGACATGTTGTACAGTGCTGTGAAAATTAATTGGGACAAAGCATTTTTTTAAGTAAAATCGTAAGTTGGTTACCAGTCAGTGATTCAAACCAGTTTTAACTGCTTTGAGCAGGTGTGAGTGCCAGTTCAAAGCAGTTAAAACTGGTTTGAATCACTGACTGGTAGCCAACTTACGATTTTACTTTAAAAAAATGCTTTGTCCCAATTAATTTGCACAGCACTGTACATGTATTTCTGTTTGAAAGCCAAAGAAATATGGGACTGCTCAGAAGAACAGCATACTTTGATTAATAAGTTGATTGCAGAGGGTTAAATTTATGAAAAAGTGCAATAATAGGCCATTCAGCTAAAATGATCTCCAGTGCTTTAAAATGGAAAGCCAAACCAGAGAGACGTGAAAGGAAACGGAAGAAAAGCCAGGAGGCCATTAACACCCAGAAACTTCTGAAGAACTTGCAGTCTTCATTGGCCCCTATCTCCTCCCTCTCATGTCCTGATTCTGCTTTGAAGCATTACAATGAAACACTTCAAACTGCCCTGGATGAATTTGCACCCCCTATAAATAGAACACCACAACGCAGACGGCGACAACCCTGGCACACGGTGCAAACACGTTTCCTGCAGCGGTGCTCCAGGTGCGCCGAACGTCTGTGGAGAAAATCCAATCTACACGAAGATTTCATCCATTTTAAGTTTATGCTTAGAACATACAACACTGCCCTTCACCTCTCCAAACAAACCTATTTCAACACCCTCATCATCTCACTGTCCAATAACCCGAAACGTCTCTTTGACACTTTTCATTCTCTACTCAATCCAAGAGTACAGGCCCCAACCACTGAGCTCCGAGCTGACGATCTGGCCAATTACTTCAAAGAAAAAATTGACCAGATCCGACAGGAAATTATCTCCAAATCCCCTCATACCATGCACTGTCCTCCCTCCCCCACTGCATCTAACTCACTCTCTGATTTTGAACCAGTCACAGAAGAAGAAGTAAGCAGGCTCCTTGCATCTTCTCGCCCAACTACTTGCACCAGTGACCCATTTCCGTCACATCTCCTCCAGTCCCTTTCCCCTGCTGTCACCCCTCACCTAACTAAAATATTTAACCTCTCTCTCTCTTCTGGTATTTTTCCCTCCTCATTTAAGCATGCCAACATACATCCACTACTTAAAAAACCATCCCTCGACCAAAATTGTGCCGCTAACTATAGACCTGTCTCTAATCTTCCCTTCATCTCTAAACTCCTGGAACGCCTGGTCCACTCCCGTCTTATCCGCTATCTCTCAGAAAACTCTGTTCTCGACCCTCTCCAATCCGGTTTCCGCTCTTTACACTCCACTGAAACTGCCCTCACTAAAGTCTCTAATGATCTGCTAACAGCTAAATCAAATGGTCATTACTCCATGCTAATTCTCTTGGATCTCTCTGCAGCATTCGACACTGTGGATCATCAGCTCCTCCTCACTATGCTCCGTTCCATTGGCCTCAAGGACACCGTTCTCTCCTGGTTCTCCTCCTATCTCTCCGACCGCTCCTTTACTGTTTCTTTTGCCGGTTCCTCCTCCTCTCACCTTCCTCTTACTGTTGGGGTTCCTCAAGGATCGGTTCTAGGCCCCCTCCTCTTCTCCTTGTACACTGCCCCTATTGGTCAAACAATCAGTAGATTTGGTTTCCAGTACCATCTCTATGCTGATGACACCCAATTATACGCTTCTTCTCCTGACATCACGCCAGCCTTTCTAGAAAACACTGGCGATTGTCTAAACGCTGTGTCTAATATCATGTCCTCACTATATCTGAAACTGAACCTATCAAAGACTGAACTCCTTGTGTTTCCTCCCGCTACTAATGTACCTACACCCGACATTGCCATTTCCGTCTGTGGTTCCACTATTACTCCCCAGCAACATGCCCGCTGTCTTGGGGTCATACTTGATTCCGAGCTTTCCTTTGCCCCCCACATTCGATCACTGGCTCGCTCTTGTCATCTGCACCTCAAAAACATTTCTAGAATTCGACCTTTTCTTACTTTTGACTCTGCAAAAACTCTTACTGTTTCTCTTATTCATTCTCGTCTCGACTATTGTAACTCTCTTCTAATCGGTCTCCCTCTTACAAAACTCTCCCCTCTCCAATCTGTCTTGAATGCTGCAGCCAGGATCATATTCCTCACCAATCGTTACACCGATGCCTCTACCTTGTGCCAGTCATTACACTGGCTACCCATCCACTCCAGAATTCAGTATAAACTTATTACCCTCACCCACAAAGCCCTCCATGGCTCAGCACCACCCTACATCTCCTCCCTTGTTTCAGTATACCACCCTACCCGCGCCCTCCGTTCTGCTGATGACCTGAGGTTAGTATCCTCAATAGTCAGAACCTCCCACTCCCGTCTCCAAGACTTTACACGTGCCGCGCCAATTCTTTGGAATGCACTTCCCAGGTCAATACGATTAGTCCCCAGTCCCCACAATTTTAAGCGTGTCCTGAAAACGCATTTATTCAGACTGGCCTATCGCCTCAACACATTAACCTAACCTATCCCTGTGTGGCAGAGCCAAAAATTTTACCATAACCAGGTTCCCAGCATCATGTTCCCACATGCTTTATGCATCCATTAGCCCTCTGTGTCTGTACTGTTACACACTTAACATTATGGCTGGTCCATACAATCAGGGCAACTGTTACCACCCACCTTTCGTGTCTACCTCTTTCCTCATAGACTGTAAGCTTGCGAGCAGGGCCCTCACTCCTCTTGGTATTTGTTATAATCTACTGTATGTGATTATTGTTATGCTGTAATGTCTATTGTCTGTACAAATCCCCTCTGAAATGTAAAGTGCTGCGGAATATGTCGGCGCTATAAAAATAAAATTTATTATTATTATTATTAGGAGGCAAAGACTCAGCCAATGATCAACTCCCAGATGATCACAGACAGTCTCATGTTACCTGTGAGCACTGTGACAGAAGACGCCTGAGTGAAGCTAATATCTTAGCAAGAAGTTTCTGCAAAGTCCCACTGTTAAAAAAGACATGTACTGAAGCGGATACAGTTTGCCAAAGAACACATCAATTGGCCTAAAGAGAAATGGAGAAACATTTTATGGACTGATGAAAGTAAAATTGTTCTTTTCCAGGACGTTCCTCCTGACAGCACCATGGAGGTTTTCCTCCTCCTGACAGGGACAGGAAAGCACACAAGAGGATAAAAGGCCCCTCTTCACCCCAATTCCCTCAGTGTTTTTCCTGTCTCTGCATGGAGGAATGCACAAGGGGAAGTTTGCTTACCGGATGGGCCCAGGGGGATCATGCAGCTTGTCCAATCCTTCCCCCTGTCAAGGAATCCGGGACTGACACTTCCCTGGGTGGGAGTCCCTCAGCCTCGGAGATCAGTGAGCGGACGAGGCTCCTCAGAAGAGCCGCTTCCTCCCACAGGGAGGCTCTCGGCTCCGATACCGGTCGGCAAGTCATCGCTACTACCGGAAGTTGCGCGGTGGAGAAGGCCGTCGCAATTCCAGTGACGTCAGAGCAAGACGTCGGGGCAAAAGGTCGGTGTGCGTTCCAAAAAGGAACACGGAATTCGGCAAGACAGGTGGTGCCTTCCCTGAATCTCGCGGGGGACAGAATAACAGCAGTGCAATGGAGAATCCGGGCAGGACTGAGCAGGAAGGGGTAAGGGCGCTGTGCGCAATCCGCTGCCTCTGATCACAGCCCCTGACTGGTTCCCTCTTTTGCGCAGAAAAAGACAGAAATCAGATTTCGCACCAGAGAGAAGGAAGATTTTCTAAGGGGTGTTGCTGGACTCCAGTCACAGAACATCTTTCTTGCCAGTAGAGAAACAGAAATCGGTGAGGAGCAGAATGAGAGAGCTCCTGAAAGGTCACGTTTCCATCATATCCACAATGAGAGTTTTGGGCCTCATGATGGCTTGTATCCCCTGTGTTCATTGGGCACAGTTTCACTCGTGCCCTGCAGAGAGAGGTCTTGTCAGCCTGGGATCGACGACAGTCTACCCTTGACAGAAAAACATCCTTATCCCCGGCAGAAAGGAGGTCACTACTTTGGTGGATTCAGCCAGGAAACGTAAAAGTGGGAATTCATTGGATTGCCTCTTCATGGGTGGTAATTACCACGGACTCCAGCAAGTAGCGATGCGGAGAGCACCTGGTAGGAAGTATTCTCCAGGTAGAATGGCCATCGGACATGCGTTCCAGGTCTTCCAACTACAGAGAACTCTACGCTGTGTCGGAATCCCTAAGATTTAATCGAGCACTGTTAAGGGGCCAGCACGTCAAGATTCTGTCGGACAATGTGACGGCGGTGTCCTTCCTGTGTCTCCAGGGGGTCCCAGACATTGAATGCTCCAGGATATGGCAAAAGAGATTTTTTTCATGGGCATAGAAGACAGTCCGACAGCAGTTCATCTCGAGGGGGTCTCAAAATGTTGTGGTGGACTACCTGAGCAGATGAAAGGTCTGGCAACGAAATGGGAGCTAAACGAGGTGTTCCTGTACTTCTGTCATCTCTGGGGAAGGCTTCAGATAGATCTGTTCGTGACCAGGAAAAATGCAAAGACAGACGGATTATACTCGCTGAACTCATCATACCATCCAGAAGCCGTCGACGCATTAAGTCAGATATGGAGACGGTCCCTGTCCTACGCTTTCCCCCCCCCATAGCACTCATTCCTGCCATCCTCCGGAAGATACAGGAGGATCAGGCGAAGGTACTTCTGATCACCACGTACTGGCCAAAAAGAAGTTGGTTTTTGCTGCTGCTAACTATGGCATTAGAAGACTTGGTTCTGCTTCCATGGAGTAAAGACCTCATCTATCAGAGCCCAGTCTTCCATGAGGATCCGGAAAGGCTTCATTTTTCAGCTTGGACCCTGAGCAGGACATCCTGAGAGCTTGGAGGCTGTCAGACCAGGTTATAACCACAATCCAGGCCAGTAGAAAGCCAGTTACTTCTGCAATATATTATAAGATCTGGAAGATCTGTTTTTAGAGTGCCAGTTCTGACTTTATTGCGGGGAAGCCCGATATCCCAAGCGTTTTAGACTTCCTTCAGGCTCGTTTTAATAAGGGGCTTAGACCCAGTACTTTAAAAGTCCAGATAGCGATGTTAGGCCGGGGTCAGACTTGCGAGAAACTCGCACGAGTCTCGCATCTCAATACCCGACACTGCTACCGGCACGTGGGACCAGAGTGCTCAGCTACATGGAAATACATGCAGCTGAGTGCTCCGGTCCCGAGTACTGGTGGCAGTGCCGGATATTGAGATGTGAGACTCATGCAAGTTTCTCGCAAGTCTGACCCCGACCTTAAGCACTTTCTTTGCCTACTCTCTGGCCACTCACCCATGGGTAATAAGGTTTGTCAGGGCAATCCAGCGTCTGTGCCCCACAATCAGGTGGTCAGTTCTCTCCTGGGATCTTAATTTGGTCCTTATGTCCCCATGTTCGAATCCTTATGTCCCTGGGGAAAAGATGTCCATTTCACAGCATACCATAAAAACAGCATTTTTGGTAGCTGGTACTACAGGAAAACATGTAGGGGAGATTCAGGCCTTGTCCATTCGGGACCCATATCTTCAGATTTGGGATGACCGTATAATCCTAAAATTAGAGCGCCTTTTGTATTTACCAAGAAATTGTTCTACCCTCGTTCTGCGAAAACCCCTCAAATGAGAAGGAGCGGCCCTTCACAAGTTATATGTCAAACAGGTTGTCATTGATTATTATTTTTTTTTTCATTATTATTTATTTATTTAGCACCATTGATTCCATGGTGCTGTACATGAGAAGGGGTTACATACAAATTACAGATATCACTTACAGTAAACAAACTAACAATCATAGACTGATACAGAGGACCCTGCCTTTTCGGGCTTACATGCTACAGGATGGTGGGGAAGGAGACAGTAGGTTGGTGGATTGCAGCAGTTTCGGTGTTGGTTGAGGTGAGATCACCGGTAGTGGTGAGAGAGAAGGAGGTAGCGGGGTCATTGCAGGCTGTAGGCTTTCTTGAAGAGGTGGGTTTTCAGGTTCCATCTGAAGGATCCAAATATGGTTGATAGTCGGATTTGTTGGGGCAAAGAATTCCAGAAAATAGGGGCTATTCGGGAGAAGTCTTGGAGGCAGTTGGGTGAGGAGCGAATAACTGTGGAGGAGAGAAGGAGGTCTTTGGAGGACCGGAGATTACATGAGGGAAGGTATTGGGAGATTAGTTCAGAGACATATGGGGGAGACAGGTTATAGATGGCCTTGTAGGTCAGTATACGTAATTTGAACTGGATACGCTGAGGGAATGGGAGCCAGTGAAGAGATTTGCAGAGGGGAGAAGTGGAGGAGTAGCGAGGAGAGAGATGAATTAGTCGGGCGGCAGAGGTAAGGATGGACTGGAGAGGTGCGAGGGTGTTAGCAGGGAGACCACAGAAAAGGATGTTGCAGTAGTCGAGGAGGGAGATGATGAGGGCATGCACAAGCATTTTAGTAGACTGAGGGTTGAGGAAAGGACAGATTCTGGAAATATTTTTGAGCTGGAGGCGACAGGAGGTAGAAAGAGCTTGGATGTGTGGTTTGAAGGACAGGGCAGAGTCAAAGGTTACTCCGAGGCAGCGGACTTCCGGTACTGGGGAAAGTGTGGTGTCATTAATTTTTATTGCTAGGTCGGGTAAGGAAGATCTGAGAGATGGAGGAAAGATGATGAGTTCAGATTTAGGGAAAGGCCTTTGATGCCAAAGGAGGAGAGGATCTGTAGTAGGAGGCAGTGGTCAACTGTGTCGAATGCAGAGGACAGGTCTAGAAGCAGGAGTATAGAGTATTGTCCATTTGATTTGGCTGTAAGTAGTTCGTTAGTAATTTTGGTCAGGGCTGTCTCAGTGAAGTGATGGGGGCGGAAACCAGATTGTAGATTGTCAAAGAGCAAGTTAGATGATAGGTAGGAGGAAAGTTCAGCATGGACGTGCTGTTCCAGGAGTTTGGAAGCG
The DNA here is from genome assembly GCF_039654945.1 of Dendrobates tinctorius. Classification (NCBI taxonomy): domain Eukaryota; kingdom Metazoa; phylum Chordata; class Amphibia; order Anura; family Dendrobatidae; genus Dendrobates; species Dendrobates tinctorius. Next base: position 569,435 of record NW_027362013.1, on the reverse strand, counting down.
AATGGGAGCAACGATATTGGGCGATAGCTGGACATAGCGGTTGGGTCGAGGGTTGGCTTTTTAAGGATATGCGTGATTGTGGCATGTTTGAAAGCAGAAGGGAAGGTACCGGACGTTAGTGATAGGTTGAAGAGGTGGGTTAGGGATGGGATAAGTGTGGTGGTGAGGTTGGAGAGGAGGTGGGATGGGATGGGGTCGAGTGCACAGGTTGTGAGGTGCGATTTGGAGAAGAGACGACTAAGCTCCCGTTCAGTGATGTTGGAGAGTGAGGTTATGGGGTTTGGGCATTGGTCTGGTATACAAAGGGGTTGTGGTGGTTGAGTGATGAAGACTTGCCTTGTTTGGTCAATCTTGTTTTTGAAGTGTGTGGCAAAGTCCTCGGCAGAGATGAGGGAGGTTGGAGGAGGTAGTGGTGGGCGGAGGAGGGAGTTAAAAGTTTTGAATAGCTGTTTGCGGTTGTAAGATAGGGAAGATACGAGGGTTGTGAAGTAGGCCTGTTTAGCAGAGGTGAGGGCAAATTTGAAATCGAGTGTTGCCTGTTTGAATGTGGTGAAGTCATCTTGCGAATTTGTTTTCTTCCGGCGCCGCTCTGCAATCCTGGACACTTGCCGGAGCTTTTTAGTGGTGTTGTTATGCCAGGGTTGTCTGTTGATACGTCGCATTCTGCCATGAACGAGAGGGGCAACCGCGTCAATAGCTGATGCGAGAGTGGCATTGTAGAAAGCAGTGGCACTGTGTGTCATGGAGTGAGGATATAGATGCCAGTGGTAGAATAGAGTCAGCACGTGGGTATCTAGGTGCGCAAGGTTTCAGCGGGGGTGCGCATGTTGCTGGACCTAGGTGCCTGGTGAGGAGGACAGGGATGAGAAAGTGAGAAGATGGTGGTCAGATAGAGGGAGAGGGGAGGTGGTGAAGTTAGAAAGAGAGCAGAGATGGGTGAAGACCAGGTCTAATGTGTGTCCGTCTGTGTGGGTGGCTGAGAAGGACCACTTAGTAAGTCCAAAGGATGAAGTAAGGGACAGGAGTTTGGAGGCTGCTGACTGAAGGGTATCAGTGGGGATGTTGAAGTCACCCATGATGATAGTGTGGGTGTCAGTTGAAAGAAAATGAAGAAGCCAGGTAGCGAATTGGTCAATGAAGGCAGTGGTCGGGCCTGGAGGTCGGTATATGACAGTCACTTGGAGGTTGGAGGGAGAGTAGATGCGGACAGAGTGGACTTCAAAAGAGGGGAGGATTAGGGAGGGAAGAGGTGGGATTGGGTTGAAGGTGCAGTTGGAAGAAAGGAGAAGACCCACTCCTCCATCGTGTCTGTTGGCAGGGCGAGGAGTGTGGGTGAAGTGGAGGCCGCCGTAACACAGCGCAGCAGCGGAGGCGGTGTCAGAGGATGTCAGCCATGTTTCTGTGAGGCCGAGGAAGGCAAGATTGCAAGAGAGAAAGAAGTCATGAATCACATGGAGCTTATTGCAGATGGAGCGGGCATTCCAAAGTGCTCCCGAGAGAGGGAGCAGGGGGTTGAGTGTCAATGGCACAGGTTTTAAGTTGGAAAGATTGCGTTAGTTCTTATTAGATAGGGAGTGATAGGAAGGGGTAGTAATGGGGGGTATGAGCTGTGGGGGTCCAGGATTGGGAGATATGTCACCAGCAGTGAGGAGAAGCAGAGAAAGGGAGAGCAGATGGGAGAAGGAGAGTGGGCAGCTTGTTTTATGTTTCATTCAGACAGATTTGAGATTGAGTAGCAGTTCAGCAGAGGAGGTCAGGTGGGGAGGGAAGAGGGAAGGGGAGATGATTATTTGGTTAGAGGGTGCTGGGGTTTGGGGATAGTGAAGGAGAGTGAGGATTAAAGGAGCAAACAATGTGAGGGCATATGTAAACATGGTGATGAAATAAGATAGGTTAAGAAAAGCTAAGTCCAAGTAATAAGAAGGGCTTACTCAGCAGACATACCCAAAAGGGACAGGTAGTGTGGGGTCCTGACTCCTGCCGAGAATAGCTGCCGTAGTAATAACTGCATGTTCAGATACTTATGCTCCAGGGAGACACACATGCCTGACCCGCACACATGCCCCCCTAGGCGGCATCTGAATATATAGGACTGAGTAGAGGATCAGGTGGGAGAGTGAGAATCAAAGGCACAGGGCCTGGCTACATCCATATGCTAGTAACACCTTACACCTGATAACATCTCTACTGGCCCCAACATGGCTGGACAGCAGTAAGTATTGAGTTCAATGCAACAAATGAATTTAGCAAACATTCAGTAGGCACTGTTAGATACCATTAAATGAAAGGTTGCACTAGATGACAGCAAACAGGGAATGTAGCAGGAGCAGAGATTGTACCATTAAATGAAAGGATTACATAGAAGCCACTTGTAGTTGGAGGCAGGACTATAACTTGTTCCTCTTGTTTGGGGGAAAGAATAGAGAGAAGAAAAACTGGGCATGTGCAGTAGTTCTCTGCGGCTCCCATGCCCAAGATACTCAGCCCCGCAGTGTAAATAAATCATAAGCGACTGTGGGGCGGGATCTCTGGCAGCACGTCCACCTCAGGTGCGATAGCCAGGCCATGAAGTGATGTGAGAGAACAGGCAGCGCTAACTGCGCATGCCCAAGAAAATATATTACAGCGCAGGCGCCAGCATTTGAATTTAACACAGAGGAGGCGGAGCAAAGACATAAGGAGGAAATGAATGATGGATGCGAGGCATCGGTGTCAGAGGGGGAAAGACCTGCCCCCTGGTCAAAATTCTGGTATGTCTGACTAATTTTAAAAACTCTTATTTTGGCGGTGGAAGGGATGCTAAATAAAAGAGCCACCTTGACATAATGCAGCATTAGTGCTGCACAAGGTGGCTCTTTTACTTAAAAACGCCTGGGGGGGTGACAGGTTCCCTTTAAGAGCCCACTCGGCTAGAGTGGTATCAACCTCCTGGGCCAAGAGGGTTGGGGGCATCAGTAGACCAAATTTTTAAGGCTTCAACCTGGGCTAGGCTTAATACATTTTGCAGTCATTACAAATTAGACATGTTATCTAGCTAACAGACTGCTTTTGGGAGAAAAGTTCTCCAGGCAGTAATCCCACCCTGAGGAGGTACTTTGGTATTCTCCATGGTGCTGTCAGGAGGGACGTCCTGGAAAATAGGTATTAGACCTACCGGCAATTATGTTTCCAGGACAACGACGGTAAACACACCAGTAAACAAGCAAAATCTTGGTTCCAGTCCAACAAAATTGAGGTTTTGGAGCGGCCAGCCCAATTCCCAGACCTTAATCTGATAGAACATTTGTGGGGCGACATCAAAAATGCCGTTTCTGAGGCAAAGCCAACAAATACCAAAAAATTGTGGGACGTAGTCCAAGCATCCTGGGCTGGAATAACAGCTGTCAGGGGCCAGAAGTTGGTTGACTCTATGCAACATAGATGTGAAGCAGGTGTATAAAAGTGTGAGTATACAACTAAATATTAGGTTACTGATTCACAGGAATGCTAAATCCACAAAAACAATACATATTGTGACTTTGTAAAGACAATTGCAGACGCTGCTATTTTTTAGAACAGCACAATGTTCATTTTTTTGCTATTTTCAGTAAAGTTGTTAAAATTATCTACATTTCTCTTCATGTTTTAAATTCGAAAACAGTGTGCAATATTCCCTATGCTGGAAATAAAAACTAGTATGAAGATTTTGTGCATAACTCATGTTTTTGAACACACTGCTATTATTTTGAACACTACTGTATTGGGGTCGCTGACTTGGTGCAAATCTGCCCCTCTGGGAACGTTTTATACATATATTTTTTATATGGTCGAGATTGTAAGATTCATTTAAGAAATTATTAGTTTTAATACAAATTAATTTTAACTACAATTTACATAAACATATAGTTATCAGAAAGTTTTTTTTAGATATACTGTCACTATTCAAATGGAAAAAATACTATTGATAAAATCTTACCATAAGACCTACAGACCCATCCTTATGAATGCCTGTCACCTGCCCGTTTGGTAGAATATCCCATGGGATCAATTTATGCTATTAAATCCATTACACTAAAGGGAATCCTACCTGATAGACCCCTTTTGACTTCTAGAAGGGGAAGAAATTTAAAAGACCATCTCGTGAGAAGTCACTATGTGGCTAAATCCACTAACCCTTTTTGTGCCAGGCCCCAGAGGTGGGGATGTTATCCATGTGGCTCATGTCTGGCCTGCCAAAATATTGTTAGGGCAACCACCTTTAAGGCGGCCGATGGTGGTATGGAATACCATATCACAAATTATATCTCTTGCAGTACCACACATGTGGTATATTATGCCACATGTGCATGTGACTTGATCTATGTGGGACTCACCTCTAGGGAGCTTCGCATGAGGGTTAGGGAGCATGTAAGGGACATAAGGGTGGCAAAGGAGATCTCAGATATTGCAATATTGAAGACTATCCCTCGGCACTTTAAGCAAGTCCATAATTGCGATCCACGGACATTTAAAGTGAAAGGGATTGACAAAGTACATATTGGGACTAGGGGTGGAGATTATAAGAAGATCTTAGCCCAGCTGGAGTGTCGGTGGATAGTCACTTTAGGGTCCATGACACCTCATGGACTCAATGAGAAATTATCCTTTGCCCCCTTTTTGTAGTGTTAATATGTCTTTCTGGCTTTTTATATATGTATATATAAGGTGTTTTTCGTTCTTGTTTTTAATTGCTGTTTTTATTTTAATTTTTTTAGTGTACAATTAATATGAATCCTTGTACGTATTGCGGGGTTTATCCTGGGTGCACGAATCGGAATCGTGGAGTGGAGGGTGGAGAAACTCTTATGTGGAACCCTTTTGTATGCTGGATATGGAGTTTAAGAAGAGGGAAGAAAGTTCTCTCAGGTTTTATACTGACCTTTTTCCATGCAGACCTTGCAGAGCCATTTGTGTGTTCTTTATTATTTTTTGTGTTTTAATTTAATGTTTGGATATATAGCATATTAAATGGTATCTTGATTAGATGAGATGACATGTTGCACTCTTTTGATATAAAGATCAGTAATGAAATTGATTATGGGCTATGCCCTAATTGATGTTATACTATTTATGAGTAAATATGTGCTTTGGTCACATTTGGATATCAATGTATGGTGCTTTTTATATTAATAGTTATAATTGCATATATCTAGACTTTTCTGTCATATGTTTAATATTGTTTTGTTGTTTTTTTCTTTCGTAAATCACAATGGCTGTTAAACATATTTTACGTGGGTTCGGTGAATCACGTTAATTTTGTTTGTGGAAGATTGTGGTTTTGTATGGCCATTGGTATCAGTGTTGAACTCTCCTCCTTTTTTCCTTCCTTCCCTCTCTCCTGTTTCCCTTCCTTTTCCCTTTTGTGCCTCCTTGTAGGCCGTGTTATTCTATTCTGCCCTTCCCTCTGCCAATATCAGAGATGGCCGCCGCGGGGTTGCGCATGCGCGGCTTGTCCTGTCTTGAGCGGGCGTCCTGGAAGGCGTCAGTATATCTGGGCTGGGACAATGACGTCAGGAGAGTGGCACCTCTCCTTGTCCCTCCCACAGATTATGACGGCCGGAAGTGACGTTCCGCGATTGGGGCCGGCCTCTCATGCGCTCACATCCTCCCGCGGCGATGCTAATTCCGGACACCTGTGCCATACATATTTTATCCCCCGCACACGCAACAGCACCACATATGCCCCCCGATGAAGCCCAGTGCGAAACGTGCGTAGGGGCTCTGGGGACTGGACACCCCGCACACATACCTCCCTTATGGGTAAGTTTGGTGACTAACTTTTTCTCTGTCCATTTTCCTTGCACACAGCATGTTGATGGAAGCCTCTGTATGAATTCCCTATGCCTTTTGGTAGTAACTTTGCTTTAATAGATGGCCATATGTGAGACTTTGCGGCATGGGCATGGGTCTTTAGGCAGTTTTTGGACAATTCTTTGTACCATTGTACTCACCATATATGTGCGGCGATTCCATTCCTCTGTGTCATTCACTTTCCCTGATCATTTTTGATTGTACTTTTTAATGTACTTGTTTTGCTATTGTACTAATAAAGAGTTAATATTTTTGATACTATAATATAACTGCCTTTTTGAATTTTTTGGCGTTACACTCCATTTCTATATAGGTTCATATACTTCCATGGGAGTTGCCTCCTTATTTAGCCATTCTTGAACGTTCTTTTTTCTAGATAGAAAAAAGTATTATGTTCATTGATATGTTGGATTGTGTCAAATTTAAATCCATAGACAGCCTCTTCTGACCTTAGCACTCCGGTATCTCTAGTATTAGATCAGATAGACATGGTGGACAGCAGTGTGAGCAGTCTCCTCTTTCTGAATGAACCCTGGTATCTCCAGTGTAAGATCACATAGATAGGACACACACAAGTTTTAGTGGCCTTTTCTTACCGCAGCACCTCTGGGATCTCCAGTAGTATTAGTGGAGCACATCTTCCTATACATGAAGGAGGGCGCAGCGTCCTGCTGCACATGCACGCAGGTACCTGTCCTCACATTCTAGGACAGGTTTCTGTCAGTTTAAGAGGATGGCAGCCATTTTAATTTTATAGTGATTACCTCCTTAGACAAAATTATTATGATTTGATAATTAAAGGGAACCTGTCACCTCTTTTTGCCTCTATAAAAATGTGGCCACCGCCATTCAGGGCTTAGGCTGGGTTCACATTGCGTTAGGGTCAATCCGCTAGCGCTTTCCGTTAGCGTCGCAAACACTATCTAACGCATCCGTTAGCACAGCCATTGACCGCAATGTTAATAACGCATACTAACGCATGCCGAAATCGGCCTGCATTAGCAAGTATGCGTTATTTCCTAACGCACCCTCGAACGCTGCTTGCAGCGTTTTTGGGTGCGTTGGCATTAACACACAGCGAATGGACCCTTTCACTGTGCATAGGAATGTATGGGCTAACGCATGGTAGCGCTAGGTACCGGAGCGTTACCATGCGTTAATGCATACAGTTAGCGCTATGGCGCTAAAGATTCCAAAAATGACATAAGCATTAGCGCATCCGTTTAACGGATTTGTTAAATGGATGCCCTAACGCAATGTGAACCTAGCCTTATCTACAGTATTCTATAATGCTGTAGATAAGCTCTCAGTCCGACCTGAAAGATAAGAAAAATAAGTTTTACTATACTCATCCGGGGAGGCGGTCCGTTGCAGGCCGGTCTAATGGGTGTCGCAGGTCTAGGTCCGGCACCTCCCATCTTCATGCGATGTCGTCCTCCTGCTTGCTTTGTGTCGCACTCCTGCGCAGGTGTAACTCTCTGCCCTGTTGAGGGCAGAGCAAAGTACTGCAGTGCGCAGGCGCTGGGCCTCTCTGACCTTTCCCGGTGCCTGTGCACTGCAGTACTTTGCTCTGCCCTTAGCAGGGCAGAGAAGTATGCCTGTGCTGGAGCTCAATGCCGGGGAGCTAAGAATCAAGCAGGAGGGCGGCGTCACAAGAAGATGGGAGGCGCCGGACCCGGACTGCGACACCCATAAGACCAGACCGCATCGGACAGACCCACTGTAAGTATAATAAAACTTATTTTTCTTATCTTGCAGGTCGGACCGGGGGCTTATCTACAGCATTATAGAATGCAATTTTCAAACTTTGAATTTTAATGCCCTTAGATCACAGAGATATATCACACAAAATAGTTAGCGGATAACATTTCCCACATGTCTACTTTACATCAGCACAATATTGGAGCCAAAAAAATTTTATCTTAAGAAGTTATAAGGGTTAAAAGTTGACCAGCGATTTCTCATTTTTACAGCAAAATTTGCAAAACCATTTTTTTAGGGACCACATCACATTTGGAGTCCCTTTAGGGGTCTATACGATAGAAGATACCCAAAAGTGACATCATTCTAAAAACTGTATACCTCAATGTGCTTAAAGCCACATTCAAGAAGTTTATTAACCCTTCAGATGCTTCACAGGAATTTGTGGAATGTGGAAAAAAAATGAACATTTAACTTTTTTCACAAAAAAATTGCTTGAAACTTTTTTATTTTTACAAGGGTAGCAGGAAAAACTGGACCCCAACATTTGTTGTGTAATTCCTCCTGAACATGCTGATACCCCATATGAGGGAGAAAACTACTCTCTGCGTGCATGGCAGAGATCGGAAGGGAAGGAGCGTCATTTGACTTTTTGAAAGTAAAAATTCTTGGAATCAACAGACGTCATGTTTCATTTAGAAAGCCCCTGATGTGCCTAAACAGTGGAAACCCCCAACAATTGACCACATTTTGGAAAGTAGACCCCTCAAGGAATGTATTTAGCTGTGTGGTGAGCATATTGAAGACCAGGTACTTCACAGAAGCTAATAACCTTGAGCCATGAAAATAAAAAAAATCACATTTTCCCCACAAAAATGTTATTTTGGCCACAAATTTAGCATTTTCATAAGGGTAACAGGAGAGATTGCACCATACAATTTGTTGTGTAATTGCTCCTGAGTACGCCCGTACCCCAAATGGGGGGGAATACTATGTTTGAGGCACAGTGCAAAGCTCAGAAGGGAAGAAGCGCCATATTGGAGTTCAGATTTTGCTGGAATGGTTTGAGGGTGCCATGTCACATTGGCAGAGCGTAAGTACTGTGAAGGATAAATTTCAGCTCACCTTTAGTAAGTTCATGAGAACTGATTGAAAGCTCCGAGCACGGACACGTCTCTGCCAAGACGTATATGGAAGTCCAGAAAAGAAAAGAAAGGTCCAGCTCCAGGAGATAAAATCCAGAAATTTTGATTGAATCATGAATAAAAACAGATTCATGGCTGCTGTGATCAAATATCGGCAAACAAATTGAGTTACCGCGTGGGGATATTTCCAAAGATCTCTGTACGTGTATTGTAACTACACAATAGGTGGTTACTGTCCTCCCAGCAGGCTGCTTAACACCACTATTCATTTGAGTATTGGCGCCAGTGGACTCCTTTTCTTTCTGATATCTTATTCCATTTGCCTATATATTTCTCACATCTTTCAGCTAACTTGGCTTTTACCAACTATGTACAAGTTACTTGCTCCTGCCCATAGAGCTTCATGTATAATGATCTTTGTGATACACTTTATTCAAAATCAATTTGGCGATGTCCCTTGATCTATTACTTTACAGGTGCATCTCACAAAATTAGAATATCATCAAAAAGTTAATTTATTTCAGTTCTTCAATACAAAAAGTGAAACTCATATATTATATAGAGTCATTACACACAGAGTGATCTATTTCACGTGTTTATTTCTGTTAATGTTGATGATGATGGCTTTCAGCCAATGAAAACCCAAAAGTCATTATCTCAGTAAATTAGAATACTTTATAACACCAGCTTCAAAAAATTATTTTAAAATCCAAAATGTTGGCCTACTGAAATGTACTGTATGTATACTACATGCACTGAATACTTGGTCGGGGCTCCTGTGGCATCAATTACTGCATCAATAACAATAATAATCTTTATTTATATAGCGTCAACATATTCCGCAGCGCTTTGCAGCTTAACAGTTTCAAAACACAAGTCATAAATAATGCGGCGTGGTATGGATGTGATCAGCCTGTGGCACTGCTGAGGTGTTATGGAAGCCCAGGTTGCTTTGATAGCAGCCTTCAGCTCATCTGCATTGTTGGGTCTGGTGTCTCTCATCTTCCTCTTGATAATACCCCATAGGTCAGGCGAGTTTGCTGGCCAACCAAGCACAGTGATACTGTTGTTTATAAACCAGGTATTGGTACTGCTATCAAAGCAACCTGGGCTTCCATAACCCCTCAGCGGTGCCACAGGCTGATCGCTTCCATGCCACGCCGCATTGATGCAGTAATTGATGCAAAAGGAGCCCCGACCAAGTATTGAGTGCATTTACTGAACATACATTTCAGTAGGCCAACATTTTTGATTTTAAAATCATTTTTCAAGCTGGTGTTATAAAGTATTCTAATTTACTGAGATAATGACTTTTGGGTTTTCATTGGCTGTAAGCCATAATCATCAACACTAACAGAAATAAACACATGAAATAGATCATTCTGTTTGTAATGACTCTATATAATATATGAGTTTAACTTTTTGTACTGAGGAACTGAAATAAATGAACTTTTTGATGATATTATAATTTTGTGAGAAGCTCCTGTATATGCAGTCATGGATCATTGCAGCCATTATTGCCATCTATACCATCCTTTCTGTTTAGTTTTATTTTTTTGTCTGCTTGGGTCTCTTATTCCTTTTTTTAATGGTTTTTCAATAAAGTTTTCTAATATTTTCTATGTATTCCCTATCTGGCATTTTTTATTTCCTTCATTTTATATTTGCGTTAATATCTTAGGACAGGATATTTTGCTGCTTCTTCGCTCTGTAGGTTTAGCAGTTTTTAATAGTAAACTTTGCAAACAGTGAAATAAATGATCTATGGTGAAAAAACACGTGAGGTGCAAAATATGTCCAATATTTCCCATAATATGACGCAGCGCATCATTAGGGTATGTTCACCATTGGCGTTAGTTCAGCACGAAGATTCTATCACAAGATTCCATTATGACATCACTGGTGATTCTTGGCCATTGTGACATCACAGCTCAGTCACTACTTCTAGAATGTACACTGGGTCACCGGCGCCATTTTTGGTTCTATAGTGACTGAGAGCATTTGCAATTTTTCACTATGGCTGAATTACTTTTGGAAAATCATCAGGTACAAGCACTGTGGGAGATTGTTATCAATAATCGCCCGGACATTGTGCTTCTACCACCCGATGGCGTCCTCAGCTTCACTCACCAGCTGGTGCTGGAGCTAGTAAGGGATTGCCTGAGGAAACACCGACAACGTCGTCTAACGTCAGAGTATCTGACGGATTTATGTCACAACATCAGGACATTACTTCTCCAGGTAAATGGCGGACGCTCCGCACAAAACTTCTCCATAATCACAGAGAATAATGGTGGGAGAGAAGCTTCTTCTTTCCTCCAATATAAAACACGACGAGTCCCCAGATATGGAGTCGTTGTATCTGCAGAGAGGAGCAGATGTCACATACAATGGCCGCCCCCATTATGTCCCTTCTCATAATCTCAGGATTTTATTTTTTCTTCTTTATAGGCTGAAATAAAATATCAAAATGGAGATTTGGCTTTTCTTAAAGAACTGGCCGAAGAAGTCCTGTCTGTAATAGAATGTCCGACCCGCCCATTGGATCAACCGGTAAGGACCCATCCAAGGTCATGCATAGAAATCATGGGCCCCATAGCAGAAGTCGACAAAATTGCCCTCTAAACACAGTATGATACCCCGGGGATTTCTAAGATAGCAACATCCAGACGCATAGTTTGATGACCCTACATTACCCCCCATTCCACAAAGTATAATACCCCACAGTGACCCCAGCACAGTATAATGGCCCTTACTCCTCTCCACACAGTATAATGGCCCCTGCAGAACCCTAATACACAGTATGATAGCCCCAACATAACCCTCCATATTGTACAATGGCCTCATCATAGACCTCTAAATAGTATAATGGCCAACGTATCGCCCCGTAAACTCTTTTAGGGCCCCGAAACAGGGCCCCCACTGTCAATTGACAGCTCCCACTTCCATCATTGCTTTCAACTGTATCCGAATCCAGGATGCGTAGTCTGCCACATTTACTGGTATGCCACTGGACTGGTACGCCACTGCACCTTCATCCTCTCTATCTTCTACGGATCACCAGTTACATATGGCAAGATCTGGTGTTACATTTTACAGGACTCCCTGTCAGTCCCTGGGCTTTTCTACCCAATCTAAGAGCATTCGTATGTATTGGGGCAGAGACCCTGATTCCAGCGATGTATCACTTACTTTATTGGGTGCAAAAATTGTGAGTCTTCTATGCTGCAGATCTAGCAGTGCTCTGAATGCTGATCTCTGCATAACACCGCACATACCACTGATTGGCAGCTTTCTGTGTACACTGTGTATAGACAGAAAGCTGCAAATCATTGATGGGGCAGGGTTACAGAGAACAATGGGACTACATGACACAATATAGCTAGTCCTTTTGTGACATTCTTCTGCTGATAAAACACTGATTTTATTGAAATACCAGCACATGGCATATTAAGTAACGCAGCTGGAATCAGGGTCTCTACTCCTACAACATGCTGCTCTTACATTACATAGAAAAACCTGCTGACAGATTTCTATTAAGTTCTTGCCTGTGTGATCTTTCGTATTATCCAGCACTTTACAATAATACCGGTGTATAGAGGATCTCCCTTATATTACATCCATGAGGAACGTCCGGCTTGTATCGTCCCCTACATCGCATCAGTGTAAATCGGCTGGGACATAATATAGGAGAAGATTTTACATCCTGAGATGTTTGCCTGCAGCTTCTATATCTTAATATAATTTCTTATTATTTTTTAGGACGTGATCAGATCATTGATCCCGGCACGAGAGCCGCGTATGAGCGACTATGAGACATCTACACTGATCGGCAGTGGAGCTTTTGGGTGAGATTTCTGTTCCCATAATCCCCATTTCTCAGGGTTCCCTATGACAATGCTGCTGCCTCTGTGCTCTGCCATTCAGTGTTATCATAGGGAAACGATCAGAGTCCACATCACTGTCCACATCTCAATGTCACTATTCAGCTCAGTTATATACAGCTGAGCGACCAGATCTGTAACAAATCAGTCTGTAAGGAAAGGGATGATATAATACATTACACCCACCGGTCCTAGACCTCATCTGCTCTAATGCTGCCACCTCCACCACCGCTTCCCCGTCCTCCGCACCGATCTTCTGAGTTTTTTGGGTCCCATTATGAAGCTTAGAATAGTGATTGGCTGCACACGGTCACGTGAGGGGTGACACGATACTGACGCTAATGACATCTGCACCCCCACCCTCCACCATGACCATGTGAGTCCGATCACTGACCTCAGCAGCAGAAGGGAGGACAACCAAAGACTGGCGCAGAGGACGGAGGACTTGACTCCTTCACTCCCATTTATTCTGCCTTAGGGTGTGGAGAACATAATAAGCGACTTCTTCCAGCAAATAGAGAACTTTCAATTTACACCAATTTACATTATATTTGGACTGAATCGTATCTACTGGTCGGTTATAGTGAATCTGCCCAAGATGAGTTTCGGTAGATTCTCTCATCTATAATGTGACCTGGGTGAGGGTCCGGCAGACGTGGCATTGTGCAGACCCCCATAGGTGATCTATGTAGTGTTATTTCATGGATTTCTAGTGATGGCCGGACTGCTGGTATTAAACATTAGTACAAAAGATCATATAATGACTTGTATATACAGACTGTTAATAAGGGTTCATTATAAACCATGGATTCTCCTTCTCTCCAGGTCCGTCCACTTAGTGCGCCATAAAGAATCACAACAGATCTTCGCTATGAAGAAAATGGCCAAGCGGAACCTGGATACTCCACAGAAAGTGGAATGGGCCTATCTGGAGAGGGACATCTTAGCAATCGCAGATTGTCCCTTTGTGGTCTCCATGCTCTGCTCCTTCCCCACTAAATCTCACCTGTGTATGGTCATGGAGTATGTAGGAGGTAGGACACGTACATTGTATTATATTCAGCCCAGTCTGCTGACATCTTATCACCTCTCATATCATTAAGACTTGTCCTCGTGGACGGTTACATCCCCACACAGCATTTACTCATTTCTCATCACACATCGTGGTGATCTGCTGTATAAACCCCTCACCGGTCATATTTCCTTTCTTCTATAGGTGGAGACTGTGGGACCCTTCTAAGCACCAGAGGTCCTTTATCTGTCCCGTTGGCCCGCTTGTACTTTGCAGAAGCGATCCTTGGTGTGGAATACCTGCATAGTTACGGTGTGGTGCACAGAGACCTGAAGCCGGATAAGTAAGTGAATACCTGTAGTGTAGTAAAGAGGGAGAGTTATCATTTATTATCTCACAGTCTGTGAGACTAAACCCATCTTCTCTTTCACAGCCTCCTGATAACGTCTTCCGGACACATAAAAATCACCGATTTCGGGCTGTCAAAATTTGGTCTAATGATATCAAACACCAACATCTACAAGGAATCATCAGAGGACATCAGCAGAGAGTTCCAGGACCGTGAGGTTGGCGTTACTTACAAGAACTCAGCTAGTTCTTTATAAAACTCATCACAGTACTGTCTCTTCTCTACGTTCTTCATTTCTAGAGAACTTTTCCATTGATGCTATCTTCTTTCTTTGTGTTTTCATGGAGAGAACTTGTAATAACTACAGTATAGTTTCATCAATCTGATCTTTTTTTCCATTGGTTTCCAGGTCTGTGGCACCCTATATTACACAGCCCCCGAGGTCATCCTGAAACAAGGCTATGGAAGACCTGTTGACTGGTGGGCAATGGGGATCATCCTTCATGAATTTCTTCTGGGATGTGTACCATTTGATGAAGATTCCCTGAATAAGCTATATAAAAATGTTCTTCTTGGTAAGTAGAATAATGTAATAATTTTTGACTGGTTATATTGGTTTAGTTATTTCTTTTGCTTTATATTGCAGTTCATTAAAGAGGTTTTATTTTCTATAATTTTCCATACAACAGGAGACATAGTTTGGGATTGTGACGGCGCTCCTCCCCTGGATGCTCAGAACATCATCACTGAGCTGCTCAGAACAAATCCTGAGCATAGACTTGGGACAGGTAACAGAAATAATAGAGTTAATATTTAGTTGTTACACCAAGGACATATCGCTCATGTCTATGAGGATCAGCTCTTCTCTACCTGCTCTTCCAATTCTTGATCTCCGCACTAAGACTTTCAGCCATTTTCCTTCATGTCGGCTCAGTTATATCATTAGGTCAGATTATGATATACTGCTCAGATATGGAGCAGTGGCTGACAATATCGGCATCACTTTTGTTTTTCATTTTCCAGGAGGAGCATTTCAGATCAAGGATCATCCATTCCTTAATGACTTAGACTTTGACAACCTCCTAAGTCAGAAGCCGGAGTATGTCCCTCAGCTTTTATCAGACATGGACACCAGCTGCTTCATCAGTAAGTAGAATGAGACGTCATATAGACTACGTGTCTGATTGTCTCCTATTCCCTAATATGTGACCATTGGTTCCCTTCAATATTAGTGATAAATGGAGACTGTGTTATACTGACAACCTCTAATAACACTTCATTACTTATGTCTTGTAGATAACTCTGATATAAACAACCAGCTGGTCTCACAGGATGAGGAGGACACTAGTGTGGACAATGAGAGTCTTGACTTTCTAAATTTTATGTCATCTTCTGAAAGGCATGCTAAAGTAAGTGTGTGATCAATAAATCCAAGTTAGGTAAAAAAATATTTAAGAGTAAAAACAATATTTCATATCTTATTGTTGTCCTCATTTAGCTCTCTACCACCGATATTGGGATGAAGAATGATGAGGATCCCAAGTCCCCTCCAGAGTGTACCTCAACATCCAACACTGACATCTCAGAAATGTGAGTAGATTATGGGGTCATTACTGGGAACTCCAGGCTGATATATGTGCACAACACCAAATATAGGACATAAATACCGTAATATCACATGCAGCATCCACAGCCCCATTGTTAGCATCATTGAGCTTTTGGCTTTAGAAGCCACTGGTGATAACAGCCCATGATTGCGGCCAGTCAAGCATTTTTAGTGCTGTCCCCCACACTGTAGGAGAGATGTAGTATTACATGCCAGACATTCTTGGTAGTTGTTTAACGCTCTGCTTTATAAAACGTAGTTTACTTGTGATTTACACATTTTTCTTCTTCCAAACAGGCAGAAAGAATCTGTTTCTGTATATGATAGAGGCGATGATATTACCATCTTGCCATCCTCGTCCTCACTATCAGGTATGTCCATGTCTGCAGAACCAACAATGTGAATGTTGACTTCAAGATTCAAATATTTCCACATGGTTTTTCTGCGATTGTTCTCCTATGGTATCTATATTTCATGGATCCCAATTGTGTTGACCATGGGCCCATACTGAATCCCTATTTCTCTAATTTGTACAGGACTTTTTATGTTTTCCTTGAATGACTTTGTAGCATCCAGGAACCTAGAGATAAATAGCGACTGTGTTATACTGACAACCTCTAACAATACTTCCTTACCTATGTCTTGTAGATCACTCTGATAAGAGCAACCATCTGGTCTCAGAGGATGAGGAGGGCAAAAGTAAGAATGAGGAGAATGTTTTCTTCCTAAAAATAACATCTTCTGAAAGTCTTTCTAAAGTAAGTATGTGATCAGTAAATCCAAAATATATAAAAAAAACCCTCTAAAATAAAGGACCTCTAAGAGTGAAAAAAAATATTTAATATCTTTTTGTTATCCACATTTAGCACTCTACCACCACTAACGGGACGAAGAACGATGAGGATCCCAAGTCCCCTCCAGAGAGTAACGGGACGATGAACGATGAGGATCCCAAATCCCCTCCAGAGTGTACCCAAACATCCAACACCGACAGCTCAGAAATGTGAGATTATGGGGTCATTACTGGGAGCTCCGGGCAGATATATGTGCACAACACCAAATATAGGACAGAAATACCATAATCTCACATGCAGCATCCACAGCCCCATGGTTAGCGGTCATTGTGCTTTTGCCCTTACAAAGTGCTTGTGATAACAGCCCATCATTATTGTAGCCGGTCATGCATTTTTTGTGCTGCCCCCCACACTGTAGGAGAGATGTAGTATTACATGTCAGACATTCTTGGTAGCTGTTTTCCTCTCTGCTCTATAAAAGTTAGTTTTGAGCATTAGACCTTCCCCACTATGACAGTCATATGTCCTACTAGGCCTTATAGTCGGTGTTCTTATAGTGAGACAACCCCTTATACTGGGTTTACCTGTGATTTACGTGCTTTTCTTCTTCCAAACAGGCAGAAAGAATCTGTCCCCGAACCTGATAGAGACAACGTTACTACCATCTTGCCATCCTCGTCCACACTGTCAGGTATGTCCATGTCTGCAGCACCAACAATGGGAATGTTGACTTCAAGGCTCAAATATTTCCAGATGGTTTTTATAGAATACTATAGGTTTCCTATGTCATCCATGTTATGACAAAGCAGATCCTATAAGGACAAATCGTTACTGACTTTTTTTTATTTTCTGATCAGAATTTCCAGCTCAGGAAGAAAGAAAATCTGCAACAAATCTGAGTAATGATACAGAAAAACCAGAAAAGGGGAAAAAGAGACGAGGTAAGTGTGAGAATCAGCTCCATGTTATGTGATGTCTGTGAGAATCATTCGTGTGGAGCAGATGTCATCTGTCAGTGATGGGATTATCACATGTATGATGGCTGACAATGATCCCTGACCTCTGTGTGATAATATTCCTCTGCCGTCCGGCCCCAGTGACCGCACAATAGTATCATGTCATATGGAGTCCCATCACTTACATTATATTTACTTCTCTTCTCATAGGTTCCATCTTCCGCCGGACATTAGCATCCTGCCGGCGCGGATTATCCAGGGCTGCTCGCATATTTGCTTGTTGTTACTGTTGCCCTAGAACCATCTAAAGGACAGGAAACCTAAGCATCCAGCACCCTGAAGACCAGCAGATCCACCATCAGCGATGGAGTTGTATAGAAGGACCTTCACCAGCTACCTGTGACCACTGACTCTCATCCTTCTATCCTAATTTTCTTCTTTTATTCTTTATTTATGCCAGAAATTATAATTTAACATCTTTGACATTGCAAACCATCATTTACAGCATTGAAATAAAACATCATATTAAATGACTTCTGGATATGGCACGGACCCTCATTTATTAGCACATAACCCAAACTACATAGCCCCATAATATAAAATATACAATACGGTATTTTTTTGAGCACCTGAATGAGCTCTCCCACTAAATACAGAAAACCTATAAAGACAGATACAGGATCACTAGCCAAGGGGACTGGAAAGATTTTCTTTATTACACAAATATCAAAATCAAATTTAAAAGATTGTCAGACATAAACATATATACAATAACCATACATGAAGCCTCCAAATGTAGAGCTATAATGGTGCACTCAAAATGTATCCCAATATGAAGGTGAGAATCTAATCTAATAGGTAATTCATATCACATCAATATGATGGTTATATATATATAGTGGAATAATAATCCTACATATATATATAGACGAGTATCAATCAATAGAAGAATGTGTGCTGCATATTCCAGGGAAGTGATAAAAACATGTATAATGCAGCAAAGTGTGTACAGGACATATAGTAACAAGTGTTGAGCGAATGTGCTTGCCACTACTCGGTATTCGCCCGAGTATCACTTTACACGGTGAGCACCGAGCATTTCTGGGATTACTCGGCGGGAACTCGGGTCTCCACCCAGCACTTTTGGCGGACTTTAGAGACCCAATCACGCTGAAGGGATTGTCTGCCAGGCAATGAAGCGCCGCAGCCATCTTTGTTATGGTCGTGCAGTGATTAGCTGGCCACACAGCATCATCAGGGGTTATAAAAGACCGGATGCCGTCTTGCTCAGCGCATTCAGCTCCAGATTGAGAGAGTGTAGGGAGAGCAGCTGCCTTGATAGGGTCAGAATTGGGGATTTCTTAGTGAGTGTGGGGTCTACCATCCTAAATAATCACATCCAGGTAAACCAACAGTCCTTCTAAGAATTGATTCCGGAGAATATAGGTTCCAGTGTTAGGCAGGCAGGGTAGTGTACGTCGCTGTATACGCATCAGTGCCAGGCCTGCAGGCACTTTATGTGTGTATATAGAGCATTGCATATATCAAGAGGGTCCATTCCCTTCCTGTGTTCTGGTTCTGCTACTGCTACCTGTGGGATATCTTAGCCATATATAGCTAGCCCCAGGTGTAATTAGAATACAGACCACACATATTTTGGTGTGGCATCTCCGTTCCGGCTCATATCTGTGCGTGCTCGAAGTTTGGCCAGTTTAAGGCTGTTATCTTTTTATGGGCTGCCTGTCACTTTTGGTTAAATACAGCAGTATTTAGCCCAAAAAAAACCAGGCCTCACATTTAATGTAGTGGTATCTCCGTGTCAGCTCATATATTTGCGTGCTCAATAATTTGCCAGTGTAGGCGCTTTTCTTTATTTTTCCTGGGTTAAGCTGTACTTATATACAGCAGTAGTTAGGTAAAAAAAAAAACAGGGCATACATTTGTCATAGTGGTATCTCCTTGGCAGCTCATATCTGTGTGTGCTCAAAGTTTTGCCAGTCTATCTCTGACACGCCTCATACATCCGTGTGCCAAAAATTGAGGCATTTTAGACCTAAATTCCCTTTTTTGGCAGTCTGTCACTCTCGTTATATCTAGCAGTCTTTTAAATCCACCAAAAAACAAAGAAACATATTTGACAGTGTGGTATATCTGTGACACGCCTCATACGTCCGTGTGATAAAAATTTGTGGAATTTTGGCCGGTGCTCCAGTGATTTCCTGTCTGGTACTCAACTTATATACAGCACTATGTTGCATTATTTTGAAAAACAGGCCACATTTTACAGCGAGGTCTATCTCTGACATGCCTCAAACATCCGTGAGCCAAAAATTGAGGCATTTTAGGCCTAAATTCCCTTTTTTGGCCAGTCTGTCACTCTCGTTATATACATGCAGTGCCTGGGCTGACAAACATTTCCCCATGGGGGCTACAGTTTTTAAAAATATACTATGGGCATCATAGACACCATTGCCAAAAATTGGACTGCCTGTAGCAGCACAGAACACGTTAACCCTGGTGATATAGTGGCAGAGAATGAGGAGACATAATGATAAATCATACTGAAATCAAACAAATAAAAAATGTGAATCCACCTATGAAAGAAAAAACAAAAGGGAGGGGCGAACACAGGTTCATAGATATGAAGCCAGAATGTGCCCAATGAGATATGTTTGTCCCTAGCAACAGCTCAGAGACAGGGATATAAATTAAAATATAATATAATAGTATTTCAATATTTTTATATTGTAGAGGTATACACTAGGTCCTTAGAGGATGGTCCAGACATAGTAAAACTGGAAAATATAAGAATAAGTGGGAAGAATAAACGTACATCTCATTTTTATGACAGTCCCCCCTGGGGGAGTAACATTTGTTTTGGTTTCAAATTAGTAACGGGCATCATACAAACACCCTTGCTCAAAAATTGAGTGACTTTTGCATCACGGAATACGTTCACCCGGGTGTTCTACTGGTTGTGAATGATGAGAATGAGGATAAGGAGGAGGATAACACCAAGGAGACCAAATCATGAAGCGGATGTGTGGTTGTGAAGAGTTGCATGAGAATACACCTCCACAAAAAAGACAATGTATTTGAGGTTATGTTTCGCTGTTTTCATTCAGTGGTGTACAGAAGTCTTTCCCAATCCAGGCCTTGCTCATTTTTATAAAAGTCAGCCTGTCAGCATAGTCAGTTGACAGGCGGATGAGCTTATCTGTTATAATTCCACCAGCGGCACTAAAAACCCCTCTGACAGAACGCTAGCAGCAGGGCAGGCCAGGACCTCTAAGGCGTAAAGAGCCTGTTCATGCCACATGTTCAGCTTGGATACCCAATAATTAAAAAGCACAGAGGAACCTCGGAGGATGTTTGTACAATCTGCAAGGTCCTCCCTCAGCATCTTCCCAAACATTGCACTTCTTGTGCCAGCACCCCTTGCCTCTGTGCCGGCACGATGGGAGGGTCTGAGAAAAGTGGCCCAGAACTTTGCCATTGTTCCCCTGCCTGAGCTGGACAGTACTTCTGTCTCTGTCGCTTGGACTCCTTGGTTGTACAACAAACTCTGACGTCTGCTGCCAGCGTTCTCACATGAGAATATTTTCAGTAATTCTGCTACAAGGGCCCTCTGGTACAGCAACATTTTTGTACACTTCTCTGCCTCTGGAAGAAGAGATTGAAAGTTCTCCTTGTAGCGTGGATCTAGTAGTGTCACCAACCAGTAATGAGTGTCACCGAAAATGTTTATAATGCGAGGGTCAAGGGAAACGCAGCGCAACATAAAGTTAGCCCAATGAGTCCCAGACTCTTAACAGGCAACACTTCCGTGTCCTCGCCCCAACAGAATGACTGATCATGCTGTCCTCCTCCTCCTTGTCCTCAGGCCTACAACACTTACAACGAACCTCAGTAAGATCAGAGTACAAACATTGCTGTAAATACCTTCTTGTAAATACACCACTGTAGTTTTAAGATCCCCCCACCTAATTTTAGATTGTAATTTGTCACGAGCAGGATTGTTCTGTTTGGGTTGAATTATTATCATCGTTGTTGCTTACTGTAGCTTGTAAGCTGTCATAAGCAGGGTAGTTTTATTTGGGTTTAATTATTTGATTATTGTTATCCTTGTTATTTAGGACTGTTGTGTTTGAAACTGTTAAGCTGTAAGTATGTTTTCGCTCTATAATAACTTTCAAGATTCAAATTAGAACACAGAAAAGCAGGATGGAGACATTAGTCATGTTGTCTTTGAAGCTCACCATCTTGGTGGATTTCTCAAAGTTTTGGAGGATGGCACACATGTCAGACATCCATGTCCACACCTCATATATTATGTGTGAAGAGAGAATAGAATACCGACAACCTTATTGATGCTGGTAGATTAGTCACCAACTGCCCTTTTCTGTTCAGAAATCCTTTCCTACATCTGCAGTGTTGAGTTCCAAGACCTGGGGTCATCACACACCAGTCAGTGAGCCAGAAGTAGCAAGCGCTGATGAAATCACGGCAATGGCGGATGAAGCTGTAGCTGACTTTCTAAAATGGGTATTTAGAGCGTTGTATTTTTACCAGCAGATCTGCCAGCTCCATGTCGCTTTTCAAAAAACATTGACCAATTTGGTTAAGTGCATGAACCAGGCATGGCAAGTGTGTGAGCTCGTCTCGCCAAAGACCAGCCACCAGGTTCCACCCATTGTCACACACAAACTGTCAGGAACACCGCACTGTACTTGCTCACTGAGCCAGTGCACGTGTCCTGAGTGTCAGCGCCGGCGTGCAGCCTCCGCTGAGCAGTGACTCACCCGCAATGTAGGGGTACCGGGGTCAGGTACAGCCAGAAAGTACCGATGCACAGGACCTGTGGATGCTGAAGTTTAGGAAGCCAGCATAGGACCTATGGTCATGTGAATGGTCATGTGACTGCAAGGGGGCGGGGCTTAGCGTCCTGCACACAGAGAAGGAAGAGAACTCAGAGTCCAAGCAAAGCAGAGGTTATGCACAGTACAGACCAGCGAGGTACAGGAGAGATAAACAGATGGGAGGTCAGACAAAGCCAAAGGTCATACACGGGATCACAGTACAGTACCAGGGAGGAGACAGAGCGGATAATCAGGGCCAAGCAGAGATCAAAACCAAACAGACATATAAGGTACCAGGCAGAATCCAAAGCGATATCCAGGGAACAGACCGAGTCATACACAGAGAATCAAGTAACCAGAACACAGCACTAACACACTCAGGGGTCACCACACAATGCCAAGGGCGAAAGTATAACTGACAGGGATGGGAGCGTCCTGAGGCTATAAGAAGCCTCCCCCAGAACCAGGGAGAGGCCACAATCATAGCCCCAGGTGTGGAGGTAAGCCTGCACCGGGATCACAACCTTTAACCCCAGAAATGCCAGTCATCAGCACTGGTTCCAAACATTAACCCCACGTGTGCGAGTCAAACCCGCACTGAGATCATGACAGTACCCCCCTCTCAACGGGGGGCCTCTGGACCCCCAGTCTTGCCCGGGTACTTAGCATGGAAAGCCCGCACCAGGCGATCAGCATGCATCAACCGGGCTGGTACCCAGGACCTGTCCTCCAGTCCATACCCCTTCCAATGAACCAGGTACTGTACCGACCGCCGTACCAACCTGGAATCTACGATATGACCAACCTCGTACTCCACCTGCCCCTCGACCAAAACCGGAGGAGCAGCAGACTCGGAGTCTCCCCGTACTGCTTCAAAAGGTTTCAGTAGAGATTTGTGGAAGACGTTAGGGATCTTGAAAGAGGGTGGAAGGCACAGCCTATACGCCACTGGATTGATTTTTTCCACAATCTTGTACGAGCCAATGAATTTGGGTCCCAACTTGGCTGACGGAATCTTTAACTTAATGTTTCGCGTGGAGAGCCAAACTTTCTCTCCCACCCGAAACATGGGACCAGGTGTTCGTTTCCTGTCCGCGAAAAACTTATACCTGCCTTGAGACCTAGATATACGCCGCTGGACTTCTGCCCATGTATCTTTTAACCACTGAACAGAATCCTCAGCCCCAGGACACCCCGAATCCAGACGAGAAAACTCACCAAAATGAGGACTGAACCCATAGTTAATCAAGAAAGGGGACCTACCAGTGGATTGACTCACCCGACTATTGAAGGCAAATTCAGCCAACGGCAGTGCATCGCACCAGTCATTCTGTCTAGCAGAGGTTAGACACCTGAGGATCTGTTCCAGGGACTGGTTAGTGCGCTCCGTCTGCCCATTGCTCTCAGGATGGTATGCAGACGAAAAGGACAGAGACATACCTAATTTTTTGCAGAAAGCACGCCAAAACTTAGCCACAAACTGCACACCACGATCAGACACCACATTCAGGGGTACCCCATGCAACCGGATCACATGCTGCACAAACAACCTGGACAACGTCTCAGCTGACGGTAGTGCGGACAGGGGTACGAAATGAGCCTGCTTAGAAAACCTGTCCACCACTACCCATACCACTGTATTACCCTTAGATGGAGGGAGATTGGTAACAAAATCCATGGATAAATGAGTCCATGGCCTTTCGGGCACTGCCAAGGGTATCAGCTCCCCTGCCGGCCGGCTATGAGAGCTTTTAGAACGAGCGCAGACCCCACAACCAGCAATGAATTTTTTTATGTCCGAACCAAGGGTAGGCCACCAAAAGATCCTAGCCACCGCCAGACGTGTGGCTGAAATACCAGGGTGAGCACTCAGCTTGGATTCATGGAACTCCTGCAAGAGTTTCAGGCGAAGTCGCTCTGGGACAAACAACTTCCCCTCCGGCTTGGCCGCCGAGGCCTGCGACTGGTCCCCCAGAATCTCCCGTTCCAATTCAGATGAGACCTCTGCTATCACAACCCCAGGGTGAAGAATGGAGGATGGTGGCTCAGGGGGCGACATCGGCTGAAAACTGCGTGATAAGGCGTCAGCCTTGACATTCTTAGACCCTGGACGAAATGTAATCGTAAACTGAAAACGGGGAAAAAAAAGTGACCAACGGGCCTGTCTGGGCGTTAGTCTTTTAGCAGACTCAATGTACGACAGATTTTTGTGATCCGTGATCACCGTAACCGGGTGACTGGCCCCCTCCAAAAAGTGCCTCCATTCTTCAAACGCCAATTTGACCGCAAGAAGCTCTCTATTGCCTACGTCGTAATTTCTTTCCGCAGCAGAGAACTTCTTGGAAAAGAAAGCACATGGCCTGAGGTTGGTTAGAGTGGCAGGCCCTTGGGACAACACCGCCCCCACCCCCACCTCAGAGGCGTCCACTTCCACGACGAATGGTTTGGACGGATTTGGCTGCGCTAACACAGGAGCAGACATAAAACATTTTTTCAGCGTTGCAAAGGCCTCTTTTGCGAGCGAGGACCAATTTCTCACATCCGCACCTTTGCATGTTAGATCCGCGAGAGGTTTGACCACTTGCGAAAACCCCCGGATAAATTTGCGGTAATAATTGGCGAACCCCAAGAAGCGCTGAAGACCCTTAAGATCTCGGGGTTGCACCCAATCCGCAATGGCCTGCACCTTCTTTGGGTCCATGCGAAAACCCTCACCGGATACAATTAACCCCAAAAAGGACAACTCTTGTACACAGAATACACATTTCTCCAATTTGGCATACAAATGATTTTCTCTAAGCCTTTGGAGCACAGTTCGTACATGTTCCAAATGAGAATACTTGTCGGGGGAATATATCAAAATATCATCTAAGTAGATAACGACAAAACGACCAAAGAGATCCGAGAATACCACGTTGATGAAATTCTGAAATATGGCAGGGGCGTTGGTAAGACCAAACGGCATGACTAAATTTTCAAATAGTCCCTCGGTCGTGAGGAACGCGGTTTTCCATTCATCCCCCTCCCGGACCCTTATCAAATTATATGCCCCTCGAAGGTCAAGTTTAGAAAACCACTTTGCCCCTGATAGCTGGTTACATAAATCGGGAATCAACGGAAGGGGGTACGTATTCCGTACAGTAATTTGATTAAGCTCCCGGAAGTCGAGACAGGGACGTAACCCGCCATCTTTTTTCTTTACAAAAAAGAAACCTGCCGCTACAGGTGAGACTGAAGGACGTATGTGTCCTTTGCGCAGACTTTCAGTAATGTACTCCTTCATAGCCAAGCGCTCAGGACCAGACAAATTAAACAGACGGCTTTGGGTAATTTAGCCCCCGGGACCAGCTCAATAGCGCAGTCAAAGGGTCTATGTGGCGGTAACGTCTCGGCCTCGCTTTCGGAGAATACATCTTCGAAGTCCTTCAGGCATTCCGGAATACCTTCCAGCTCGACAGATGATACAGACACAGATTTAACTGGTTCAACCAGCAGTGCGGATTTATCACATAACTCAAAATCATTAAACCCCCATTGAACAATCTCCCCTGTTTTCCAGTTAATAACTGGGTTATGGCGTTGTAACCAGGGCATGCCCAACACCAACCCTGCAGGTAGATTGTCCAGCACAAAACAACTTATGTTTTCCACATGAATAGCGCCCACTCTGAGCGAAAACACATCAGACATAAAGCGAATTCCCTCCTTAGTGAGGGGAGATGAGTCAATGGCCATCACCTTGATCGGAACCTTGAGCCTAACTGTCCCTATCTTGCAGTGTGTGACCAATTGGGAGTCAATGAGGTTAATAGATGATCCGCAGTCGACGAAGGCTGTAGAGGAAAAAGAACTACCGTCCACAAATAGTTCCACAGGCAGTAATACTTTAGAAAATGAGGAAAATGGTACCTGAGGGTCTGAGCAGCCTCCCCGTTGACTACCCAGACCTAGTCGTTTCCCGCCGACCGGGTTTGAAGACGGGCAATTCGGGCACTCCCTTTTCCAATGTCCCGTTTTACCGCAGTAAAAGCATAACTGCTTGTCCTTCTGGCGTTTCCTCTCCATATCCTTCAGGGAGAGGGCGCCTACATCCATGGGCTCAGGGGCAGTCTCTTTTCCACTGGGGAATAATGGAGTATCCACCTGCATCACCCCTCTGGCCCGCAGCCTGCGGTCCATCCGGACGGCCTGGGTCATGGCGTCCTCGAGAGAGTTAGGTGGGGGATGTAACGCTAAGGCATCCTGCAGCCGCTCGGACAAGCCTCTGCGAAAGAGTCCTTGGAGTGCGGCGTCGCTCCAAGAGACCTCTGCCGCCCAGCGGCGGAACTCAGAACAAAACCACTCAGCTGAATGTTTCCCCTGACAGACACTCATCAACATATCCTCTGCCAATCGCACTCAGTCAGGTTCATCATAAATGTGCCCGAGGGCCTCAAAGAATGCGTTCACTGACATACGTTCAGGAGCAGAGGAAGACAGAGAGAAAGCCCATGCTTGCGGAGCCCCCCGAAGTAGGGAAATAATGACCCCCACCCTCTGGAACTCATCCCCGGAGGAGCGGGGCCTTAGAGAAAAAAAAAGCTTGCATCCTTCTCTGAAAGACCTGAACTCCTTTTTGTCCCCTGAGAAAAAGTCTGGCAATTTGACCGGAGATTCGGGGGACGCTAATGACACATCCCTACCCCCAGAACTAGAAGCCCCTGCATCGACAGCCTCCTGCACAGTAACTACCAACTGTTGCTGGGTCTGGGCCATCGTGCGTTGTTCCACATTGAGCTTATGGAACATTTGGGTCAGGTGCTTGACCTGATCAGACAAGGCTTGTATGGGATCCATGAGGATAACACACCTTTTTTTTTTTTTTTTTATTTCTGAAGAAAAAAAAACTGAAATGGTCAGTTATAATGTCAGGAACACCGCACCGTACTTGCTCACTGAGCCAGTGCGCGTGTCCTGAGTGTCAGCGCCGGCGTGCAGCCTCCGATGAGCAGTGACTCACCCGCAATGTAGGGGTACCGGGGTCAGGTACAGCCAGAAAGTACCGATGCACAGGACCTGTGGATGCTGAAGTTTAGGAAGCCAGCATAGGACCTATGGTCATGTGACTGCAAGGGGGCGGGGCTTAGCGTCCTGCACACAGAGAAGGAAGAGAACTCAGAGTCCAAGCAAAGCAGAGGTTATGCACAGTACAGACCAGCGAGGTACAGGAGAGATAAACAGATGGGAGGTCAGACAAAGCCAAGGGTCATACACGGGATCACAGTACAGTACCAGGGAGGAGACAGAGCGGATAATCAGGGCCAAGCAGAGATCAAAACCAAACAGACATATAAGGTACCAGGCAGAATCCAAAGCGATATCCAGGGAACAGACCGAGTCATACACAGAGAATCAAGTAACCAGAACACAGCACTAACACACTCAGGGGTCACCACACAATGCCAAGGGCGAAAGTATAACTGACAGGGATGGGAGCATCCTGAGGCTATAAGAAGCCTCCCCCAGAACCAGGGAGAGGCCACAATCATAGCCCCAGGTGTGCAGGTAAGCCTGCACCGGGATCACAACCTTTAACCCCAGAAATGCCAGTCATCAGCACTGGTTCCAAACATTAACCCCACGTGTGCGAGTCAAACCCGCACTGAGATCATGACACAAACATGCCTGACTGTGGGTTCACCAGTCTCATCCACAAATATGCCTGCTGTTTCATAGCTGTCCACAACTTTACAGCATTGTGGTGTTTTCCACAGAAGCATATTAGCTTCAGCATAGCCTGTTCCCACTTTGATTAGGCAGTGCTGCAGTGTTCCAGCATGAGATTGATGTGCTACCTTTTTGAGCTGGAGGCTGAAGAGGAGACGAAGGGGGGCAGTGCACTATGCACCTAATGCGCCAACACTGTGTCAAAATGCAGCAGACAGACCCATTGACCTAGTGGCATGGGGCCAGCTTAAGATAAATCGGGCAAGACATCAAAGATTTTTGGCGTGGACAAGCAGCGCATCGGAGGCTGAGTAGCGTGCTCCGTCCTTACAGCAGTGGCTGTTATGATTGGGTCATCGAGGAGGAAAACAAGACCAAGCTAAGCCACAGAAAACCAGAGAGGTTGGTAACTAAGTGGATTGCAGACCCCTGATCCTATCCACACAACTATCAGTAGCCGTGGAGCGTACCTACAATGATTCTAGATGCCTTGACACAGCCGGAGGACTAAATAAGCCTAAAGCAAGAAAAAGGGAAATTTAAACTGCCCCAGAGCAGACCCCAAAGGAATAGACAGCCCCCAAACATATATTGCCGGTGAGACAAGATGAAAACACAAACACAGGTAGGAAAATAGGCTGAGCAAACGATGAGGCCCACACTAACTAGAAAGGACAGGAAAGGAAAGATGCTGTCTGCAATCATGCCAAAAAACCCTGCAAAAATGTCCAACACATCTGATAGCAAAAAAACCCTGAAGTCACTAGACTTCACCCACTATATCAGCACTCTGGCATATTCTAAAAACAGAGCAAAAGAGGCCAATCTAATAAGGGCCAAAAAGCAACCTGGCACAAACAGTAACATAAGATTGGAAATTCAGCACAGCCCCAGCCGGGCCTGGCTGAGCACACAAAACTGAATAGACAAAACCAAATCAAATGTGAACAATAGCAAAGAATACTTAGCTTGAGAATGCAGGGACTGAACTGGAAAGTAAGACCTCAGGAGGCAGGTAAAATCACCAGCATGGATAGAGGGAGTCGGCTGTCTTAAATCCAGTCAGAGACTCCAGATGTCCAATCGTCGTCCTCATTATCAGGTGGCTGGTCTCTGTTAATTAGATCAGCTTCATTACCTCCTGCAACCACCAGAGGGAGTCCGGAAAGAGAACTCACGACTCCTCTGTCAATACAATCAGCTCCATCACCCTCACCAAGCAACCAGAGGTAGACCAGAAAGTGAATTCACAACAGTACCCCCCTTTGAGGAGGGGTCACCAAACCCTCATCCACGCCACCAGGCCGATCAGGATGGGCACGGTAAAAAGCACGAACAAATCTATCGGCATGAATGTCAGAAGCAGAGACACAAGAATTATCCTCCTGGCCATATCCCCTCCATTTGACCAAGTACTGGAGTCTCCGTCTAGCCAAACAAGAATCCATTATTTTCTCTACCTCATATTCCACATTGCCTTTAACCAATATAGGGTCAGAAGGCGCCGCCATGGGAACTACTGGCTCAACAAACCTCTTCAACAGAGATTTATGAAACACGTTATGGATAGTGTTGAGCATTCCGATACCACAAATATCGGGTATCGGCCGATATTTGCGGTATTGGAATTCCGATACTGAGTTCCCAAACTTTTTGCATATTGAATACCGGAATCGGAAGTTGCCATAATGCTATGAGCCAGTTTGATTTGATTCAGCCAATGAGGAATCCTCAGAAGTGTGGGCACATCCTGTTAGGCATGTAGGCATGTTAAATAATGTCATGGCTGTGATTGGCTGCTGAAATGATGTCATGATGCACTATAAAAGCCGCCGCCACCATTTAGGGTTCACTCTGCTGTGAATTCAGTTAGGGACAGGCTGCTGTTCAAGACTCTGAGGGACAGTTAGAAATAGCGATTTGCTAAATAATATTGTGCTTTACCCAGGCTACATTATCAATCACTGTAGCTTTCTTTTGCCTTGCAGCGCTGTTCACAGCTGTCTGCAAGGTCTGTGTGAGTGCAGCTCATGCTGTAGTGTGTCCTGCAGCCATCTCTGGTTGTAGGCCGCTCATGGTTTGTCACTGCCTCATACATATTTTTGTTTTATTGCTGCTCATTTTTCATTAATTCTCCTATTAGTGTGCATCCATCCGTATCCATATACATTGGTTGCAAACACTTTAGGAGTAGACAGCGGAGCCTTTCTGCAGCCTTTCAGTGCTAGTGCCCAGTTCTCTGCACTGTTCATGGCTGTCTGTGAGGTCTCTGTGTGTGAGTGCAGCTCACGTTGTAGTGTGTTCTGCAGTCACCTCTGGTTGTAGTCCGCTCAGCGTGCGTCACTGCCTCATACATAATCCTTTTTTTGTTTTATTGCAGCTAATTTTTCCTGATTTTTTTCTCCTATTAGTGTGCTTCCATTCATATCCATCTACATTGGTTGGTTGCAAACACTATATAGGAGTAGATAGAGGAGCCTTTTTGCTGGCTTGTGCCCTGCAGCCGCAGCCAGATTAGTATTAGCCTATTTTTTGGAGCCTGATCTATTGCATTGTAGGTTACCTTCCTACATTGTAATAGCTCCAAAAAGTTTGTGATACTATCGCTTTCACATCTTTGGTCACATCCTTTTTGTTTTTTTGAAAAAAAAAACACGTAAATAAAGTTCACCAAACACTCCACTTTACAGTTGTGTAGGCCACATTAG
Organism: Dendrobates tinctorius; assembly: GCF_039654945.1. Taxonomy (NCBI): domain Eukaryota; kingdom Metazoa; phylum Chordata; class Amphibia; order Anura; family Dendrobatidae; genus Dendrobates; species Dendrobates tinctorius. Next base: position 538,886 of record NW_027362013.1, on the reverse strand, counting down.
CTCATATTAAAGTGTAGTCCACACACTTTATAAAATTAGTGTTTATTAAACCTGTTAGCAGCTGTTCAGGAATAAGCACACTAAGCCCCCCCTTTGTACTTTTCTGCCTATCTTTATCAGTCTACCAAGATGAAGAAGGCAGGGAGTAAGGCACGTGATCGTGGGCGTGGAGTTTCAGCAGGGAGAGGACGTGGGGATTCTGTGCCTGCTGCGGGCACCCGTAACTCAGCATCCCCCAGTTTTACCTGGCAACAGTCCTTTATGCGCAGCTTTGTAGGACCTCGCCGTACCCCACTGCTGCGGGACGAACAAATTGAAGCCATTGTCGGATGGATGGCAGCTAACGCATCGACTTCAATGACTTCCACATCCTCTCAGGGCCAGAGCACTGAAGAGCAACTGGGTTGCCCTCCCAGGGCTGTGGGGTACTCGGTACCGGGCCAGTGTCAGTGGGATGTGTCACAGCAGTGGTGACCCAGTCCGTGGCCCTGGGCGCCCATGTAACAGGGGAGATTGAATGGTGGAATGTAGTTAGATGAATAGTTCATGACGCCACCTGTGGTGCTCGGCAAGGGAGGTGTTGAGCCGACGCTGCATGCAGATCCGCTGGGACTGATGGTATGGTGCAGCAAAGATGTAAAAGCTCCCCACAGGTGAAGCTGTAGTCCCAGGGCAGTGTAGATGTGGTTGGCATGGGGATGTAGCGGTGCCGGAAAGGTAGGAAGCAGACAAGACACAGAGGGGTGCAATTTCTGTACTTTTACTTGATAACTGCAGTCCAGGGTCCTGATTACAGATGGTAACGGAGCAGGCTAGCCTGGAAGCAATTCAGGGATTCTCTCTCAGCAGAAGGGCTGTGCAGTCTCCTTTCCTAGCCCTTACTTAAGGGATCTCCAGTACTGAGTTACACTGAATTTCCTCCTGTCAGATGTTCTCAAGAACCTTTCTTGCACGGCAGACAGCTGTAGCCTATCTCGGGAACTCCTTTCTCCTGTGTCCCGGCTCGCTATCCAAGCTGATGTTGTGCCCTCAAGTCTTAGATGGGAATAGGGCATTTACAGCCTCCTACTCCTCTGGTGTCTGTTGCTGGACGGTTAGTATCCATACAACCGTGGAGACCAGGCTCCAGTTCATGCACTCTCACTCGAGATGAGCTCTTCCTCTCAGCTCTATCTCAGTGCTCCTTCCACACGTCTGCACACTTCACCCTCCGCAGACTAACTGACTCCTTCTTCCTCTTGGCCCTCAGAGAGCACTCCTCCCCTTAATTCTGGTTCAGAGTCCACCCTGCTGGCCTGGAGTGGAACCGTGTTGCATGCATAGATTGACTGTGAGAGAGACCCGTCATTGCCTCCAAGCCTGGCATTACCCTCCCCTGGAGGAAGGCAAAGCCAGTGTGGCGGCCATACTCCTGGGGGCGCCACATTCCCCCCTAGTGAACAAAATATGAAAACATACAAAAAGTTAAACAATAATAATTGCACAAGATTTAAAAAATGAAAAAGTTACAAAAACCAAGTGCTTCAAAAATGGTCCTATGATGATAAGTTCAAGCATCAATGTCCATGGTCCATTCCTGGCAAATGGTGAATTATATACAAGTAAAGTTTTTGACCACAAAAGTCCTGTGGTACAATGTCCATAAAACAGAACGGGAAAATTTTTAAAGGAAAGTCTTAGGCTAAGTGCACACGTACCGGAACTCTCGCGGAAATTACCGCGAGAATTCCGGAATTCCAGTCAGCAGGAAAATCGCATTTTAAATTCCCGCGATTTTCCCGCGGAAAAACTAGCATTTTGCAAGCGTATTTAGCTTGCAAAATGCTAGCGTTCTCCAAGCGATCTGTAGCATCGCTTGGAGAACTGATTGACAGGTTGGTCACACTCGTCAAACATAGTGTTTGACAAGTGTGACCAACTTTTTACTACTGAGGCCGCCTATGCAGCATCAGTAGTAAAAGATAGAATGTAAAAAAAAATAAAAAATGGTGTTATTCTTACCCTCCGACGTCCCGCGCATCCGTTCCCAGTAATCCTTTGCGAAAATGCCCGCGATGACGTCAGTTCTCGCGAGATCGCGACGTCTCGCGGTAATTCGCGATGACGTCGCGCGAATGACCGCGAGACTTCGCGATCCCGCGAGAACGGACGCCATCGCGGGCATTTTCACAAAGGACTACTGGGAACGAGAGCGTGAAGAGAAGCAGGAAGACTGCGCGGGACACCGGAGGGTGAGAATAACAATATTTTTTATTTTTAAATTTTTTTTTTACAGGGATATGGTACCCAAAGCCCGGAGGACAGTCTTCTCTCCTCCGGACCGTGGGTACCATCCGCCAATGTTCTGCTTACTTTCCGCATGGTGTGCACAACCACATGCAGGAAGTAAGCGGAACAATGCATTCCTATGGGTGCGGGATTGCCGCGATTCCGCAAATTAATGAGCATGCTGCGGTTTTTACCGCGAAGCGATTCCGCCGCGGTAAAACCCGCAGCATTAGTACAGCATTGCGGAATCCCATAGGAATGCATGGGATGCTTATTTTTCGCGTTTTCGCGGCAAAATCGCGCGGTTAAAACCGCCGCGGAAATGCGAAAAAAACGCCACGTGTGAACTCAGCCTTACAGGTTACCTGTAGGCACAAAAAACTTGAGAATAGTTACATATATACATACAATTTCAACATTTACATTCACTTTGCTATATACGATATCTGATGGGTGGTATACCTTGTGTGGTGTGGGTAGACCTGCGTAACTCTGATGAGGGTAAACTGGGTAAACTAGGTAGTATTCTCCTATGGACTCTTAGACTCACCACGGGCATAACAGGTTCACCACTGGCAGGGCGAGGGTTCTCTGGCTCCACTGCTGGTGTGGCATCTGCTGCCTTATTTTCCTGATCCTCAGGGTTTTCTGGAGTTACGTCTCCTGTACTGCCAATTGAGGAAATGTCAACACTGGCACCACTATAGCATCGTTTACTTTAGTCCAATTCGCAGGGAATTCTCCAAGTATTGTGCTGACCTTCTCTTCTCCCTCTATGGGTTGGATGTTATCTGGTTCTTCCACTCTTTCCCTTAACAAGTCAGGACACAGCTACAGATGATCTCTTGATATTGCTGCTGAGGTTTCTCCTCCATCTTTGCTAATAAGGCATACCTTGGTATTATCAAAGTTTGAGGGCATAATGGTATAAGGTTCAGCTTCTCATTGATCATCCAGCTTATGCAGCCTTCTTTTTCTCTTGAGAACTTGCTCTCCCGGTGACAAGGGAACTGCAGGTGCATTCTGATTGTAAAACTTCTCCTGCTTTTGTCTTGCCTGGGCCAAACTCTTTTCCAAACATTCTTGTACTCTTCTGTACTACTGTTGTCTTTCTGTATCCCATTCAGCATCTGGGGATGGCACCTCAGGCGTAAGGACTCCCATGTCCAAATCTATAGGCAATTTGCCAGGTCTCGCTCTCATCAGGTATGCTGGGGTACAGTTGGTGGAGTTCACTGGAATATGATTGTAAAGATCTACCAGATCTGGCAACTTCTCTGGCCACAGATTTCTCTCCTCCAAGGGCAAAGTCTTCAGGAGGTCAATCACTACCTGGTTCATGTTCTCGCACATGCCATTGGTCTGTGGGTGGTACGGAGTTGTCCAGATCTTCTTACAACCATACAGGTTACAGAATTCTTGGAACACTTCTGCCTCGAAAGCTGGACCTTGATTTGTAAGCACTCTTTCAGGATACCCATGTGGTCTACAGAAGTGCTGTTGGAATGCTCTGGCTGCTGTCCTGGCCATTGATCTTTGACAGGCACAACTACCAGGAATCTTGAGTAGTGGTCCACGATGGTAAGAGCATAGATGTAGCCAGACTGGCTTGGAACCAGCTTCACATGGTCCAGGGCCACCAACTCAAGGGGCTGTTTGGTGATGATTGGCTGTAGAGGAGCTCTCTGGCTGTTTCGATCCTTTCTGCGCAGGTTGCAATGTCCACACTCCCGGCACCACCTCTTAATGACTTTCCTCATACCAGCCCAATAGAACCTCTCCCGGAGCAATGCTTCCAACTTCTTCCTTCCGAAGTGTCCAGCTCCGTTGTGGTATGCTTCCAGGACCATTGATGCCTCTCTCTTTGGGACTATCACCTGCCAGACCAGCTCATGAGTGCAGGCATTGATACTCCTCCGACTCAGCTTTCCTTCATAGATGAACAGCCGGCCTCTCTCCTTCCACAACTGCTGGGTTTCTTCAGGGGCATCCGACTCTGGGCGTGAGTCAGCTTTTGCCAGCAGCTCTTTCACCAGGTGGACTGCAGGGTCACTATCTTGCATTTCTGCCCAGTCATGATGGGGCAATGGATTCAGGGTGACCTCCTTCAAGCCAGACCGTCTGTTTCTTACTCCTTGAGTACGTTGAGCCGCAATTGGCCGGTGGAAGGGAGGTAGCTCTATTTCTTCTAGAGCCTCAGGGTCTTCTCCTGCATCTGGCAGATTAGGAATCCTGGACAGCGCATCAGCGTTGGCATTCTTGTGCCCTGCCCGGTACTTGATGGTAAACTCATAGTTAGATAGCCGAGCCATCCATCGCTGTTCCAGTGCATCTAGTTTTGCAGTGTCCAAGTGTGTCAACTGGTTGTTGTCCGTGAAGATGGTAAACTTGGCGGAGGCTAGGTAATGTTTGAACCTTTCGGTGACAGCCCAGACTATGGCAAGGAACTCCAGCTTGAAAGAACTGTAGCTGTCAGGGTTCCTCTCGGTGGGACGCAGCTTCTTGCTGGCGTAGGAGATCACTCTTTCTTTTCCGTTCTGTACCTGCGACAGTACTGCTCCTACTCCCACATTGCTGGCATCAATGTACAGCACAAAGGGTTTGTCATAATCTGGGTAGGCCAGAACTTCGTCACCTGTGAGAGGCATCTTCAATCTGGTGAAGGACCTCTCCAACTCCTCCGACCATTCAATGGTGGAATTCTTCTGTTTGGTTTTCTTGGACTGCCCCACCAGGAGATTTTGCATAGGGGTGGCTATTTCAGTAAAGCCTTTGATGAATCTTCGGTAGTAACCTACCAGTCCAAGGAATTGTCGTACTTCATGGAGGCTGCTGGGCTTCGGCCAGTCCCGGATGACTGTGACCTTGTCAGGATCTGGTGCCACACCTGCACTGACCACATGACCGAGGTACTGTACCTTGGGCTTCAGGAGGTGGCATTTGGAAGGCTTCACCTTCCAAATGGACTCCAGTCACAGAACATCTTTCTTGCCAGTAGAGAAACAGAAATCGTTGAGGAGCAGAATGAGAGAGCTCCTGAAAGGTCACGTTTCCATCAGATCCGCAATGAGAGTTTTGGGCCTCATGATGGCTTGTATCCCCTGTGTTCTTTGGGCACAGTTTCACTCGAGCCCTGCAGAGAGAGGTCCTGTCAGCCTGGGATCGACGACAGTCTACCCTTGACAGAAGAATATCCTTATCCCCGGCAGGAAGTAGGTCACTACTTTGGTGGATTCAGCCAGTAAACCTAAAAGTGGTCATTCATTGGATTGCCTCTTCATGGGTGGTAATTACCACGGACTCCAGCAAATAGCGATGCGGAGCGCACCTGGTAGGAAGTATTCTCCAGGTAGAATGGCCATCGGACATGCGTTCCAGGTCTTCCAACTATAAGTGCGCTGCCAGACAGATTCAATAACCACACAAGGTTAAAAAAGTTAACCCTTTAATCCCTACGCGTTTCGAAGCATAACGCTTCTTCTTCAGGGGTTGATACATGACTACAGAGAGCTGTCATCGCATTTATACATACAAGATTCAAATTTGGCGCCCTCAAAGACACGAGGTGCGCCGCAAAGGTCAAAGATCAAAGTAATTCAAGCGTCAAGAGTTCATAAAGGTTAAACATTCCCTAATTAAAAAATAAATCTTTATTATATTTTGCAGATAAAAGAAGAAAAAAGAAGAGAAAAAGGAAAAAGATGATAAAAAATGAGGGAGAACGGGAAGAAAATGAACCCACGACGTGAGGGCAAGAAAAAGGATCAAAGTCCAGCGAACACACCACTACACCAAGGAGAGTGCACGAATTTAGAAAAGAGCTTATAATCCAACAATCGGAATGAATCTCCGAAATAAATATTTGTAAGAGTGATAATTAAATGCTACATGCATATGTATGATTAAAAATACGCTAAAAGGAATTGATGTATAGATAATGAATAAAAATAAAAATAAAAATAAAATTATAAAATGTGTCACCAATTATTTTATTTCAAATTCCATGAGAAATCAGTGGCGTGGGCCAATAGGCAAAAAAACACAAGCAGAAGAAACCAAGATCGCATACCGCAGAAGGGGAAAAAACAAAAAAAGAAGCAATACTTTAAAGGATTAAAAATATATTTTATATTGTATATATATTAAAAATGAGAAACTATATAACGAGGTCCACTTAAACAAGAATTAATTAATATAGAAAAAGAAAATCTGTATGCAAGCAAAAATTAAGAACAGAAAAACGCATTATTGATTTCATTTCAGAAGTCTATTTGGGATACGAGGTTCTAATAGCATGAACCAGACCAACAGAAAAAAATTGTATGAAACGAAAAAATGAAAAATAATGATCATAAAACCAAGGGAAAGTATAGAGAAAATTAACACCTTAGTTTCCAGAAAAATGACCCATGGACTCAGACTTCACGCAAGAATGGGATAAGAGTCTGGACATATGTATGCATAGAATGATACTGTTACTATACAAAAAGAGATCTAAGCTTGCTGAAATAGCGGCAGACAAAGTGTTGAATTTCTCTAAAGAACTGATCCCATTTTTTAAACACCCGGAATACAAAAAAATCAATTCAAATGTAATAACGCATGTGATGCAGGTTGAGCATGAGACCATCTTAAAAAAATCTAAGAAACTGCAAAGAGACAGGGAGGACTACAGGATTTTTAATGACAATAAAAATAAGAATAAAAATATAGTGGGCAAAGGGAACACGAACCAAACTGATACTGTAGTTAATAATAGCAATGAATTAAATACATGTGGCAACAAGAAAGATTCTGACGTTTTTGATAAAGTTAGTAATACTAACCTTAGTATCAAATTTCAGGCTATGAAGGATAATGGACTTATCCCAGCACAAGAGCAACTGAATGGAGGAAATATGGGTAATGTTCTTTCAAAATCCCCTCAGTTAAAAATTACGAAGATGACAGCACCTCTAATCAATGCTATAAAACAATTAGATAGTATCAAGGAACAAATGAAAGGATTAAATGGGAGTAAAAATCTCATTGATTCCGTAAATCCCATTATTGGTAAGTCTAAGATCATTACACCCATCCCTGTAGTCATCCCATCACCTGCTCTAATCGAATTTCCAGAGTGCACACAAAAATCCCTCTTTGATTTTTCGATTTATGATAATGATATATCCAGCACTCCAACTAGTGAAACTGTCCTGATCGACAATACCAATTTAGACAATAATGCTACGGTTCCTTTTTTACCCCGAATTTTGAAAAACACAGAAATAAAAAAAATTTTTTCACCAAAAAACGGGAAAAGAAAAAATCCTATAGAGGAACCAGAGGGGGGAGAAAAAAAGAAAGGGAAAATAAAAATATAAGTAAGATTAAAAGTGACGTAATTTTAGATGATGGTAATAACAACATTTTTAATTTATCTTCTTATGTTTTAACTAAAGATGAAACTAGTGTCCTATCCAAGGGACTAACTTTTTGTCCAACACATAAAATTAATGATTTTAACCTTTTTCTTGATTTGCAAGTTTTTATCCGGAAACTGACACTGAAAAGGCATTTTTTAATAAAGGAATCAAATCCTGTCCAAAAAAGTACTAACATTGACCCATCCAATAATGACATTACAGATCATGATGAGTTTCATTTAGATGTACCTGTTAAAACCAAGTTTTATCCGATTGAGAGCAGAGGTCATCACCTGGATGTCTTTAACGATATTGTGCAGAAGGAATTTAAGGAACTAAATTCCGTAAAAACCAAACCCAATTTAACTAAAACTGAAAAGTCAGCCTTAAAATCCTTAAAAACTAATCCCGATATAGTAATTCGCTCAGCGGATAAAGGTGGTGGTATTGTTGTGCAGAATAGGTCAGACTATTGTAATGAAGCTCATAGAATTCTATCTGATCCCAAGTACTATAAAAAAACCTCTTTTGAAGCCATCCCAAGTGTTAAAACCAATTATGATAAACTAATTCAGGAAGGAAAAGAAAACAACATTTTTAATAATAATGAATATAGATTTTTAAAATTTGCACAGACCCGCACGCAATTTTTTTATCATTTACCTAAGATCCACAAGAATCTAGAAAATCCACCGGGGAGGCCCATCATATCGGGTATAGACTCAGTTACTAGTAACCTGTCTCATTTTATAGATAGAATCATGGTTACACATGTCCCATCACTGAAAAGTTTCATCAGGGACTCAACTGATTTAATACAGTATCTCCATGATATCGAATGGAAACCGAATTTTATATTTTTAAGTATGGACGTATCATCACTTTATTCTAATATTTCACACACTTTGGGGTTGGCTTGTTTTAACAAAATTTTAATAAGTGATAAGAGACTGAACAAGGCACAAAAAAAACTTTATTTTAAAAGGCATGGAATTCATTTTAAAAAATAACTATTTTACTTTTCATAGAATCATAGAATCATAGAATCGTAGAGTTGGAAGGGACCTCCTGGGCCATCTGGTCCAACCCCCTGCTCAAAGCAGGATTCGCTAAATCATCCCAGTCAGATGTCTGTCCAGCCTCTGTTTGAAGACTTCCATTGAAGGAGAACTCACCACTTCTCGTGGCAGCCTGTTCCACTCATTGATCACTCTAACTGTCAAAAAGTTTTTTCTAATATCTAATCTGTGTCTCCTCCCATTCAGTTTCATCCCATTGCTTCTAGTCTTTCCTTGTGCAAATGAGAATAAAGTTGATCCTTCTACAATGTGACAGCCCTTTAGATATTTGTAGACAGCTATTAAGTCTCCTCTCAGTCTTCTCTTTTGCAAACTAAACATTCCCAAATCCTGCAACCTTTCCTCATAAGACAGGGTTTGCAGACCGGTCACCATTCTGGTCGCTCTTTTCTGAACTTGCTCCAGTTTGTTGATGTCTTTTTTAAAATGTGGTGCCCAAAACTGGACACAATATTCCAGATGAGGTCTGACCAAAGAGGAGTAGAGGGAAATAATGACTTCACGTGATCTAGACTGTATGCTTCTGTTAATACATCCTAGAATTGCATTTGCCTTTTTTGCTGCTGCATCACACTGTTGACTCATATTCAGTCTGTGATCTATTAGTATACCCAAGTCTTTTTCACATGTGCTGTCACTTAGCCCTATTCCTCCCATTCTATATATGTTTTTTCCATTTTTATTGCCCAGATGTAGTACTTTGCATTTCTCCCTGTTAAAAACCATTCTGTTAGTTGCTGCCCACTTCTCCAGTTTATTTAAATCTTTTTGAATCCTCTCTCTCTCTTCTCTAGTATTAGCTATCCCTCCTAGCTTTGTGTCATCAGCAAATTTAATCAGTTTACCCTCAATTCCTTCATCTAAATCGTTGATAAAGATGTTGAACAATACAGGGCCCAGGACAGAGCCCTGTGGTACCCCACTTGAGACATTCTTCCAACTGGATGTGCAGCCATTTACGACCACTCTTTGGGTCCGATCACTAAGCCAGTTATGAATCCACCTAACAGTTGCCTTGTCCATTCCATACTTAATCATTTTTTCAATAAGGATTGTATGAGAGACTTTGTCAAATGCTTTGCTGAAGTCAAGATATACTATATCTACAGCATTTCCTTGATCCACCCAATCAGTGATACCGTCATAGAAGGAAATTAAGTTAGTCTGACATGACTTATTAGTTACAAACCCATGCTGACTCTGTTTAATCACTTCATTCTTATCCAGGTATTGACATACATGTTGTTTAATAATTTGTTCAAAGATCTTTCCTGGTATAGAAGTCAGACTCACCGGCCTATAGTTACCTGGGTCCACCTTCTTCCCCTTTTTGAAGATAGGAACAACATTTGCTCTTCTCCAGTCTTCTGGCACTTCTCCTGTTCTCCAAGAATTTTCAAAGATTATAGAGAGGGGTTCAAAAATTTCTTCTGCTATCTCCTTCAGTACTCTGGGGTGTAATTCATCTGGACCTGGAGACTTGAATTCATTTAGGCTAGCTAAGTGTTTCCTCACTATCTTTCTGTTTATAGATATCCTGGATTCTTCTATTCCCTTAATAGGACAGTGAATAACAGTTGATGTTACATTTCCTTTCTGAGAGAAAACAGATGCAAAATAGGAATTTAAAAGTTCAGCCTTCTCAACATCCTGTCTTACCATTTCATCATTTTCATCCTGTAAAAATCCTATAGCATCTTTGACTTTTCTTTTACTTTTGACATATCCCCAAAATCCTTTATTATTGCTTTTGACATCTCTTGCAAGCCTCAATTCATTTTCAGCTTTAGATAATCTGATTTGTGCCCTGCAGGTTCTGCAGACAGCATTATATTCTTCTTTAGATATGCCTCCCTCTTTCCATTTTATAAACATTTTTTTCTTCCTTTTTAGCATGTGCTTAAGTTCTGTGTTCATCCATCCTGGTTTCCTTAACTGCTTCCTATTCTTCCCTCTTTTCGGAATTGTTAACAACTGTGCTTTGAGAATTTCATTTTTCAAGATTTCCCATCCTTCCTGGACATTTTTGTCTTTAAGGATATCCAGCCATTGGATCCCTCCAATTCTCTTTCTGAATCCCTTAAAATCTGCCTTTCTGAAATCTAACCTTGATGTCTGAGTCTTCACAGGTCTTCCGCCTCTAGTTATCCAAAATTCTAAAATAGCATGGTCGCTACCTCCTAGGGTCCCAGCCACTTTTACCTCCTCAACCATTTCCTCCCTGTTTATAAGGATTAGATCCAAGGTAGCAGTTCCCCTTGTTTTCTCCCTTACCTTTTGGAAGATAAAGTTGTCAGCAAGAGAGGATAAGAATTTCCTTGACCTGTTAGTTTTGCCTGAGAGAGATTCCCAACAAATGTCTGGATAGTTGAAATCTCCCATGACAACTATGTCATATTTTTTGGAGAACTTGGCCATTTGATGCATAAAGAGTTCATCCATATCTTCAGCTTGCACAGGCGGCCTGTAGTAAATGCCTACAATGGTGTCCTTTCCATTGTTCTGTCCTTGTATTCTTACCCAAACAGTTTCCACAGAACTCCCAGTCTCTGAAGCTTCAATCTCTGTGCAGATATACGCGTTTCTAACATACAATGCGACACCCCCTCCTCGTTTATCAAGTCTGTTTCTTGCAAATAAGTTGTATCCTTCTAGTCTTGTATTCCAATCATGTGTATTGTCCCACCAAGTTTCAGTGATTCCAATGACATCATATTTCTTTTCCTGTGTTAGTAGTTCCAATTCTCCTTGTTTGTTGCCCATGCTTTGTGCATTAGTATAGAAACATTTTAGTTTGTGATTGGTTTCTCTTTCTCCAATATTTTTATTAATTAGATTCTTTCGTCTTTGTTCTTCCTTTCCACTTCTAATAGCAGAGTTCTCAATAGCATTTGTCAGGTCTATGGCTTTTTCTGGTCTTTTGCTTCCCTTCCCATGTTGTTCTAGTTTAAAGCTCTCCTTACAAGTGTAGCAAGGCGACTTCCAAATACATGTTTTCCTGTCTTCGTAAGGTGCACCCCATCTCTAGCAAGTAGTCCATCGTATAAGTAGTTCACTCCGTGATCCAGAAATCCAAATCGTTGCTGACGGCACCATCGACGTAGCCAGTTATTCACCTGCAGAATCTTATTCCACCTCCTTGTTCCATGGCCATCCACTGGGAGGATGGAAGAGAAGACCACCTGCGCTCCCAGTTCTTTCACTTTCTTGCCTAAGTCTTCAAAGTCTCTGCAGATGGTTTCCAGGTCGTTTCTTGCAGTGTCATTTGTCCCCACATGTAGTAGCAGGAATGGGTAGTCATCTGTAGGTCTGAAGAGTCCTGATATCCTGTCAGACACATCTTTAATTTTTGCACCTGGAAGACAACACATTTCTCTTGAAGTTATATCCGGTCTGCAGATAGCGGCCTCAGTTCCTCTCAACAGGGAATCCCCCATGACCACCACTCTCCGTTTCTTCTTCACAACATTTTTCTTTCTCCATCCAGGAGGACTCTGAAGGCGTACAAGGTTGCTGCTTGTTGGCAAAGTCTTATCCTGATGTATTTCTTCATTGTTTTCCTGCGTGAGAGCCTGGTACTGGTTTCTGAGCAGTATGGGTGCTGACTGCCTCCTGATCCTCCTGCTTCTCTGGGTCACATGTCTCCATTCCTCTGTTTCTTCAGGTGCACTTGGAATTTCTTCTCTTTCTGTAACATGAAGAGATAATTCTGCTCTGTCCAAGAACTCTTCACCTTTTGAAGGTTGTCTATATCATCAACAGCTGGGGACTGCGATGGGCTCTAAGGTCGCACCAACCTATGCTAATATTTTCATGGGTATTTTTGAGGAGTTCCATATTTTTAAATCTAAATGGTATAGCAACATAATTCTATATAAAAGATTCATCGATGACCTTCTTTTTATATGGGATAACAGCAATGATGATATTCATAATTTTATTCATGATCTTAATATGAATAATTGGGGTTTGTCTTTTTCCTCAACATTTGACAGTAATGAAATTAACTTCTTAGATTTGACAATTTTTATCAAGGATAATAGTATTGCAACAAAAACGTTTTTCAAGAACGTTGATACCAACAGCTATATTCCTTTCAACAGTGGTCACTATGGAAAGTGGCTCAGGAACATTCCTGATAATCAATATAGAAGGATTAGAAAAAATTGTTCAAATATAGGGGATTATAAAGATCAAGCAAAAATCCTGATGAACAGATTTAATAAGAAGAATTATCCTGAGAATTTAATAACAAATGCCTATAACAGATGTCTAAATATGTCTCAGAACTCCTTGATTAACGGAAGAAGAAAAGAAGTCAAAGCGGATAAGAATAAATACACTACTAATTTTATAACCCAATATTGCCTAGAGAATAAGGAAATCAGGAAAGTTCTTTGTAAGAACTGGCACATTTTACTCAATGACCCACTTCTGCAAAAAATTCTCCCTAATAATCCGATGATTACTTTTAGGAGGGCTCCTAATATCAAGAATTTTGTAGCCCCCAGTCGTTTAAAAAATAAGACAGAAACCCGAGTAATTACCAATAATTCACCAAGGGGCATTTTCCGTTGTGGAAAGAAAAATTGTGCTTGTTGCAGTAACATTACACATAGAATGAAATATTTCAGGTCCACTACTACAGATGAATCTTTTCCTATCCGTGATTTCCTTAATTGCACTTCTGAATATGTTATTTATTTAATTGAGTGTGACTGTGGGAGACAATATGTTGGCAGAACCACACAACCGCTACATCTTAGAATGAACTCCCATAGACACAATATTAAAAAGGGCTTTCTTTTGCATGGTCTATCTAGACATTTCTTATTGAAACATGACAAAAACCCTCAAGGATTAAAGATTAGTCCCATCGAACAGATTCCCTTTAACCATCCTGACAGGATGGGACAACTAAACAGGAAAGAAATCTTCTGGATTTATAGGTTGAACACTCTGAAACCTAATGGGTTAAATGAAATTTCTGAAGTGTTTCTTTGATATTCTCTTTTTTTCTGTTATCTGTAACTTCCACTAATTGTTTAATCCATTTATTGTCTTCTGTAATCAGTTATATTTATGAGTTTTATTGTACAATTTTATTATATATTTTCATTGTACAATTTCATTATACAATTTTTGATTTCATGTCTCTCCATACACTGTGATTTTGGTGTGTATCCCTCTCCTTCACGTTTCACACACGTGGTCCTTTCCCTTCTTTTCATTTGGAGTGATGGGTTAATTTCCCCCACATTTTCGCTTTCTGCTATTTTATTTTCGCTTATTCGGGTCTATGTTCCCCAATCTTTCTTCACATAGATACATTTTCATCTTCATTCTTTTTTCATATGTTCATATTTTTCACAAATACGCAATAGTATAATTTTTTTCGTTGTTTTTCCAATTTTTTTCCTAACATTACGTATATATATTTTTTTCCCAGCACATTTTTTACACCCACACAATGGGTTAATCTCACCCATACATACTATAACCTTTCATTAATTTATTTTGGTTAATCGGGTATATGCTTTTTAAATCCTGTCTTCTTTTGAATAATTCCACCAATTACACGTTTTTTTGCATATTGTAATAATATTTTTATCTATTCATGTATGCACATTGACGCAATTTTTAATTTTTACATATTGTGCTTTTCTTTTATATTTAATGCAATGTGTCATTTTTCTGGAAACTAAGGTGTTAATTTTCTCTATACTTTCCCTTGGTTTTATGATCATTATTTTTCATTTTTTCGTTTCATACAATTTTTTTCTGTTGGTCTGGTTCATGCTATTAGAACCTCGTATCCCAAATAGACTTCTGAAATGAAATCAATAATGCGTTTTTCTGTTCTTAATTTTTGCTTGCATACAGATTTTCTTTTTCTATATTAATTAATTCTTGTTTAAGTGGACCTCGTTATATAGTTTCTCATTTTTAATATATATACAATATAAAATATATTTTTAATCCTTTAAAGTATTGCTTCTTTTTTTGTTTTTTCCCCTTTTTTTCCCCTTCTGCGGTATGCGATCTTGGTTTCTTCTGCTTGTGTTTTTTTGCCTATTGGCCCACGCCACTGATTTCTCATGGAATTTGAAATAAAATAATTGGTGACACATTTTATAATTTTATTTTTATTTTTATTTTTATTCATTATCTATACATCAATTCCTTTTAGCGTATTTTTAATCATACATATGCATGTAGCATTTAATTATCACTCTTACAAATATTTATTTCGGAGATTCATTCCGATTGTTGGATTATAAGCTCTTTTCTAAATTCGTGCACTCTCCTTGGTGTAGTGGTGTGTTCGCTGGACTTTGATCCTTTTTCTTGCCCTCACGTCGTGGGTTCATTTTCTTCCCGTTCTCCCTCATTTTTTATCATCTTTTTCCTTTTTCTCTTCTTTTTTCTTCTTTTATCTGCAAAATATAATAAAGATTTATTTTTTAATTAGGGAATGTTTAACCTTTATGAACTCTTGACGCTTGAATTACTTTGATCTTTGACCTTTGCGGCGCACCTCGTGTCTTTGAGGGCGCCAAATTTGAATCTTGTATGTATAAATGCGATGACAGCTCTCTGTAGTCATGTATCAACCCCTGAAGAAGAAGCGTTATGCTTCGAAACGCGTAGGGATTAAAGGGTTAACTTTTTTAACCTTGTGTGGTTATTGAATCTGTCTGGCAGCGCACTTAAAGTCCAAGAATTTATTCCTTATTGAACTGTGGTGCGGTTCCGCTGTGGACCGTTGGACGTGCAGCAGGCTGACTTACTATGCAGGCTTTACTTTCTCTTTGAGAAGGTGAGTATAATACTTTCAGTATTTGTACATTTTACCCGGATAAGACCCTATTGCGCTTTTGTTTCAACCCTTTAGTGAATATAAGGTCTTCCAACTACAGAGAACTCTACGCTGTGTCGGAATCCCTAAGATTTAATCGAGCACTGTTAAGGGGCCGGCACGTCAAGATTCTGTCGGACAATGTGACGGCGGTGTCCTTCCTGTGTCTCCAAGGGGGTCCCAGACATTGAATGCTCCAGGATCTGGCAAAAGAGATCTTTTTCATGGGCATAGAAGACAGTCCGACAGCAGTTCATCTCGAAGGGTCTCAAAATGTTGTGGCGGACTACCTGAGCAGACGAAAGGTTTGGCAACGAAATGGGAGCTAAATGAGGTGTTCCAGTACTTCTGTCATCTCTGGGGAAGGCTTCAGAGAGATCTGTTCGTGACCAGGAAAAATGCAAAGACAGACGGATTATACTCGCTGAACTCATCATACAATCCAGAAGCCGTGGGCTCATTAAGTCAGAGATGGAGACGGTCCCTGTCCTACGCTTTCCCCCCCCATAGCACTCATTCCAGCCATCCTCGAGAAGATACAGGAGGATCAGGCGAAGGTACTTCTGATCACTACGTACTGGCCAAAAAGAAGTTGGTTTTTGCTGCTGCTAACTATGGCATTAGAAGACTTGGTTCTGCTTCCATGGAGTAAAGACCTCATCCATCAGAGCCCAGTCTTCCATCAGGATCCGGAAAGGCTTCATTTTTCAGCTTGGATCCTGAGCAGGACATCCTGAGAGCTTGGAGGCTGTCAGACCAGGTTATAACCACAATCCAGGCCAGTAGGAAGCCAGTTACTTCTGCAATATATTAGAAGATCTGGAAGAAGATCTGTTTTTAGAGTGGCAGTTCTGACTTTATTGCGGGGAAGCCCGATATCCCAAGCGTCTTAGACTTCCTTCAGGCTGGTTTTAATAAGGGGCTTAGACCCAGTACCTTAAAAGTCGAGATAGCGATGTTAGGCCAGGGTCAGACTTGCGAGAAACTCGCACGAGTCTCGCATCTCAATACCCGGCACTGCTACCGGCACGTGGGACCAGAGTGCTCAGCTGCATGGAAATACATGCAGCTGAGCGCGCCGGTCCCGAATACTGGTGGCAGTGCCGGACATTGAGATGTGAGACTCATGCAAGTTTCTCGCAAGTCTGACCCCGACCTTAAGCACTTTCTTTGCCTACTCTCTGGCCACTCACCCATGGGTAATAAGGTTTGTCAGGGCAATCCAGTGTCTGTGCCCCACAATCAGGTGGTCAGTTCCCTCCTGGGATCTTGATTTGGTCCTTAGGTCCCCATGTTCGAAGCCTTATGTCCCTGGGGAAAAGATGTCCATTTCACAGCATACCGTAAAAACAGCATTTTTGGTAGCTGGTACTATAGGAAAACATGTAGGGGAGATTCAGGCCTTGTCCATTCGGGACCCATATCTTCAGATTTGGGATGACCGTATAATCCTAAAATTAGAACGCCTTTTGTACCAACCAAGAAATTCTTCTACCCTCATTCTGCGAAAACCCCTCAAATGAGAAGGAGCCGGCCCTTCACAAGTTATATGTCAAACAGGTTGTCATCGATTATTATTATTTTTTTATTATTATTATTTATTTATATAGCACCATTGATTCCATGGTGCTGTACATGAGAAGGGGTTACATACAAATTAGAGATATTACTTACAGTAAACAAACTAACAATGACAGACTGATACAGAGGACCCTGCCCTTTCGGGCTTACATGCTACAGGATGGTGGGGAAGGAGACAGTAGGTTGGTGGGTTGCAGCAGTTTCGGTGTTGGTTGAGGTGAGATCACTGGTAGTGGTGAGAGAGAAGGAGGTAGCGGGGTCATTGCAGGCTTTCTTGAAGAGGTGGGTTTTCAGGTTCCGTCTGAAGGATCCAAATGTGGTTGATAGTCGGACTTGTTGGGGCAAAGAATTCCAGAGAACTGGATACGCTGAGGGAATGGTAGCCAGTGAAGAGATTTGCAGAGGGGAGAAGCAGAGGAGTAGTGAGGAGAGAGATGAATTAGTCGGGCGGCAGAGTTAAGGATAGACTGGAGAGGTGCGAGGGTGTTAGCAGGGAGACCACAGAAAAGGATGTTGCAGTAGTCGAGGAGGGAGATGATGAGGGCATGCACAAGTATTTTAGTAGACTGAGGGTTGAGGAAAGGACGGATTCTGGAAATATTTTTAAGCTGGAGGCGACAGGAGGTAGAAAGAGCTTGGATGTGCGGTTTGAAGGACAGGGCAGAGTCAAAGGTTACTCCGAGGCAGCGGACTTCTGGTATTGGGGAAAGTGTGATGTCATTAATTTTTATAGCTAGGTCAGGTAAGGAAGATCTGAGAGATGGAGGAAAGATGATGAGTTCAGATTTGTCCACATTGAGCTTGAGGAAGCGAGAGGAGAAGAAGGAGGATATGGCTGATAGACACTCTGGGATTCTGGACAGCAGAGAGGTGACGTCTGGGCCAGAGAGGTAGATCTGGGTGTCATCAGCATAAAGATGGTAGTGGAATCTGTGGGACTCTATGAGTTGCCCCAGACAAAGTGTATAGACTGAGAAGAGTAGGGGTCCTAAAACAAAGCCTTGGGGGACTCCAACAGAGAGAGGATGGGATGAGGAGGTGGTGTGGGAGTGGGAGACGCTGAATGTGCGTCAACTGTGTCGAATGCAGAGGACAGGTCTAGAAGCAGGAGTATAGAGTATTGTCCATTTGATTTGGCTGTAAGTAGGTCGTTAGTAATTTTGGTCAGGGCTGTCTCAGTGGAGTGATGGGGCGGAAACCAGATTGTAGATTGTCAAAGAGCAAGATAGATGATAGGTGGGAGGAAAGTTCAGCATGGACGTGCTGCTCCAGGAATTTGAAAGCGAATGGGAGCAACGATATTGGGCGATAGCTGGACATAGCGGTTGGGTCGAGGGTTGGCTTTTTAACCCCTTTCTGCCATAGGACGTACTATCCCATTCATGTGCCCTGTGACTTTATTCCCAGGGACGGGATAGTACGTCTAGCGCGATCAGCGGCGCCCATGTGGTGAGCGCCGCTGATCGCAGCCGGGTGTCAGCTGATTATCACAGCTGACACCCGGCACAATGTGTCAGGGGCGGTCACGGACCGCCCCCCGAAACGTTAACCCCTTCTACACCGCGATCAAACACAATTGCGGTGTACCGGGGGTTATAGGGAAGCATCGGCAGGGAGGGGGCTCCCTCCGTGCTTCCCTTAGCCCCCCACGGCAGCGCAATGTACAGTGCTGCTGCGGGGGGCTCTTTCCCTACAGGTCCCCGGATCCAAGATGGCGACGGGGACCTTCGGGGGCCTGTAGGGAGCTGACTTCCTCACTGCCTGCAAAGCGCAGGCATGAGGAAGTCTGCAGCAGTGCCTGTGACAGATCGCTGATCTGTCACAGTGATCTGTGATGTGACAGATCAGCGATCCGTCACACGACAGTGATGTCCCACCTGGGACAATGTAATAAAGTTAAAAAAAAAAAAGTGTAAAAATAATTTTAAAAAAAATCGCTAAATAAATTATTAAAAAAAAATATTCCCCAATAAATTCATTTTTTGAAAATAAAAAAAAACCAATAAAAGCATACATATTTGGTATCGCCGCACCCGTAACGACCCGCCCTATAAAACTGTCCCATTAGTTAACCCCTTTACTGAACCCCTTAAAAAATAAAAATAAAAAACCAAGCAAAAAAATAATGATTTATTATCATACCGCCAAACAAAAAGTGCAATAACGCACGATCAAAAAGACGCATATAAATATCCATGGTACCGCTGAAGACGTCATCTTGTCCCGCAAAAAATGAGTCACCATACAGGATCATTAGCAAAAAAATAAAAAAGTTATAGCTCACAGAATAAAGCGATGCAAAAATAATTATTTTTTATATAAAATAGTTTTCATTGCATAAAACCGCCAAAACATGAAAAAAGACCTAAATGAGGTATCACTGTAATCGTACTGACCCGAAGAATAAAACTGCTTCATCAATTTTACCGCACGCGGAACGGTGTAAACGCACCCCCCCAAAAGAAATTCATGAAACGTTGGTTTTTGTTCATTCTGCATCCCAAAAATCAGAATAAAAAGCGATCAAAAAATGTCACATGCCCGAAAATGGTACCAATAAAAACGACAACTCGGCCCGCAAAGAATATGACCTCACAAGACTCGGTGGGTCAAAATACGGAAAAATTATAGCTCTCAATATATGGTGATGCAAAAACTATTTTTACAATAAAAAGCGTCTTTTAGCGTGTGACAGCTGCCAAACATAAAAATCACCATAAATAGTAAATCAAACCCCCCGTTATCACCCCCTTAGTTAGGGAAAAATAATAAAATAAAAGAAATGTATTTATTTCCATTTTCCCATTAGGGTTAGGGTTAGTGCTAGGGTTAGGGCTAGGGCTAGGGTTAGGGCTAGGGTTAGGGTTAGGGCTAGGGTTAGGGCTAGGGCTGAGATTAGGGTTAGGGGTGTGTTGGGGTTAGGGTTGGAGTTATAATTCGGGGGTTTCCACTGTTTGGGCACATCAGGGGCTCTCAAAATACAACATGGCGTCTGATCTCTATTCCAGCCAATTCTGCGTTGAAAAAGTCAAATGGTGCTCCTACCCTTCCAAGCTCTGCCATGCACCCAAACAGTGTTTTTCCCCCACATAGAGGGTATCAGCATACTCAGGACAAATTGCAAAACAACTTTTGGGGTCCAATTTCTCCTGTTACCCTTAGGAAAATAAAAAATTGGGGGCAAAAATATCATTTTTCGGAAAAAAATGATTTTTTTATTTTCACGACCAGGCGTTATAAACTTCTGTGAAGCACTTGGGGGTTCAAAGTGCTCACCACACATCTAGATAAGTTCCGTGGGGGGGTCTAGTTTCCAAAATGGGGTCACTTGTGGGGAGTTTCAATAGTTTAGGTACATCAGGGGCTCTCCAAACGCACATGACATGTGCAGACCAATCCATCAAAGTCTGCATTCCAAAACGCCACTACTTCCCTTCCGAGCCCCGACTTGTCCCCATACAGTAGTTTTCTCCCACATATGAGGTATCAGGGTACTCAGGACAAACTGGACAACAACTTTTGGGGTCCAATTTCTCCTTTTACCCTTGGGAAAATAAAAAAATTGGAGACTAATTGATCATGTTTGAGGAAAAAATACGATTTTTTTATCTTCATGCCTGGGCATTATAAACTTCTGTGAAGCCCTTGGGGGTTGGAAGTGCTCACCACACACCTAGATAAGTTCCTTAGGGGGGTCTAGTTTCCAAAATGGGGTCATTTGTAGGGGGTTTCCACTGTTTAAGTACATTAGGGGCTCTCCAAAGGCAACATGACACCTGCAGACCATTCCATCAAAGTCTGCATTCCAAAACGTCACTCCTTCCCTTTCAAGTCCCGACGTGTGCCCATACAGTAGTTTTCTCCCACATATAGGGTGTCAGCGTACTCAGGACAAATTGGACATCAACTTTTGGGGTCCAATTTCTCCTGATACCCTTGGGAAAATAAAAAAAATGGGGACTAAAAGATGATGTTTATGGAAAAAATACGATTTTTTTATTTTCACGCCCGGGCGTTATAAACTTCTGTGAAGCACCGGGGGGTTCAAAGTGCTCACCACACATCTAGATAAGTTCCTTGTGGGGTCTAGTTTCCAAAATGGTGTCATTTATGGGGGGTTTCTACTGTTTTGGTACATCAGGGGCTTTCCAAACGCGACATGGTGTCCGATCTCAATTCCAGCCAAAAACGTCAAATGGCGCTGCTTCCCTTCCGAGCTCTGCCATGCGCCCAAATAGTGGTTTACCCCCACATGTGGGTTAGGGATGGGATAAGTGTGGTGGTGAGGTTGGAGAGGAGGTGGGATGGGATAGGGTCGAGTGCACAGGTTGTGAGGTGCGATTTGGAGAAGAGATGACTAAGCTCCCCTTCAGTGATGTTGGAGAGTGAGGTTATGGGGTTTGGGCATTGGTTTGGTATACAAAGGGGTTGTGGTGGTTGAGTGATGAAGACTTGCCTTGTTTGGTCAATCTTGTTTTTGAAGTGTGTGGCAAAGTCCTCGGCAGAGATGAGGGAGGTTGGAGGAGGTAGTGGTGGGCAGAGGAGGGAGTTAAAAGTTTTGAATAGCTGTTTGGGGTTGTAAGAAAGGGAAGATACGAGGGTTCTGAAGTAGGCCTGTTTAGCAGAGGTGAGGGCAGATTTGAAATCGAGTGTTGCCTGTTTGAATGTGGTGAAGTCATCTTGCGAATTTGTTTTATTCCAGCACCGCTCTGCAATCCTGGACACTTGCTGGAGCTTTTTAGTGGTGTTGTTGTGCCAGGATTGTCTGTTGATACGTCGCATTCTGCCATGAATGAGAGGGGCAACGGCGTCAATAGCTGATGCGAGAGTGGCATTGTAGAAAGCAGTGGCACTGTGTGTCATGGAGTGAGGATATGGTTGCCAGTGGTAGAATAGAGTCAGAGAGCACGTGGGTGTCTTGGTGCGCAAGGTTTCTGCGGGGGTGCGTATGTTGCTGGACCTGGGTGCCTGGTGAGGAGGACAGGGATGAGAAAGTGAGTAGATGGTGGTCAGCTAGAGGGAGAGGGGAGGTGGTGAAGTTAGAAAGAGAGCAGAGACGGGTGAAGACCAGGTCTAGTGTGTGTCCGTCTGTGTGGGTGGCTGAGGAGGACCACTGAGTAAGTCCAAAGGATGAAGTAAGGGACAGGAGTTTGGAGGCTGCTGACTGAAGGGTATCAGTGGGGATGTTGAAGTCGCCCATGATGATAGTGGGGGTGTCAGTTGAAAGAAAATGAAGAAGCCAGGTAGACAATTGGTCAATGAAGACAGTGGTCGGGCCTGGAGGTCGGTATTGATAAAATCTTACCATAAGACCTACAGACCCATCCTTATGAATGCCTGTCACCTGCCCGTTTGGTAGAATATCCCATGGCATCAATTTATGCTATTAAATCCATAGACAGCCTCTTCTGACCTTAGCACTCCGGTATCTTTAGTATTAGATCAGATAGACATGGTGGACAGCAGTGTGAGCAGTCTCCTCTTTCTGAATGAACCCTTGTATCTCCAGTGTAAGATCACATAGATAGGACACACACAAGTTTTAGTGGCCTTTTCTTACCGCAGCACCTCTGGGATCTCCAGTAGTATTAGTGGAGCACATCTTCCTATACATGAAGGAGGGCGCAGCGTCCTGCTGCACATGCTCGCAGGTACCTGTCCTCACATTCTAGGACAGGTTTCTGTCAGTTTAAGAGGATGGCAGCCATTTTAATTTTGGAGTGATTACCTCCTTAGACAAAATTATTATGATTTGATAATTAAAGGGAACCTGTCACCTCTTTTTGCCTCTATAAAAATGTGGCCACCGCCTTTCAGGGCTTAGGCTGGGTTCACATTGCGTTAGGGTCAATCCGCTAGCGCTATCCGTTAGATAGCGGCGCAAACACTATCTAACGCATCTGTTAGCACAGTCATTGACCGCAATGTTAATAACGCATACTAACGTATGCAGAAATCGGCATGCGTTAGCAAGTATGCGTTATTTCCTAACGCACCCTCGAACGCTGCTTGCAGCGTTTTTGGGTGCGTTGGCATTAACGCACAGCGAACGGACCCTTTCACTGTGCATAGGAATGTATGGGCTAACGCATGGTAGCGCTAGGTACCGGAGCGTTACCATGTGTTAACGCATACAGTTAGCATTATGGCGCTAAAGATTCCAAAAATGACATTAGCGTTAGCGCATCAGTTTAACGGATTCGTTAAATGGATGCCCTAAAGCCCCCGTTACACACTGCGATATCGCTAGCAATATCGCTGTAAAGTCACCGATTTTGTGACGTTGCAGCGATATTGCTAGCGATATCGCTGCATGTGATACTTACCTGCGACCGGCTCCCCCGCTGGTTATCGCTGATCGCGCGAGAAGCTCCTAGACCATTCCTCGTCGGTCACTTCGTGCGGCGCTTCCTGTGGTGCCGACGAGCGACGCATGGAGCCGGGTGGGAGGACGCAGGATCGCCGCGTCTGACAGGTAAGTAGCGATCCCCGTCCCCAACGATGTCGCTGGTGAGATCTGCCTGTGTGGCAGCTCACTAGCGACCACCTAGCGATTCACCAGCGATGCTGACCGCGTCATATTGCTGGTCGGGATCGCTGGTGAGTCGCTAGGTGTAACGGTACCCTAACGCAATGTGAACCTAGCCTTATCTACAGTATTCTATAATGCTCTAGATAAGCTCCCGCTCCGACCTGAAAGATAAGAAAAATAAGTTTTACTATACTCATCCGGGGAGGCGGTCCGTTGCAGGCCGGTCTAATGGGTGTCGCAGGACTAGGTCCGGCACATCCCATCTTCATGCAATGTCGTCCTCCTGCTTGCTTTGTGTCGCACTTCTGTGCAGGTGTAACTCTCTGCCCTGTTGAGGGCAGAGCAAAGTACTGCAGTGCGCAGGCGCTGGGCCTCTCTGACCTTTCCCGGTGCCTGTGCACTGCAGTACTTTGCTCTGCCCTTAACAGGGCAGAGAAGTACGCCTGTGCTGGAGCTCAATGCCGGGGAGCTATGAATCAAGCAGGAGGGCGGCGTCACAAGAAGATGGGAGGTGCCGGACCCGGACTGCGACACCCTTAAGACCAGACCGCATCGGACCGCCCCCCCCCCCTCGGTGAGTATAATAAAACTTTTTTTTCTTATCTTGCAGGTCAGAGCGGGGCTTATCTACAGCATTATAGAATGCAATTTTCAAACTTTGAATTTTCATGCCCTTAGATCACAGAGATATATCACACAAAATAGTTAACGGATAACATTTCCCACATGTCTACTTTACATCAGCACAATCTTGGAGCCAAAAATTTTTTATCTTAGGAAGTTATAAGGGTTAAAAGTTGACCAGCGATTTCTCATTTTTACAACAAAATTTGCAAAACCATTTTTTTAGGGACCACATCACATTTGGAGTCCCTTTAGGGGTCTATACGTTAGAAAATGCCCAAAAGTGACATCATTCTAAAAGCTGTATACCTCAATGTGCTTAAAGCCACATTCAAGAAGTTTGTTAACCCTTCAGATGCTTCACAGGAATTTTTGGAATGTGGAAAAAAATGAACATTTAACTTTTTCCACAAAAAAATTGCTTGAAACTTTTTTATTTTTACAAGGGTAGCAGGAAAAACTGGACCCCAACATTTGTTGTGTAATTCCTCTTGAACATGGTGATACCCCATATGAGGGAGAAAACTACTCTTTGCGTGCACGGCAGAGATCGGAAGGGAAGGAGCGTCATTTGACTTTTTGAAAGTAAAAATTCTTGGAATCCTTAACAGACGTCATGTTTCATTTAGAAAGCCCCTGATGAGCCTAAACAGTGGAAACCCCCCACAATTGACCACATTTTGGAAAGTAGACCCCTCAGGGAATGTATTTAGCTGTATGGTGAGCATATTGAAGACCAGGTACTTCACAGAAGCTTATAACCTTGAGCCATGAAAATAAAAAAAAAAATCACATTTTCCCCACAAAAATGTTATTTTGGCCACAAATTTAGCATTTTCATAAGGGTAACAGGAGAGATTGCACCATACAATTTGTTGTGTAATTGCTCCTGAGTACGCCCATACCCCAAATGTGGGGGAATACTATGTTTGAGGCACAGTGCAAAGCTCAGAAGGGAAGAAGCGCCATATTGGAGTTCAGATTTTGCTGGAATGGTTTGAGGGTGCCATGTCACATTGGCAGAGCGTAAGTACTGTGAAGGATAAATTTCAGCTCACCTTTAGTAAGTTCATGAGAACTGATTGAAAGCTCCGAGCACGGACACGTCTCTGCCAAGACGTATATGGAAGTCCAGAAAAGAAAAGAAAGGTCCAGCTCCAGGAGATAAAATCCAGAAATTTTGATTGAATCATGAATAAAAACAGATTCATGGCTGCTGTGATCAAATATCGGCAAACAAATTGAGTTACCGCGTGGGGATATTTCCAAAGATCTCTGTACGTGTATTGTAACTATACAATAGGTGGTTACTGTCCTCCCAGCAGGCTGCTTAACACCACTATTCATTTGAGTATTGGCGCCAGTGGACTCCTTTTCTTTCTGATATCTTATTCCATTTGCCTATATATTTCTCACATCTTTCATCTAACTTGGCTTTTACCAACTATGTACAAGTTACTTGCTCCTGCCCATAGAGCTTCATGTATAATGATCTTTGTGATACACTTTATTCAAAATCAATTTGGCGATGTCCCTTGATCTATTACTTTACAGGTGCATCTCACAAAATTAGAATATCATCAAAAAGTTAATTTATTTCAGTTCTTCAATACAAAAAGTGAAACTCATATATTATATAGAGTCATTACACACAGAGTGATCTATTTCACGTGTTTATTTCTGTTAATGTTGATGATGATGGCTTACAGCCAATGAAAACCCAAAAGTCATTATCTCAGGAAATTAGAATACTTTATAACACCAGCTTCAAAAAATTATTTTAAAATCAAAAATGTTGGCCTACTGAAGTGTACTGTATGTATACTACATGCACTGAATACTTGGTCGGGGCTCCTGTGGCATCAATTACTGCATCAATAACAATAATAATCTTTATTTATATAGCGCCAACATATTCCCCAGCGCTTTGCAGTTTAACAGTTTCAAAACACAAGTCATAAGTAATGTGGCGTGGTATGGATGTGATCAGCCTGTGGCACTGCTGAGGTGTTATGGAAGCCCAGGTTGCTTTGATAGCAGCCTTCAGCTCATCTGCATTGTTGGGTCTGGTGTCTCTCATCTTCCTCTTGATAACACCCCATAGATTCTCTATGGGGTTAAGGTCAGGCGAGTTTGCTGGCCAACCAAGGACAGTGATACTGTTGTTTATAAACCAGGTATTGGTACTGCTATCAAAGCAACCTGGGCTTCCATAACACCTCAGCAGTGCCACAGGCTGATCGCCTCCATGCCACGCCACATTGATGCAGTAATTGATGCAAATGGAGCCCCGACCAAATATTGAGTGCATTTACTGAACATACATTTCAGTAGGCAAACATTTTGGATTTTAAAATAATTTTTCAAGCTGGTGTTATAAAGTATTCTAATTTACTGAGATAATGACTTTTGGGTTTTCATTGGCTGTAAGCCATAATCATCAACACTAACAGAAATAAACACATGAAATAGATCACTCTGTGTGTAATGACTCTATATAATATAGGAGTTTCACTTTTTGTATTGAAGAACTGAAATAAATGAACTTTTTGATGATATTTTAATTTTGTGAGAAGCAGCTCATTCATGGATCATTGCAGCCATTATTGCCATCTATACCATCCTTTCTGTTTAGTTTTATTTTTTTGTCTGCTTGGGTCTCTTATTTCTTTTTTTAATGGTTTTTCAATAACGCTTTCTAATATTTTATATGTATTCCCTATCTGGCATTTTTTATTTCCGTCATTTTCTATTTGCGTTAATATCTTAGGACAGGATATTTTGCTGCTTCTTCGCTCTGTAGGTTTAGCAGTTTTTAATAGTAAACTTTGCAAACAGTGAAATAAATGATCTATGGTGAAAAAAACACGTGAGGTGCAAAATATGTCCAATATTTCCCATAATATGACGCAGCGCATCATTAGGGTATGTTCACCATTGGCGTTAGTTCAGCACTAAGATTCTATCACAAGATTCCATTATGACATCACTGGTGATTCTTGGCCATTGTGACATCACAGCTCAGTCACTACTTCTAGAATGTACACTGGGTCACCGGCGCCATTTTTGGTTCTATAGTGACTGAGAGCATTTGCAATTTTTCACTATGGCTGAATTACTTTTGGAAAATCATCAGGTACAAGCACTGTGGGAGATTGTTATCAATAATCGCCCGGACATTGTGCTTCTACCACCCAATGGCGTCCTCAGCTTCACTCACCAGCTGGTGCTGGAGCTAGTAAGGGATTGCCTGAGGAAACACCGACAACGTCGTCTAACGTCAGAGTATCTGACGGATTTATGTCACAACATCAGGACATTACTTCTCCAGGTAAATGGCGGACGCTCTGCACAAAACTTCTCCATAATCACAGAGAATAATGGTGGGAGAGAAGCTTCTTCTTTCCTCCTATATAAAACACGACGAGTCCCCAGATATGGAGTCGTTGTATCTGCAGAGAGGAGCAGATGTCACATACAATGGCCGCCCCCATTATGTCCCTTCTCATAATCTCAGGATTTTATTTTTTTTTCTTTATAGGCTGAAATAAAATATCAAAATGGAGATTTGGCTTTTCTTAAAGAACTGGCCGAAGAAGTCCTGGGTGTAATAGAATGTCCGACCCGCCCATTGGATCAACCAGTAAGGACCCATCCAGGGTCATGCATAGAAATCATGGGCCCCATAGCAGAAGTCGACAAAATTGCCCTCTAAACACAGTATGATACCCCGGGGATTTCTAAGATACCAACATCCAGACGCTTAGTTTGATGACCCTACATTACCCCCCATTCCGCAAAGTATAATACCCCACAGTGACCCAGCACAGTATAATGGCCCTTACTCCTCTCCACACAGTATAATGGCCCCTGCAGAACCCTAATACACAGTATGATAGCCCCAACATAACCCTCCATATTGTATAATGGCCTCATCATAGACCTCTAAATAGTATAATGGCCAACGTATCGCCCCGTAAACTCTTTTAGGGCCCCGAAACAGGGCCCCCACTGTCAATTGCCAGCTCCCTCTTCCATCATTGCTTTCAACTGTATCTGAATCCAGGATGCGTAGTCTGCCACATTTACTGGTACGCCACTGGACTGGTACGCCACTGCACCTTCATCCTCTCTATCTTCTACAGATCACCAGTTACATATGGCAAGATCTGGTGTTACATTTTACAGGACTCCCTGTCAGTCCCTGGGTTTTGCTACCCAATCTAAGAGCATTATTATGTTTTGGGCAGAGACCCTGAATCCAGCGATGTATCACTTACTTTATTGGGTACAAAAATTGTGATAAAATCACTGTCTTCTATGCTGCAGATCTAGCAGTGCTCTGAATGCTGATCTCTGCATAACACCGCACACACCATTGATTGGCAGCTTTCTGTGTACACTGTGTATAGACAGAAAGCTGCAAATCATTGATGGGGGCAGGGTTACAGAGAGCAATGGGACTACATGACACAATATAGCTAGTCCTTTTGTGACATTCTTCTGCTGATAAAACACTGATTTTATTGAAATACCAGCACATGGCATATTAAGTAACATAGCTGGAATCAGGGTCTCTACTCCTACAACATGCTGCTCTTACATTACATAGAAAAACCTGCTGACAGATTTCTATTAAGTTCTTGCCTGTGTGATCTTTCATATTATCCAGAACTTTACAATAATAACGGTGTATAGAGGATCTCCCTTATATTACATCCATGAGGAACGTCCGGCTTGTATCGTCCCCTACATCGCATCAGTGTAAATCAGCTGGGACATAATATAGGAGAAGATTTTACATCCTGAGATGTTTTCCTGCAGCTTCTATATCTTAATATAATTTCTTATTCTTTTTTAGGACGTGATCAGATCATTGATCCCGGCACGAGAGCCGCGTATGAGCGACTATGAGACATCTAAACTGATCGGCAGTGGAGCTTTTGGGTGAGATTTCTGTTCCCATAATCCCCATTTCTCAGGGTTCCCTATGACAATGCTGCTGCCTCTGTGCTCTGCCATTCAGTGTTATCATAGGGAAACGATCAGAGTCCACATCACTGTCCACATCTCAATGTCACTATTCAGCTCAGTTATATACAGCTGAGCGACCAGATCTGTAACAAATCAGCCTGTAAGGAAAGGGATGATATAATACATTACACCCACCGGTCCTAGACCTTATCTGCTCTAATGCTGCCACCTCCACCTCAGCTTCCCCGTCCTCCGAACCGATCTTCTGAGTTTCTTGGCTCCCATTATGAAGCTTAGAATAATGATTGGCTGCACACGGTCACGTGAGGGGTGACACGATACTGACGCTAATGACATCTGCACCCCCACACTCCACCATGACCATGTGAGTCCGATCACTGGCCTCAGCAGCAGAAGGGAGGACAACCAAAGACGGGCGCAGAGGATGGAGGACTTGACTCCTTCACTCCCATTTATTCTGCCTTAGGGTGTGGAGAACATAATAAGCGTCTTCTTACAGCAAATAGAGAACTTTCAATTTACACCAATTTACAGTATATTTGGACTGAATCGTATCTACTGGTCGGTTATAGTGAATCTGCCCAAGATGAGTTTCGGTAGATTCTCTCATCTATAATGGGACCTGGGTGAGGGTCCGGCAGACGTGGCATTGTGCAGACCCCCATAGGTGATCTATGTAGTGTTATTTCATGGATTTCTAGTGATGGCCGGACTGCTGGTATCAAACATTACTACAAAAGATCATATAATGACTTGTATATACAGACTGTTAATAAGGGTTCATTATAAACCATGGATTCTCCTTCTCTCCAGGTCCGTCTACTAAGTGCGCCATAAAGAATCACAACAGATCTTCGCTATGAAGAAAATGGCCAAGCGGAACCTGGATACTCCACAGAAAGTAGAATGGGCCTATCTGGAGAGGGACATCTTAGCAATCGCAGATTGTCCCTTTGTGGTCTCCATGCTCTGCTCCTTCCCCACTAAATCTCACCTGTGTATGGTCATGGAGTATGTAGGAGGTAGGACACGTACATTGTATTATATTCAGCCCAGTCTGCTGACATCTTATCACCTCTCATATCAATAAGACTTGTCCTCGTGGACGGTTACATCCCCACACAGCATTTACTCACTTCTCATCATACATCGTGGTGATCTGCTGTATAAACCCCTCACCGGTCATATTTCCTTTCTTCTATAGGTGGAGACTGTGGGACCCTTCTAAGCACCAGAGGTCCTTTATCTGTCCCGTTGGCCCGCTTGTACTTTGCAGAAGCGGTCCTTGGTGTGGAATACCTGCATAGTTACGGTGTGGTGCACAGAGACCTGAAGCCGGATAAGTAAGTGAATACCTGTAGTGTAGTAAAGAGGGAGAGTTATCATTTATTATCTCACAGTCTGTGAGACTAAACCTATCTTCTCTTTCACAGCCTCCTGATAACGTCTTCTGGACACATAAAAATCACCGATTTCGGGCTGTCAAAATTTGGTCTAATGATATCAAACACCAACATCTACAAGGAATCAGCAGAGGACATCAGCAGAGAGTTCCAGGACCGTGAGGTTGGCGTTACTTACAAGAACTCAGCTAGTTCTTTATAAAACTCATCACAGTACTGTCTCTTCTCTACGTTCTTCATTTCTAGAGAACTTTTCTATTGATGCTATCTTCTTTCTTTGTGTTTTCATAGAGAGAACTTGTAATAACTACAGTATAGTTTCATCAATCTGATCTTTTTTTCCGTTGGTTTCCAGGTCTGTGGCACCCTATATTACACAGCCCCCGAGGTCATCCTGAAACAAGGCTATGGAAGACCTGTTGACTGGTGGGCAATGGGGATCATCCTTCATGAATTTCTTCTGGGATGTGTACCATTTGATGAAGATTCCCTGAATAAGCTATATAAAAATGGTCTTCTTGGTAAGTAGAATAATGTAATAATTTTTGACTGGTTATATTGGTTTAGTTATTTCTTTTGCTTTATATTGCAGTTCATTAAAGAGGTTTTATTTTCTATAATTTTCCATAAAACAGGAGACATAGTTTGGGATTGTGACGGCGCTCCTCCCCTGGATGCTCAGAACATCATCACTGAGCTGCTCAGAACAAATCCTGAGCATAGACTTGGGACAGGTAACAGAAATAATAGAGTTAATATTTAGTTGTTACACCAAGGACATATCGCTCATGTCTATGAGGATCAGCTCTTCTCTATCTGCTCTTCCAATTCTTGATCTCCGCACTAAGACTTTCAGCCATTTTCCTTCATGTCGGCTCAGTTATATCATTAGGTCAGATTATGATATACTGCTCAGATATGGAGCAGTGGCTGACAATATCGGCATCACTTTTGTTTTTCATTTTCCAGGAGGAGCATTTCAGATCAAGGATCATCCATTCCTTAATGACTTAGACTTTGACAACCTCCTAAGTCAGAAGCCGGAGTATGTCCCTCAGCTTTTATCAGGCATGGACACCAGCTGCTTCATCAGTAAGTAGAATGAGACGTCATATAGACTACGTGTCTGATTGTCTCCTATTCCCTAATATGTGACCATTGGTTCCCTTCAATATTAGTGATAAATGGAGACTGTGTTATACTGACAACCTCTAATAACACTTCATTACTTATGTCTTGTAGATAACTCTGATATAAACAACCAGCTGGTCTCACAGGATGAGGAGGACACTAGTGTGGACAATGAGAGTCTTGACTTTCTAAATTTTATGTCATCTTCTGAAAGGCATGCTAAAGTAAGTGTGTGATCAATAAATCCAAGTTAGGTAAAAAAATATTTAAGAGTAAAAACAATATTTCATATCTTATTGTTGTCCTCATTTAGCTCTCTACCACCGATATCGGGATGAAGAATGATGAGGAACCCAAGTCCCCTCCAGAGTGTACCTCAACATCCAACACTGACATCTCAGAAATGTGAGTAGATTATGGGGTCATTACTGGGAGCGCCAGGCTGATATATGTGCACAACACCAAATATAGGACATAAATACCGTAATATCACATGCAGCATCCACCACCCCATTGTTAGCATCATTGAGCTTTTGGCTTTAGAAGCCACTGGTGATAACAGCCCATGATTGCGGCCAGTCAAGCATTTTTAGTGCTGTCCCCCACACTGTAGGAGAGATGTAGTATTACATGCCAGACATTCTTGGTAGTTGTTTAACGCTCTGCTTTTTAAAACGTAGTTTACTTGTGATTTACACGTTTTTCTTCTTCCAAACAGGCAGAAAGAATCTGTTTCTGCATATGATAGAGGCGATGATATTACCATCTTGACATCCTCGTCCTCACTATCAGGTATGTCCATGTCTGCAGCACCAACAATGTGAATGTTGACTTCAAGATTCAAATATTTCCACATGGTTTTTCTGCGATTGTTCTCCTATGGTATCTATATTTCATGGATCCCAATTGTGTTGACCATGGGCCCATACTGAATCCCTATTTCTCTAATTTGTACAGGACTTTTTATGTTTTCCTTGAATGACTTTGTAGCATCCAGGAAACTAGAGATAAATAGCGACTGTGTTATACTGACAACCTCTAACAATACTTCCTTACCTATGTCTTGTAGATCACTCTGATAAGAGCAACCATCTGGTCACAGAGGATGAGGAGGGCAAAAGTAAGAATGAGGAGAATGTTTTCTTCCTAAAAATAACATCTTCTGAAAGTCTTTCTAAAGTAAGTATGTGATCAGTAAATCCAAAATATATAAAAAAAACCTCTAAAATAAAGGACCTCTAAGAGTGAAAAAAAATATTTAATATCTTTTTGTTATCCACATTTAGCACTCTACCACCACTAACGGGACGAAGAACGATGAGGATCCCAAGTCCCCTCCAGAGAGTAACGGAACGATGAACGATGAGGATCCCAAGTCCCCTCCAGAGATTAACGGGATGATGAACGATGAGGATCCCAAATCCCCTCCAGAGTGTACCCAAACATCCAACACCGACAGCTCAGAAATGTGAGTAGATTATGGGGTCATTACTGGGAGCTCCGGGCAGATATATGTGCACAACACCAAATATAGGACAGAAATACCATAATCTCACATGCAGCATCCACAGCCCCATGGTTAGCGGTCATTGTGCTTTTGCCCTTACAAAGTGCTTGTGATAACAGCCCATCATTATTGTAGCCGGTCATGCATTTTTCATGCTGCCCCCCACACTGTAGGAGAGATGTAGTATTACATGTCAGACATTCTTGGTAGCTGTTTTCCTCTCTGCTCTATAAAAGTTAGTTTTGAGCATTAGACCTTCCCCACTATGACAGTCACATGTCCTATTAGGCCTTATAGTCGGTGTTCTTATAGTGAGACAACCCCTTATACTGGGTTTACCTGTGATTTACGTGCTTTTCTTTTTCCAAACAGGCAGAAAGAATCTGTCCCCGAACCTGATAGAGACAACGTTACTACCATCTTGTCATCCTCGTCCACACTGTCAGGTATGTCCATGTCTGCAGCACCAACAATGGGAATGTTGACTTCAAGGCTCAAATATTTCCAGATGGTTTTTATAGAATACTATAGGTTTCCTATGTCATCCATGTTATGACAAAGCAGATCCTATAAGGACAAATCGTTACTGACTTTTTTTATTTTCTAATCAGAATTTCCAGCTCAGGAAGAAAGAAAATCTGCAACAAATCTGAGTAATGATACAGAAAAAACAGAAAAGGGGAAAAAGAGACGAGGTAAGTGTGAGAATCAGCTCCATGTTATGTGATGTCAGTGAGAATCATTCGTGTGGAGCAGATGTCATCTGTCAGTGATGGGATTGTCACATGTATGATGGCTGACATTAACCCCGGACCTCTGTGTGATAATATTCCTCTGCCGTCCGGCTACAGCGACTGCACAGTAGTATCATGTCATATGGAGTCCCATCACTTACATTATATTTACTTCTCTTCTCATAGGTTCCATCTTCCGCCGGACATTAGCATCCTGCCGGCGCGGATTATCCAGGGCTGCTCGCATATTTGCTTGTTGTTACTGTTGCCCTAGAACCATCTAAAGGACAGGAAACCTAAGCATCCAGCGCCCTGAAGACCAGCAGATCCACCATCAGCGCTGGAGTTGTATAGAAGGACCTTCACCAGCTACCTGTGACCACTGACTCTTATCCTTCTATCCTAATTTTCTTCTTTTATTCTTTATTTATGCCAGAAATTATAATTTAACATCTTTGACATTGCAAACCATCATTTACAGCAATGAAATAAAACATCATATTAAATGACTTCTGGATATGGCACGGACCCTCATTTATTGCACATAACCCAAACTACATAGCCCCATAATATAAAACAATGTAGGATAGATCTTCAGCTCACCTGGTTCAGCCTGCCCAGTCCTCCTTTCCATAATCTCGGTGCACGGAGTGGATCCATCCCCATCTGGGAGAAATGCTCAATGAAAAAAAGTTTTTTATAGTTCCAGCACACGATGTGAAAAAATTAAGAAAAGCCTTTATTTAATCCATAATTAAAAAATGCAATTCCAGTGATGATAAAAGCATGTGTAGGCTTACGCGTTTCGGATCATATTTGACCCTTAATCATAGCATAAAATACTGAATAAATGTTGCACTTATCAAGGAAAAGCAACCAGAGAAGGCTGCCTTGGGTAACACCCACCAAAATCAGCTGTGAAACTGACATCACTAATTCAAAGTTAACAATAGTACCTCACTGGTTTAACCCTATGATGCATTCATCTTATGCAAACATATTACAATGTGAATTCTCACTTAATAATAATCTGATGATTAAACCAAAAACAAACAAACTTCAGCCTCCCAAGTAGCTGGGATTAAAGGCACATACCACCGCACCCGGCAAAAGAAAAAAAAAAAACAAAAACATATTAATATAGATACATCAATTCATGCTTCAAATTTAATCCTGCTGGATATCTAGTATTAAGTTTTAGTATCCATCGAGCTTCAATCATCTGGAGTAATTTAATTCTATCGCCACCACGCCGAGGAGCAGGAACAAATTCCAAAGCACTTACTCGCAGGCTATTCAATTCTCCCTTATGTTCATGCAAAAAATGTTTAGAAGCCCCCGAAAGACTACGGGTAGTAATATTATTGATGTCATAAATGTGTTCTGACAATCTTTTTCTTATGCTACGACTTGTGGATCCTACATACTGTTTTCTGCATGTCGTGCAAAAGATGATATAAACACAGTAATCAGTGGCACAATTCATAAAAGTTTTGAGCTTAAATACTTGACCCTCATTACTTATAACAGACTTATTATTATTTATCATGAATTTACATAAACCACATAACTTCTGCCCGCATCTAAATGAACCTTTAGTAGATAACCATGTACAACCTATTTTATCTGTGTTCTCACTGAGTTCACTAGGAGAGATTATATTTCCTATCGTCAAAGATTTTTTGGGGACAAATTTGCAACCATTTTTCAAAATTTCCCTAAGACCGGAGTCACACTGGCGAGGAATACGGGAGAGTGAGAGGCGCAAAAAGCACGCATTAGACACGGACAAATGATTTTCTATGGGGTCACTCGCACCAGGCGTATATTTCTCCTCAGTATCCTACGCTCCGTGCCACTCGCAGCATGCTGCGATTGTCAGCGTACTACGCCCGTAGTACGCCAATGCAAGTCTATGGGTGCGCAAAAAATACGGATTACACACGGACCACACATGTGACTTGCGAGAAATACGCACCAGGTGTCTTTTAGAAACCCTGTCATAGGGCTCCATTATATGTCCATTTTGCAATGTCCATTCCCTACCAAGTTTGGTCGGCATGTAACTGATTTTTTTTTACTTTACCCATTCTAACCTGTACTATTTCTGTTGTTCGACAGCTTCCTGTCCACTGGCCTGTCTTATGCCGCCCTCCACCATGAGTTTCTCATTGGAAAGTCAACCATTTCAGGCATAGTGAGGTCTACATGTGCAGAAATCTGGACAAAACTCCATCAGGTGGTCCTACCCGAGCCCAGGATGGAAGACTGGTTAAGGATTTCAAGGGACTTTGAGGAGGACTGCCAGTTTCCAAATTGTATTGGGGCCCTGGATGGCAAACATATCAGGGTGCGTAAGCCGCCGAACTCAGGCTCCCAATTCTTCAATTATAAGCAATACTTTTCTGTTGTATTGTTGGCTCTGGTAGACCCTCAATACAAGTTTATAATTGTTGACATTGGGGCCTATGGAAGGACGGGAGACTCTAGAGTCTTCAATACTTCCATAATGGGTCGGCGGCTACGCACCAACCAGTTGGATCTCCCACCACCACGCCAGCTACCAGGCTCCCCCGAACAATCAGTCCCTTATGTCCTTGTGGCAGATGAGGCCTTTCAGTTATCACGTAATGTCATGAGGCCATATCCCCGGCGCAACCTTGACCACAGGCACAGAATTTTTAACTTGCGCCTATCACGTGCTAGGCGACTGGTGGAGTGTTCCTTTGGGATTCTTTGTGCCAAATGGCGGGTACTCCAGTCTGCCATTCAGTTGAGTGAGCAAAATGTGAATGAAGTTGTCAAAGCCTGTGTTGTTCTGCATAACTTCACCAGGATACATGATTGTTCCTCCTCTGATGGTGTTGTGCGCAGGCCGGACAATGTGCGCAGGGTGAGACCACCTATCATCCCTCAACATAGACCGCTCTCTGGCTTCAAAGTGCGTGATATATTCACGAATTACATTATCTCACCTGAGGGGGCAACTTCTTGGCAAGAGAATGCTGTGTCTATGTTATAATTTTTTTGTTTCAAAGTGGGTCTAAATATATATTACTCAAGCCCTTATGATTCTATGACTGTTTCATTGCATTGGTTGGTGTCTGTTAGTATGTTGTGAGGGATAGTGAGAAATCACACAGAGACGTTAACTAGAGTAGACAAATTTTTAGTTTTGCCTTTTTTTTTTTTTGGGTTTTGTTTAAAGGCAAACATAATTTTGCCATAACACAAATTTGGCAATGGCCAAAATGCCCCTTTGGGCCTTCTTTAACTTGGTGTAACATTAACATTACAGAAAAAAACTGCAACAACCATTATGCAATAACAACATTGCTGCATGCCTACATTAACCTTGATTAGGCAACAAAGGGTGAGCTCCATCACCAAAATAAAGTCAATAAGATAACACTCACATTTCCTCATAATGTTTTCCAATCATAGAAAGCTTCCACCATGACAGGCAAGGCTACCTCACATCTTTCACACAGATATTACCTGTCTGTAGAACAGACAATATTTAAGCATGCTATACTGGAAAGGATGAAAATACAAAACTCACTTGTTAAGACATAGAGAGAGCGTGATATTGTGAATGCTGGTCGCCTCAAATTGGTTTACTAGAGAATGCTAATAACAAAGTTGACTACTTAACTAAAGGCAAGCACGCCTTTCCTATGCAATAGCAAGTGATTAGTGTATTTTCATCCTTTCAGGTAACAGTATAGCGCATTTAAATCTTCTCTTTTATACACACATGTAATATCTGTGTGAAAGGCGTGAGGTAGCGTTGCCTGTCATGATGGATTGTTTCATATGTTTGGAAAACATTGTTTAAAAATGTGAGTGTTAAATTATGTTCCAAATGTTGGTGAAGGAGAACACCTGTTTTTTTGTCTAGATTAGAAGCACCAGTTACCTGTTACTGGACATCTCCAAAATTTTGAATCATAAATCCTCATATGTAGGGGAAGGGGAACGGGGAGGAACAGCCTGTGGGTGCTGCTGGACATTGTGGGCAACATCGCCCTGTGTGGGGCCATACTGTTGCCCATGATGCTGTTGTTGTCCAGCCTCCTGGGCCTGTTGGTGATACTGGCCAGAGTAATAATGATGATGGTGAGGGGCTTCTTGTTGGCTCTGGTAGGCCCGTGGCTCATACCCACCAAGATAGCCAGATCGTCCCCAACCAGGTTGGGACCAGCCTCCAACACTGGGTGGGTACAAGTGGCCATATTGGTGGGGTTGGCTTGATGAAGACATTTGGGGCTGCGGAATAGAAGGATGGGTAGGGGGAGGAAGGGGTTGAGGTGTTGGCCCACGTATTAGGGGCTGCTCAGACCCTGCTTGAGCAAGCATCTGTGTGGATGGTCTCATGCGCATTAAATTTCTTGGTGAGAGCTGCCACCTCTCCAGAAATTCAAACACCTCATATGGGGTATTGGGGGGGTGCTTGCATCAAGCAGGATCTGAATACACCCCCTAATACGGAGCCTGACCTCACGGGTAACGGCACGGAGATAAAGGGTGAGGCTACGTGCATAGGCCTCCTCACCATCATCTGTAGTGACTCTGGACAAGTAATTCAGCACCCCAGTGTCCACATTGGTCCTGCTCTCTTGAATGGTGACCTGGCGCCTTCTTCTTATTCGCCTTGATGCTAGAGCAGCCTGTGGGGAGGGCCTGATCTGGGCAGTTGGGCTGCTGCTCAAGTTGCCCATCTCTTCCAGGATGGGTGAGGTTGCAGCTGCAGACCGTCCTGGTGGTGTGTTGTGTAGGGCAGCCATTGTGTGTTCTGGTGAAGCCTCCTCTTCAGCCATCCTTCTTGTAGGGGGAGAAGATGGGCCAGCCACCTCATCCCCTACAGGATCTATAATGGGCTCTGCCTCTGAGGCCGTTCCTCGATCCGTAAGGTTGGATTGAGTTCTGTTATGAAATAGAACAGAGGCAAAAATACATCAATATTTTTGTCCCTGTAAAGTATTTGTGTAATGTTTTTGTGTCATGTGGTGTGAGGTATGTACTTACGGTCTCAGAGCCAGAATTGGGGCGAGGAAGTTCAGCCGGTCATAGTATATATATTTGCGCTTGACATGGCCAGCATCCCCACTCCTGGACCGCTGCTGGCGTTCCCGCCGGTACTGGTCCCGGATGCTTCTCCACCATTTCATCACATCTTCCACTGCAATGTGACAGGAAAGATTGTCAAAATCAGATATTTGAGAGGTCACATTTTCAAACAGTAGTCTAGGCATGGGGCCTTCTGGGGTGTGCGTTCTACCCATGGTGGCATATGTAATTGTGCCGATACCCAGGGTCTCATTAGCTCCCCTGAAACTAATTTTAGTGGCTAGGAGGATGAGGAGCTTGTGGCCTAACCCCTAATTATGGCTGTGTGAAGCCACGTGTCACATCCTAATGTAACGACCTCATGAGGCTAATAAAAGTACATGCACAGGAAGGGGGGAGCTGATTGTAGATTCCTTTTATAGTGCGCGCTAAGGTTAATTATATTTTTATGGTTGCACTTACGAATTTTATGCTGCTCATCACGTGGTCTGTCACCAAAGTCATGGTACATCTGGCGACAGATGCGCCTCCATGACGCCTCCTTTCTTGTGCGGTTCGCATAGTTTGCGTCGCGTGGGTCCCATATTTCTGGACGCTCCTGCACCAGCACAATTATCATCTCTACATTAATATATGTGGACGCCATGCTGCTGCTGTACTCCGTGGAGGCGTACTTCCTGGATGTCTGGTGCGCTTTTTGACCTCATTTGCATGTCTAGGCTTCCTGATGATGGATTGGCCCATTTCCTGTTCACCAGCCAAAAGACCTGCGTATTGCTCGCAGGTCACACGTGTGTTCCGTGTGTAATGCGTATTTTTTGCGCACCCATAGACTTGCATTGGCGTACTACGGGCGTAGTACGCTGACAATCGCAGCATGCTGCGAGTGGCACGCAGCGTAGGATACGGAGGAGAAATATACGCCTGGTGCGAGTGACCCCATAGAAAATCATTTGTCCGTGTCTAATGCGTGCTTTTTGCGCCTCTCACTCTCCCGTTTTCCTCGCCAGTGTGACTCCGGCCTAACCCCTGTGTTGTAACCTTTTTTTTATTATGACATCAATAATATTACTACCCGTAGTCTTTCGGGGGCTTCTAAACATTTTTTGCATGAACATAAGGGAGAATTGAATAGCCTGCGAGTAAGTGCTTTGGAATTTGTTCCTGCTCCTCGGCGTGGTGGCGATAGAATTAAATTACTCCAGATGATTGAAGCTCAATGGATACTAAAACTTAATACTAGATATCCAGCATGATTAAATTTGAAGCATGAATTGATGTATCTATATTAATATGGTTTTTTGTTTTTTTTTGGAGTTTTTTTTTTTTTTTTTTTTTCTTTTGCCGGGTGCGGTGGTATGTGCCTTTAATCCCAGCTACTTGGGAGGCTGAAGTTTGTTTGTTTTTGGTTTAATCATCAGATTATTATTAAGTGAGAATTCACATTGTAATATGTTTGTATAAGATGAATGCATCATAGGGTTAAACCAGTGAGGTACTATTGTTAACTTTGAATTAGTGATGTCAGTTTCACAGCTGATTTTGGTGGGTGTTACCCAAGGCAGCCTTCTCTGGTTGCTTTTCCTTGATAAGTGCAACATTTATTCAGTATTTTATGCTATGATTAAGGGTCAAATATGATCCGAAACGCGTAAGCCTACACATGCTTTTATCATCACTGGAATTGCATTTTTTAATTATGGATTAAATAAAGGCTTTTCTTAATTTTTTCACATTGTGTGCTGGAACTATAAAAAACTTTTTTTCATTGAGCATTTCTCCCAGATGGGGATGGATCCACTCCGTGCACCGAGATTATGGAAAGGAGGACTGGGCAGGCTGAACCAGGTGAGCTGAAGATCTATCCTACATTGTTTGATATTGTTACTGTCTGAACTTTTTTCGTGCTCCCTGGTTTATTAACGCTGAAGGAATTTTTTATCCTTCATCAATAACAGCGTTACAGCTGCCCATAGGAGTTATAAGTGTTTGTTGCACTCTCCTAATTCCCCTTTCATTTGAATTATATATTTTCTGATAAAATGGAAGTCACTTTCAAGGACACTTTATTCCTGAGTTTAAATGACAAATCCAAATTGGAAAAAGTGGCAAATATAGTCTCCAAAAATAAGGGAAATCCCAATATGGAAGGTCAGGCAGATTTAAGACATAACATGCAACAATTGGAAAAATTCTTGTCTACACGCCTGAGAACCTGGTGGGATCATATCATGCTTGAAAAGTATGTAGAAAATTTGATGATTCCCAGAGGACTGAGAATAAAAAAACAGTCTACTGTTCGATTTGATGAAGTTTTCCAAAAAGAATGGAATGACATTTTGACGGGATGTTCCCTTAAGCTTATGGAGCTTCTTATAGATTATGAACAAAAAAAAGTGAAAGATCTTGATTTAAAAATTAAAGAAATTGAAAATTCTTTGACAGAATCTTTTGATAATGCCACATATAAGAAACTGAGATCTGACATTATGGATAGATTGGATAAATTAGAGGACATTATTGTTGAAAATAAACAGAAAAAATATGAAAGAGATGTCAAAGATTTTGAGACCGGACATGTGTATGACTGGCGACCCCCGCAAAGACCTTATAGAAATTTTAGGTTTTCTAAGAAACCAAAATCTATTTTGAAAGGTCAAAGAGTTAATAGGATTTCAGAAGGTGGAGGAACATCACGAGTTACTTTCAGCTCCTCTGAACTTGAAACGACTGATGGAGAAATGGAAGAAGATGAAAATGATCGCTATAGTTCAGGGGAAGGATCTAGTGGGGCAAAAAACGGTGTAACCCCAAATATAGATCCAAATCAAAATCCTATAGAAGAGCGGGGCGTAAGCACAGAGTTAAAACACAGAAAATACAATTACAGAACGAGGTATCGCAAATAAATCAGTTTACAGTCCTAAATCAATCTGCATGTATCCTTACTAATAATGAATTGAAAGTACTGCGCAAAGGGCTCAATTTTGTGCCTAAGAATAATGGAGATTTTTTTTCTACAATTTTGGATGTCAACAAATTTGTGAGAAGATTAACTATCAAGAAACATTTTTTTGATCAGGATCAATCAGCTGCTGAAATCAACACTCCTCTCTTACCAGTTAATGAATATGCAGGACTTACCTTCAGAGAACAATTTGCCTTGACTGAACTTAATTCCTTATCTGATTCTTCACAAAGGGACAATTTTGTCAGTGACAATAGTGTGGTCTCTAGAGTGCCAAATGTGGATTTTTATCCCTTACAATCAAGAGTCCCCATTATCGATGAATTTCAGCTCTCTGTGGAACGGGAATTAAAATCTGTATTTTCTGATAATAACAAGGGGGATAATTTATCTAAGGGAGAAAGAAAAGCTCTAAAAAACATACAAAATAATCCAAACATTGTAGTGAAGAATGCTGATAAGGGGGGGATCAGTGGTAATATTGGATAAGACCCTATATGTAAGAGAGGTTAATAGTATTTTAAATGAAAGTCATGCTTACAAGAAAATAGATGGAGATCCAATGGAAACTATAAAAATTAAATTGGAAAAAATTTTACAAGAAGGATTTGATCTAGGCATTCTTAATTTAAAACAAAAAGAATTCTTATTACCAGTAAATCCCAAAATTCCCATTTTTCATGCCCTACCTAAAACCCATAAAGGGCTTTTTCCTCCTTTCAGACCTATAGTGTCAGGTGTGGATTCATTATTGGAAAGACTAGGTTCTTGGTTAGATGAGAGATTGCAACCATTGGTAGTTATGTCACCTAGTTATTTGAAAGACAGCAAACATGTGCTATCAGTAATGTCAAATCAGAATTGGGATGAGAATTTCATGTGGATGACTTGTGATGTTAAAACACTGTATTCTTGCATTCCACATAATTTAGCTATGCAAGCATTGACAGATCAACTAAATATATATTCCAATTATTCTGATGTAATGAAAGAATATATTTTAGATGTTACTCTATTTTTGCTTCAAAACAACTACTTTAGATTCTCCCGCCAGTTCTATGTGCAGTGTCAGGGTTGTTCCATGGGAGCTAAATTCTCCCCATCCCTGGCTAATCTGTACATGAACTGGTGGGAGTCGAAATTTATTTATTCTGAATTTAATCCTTATTCAGATTATATAGAACAATATTTACGATTCATAGATGATATTTTGATAGTGTGGAAAGGATCAGTTGACCTAGTGTCCAGCTTTAAAGATTATATTAATGATAATAATCTAAATCTGTCTTTCATAGTAGATACCAATAGGGATATGATTTCCTTTCTCGACATACAATTGGGTGGTGATAGTCTGAAGAAAAAAGTAGATTGTCAGCTTTTTCGTAAAAAAATTTCAGGAAATTCCATTTTGCATGCTTTTAGTCAACATCCACAACACGTGATTAGGAATATCCCCACAGGGGAATTTATCAGAGCCCGTAGGTGTTGTACCGATGACAGCAAGTATAAGGAAGAATGTGATAATATTAAAAAAAGGTTACAACACAGGGGTTATAATCTTAAAATGGTTAAAAAAAAGCTGAAACTAAAGCCAATGATAAAAGCAGAGATCAGTATTTATTCCAGTCGAAAAAATCAGATAAGAAAGATTTTTCTAATGAAATGATTTTTTCTACTACATATCATAGTAATTATTACAAAGTAATTAATGTTGTTCGTAAACATCTACCATTATTAACTACTGATAGTACACTTAGGGAAATTTTGAAAAATGGTTGCAAATTTGTCCCCAAAAAATCTTTGACGATAGGAAATATAATCTCTCCTAGTGAACTCAGTGAGAACACAGATAAAATAGGTTGTACATGGTTATCTACTAAAGGTTCATTTAGATGCGGGCAGAAGTTATGTGGTTTATGTAAATTCATGATAAATAATAATAAGTCTGTTATAAGTAATGAGGGTCAAGTATTTAAGCTCAAAACTTTTATGAATTGTGCCACTGATTACTGTGTTTATATCATCTTTTGCAC
The DNA here is from genome assembly GCF_039654945.1 of Dendrobates tinctorius. Taxonomy (NCBI): domain Eukaryota; kingdom Metazoa; phylum Chordata; class Amphibia; order Anura; family Dendrobatidae; genus Dendrobates; species Dendrobates tinctorius. The sequence goes on along the minus strand of NW_027362013.1, from coordinate 494,697 downwards.
GACATGCAGAAAACAGTATGTAGGATCCACAAGTCGTAGCATAAGAAAAAGATTGTCGGAACACATTTATGACATCAATAATATTACTACCCGTAGTCTTTCGGGGGCTTCTAAACATTTTTTGCATGAACATAAGGGAGAATTGAATAGCCTGCGAGTAAGTGCTTTGGAATTTGTTCCTGCTCCTCGGCGTGGTGGCAATAGAATTAAATTACTCCAGATGATTGAAGCTCGATGGATACTAAAACTTAATACTAGATATCCAGCAGGATTAAATTTGAAGCATGAATTGATGTATCTATATTAATATGGTTTTTTTTTTTTTTTTCTTTTGCCGGGTGAGGTGGTATGTGCCTTTAATCCCAGCTACTTGGGAGGCTGAAGTTTGTTTGTTTTTGGTTTAATCATCAGATTATTATTAAGTGAGAATTCACATTGTAATATGTTTGTATAAGATGAATGCATCATAGGGTTAAACCAGTGAGGTACTATTGTTAACTTTGAATTAGTGATGTCAGTTTCACAGCTGATTTTGGTGGGTGTTACCCAAGGCAGCCTTCTCTGGTTGCTTTTCCTTGATAAGTGCAACATTTATTCAGTATTTTATGCTATGATTAAGGGTCAAATATGATCCGAAACGCGTAAGCCTACACATGCTTTTATCATCACTGGAATTGCATTTTTTAATTATGGATTAAATAAAGGCTTTTCTTAATTTTTTCACATCGTGTGCTGGAACTATAAAAAACTTTTTCCCCATAATATAAAGTATACAACACGGTATTTTTTTGAGCACCGGAATGAGCTCTCCCACTAAATACAGAAAACCTATAAAGACAGATACAGGATCACTAGCCAAGGGGGCTGGAAAGATTTTCTTTATTACACAAATATCAAAATCAAATTTAAAAGATTGTCAGACATAAACATACATACAATAACCATACATGAAGCCTCCAAATGTAGAGCTAAAATGGTGCACTCAAAATGTATCCCAATATGAAGGTGAGAATCTAATCTAATAGGTAATTCATATCACATCAATATGATGGTTATATATATATAGTGGAATAATAATCCTACATATAAACTATCAACCTCTTGATAATTATAAAAATCTTATATAGACGAGTATCAATTAATAGAAGAATGTGTGCTGCATATTCCAGGGAAGTGATAAAAACATGTATAATGCAGCAAAGTGTGTACAGGACATATAGTAACAAGTGTTGAGCGAATGTGCTTGCCACTACTCGGTATTCACCCGAGTATCACTTTACACGGTGAGCACCGAGCATTTCTGGGATTACTCGGCGGGAACTCGGGTCTCCACCCAGCACTTTTGACGGACTTTAGAGACCCACTCACGCTGAAGGGATTGTCTGCCAGGCATTGAAGCGCCGCAGCCATCTTTGTTATGGTCATGCAGTGATTGGCTGGCCACACAGCATCATCAGGGGTATAAAAGACCGGATGCCGTCTTGCTCAGCGCATTCAGCTCCGGATTGAGAGAGTGTAGGGAGAGCGGCTGCCTTGATAGGGTCAGAATTGGGGATTTCTTAGTGAGTGTGGGGTCTACCATCCTAACTAATCACATCCAGGTAAACCAACAGTCCGTCTAAGAATTGATTCCGGAGAATATAGGTTCCAGTGTTAGGCAGGCAGGGTAGTGTACGTCGCTGTATACGCATCAGTGCCAGGCCTGCAGGCACTTTATGTGTGTATATAGATCATTGCATATATCAAGAGGGTCCATTCCCTTCCTGTGTTCTGGTTCTCCTACTGCTACCTGTGGGATATCTTAGCCGTATATAGCTAGCCCCAGGTGTAATTAGAATACAGGCCACACATATTTTGCTGTGGCATCTCCGTTCCGGCTCATATCTGTGCGTGCTCGAAGTTTGGCCAGTTTAACCCCTTCACCCCCAAGGGTGGTTTGCACGTTCATGACCGGGCCAATTTTTACAATTCTGACCACTGTACCTTTATGAGGTCATAACTCTGGAACGCTTCCATGGATCCCGGTGATTCTGACATTGTTTTCTCATGACATATTGTACTTCATGTTAGTGGTAAAATTTCATTCAAATAACTTGCGTTTATTTGTGAAAAAAACGGAAATTTGGCAAAAATTTTGAAAATTTCGCAATTTTCCAACTTTGAATTTTTATGCCCTTAAATCACAAAGATACGGCACACAAAAAACTTGATAACTAACATTTCCCACATGTTTACTTTACATCAGCACAATTTTGGAACCAAAATTTTTTTTTGTTAGGAAGTTAAAAGTTGACCAGCGATTTCTCATTTTTACAACACCATTTTATTTTTAGGACCACATCACATTTGAAGCCACTTTGAGGGGTCTATATGATAGAAAATACCCAAAAGTGACACCATTCTAAAAACTGCACCCCTTAAGGTGCTCAAAACCACATTCAAGAAGTTTATTAACCCTTTAGGTGCGTCACAGGAGTTTTTTTGAATATTTAAAAAAAAAATGAACATCTAACTTTTTTTCACAAAAAAAATACTTCAGGTTCAATTTTTTTTATTTTACCAAGGGTAACAGGAGAAATTGGACTGCAAAAGTTATTGTGCATTTTGTCCTGAGTACGCTGATACCTGATTTGTGGGGGGGAACGACTGTTTCGGCGCATGGCAGAGATCAGAATGGAAGGAGCGCCGTTTGACTTTTTCAATGCAAAATTGGCTGGAATTCAGATCGGACGCCATGTCACGTTTGGAGAGTCCCTGATGTACCTAAACAGTGGAAACCCCCTACAAGTGACCCCATTTTGGAAACTAGACCCCCCAAGGAACTTATCTAGATATGTGGTGAGAACTTTGAACCCACAAGGGCTTTACAGAAGTTTATAACGTACAGCGGTACAATTAAAAAATCATATTTTTTCCACAAAAATGATCTTTTCACCCCAATTTTTATTTTCCCAAGGGTAACAGGACCCTAAAAGTTATTGTGCAATTTTTCCTGAGTATGCTGATACCCCACATGTGGGGGTAAACCACTATTTGGGCGCATGGCAGAGCTTGGAAGGGAAGCAGCGCCATTTGACGTTTTTGGCTGGAATTGAGATCGGACATCATGTCGCGATTGGAAAACCCCTGATGTACCAAAACAGTGGAAACCCCCCACAAATGACACCATTTTGGAAACTAGACCCCCTAAGGAACTTATCTAGATGTGTAGTGAGAACTTTGAACCCCCAAGGGCTTCACAGAAGTTTATAACATAAAGCCGTACAATTAAAAAATCATATTTTTTTCCACAAAAATGATCTTTTCACCCTCAAATCTTATTTTTCCAAGGGTAACAGCACCCTAAAAGTTATTGTGCAATTTGTCCTGAGTACGCTGATACCCCACATGTGGGGGTAAACCACTATTTGGGCGCATGGCAGAGCTCGGAAGGGAAGCAGCGCCATTTGACGTTTTTGGCTGGAATTGAGATCGGACACCATGTCGCGATTGGAAAACCCCTGATGTACCTAAACAGTGGAAACCCCCCACAAATGACACCATTTTGTAAACTAGACCCCCCAAGGAACTTATCTAGATGTGTGTTGAGCACTTTGAACCCCCCAGTGCTTCACAGAAGTTTATAACGCCCGGGCGTGAAAATAAAAAATTCGTATTTTTTCCACAAACATGATCTTTTAGTCACCATTTTTTTTATTTTCCCAAGGGTAACAGGAGAAATTGGACCCCAAAAGTTGTTGTCCAATTTGTCCTGAGTATGCTGATACCCAATATGTGGGAGAAAACTACTGTATGGGCACATGTCGGGGATCGGAAGGGAAGTAGTGACGTTTTGGAATGCAGACTTTGATGGAATGGTATGCGGGTGTCATGTTGCCTTTGGAGAGCCCCTAATGTACCTAAACAGTGGAAACACCCACAAATGACCCCATTTTGGAAACGAGAACCCCTAAGGAACTTATCTAGATGTGTGGTGAGCACTTTGAACCCCCAAGGGCTTCACATAAGTTTATAATGCCTGTGCATGAAAATAAAAAAATCGTATTTTTTCCACAAACATGATCAATTATTCCCCAATTTTTTTATTTTCCCAAGGGTAACAGGAGAAATTGGACCGCAAAAGTTGTTGTCCAATTTGTCATGAGTACGCTGAAACCCCATATGTGGGAGAAAACTACTGTATGGACACACGTCGGGGCTCGGAAGGGAAGCCGTGCCATTTTGGAATGCAGACATTGATGGAATGGTCTGCGGGTGTCATGTGCGTTTAGAGAGCCCCTGATGTACCTAAACTATTGAAACTCCCCACAAGTGACCCCATTTTGGACACTAGACCCCCCACGGAACTTATCTAGATGTGTGGTGAGCACTTTGAACCCCCAAGTGCTTCACAGAAGTTAAAAACGCTCGGACGTGAAAATAAAAAAATCATTTTTTTCCACAAAAATGATATTTTTGCCCCCAATTTTTTATTTTCCTAAGGGTAACAGGAGAAATTGGACCCCAAAAATTGTTTTGCAATTTGTCCTGAGTAGGCTGATACCCTATATGTGGGGGTAAAATACTGTTTGGGCGCATGGCAGAGCTTGGAAGGGAAGGAGCACTATATGACTTTTTCAACTCAGAATTGGCTGGAATTGAGATCAGACGCAATGTTGCATTTGGAGAGCCCCTGATGTGCCCAAACAGTGGAAACCCCCAATTCTAACTCCAACCCAAACCCCAACACACCCCTAACCCTAATCTCAGCCCTAGCCCTAGCCCTAACCCAAGCCCTAACCCAAGCCCTAACCCTAGCCCTATCCCTAACCCTAGCCCTAATGGAAAAATGGAAATAAATACATTTTTTTAATTTTATTTTTCCCTAACTAAGGGGGTGATAACGGGGGGTTTGATTTACTATTTATGGCGGTTTTTATGTTTGGCAGCTGTCGCACGCTAAAAGACTCTATTTATTGTAAAAGTAGTTTTTGCATCAGCACATATTGAGAGCTATAATTTTTCTGTATTTTGACCCACCGAGTCATGTGAGGTCTTATTTATTGCGGGACGAGTTGACGTTTTTATTGGTACCATTTTCGGGCACGTGACATTTTTTGATCGCTTTTTATTCCGATTTTTGGGAATGAACAAAAACCAGCGTTTCATGAATTTCTTTTGGGGGGGTGCGTTTACACCGTTCCGCGTACGGTAAAATTGATAAAGCGTTTTTATTCTTCGGGTCAGTACGGTTACAGCGATACCTCATTTAGGTTGTTTTTTTATGTTTTGTCGGTTTTATGCAATGAAAACTATTTTATATAAAAAATAATTATTTTTGCATTGCTTTATTCTGCGAGCTATAACTTTTTTATTTTTTCGCTGATGATGCTGTGTGGCAGCTCGTTTTTTGCGGGACAAGATGACGTTTTCAGCAGTACCATGGATATTTATATGCGTCTTTTTGATCGCGTGTTAGTACACTTTTTGTTTGGCGGTATGATAATAAATCATTATTTTTTGCTTCGTTTTTTATTTTTATTTTTTAAGGGGTTCGCTAAAGGGGTTAACTAATGGGACAGTTTTATAGGGCGGGTTGTTACGGACGCGGCGATACCTAATATGTGTACTTTTATTGTTTTGGTTTTTTTTTTATTTTCAAAAAATGAATTTATTGGGGAATATTTTTTTTTTTTTTACTAATTTATTTGGCGATTTTTTTTAAATTATTTTTACACTTTTTTTTTTTTTTTACTTTATTACATAGTCCCAGGTGGGACATCACTGTCCTGTGACAGATCGCTGATCTGTCACATCACAGATCACTGTGACAGATCAGCAATCTGTCACAGGCATTGAAGAAGACTTCCTCTTACCTGCGCTTTGCAGGCACTGAGGAAGCCAGCTTCCTCCAGACCCCCGAAGGCCCCCATCGCCATCTTGGATTCGGGGGCCTGGAGGAAAAGAGCCCCCGGCAGCAGCGCTGCACATTGCGCTGCCGTGGGGGGCTCAGGGAAGCACGGAGGGAGCCCCCTCCCTGCCGATTCTTCCCTTTAACTCCCGGTACACCGCGATCATGTTTGATCGCGGTGTGCAAGGGGTTAACGTGTCGGGGGCGGCTGACACATTGTGCCGGGTGTCAGCTGTGATAATCAGCTGACACCCGGCCGCGATTAGCGGCGCTCACCACGTGGGCGCCGCTGATCGCGGTAGACGTACTATCCCGTCCATGGGCATAGGGGTCCGGGTCCCATGGACGGGATAGTACGTCGGATGTCAGGAAGGGGTTAAGGCTGTTATCTTTTTTTGGGCGGCCTGTCACTTTTGGTTAAATACAGTAGTATTTAGCCAAAAAAAACCAGGCCTCACATTTAATGTAGTGGTATCTCTGTGTCAGCTCATATCTTTGCGTGCTCAATAATTTGCCAGTGTAGGGCGCTTTTCTTTATTTTTCCTGGGTGAAACTGTACTTATATACAGCAGTAGTTAGGCCAAAAAAAAAACAGGGCATACATTTGTCGTAGTGGTATCTCCTTGGCAGCTCATATCTGTGTGTGCTCAAAGTTTTTCCAGTCTATCTCTAACACGCCTCATACATCCGTGTGCCAAAAATTGACGCATTTTAGACCTAAATTCTCTTTTTTGGCCAGTCTGTCACTCTCGTTATATCTAGCAGTCCTTTGCATCCACCAAAAAACAAAGAAACATATTTGACAGTGTGGTATATCTGTGACACGCCTCATACGTCCGTGTGATAAAAATGTGTGGAATTTAGGCCGGTGCTCCAGTGATTTCCTGTCTGGTACTCAAGTTATATACAGCACTATGTTGCATTATTTTAAAAAACAGGCCACATTTTACAGCGGGGTCTATCTCTGACATGCCTCAAACATCCGTGGGCCAAAAATGGAGGCATTTTAGGCCTAAATTCCCTTTTTTGGCCAGTCTGTCACTCTCGTTATATACATGCAGTGCCTGGGCTGACAAACATTTCCCATGGGGGCTACAGTTTTTAAAAATATACTATGGGCATCATAGACACCATTGCCAAAAATTGGACTGCCTGTAGCAGCACAGAACACGTTAACCCTGGTGATTTATTGGCAGAGAATGAGGAGACATAATGATAAATCATACTGAAATCAAACAAATAAAAAATGTGAATCCACCTATAAAAGCAAAAACAAAAGGGAGGGGCGAACACAGGTTCATAGATATGAAGCCAGAATGTGCCCAATGAGATATGTTTGTCCCTAGCAACAGCTCAAAGACAGGGATATAAATTAAAATATAATATAATAGTATTTCAATATTTTTATATTGTAGAGGTATACACTAGGTCCTTAGAGGATGGTCCAGACATAGTAAAACTGGAAAATATAAGAATAAATGGGAAGAATAAACGTACATCTCATTTTTATGACAGTTCCCCCCTGGGGGAGTAACATTTGTTTTGGTTTCAAATTAGTAACGGGCATCATACAAACACCCTTGCTCAAAAATTGAGTGACTTTTGCATCACGGAATACGTTCACCCGGGTGTTCTACTGGTTGTGAATGATGAGAATGAGGATAAGGAGGAGGATAACACCAAGTAGACCAAATCATGAAGCGGATGTGTGGTTGTGAAGAGGTGCATGAGAATACACCTCCACAAAAAAGACAATGTATTTGAGGTTATGTTTCGATGTTTTCTTTCGGTGGTGTACAGAAGTCTTTCCCAATCCAGGCCTTGCTCATTTTTATAAAAGTCAGCCTGTCAGCATTGTCAGTTGACAGGCGGATGGGCTTATCTGTTATAATTCCACCAGTGGCACTAAAAACCCCTCTGACAGAACGCTAGCAGCAGGGCAGGCCAGGACCTCCAAGGCGTAAAGAGCCTGTTCATGCCACATGTTCAGCTTGGATACCCAATAAATAAAAGGCACAGAGGAATCTCGGAGGATGTTTGTACGATCTGCAAGGTACTCCCTCAGCATCTTCCCAAACATTGCACTTCTTGTGCCAGCACCCCTTGCCTCTGTGCCGCCACGATGGGAGGGTCTGAGAAAAGTGGCCCAGAACTTTGCCATTGTTCCCCTGCCTGAGCTGGATTGTACTTCTGTCTCCGTCGCTTGGACTCCTTGGTTGTACAACAAACTCTGACGTCTGCTGCCAGCGTTCTCACATGGGAATATTTTCAGTAATTCCGCTACAAGGGCCCTCTGGTACAACAACATTTTTGTACACTTCTCTGCCTCTGGAAGAAGAGATTGAAAGTTCTCCTTGTAGCGTGGATCTAGTAGTGTCACCACCAGTAATGAGTGTCACCAAAAATGTTTATAATGCGAGGGTCAAGGGAAACGCAGCGCAACATAAAGTTAGCCCAATGAGTCCCAGACTCTTAACAGGCAACACTTCCGTGTCCTCGCCCCAACAGGATGACTGATCATGCTGTCCTGCTCCTCCTTGTCCTCAGGCCTACAACACTTACAACGAATCTCAGTAAGATCAGAGTACAAACATTGTTGTAAATACCTTCTTGTAAATACACCCCTGTAGTTTTAAGATCCCCCACCTAATTTTAGATTGTAAGTTGTCACGAGCAGGATTGTTTTGTTTGGGTTGAATTATTATCATCGTTGTTGCTTACTGTAGATTGTAAGCTGGCATAAGCAGGGTAGTTTTATTTGGGTTTAATTATTTGATTATTGTTATCCTTGTTATTTAGGACTGTTGTGTTTGAAACTGTTAAGCTGTAAGTATGTTTTCGCTCTATAATAACTTTAAAGCTTCAAATTAGAACTCAGAAAAGCAGGATGGAGACATTAGTTATGTTGTCTTTGACGCTCACCCTCTTGGTGGATTTCTCAAAGTTTTGGAGGATGGCACACATGTCAGACATCCATGTCCACACCTCATATGCTATGTGTGAAGACAGAACAGAATACCGACAACATTGTTGATGCTGGTAGATTAGTCACCAACTGCCCTCTTCTGCTCAGAAATCCTTTCCTACATCTGCAGTGTTGAGTTCCAAGACCTGGGGGCATCACACACCAGTCAGTGAGCCAGAAGTAGCAAGCACTGTTGAATCACGGCAATGGCGGATGAAGCTGTAGCTGACTTTCTAAAATGGGTATTTAGAGCTTTGTATTTTTACCAGCAGATCTGCCAGCTCCATGTCGCTTTTCAAAAAACATTGACCAATTTGGTTAAGCGCATGAACCAGGCATGGCAAGTGTGTGAGATCTCCTCGCCAAAGAGCAGCCATCAGGTTCCACCCGTTGTCACACACAAACATGCCTGACTGTGTTTTCACCAGTCTCATCCACAAATATGCCTGCTGTTTCATAGGTGTCCACAACTTTACAGCATTGTGGTTTTTTCCACAGAAGCATATTAGCTTCAGCACAGCCTGTTCCCACTTTGATTAGGCAGTGCTGCCAGCTTGAGATTGATGTGCTACCTTTTTGAGCTGGAGGCTGAAGAGGAGACGAAGGGGGGCAGTGCACTATGCACCCAAAGCGCCGACACTGTGTAAAAATGCAGCAAACAGACCCATTGACCTAGTGGCATGGGGCCAGCTTAAGATAAATCGGGCAAGACATCAAAGATTTTTGGCGTGGACAAGCAGCGCATCGGAGGCTGAGTAGCGTGCTCCGTCCTTACAGCAGTGGCTGTTATGATTGGGTCATCGAGGAGGAAAACAAGACTAAGCTAAGCCACAGAAAACCAGAGAGGTTGGTAACTAAGCGGATTGCAGACCCCTGATCCTATCCACACAACTAGCAGTAGCCGTGGAGCATACCTACGATGATTCTAGATGCCTCGACACAGCCGGAGGACTAAATAAGCCCAAAACAAGAAAAGGGAAATTTAAACTGCCCCAGAGCAGACCCCAAAGGAATAGACAGCCCCCAAACATATATTGCCGGTGAGGCAAGATGATAACAGAAACACAGGTAGGAAAATAGGCTGAGCAAACTATGGGGCCCACACTAACTAGAAAGGACAGGAAAGGAAAGATGCTGTCTGCAATCATGCCAAAAAACCCTTCAAAAATGTCCAACACCTCTAATAGCAAAAAAACCTTGAAGTCACTAGACTTCACCCATTATATCAGCACTCTAATAAGGGACAAAAAGCAACCTGGCACAAACAGTAACATAAGAATGGAAATTCAGCACAGCCCCAGCCGGGCCTGGCTGAGCACACAAAACCAAATCAAATGTGAACAATAGCAAAAAACACTTAGCTTGAGAATGTAGGGACTGAACTGGAAACTAAGACCTCTGGAGGCAGGTAAAATCACCAGCATGGATAGAGGGAGTCGGCTGTCTTAAATCCAGTCAGAGACTCCAGATGTCCAATCGTCGTCCTCATTATCAGGTGGCAGGTCTCTGTTAATTAGATCAGCTTCATTACCTCCTGCAACCACCAGAGGGAGCCCGGAAAGAGAACTCACGACTCCTCTGTCAATGCAATCAGCTCCAACACCCTCACCAGCAACCAGAGGTAGACCAGAAAGTGAATTCACAACAGTACCCCCCCTTTGAGGAGGGGTCACCAAACCTTCATCCACGCCACCAGGCTGATCAGGATGGGCCCGGTGAAAAGCACGAACCAATCTATCGGCATGAATGTCAGAAGCAGAGACACAAGCATTATCCTCCTGGCCATATCCCCTCCATTTGACCAAGTCCTGGAGTCTCCTTCTAGCCAAGCGAGAATCCAATATTTTCTCTACTTCATATTCCACATTGCCTTTAACCAATACAGGGTCAGAAGGCACCGCCATGGGAACTACTGGCTCAACAAACCTCTTCAACAGAGATTTATGAAACACGTTATGGATAGTGTTGAGCATTCCGATACCACAAATATCGGGTATCGGCCGATATTTGCGGTATCAGAATTCCGATACTGTTATGATTCCACCACATGGCAGGGGAAGAGGGTGCCACTGAGCTCCACCCACCACTGACCCTACCTACTTGCCGGTCCCACCCTAGCCGGTGGGCGACAACTGGGTGGCGGTCCCTACCTCAGCGTAAGTGCAGGGAGCTACAGTGAGGGTAAACCGAGGGTGGAATGAGTGCAGGACAACCTAAGGGAGACAAGCAGCAGCAAGGAGGACTCCTAGAGTGAAACTAAAGAGTGAATGAACCTGAAGGGTAAAACCACGAAACCCCAAGCTAACACAAAAAATACTAAGATTTCAGCAAAGACCAAAGCGGAAAGCTGGAGTCCCAGAAGTACTCAACGAAAGAGAGACCGGGAGGCTGTCAGAGGTTGTACCGGACAGCGCTGTAGGGAAGACAGGAATCTGTACCACAGAAGAATCACCGGCAAGGAGTGAGAGCCCTGTGGAGTGCTAAATAGGAAAAAGGCGGGACATAAGCACAGGAAACAGTGAAGCAGCCAATCACCAGAACGGAGAAAGAACAATGAACGAAAAAGAACTAGTTGAACAGAAACAGTATATTAAGTATGGTTGTGTGGCACAGCAAGTAAGGCAGCGAGACTTCCTGTGGAACACAGACTAGACCCCGGTACGAATCCTGACATTACCCCCTCCTTTATGAGGGGCCCCTGGACCCTCACACAGGGAAGGCTTCTCAGGAAAATTGATATGGAACCTCTTACATAACCTGGGAGCATGAACCTCAGAATGAGACACCCACAACCACTCCTCAGGGCCATACCCCTTCCAGTCCACCAGGTACTGCAGGACCCCACGAACTTTCCTGGAATCCAAGCTCTTTTTTACCTCAAACTCGGGGTGACCAAGTACAACAACAGGAGCAGGAGGTGTGTCAGCCGGACAAACTGGAGGTACATAAGGTTTTAGGAGAGAGACATGGAATACCTTATGCACTCTCATCGCCTGGGGGAGATCCAATTTGACAGAAACAGAGTTGATTATCTGAGATATTTTAAAAGGACCAATGTACCGGGGAGCCAGTTTACCAGAGGGGACTCTTAGTTTCAGATTTTTAGTAGAAAGCCACACTTTCTGCCCAACTTCAAAGGAAGGACTTCTCCTCCTTTTCATATTAGCAAAGTGGCATTGTGACTCATGAGCCTTTTTGATGTTGCTTTGGACTTGCTCCCAAACTGACCGCAGATCAGAGGAAACAATCTCTACCTCAGGATTGTCCGAGGGGTCCTCAGAGAAAGAGCTGGATTTAGGGTGAAATCCCATGTTGCAGAAGAAGGGAGATATCCCTGTGGAAGAGTTCACCCTATTATTTATGGCAAACTCTGCCAGGGCAATAAAAGATGCCCAGGTCTCTTGCTTATCAGCCACATAGCAACGTAAGAATTGTTCAAGGGCTTGATTGGCCCGTTCTGTCTGCCCATTGGTCTCCGGGTGAAAGGCCGATGAGAAAGCAAGGGAAACGCCAATCTTACTACAGAAAGCTCTCCAGAATTTGGAGACAAATTGGGTACCCCTATCTGACACAATATTAGAAGGAATTCCATGCAGCCGCACCACATGATTTAGAAACAAGGGGACCAATTGCTTGGCGGATGGCAATTTGGGTAAAGGAATAAAGTGCGCCATCTTACTAAAGCGATCCACCACAACCCACAAGGTAGTCATTCCCAGGGAGGAAGGTAAATCAGTAACAAAGTTCATGGAAAGATGGGTCCATGGCTTGGAGGGAACAGGTAGAGGACATAGTTCACCCAAAGGCCGTGAGCGGTTAACCTTAGACCGGGCACAAATGTCACACGCCTTGACATAGGCAGTGGCATCCCGGCGTAAAGTCGGCCACCAAAAATTTCTGGAGATTGACTCCATAGTACCAGAGATACCAGGGTGACCTGAAAGAGGAGAGTTGTGGTGTTCATTCAGCAGTCTCAAACGCAAATGACAGGGAACGAACCATTTATTATCAGGAGAGCCGGACGGAGACAAATGTTGAAATTGCTTAACTTCAGCAAACAAATCAGAGGAATTAGCAACCAAAAATACTTTATCAGGTAAAATGGGAACAGGTGGGATGTTTGACGGTTGTTCAGGCAAGAAGCTTCTAGATAGCGCGTCTGCTCTGGCGTTTTTGCAGCCGGGTCTGAAAGAAATCACAAAATTAAAACGTGAAAAGAACAACGCCCACCTTGCCTGTCTTGGATTAAGCCGTTTGGCCGTTTTGAGATATTCAAGATTCTTATGGCCGGTGATTCTGTTATGATTCCACCACACGGCAGGGGAAGAGGGTGCCACTGAGCTCCACCCACCACTGACCCTACCTACTTGCCGGTCCCACCCTAGCCGGTGGGCGACAACTGGGCGGCGGTCCATACCTCAGCGTAAGTGCAGAGAGCTACAGTGAGGGTAAACTGAGGGTGGAATGAGTGCAGGACAACCTAAGGGAGACAAGCAGCAGCAAGGAGGACTCCTAGAGTGAAACTAAAGAGTGAATGAACCTGAAGGGTAAAACCACGAAACCCCAAGCTAACACAAAAAATACTAAGATTTCAGCAAAGACCAAAGCGGAAAGCTGGAGTCCCAGAGGTACTCAACGAAAGAGAGAACGGGAGGCTGTCAGAGGTTGTACCGGACAGCGCTGTAGGGAAGACAGGAATCCGTACCACAGAAGAATCACCGGCAAGGAGTGAGAGCCCTGTGGAGTGCTAAATAGGAAAAAGGCGGGACATAAGCACAGGAAACAGTGAAGCAGCCAATCACCAGAACGGAGGAAGAACAATGAACGAAAAAGAACTAGTTGAACAGAAACTGTATATTAAGAATGGTTGTGTGGCACAGCAAGTAAGGCAGCGAGACTTGCTGTGGAACACAGACTAAACCCCGGTACGAATCCTGACAGATACTGAGTTCCCAAACTTTTTGCATATCGAATACCGAAATTGGAAGTTCCCATAATGCTATGAGCCAGTTTGATTTGATTCAGCCAATGAGGAATCCTCAGAAGTGTGGGCACATCCTGTTAGGCATGTAGGCATGTTAAGTAATGGCATGGCTGTGATTGGCTGCTGAAATGATGTCATAATGCACTATAAAAGCCGCCGCTGCCATTTAGGATTCACTCTGCTGTGAATTCAGTTAGGGACAGGCTGCTGTTCAAGACTCTGAGGGACAGTTAGAAATAGCGATTTGCTAAATAATATTGTGCTTTACCCAGGCTACATTATCAGTCACTGTAGCTTTCTTTTGCCTTGCAGCGCTGTTCACAGCTTTCTGCAAGGTCTGTGTGTGTGCAGCTCATGCTGTAGTGTGCACTGCACCATCTCTGGTTGTAGGCCGCTCAGCGTGCATCACTGCCTCATACATATTTTTGTTTTATTGCTGCTCATTTTTCATTAATTCTCCTATTAGTGTGCATCCATCCGTATCCATATACGTTGGTTGCAAACCCTATAGGAGTAGACAGCGGAGCCTTTCTGCAGCCTTTCAGTGCTAGTGCCCAGTTCTCTGCACTGTTCACGGCTGTCTGTGAGGTCTCTGTGTGTGAGTGCAGCTCACGTTGTAGTGTGTTCTGCAGCCACCTCTGGTTGTAGTCCGCTCAGCGTGCGTCACTGCCTCATACGTAGTCCTTTTTTTGTTTTATTGTAGCTCATTTTTCCTGATTTTTTTATCCTATTAGTGTGCTTCCATCCATATCCATCTACATTGGTTGGTTGCAAACACTATATAGGAGTAGATAGAGGAGCCTTTTTGCTGGCTTGTGCCCTGCAGCCGCTGCCAGATTAGTATTAGCCTATTTTTTGGAGCCTGATCTTTTGCATTGTAGGTTACCTTCCTGCATTGTAATAGCTCCAAAAAGTTTGTGATACTATCGCTTTCACATCTTTAGTCACATCCTTTTCGTTTTTTTTTAAAAAAAAAAACACGTAAATAGAGTTCACCAAACACTCCACTTGACAGTTGTGTAGGCCACATTAGCTCATATTAAAGTGTAGTCCACACACTTTATAAGATTAGTGTTTCTTATACATGTTAGCAGCTGTTCAGAGATAAGCACACTAAGCCCCCCTTTGTACTTTTCTGCCTATCTTTATCAGTCTACCAAGATGAAGAAGGCAGGGAGTATGGCACGTGGTCGTGGGCGTGGAGATTCAGCAGGGAGAGGACGTGGGGATTCTGTGCCTGCTGCTGGCACCAGTGACTCAGCATCCCCCAGTTTTACCTGGCAACAGTCCTTTATGCGCAGCTTTGTAGGACCTCGCCGTACCCCACTGCTCCGGGACGAACAAATTGAAGCCATTGTCGGATGGATGGCAGCTAACGCATCGACTTCAATGACTTCCACATCCTCTCAGGGCCAGAGCCCTGAAGAGCAACTGGGTTGCCCTCCCAGGGCTGTGGTGTACTCTGTACCGGGCCGGTGTCAGCGGGATGTGTCACAGCAGCGGTGACCCGGTCCTTGGCCCTGGGCGCCCATGTAACAGGGGAGATTGAATAGTGGAATGTAGTTAGATGAATAGTTCATGACGCCACCTGTGGTGCTCGGCAAGGGGGTGTTGAGCCGACGCTGCATGCAGATCCGCTGGGACTGATGGTATGGTGCAGTAAAGATGTAAAAGCTCCCCACAGGTGAAGCTGTAGTCCCAGGGCAGTGTAGATGTGGTTGGCACGGGGATGTAGCAGTGCGAGAAAGGTAGGAAGCAGACAAGACACAGCGGGGTGCAATTTCTGTACCTTTACTTGATAACTGCAGTCCAGGGTCCTGATTACAGATGGTAACGGAGAAGGCTAGCCTGAAAGCAACTCAGGGTTTCTCTCTCAGCAGAAGGGCTGTGCAGTCTCCTTTCCTAGCGCTTACTTAAGGGATCTCCAGTACTGAGTTACACTGAAGTTCCTCCTGTCAGATGTTCTCAAGAACCTTACTTCCACGGCAGACAGCTGTAGCCTATCTCGGGAACTCCTTTCTCGTGAGTCCCGGCTCACTATCCAAGCTGCTGTTGTGCCCTCAAGTCTTAGATGGGAATAGGGCATTTACAGCCCCCTACTCCTCTGTTGTCTGTTGTAGGACCGTTAGTATCCATACAACCGTGGAGACCAGGCTCCAGTTCATGCGTTCTCACTCGAGATGAGCTCTTCCTCTCAGCTCTATCTCAGTGCTCCTTCCACACGTCTGCACACTTCACCCTCCACAGACTAACTGACTCCTCCTTCCTCTTGGCCCTCAGAGAGCACTCCTCCCCTTAATTCCGGTTCAGAGTCCCCCCTGCTGGCCTGGAGTGGAACTGTGTTGCATGCATAGATTGACTGCGAGAGAGACCCATCATTGCCTCCAAGCCTGGCATTACCCTCCCTTGGAGGAAGGCAAAGCCAGTGTGGTGGCCATACTCCTGGGGGTGCCATATTCCCCCCTAGTGCAAGTCTGCACTCCTTGGCTGAACAAAACATGAAAACATACAAACAGTTAAACAATAATAATTGTACGAGATTTTAAAAATGAAAAAGTTGCAAAGGCCAAGTGCTTCAAAAATGGTCCTATGATGATAAGTTCAAGCATCATTGTCCATGTCATGGTATCTGGAATTTTGGTCTGACAAGCGAAGGCTTAACATGGTATCTGAAATTTTGGTCTGACAAGCGAAGGGTTAATGGTTGGAGCCTCTCTTTGGTCTCAGGGAGGGTATTTATGGCCACAGGCGAGCAACCTTCCCTGTTGTTTTATACGTCATACTTGAGTGTGTCCGACCCTGCCTTTGCTAAGTGCCTCTCGCCTGTTTCCGTGTTTGTGGTGTGTATGACCTGGTGGTCTGGATTTTGTTTTTTGTCTCTAGGCTTCCTGATTTGGTACCATCCTGCTCGACCCGTGTTCTGACCTTTGGCTCCCCTAGACTACTCTCTGACTTTCTGATTTTGTACCGTGCAGCCGACCCGTGCCTGACCTCCTGCTTCCCTGACCATTCTTGCTCTGCCTGACTCTGTACCGCATTGATTCTCCTGTGTATGACTTCTGGATTGCCCGACTATCGCTACTGTATAAACCCCTGGCTCTCTGAGCCCTCTGCCTGTCACTTCAGTGTCCCTGCGATAAGCTCCGCCCCCTCTGACATCACATGTCACGTGGTGCTAGGTCCTGCAGCCTCTGAGTGCTTCTGCAAGCACTCCGCCCCTTCCACAGGTCCTGCGACCTCCCAAGCTGTGCTCCTGCACTGCTCCCTCTGACAGCCCCGTGGACTGAGTTCCTTCCCCAACACCGGGACCGCTGACCGGTCACGCTACACTCCTGCAGATAAGGGTAAGCGTGATAGTCCATGGTCCATTCCTGGCAAATGGTGAATTATATACAAGTAAAGTTTTTGACCACACAAGTCCTGTGGTACAATGTCCATAAAACAAAACGGGAAAATTTTTAAAGGAAAGTCTTACAGGTTATCTGTAGGCACAAAAATCTTGAGAATAGTTATATATATACATACAATTTCAACATTTACATTCACTTTGCTGTATACGATAGCTGATGGGTGGTATACCTTGTGTGGTGCGGGTAGACCTGCGTAACTCTGATGTGGATAAACTGGGTAAACTAGGTAGCATTCTCCTATGGACTCTTAGACTCACCACGGGTATAACATGTTCACCACTGGCAGGGCAAGGGTTCTCTGGCTCCACTGCTGGTGTGGCATTTGCTGCCTGATTTTCCTGATCCTCAGGGTTTTCTGTAGTTACGTCTCCTGTGCTACCAATTGGGAAAATGTCAACACTGGCACCACTTTCGCATCGTTTACTTTAGTCCAATTCGCAGGGAATTCTCCAAGTATTGTGCTGACCTTCTCTTCTTCCTCTATGGGTTGGATGTTATCTGGTTCTTCCACTCTTTCCCTTAACTAGTCAGGACACAGCTTCAGATGATCTCTTGATATTTCTGCTGAGGTTTCTCCTCCATCTTTGCTAATAAGGCATACCTTGGTATTATCAAAATTTGAGGGCAGAATGGTATAAGGTTCAGCTTCCCATTGATCATCCAGCTTATGCAGTCTTTGTTTTCTCTTGAGAACTTGCTCTCCCGGGGACAAGGGAACTGCAGGTGCATTCTGATTGTAAAGCTTCTCCTGCTTTTGTCTTGCCTGGGCCAAACTCTTTTCCACACGTTCTTGTTCTCTTCTGTACTGCTGTTGTCTTTCTGTATCCTAGTCAGCATCTGGGGATGGCACCTCAGGTGTAAGGACTCCCATGTTCAAATCTATAGGCAATTTGCCAGGCCTCGCTCTCATCAGGTATGCCGGGGTACAGTTGGTGGAGTTCACTGGAATATGATTGTAAAGGTCTACCAGATCTGGCAACTTCTCTGGCCACAGATTTCTCTCCTCCAAGGGCAAAGCCTTCAGAAGGTCAATCACTACCTGGTTCATGTTCTCGCACATGCCATTGGTCTGTGGGTGGTACGGGGTTGTCCGGATCGTCTTTCAACCATACAGGTTACAGAATTCTTGGAACACTTCTGCCTCGAAAGCTGGACCTTGATCTGTAAGCACTCTTTCAGGATACCCATGTGGTCTACAGAAGTGCTGTTGGAATGCTCTGGCTGCTGTCCGGGCCATTTGAGCTTTGACAGGCACAACTACCAGGAATCTTGAGTAGTGGTCCACGATGGTAAGAGCATAGATGTAGCCTGACCGGCTTGGAACCAGCTTCACATGGTCCAGGGCCACCACCTCAAGGGGCTGTTTGGTGATGATTGGCTGTAGAGGAGCTCTCTGGCTGTTTAGATCCTTTCTGCGCAGGTTGCAATGTCCACACTCCCGGCACCACCTCTCAATGACTTTCCTCATACCAGCCCAATAGAACCTCTCCCGGAGCAATGCTTCCAACTTCTTCCATCCAAAGTGTCCAGCTCCATTGTGGTATGCTTCCAGGACCATTGATGCCTCTCTCTTTGGGACTATCACCTGCCAGACCAGCTCATGAGTGCGGGTATTGATACTCCTCTGACACAGCTTTCCTTCATAGATGAACAGCCGGCCTCTCTCCTTCCACAACTGCTGGGTTTCTTTAGGGGCATCCGACTCTGGGCGTGAGTCAGCTTGTGCCAGCAACTCTTTCACCAGGTGGACTTCAGGGTCACTATCTTGCATTTCTGCCCAGTCATGATGGGGCAATGGATTCAGGGTGACCTCCTTCAAGCCAGACCACCCGTTTCTTACTCCTTGAGCACGTTGGGCCGCAATTGGCTGGTGGAAGGGAGGTAGCTCTATTTCTTCAAGAGCCTCAGGGTCTTCTCCTGCATCTGGCAGATTAGGCATCCTGGACAGCGCATCAGGGTTGGCATTCTTGTGCCCTGCCCAGTACATGATGGTAAACTCATAGTTAGATAGCCGAGCCATCCATCACTGTTCCAGTGCACCTAGTTTTGCAGTGTCCAAGTGTGTCGACGGGTTGTTGTCCGTGAAGATGGTAAACTTGGCGGAGGTTGGGTAATGTTTGAACCTTTCGGTGACAGCCCAAACTATGGCATGGAACTCCAGCTTGAAAGAACTGTAGTTTTCAGGGTTCGCAGCTTCCTGCTGGCGTAAGAGATTACTCTTTCTTTTCCGTTCTGTACCTGCGACAGTACTGCTCCTAGTCCCACATTGCTGACATCAATGTACAGCAAAAAGGGTTTGTCATAATCTGGGTAGGCCAGAACTTCGTCACCTGTGAGAGCCATCTTCACTCTGGTGAAGGACCTCTCCAACTCCTCCGACCATTCAAAGGTGGAATTCTTCTGTTTGGTTTTCTTGGACTGCCCCACCAGGAGATGTTGCATAGGGGTGGCTATTTCAGTAAAGCCTTTGATGAATCTTCGGTAGTAACCTACCAGTCCAAGGAATTGGCCTACTTCATGGAGGCTGCTGGGCTTCGGCCAGTCCTGGATGACTGTGACCTTGTCAGGATCTGGTGCCACACCTTCTGCACTGACCACATGACCGAGGTACTGTACCTTGGGCTTCAGGAGGTGGCATTTGGAAGACTTCACCTTCCAAATGGACTCCAGTCACAGAACATTTTTCTTGCCAGTAGAGAAACAGAAATCGGTGAGGAGCAGAATGAGAGAGCTCCTGAAAGGTCACGTTTCCATCAGATCCACAATGAGAGTTTTGGGCCTCATGATGGCTTGTATCCCCTGTGTTCATTGGGCACAGTTTCACTCGAGCCCTGCAGTGAGAGGTCCTGTCAGCCTGGGATCGACGACAGTCTACCCTTGACAGAAGAATATCCTTATCCCCAGCAGAAAGGAGGTCACTACTTTGGTGGATTCAGCCAGGAAACCTAAAAGTGGGCTTTAATTTGATTGCCTCTTCATGGGTGGTAATAACCACGGACTCCGGCAAGTAGCGATGCAGAGCGCACCTGGTAGGAAGTATTCTCCAGGTAGAATGGCCATCGGACATGCGTTCCAGGTCTTCCAACTACAGAGAACTCTACGCTGTGTCGGAAGCCCTAAGATTTAATCGAGCACTGTTAAGGGGCCAGCACGTCAAGATTCTGTCAGACAATGTGACGACGGTGTCCTTCCTGTGTCTCCAAGGGGGTCCCAGACATTGAATGCTCCAGGATCTGGCAAAAGAGATTGTTTTCATGGGCATAGAAGACAGTCCGACAGCAGTTCATCTCGAGGGGTCTCAAAATGTTGTGGCGGACTACCTGAGCAGACCAAAGGTCTGACAACGAAATGGGAGCTAAACAAGGTGTTCCAGTACTTCTGTCATCCAATCCAGAAGCCGTCGACGCATTAAGTCAGAGATGATGACGGTCCCTGTCCTACGCATCCCCCCCATAGCACTCATTCCAGCCATCCTCAGGAAGATACAGGAGGATCAGGCAAAGGTACTTCTGATCACCACGTTCTGGCCAAAAGGAAGTTGGTCTTTGCTGCTGCTAACTATGGCATTAGAAGACTTGGTTCTGCTTCCATGGAGTAAAGACCTCATCTATCAGAGCCCAGTCTTCCATCTGGATCCGGAAAGGCTACATTTTTCAGCTTGGATCCTGAGCAGGACATCCTGAGAGCTTGGAGGCTGTCAGACCAGGTTATAACCACAATCCAGGCCAGTAGGAAGCCAGTTACTTCTGCAATATATTATAAGATCTGGAAGAAGATCTGTTTTTAGAGTGGCAGTTCTGATTTTATTGCGGGGAAGCCCGATATCCCAAGCGTCTTAGACTTCCTTCAGGCTGGTTTTAATAAGGGGCTTAGACCCAGTACCTTAAAAGTCCAGATAGCGAAGTTAGGCCGGGGTCAGACTTGCGAGAAACTCGCACGAGTCTCGCATCTCAATACCCGGCACTGCTATCGGCACGTGGGACCAGAGTGCTCAGCTGGAAATACATGCAGCTGAGCGCTCCGGTCCCGAGTACTGGTGGCAGTGCCGGATATTGAGATGTGAGACTCATGCAAGTTTCTCGCAAGTCTGACCCCGACCTTAAGCACTTTCTTTGCCTACTCTCTGGCCACTCTCCCATGGGTAATAAGGTTTGTCAGGGCAATCCAGCATCTGTGCCCCACAATCAGGTGGTCAGTTCCCTCCTGGGATCTTAATTTGGTCCTTAGGTCCCCATGTTCGAATCCTTATGTCCCTGGGGAAAAGATGTCCATTTCACAGTGTACCGTAAAAACAGCATTTTTGGTAGCTGGTACTACAGGAAAACATGTACGGGAGATTCAGGCCTTGTCCATTCGGGACCCATATCTTCAGATTTGGGATGACCATATAACCCTAAAATTAGAACGCCTTTTGTACCAACCAAGAAATTGTTCTACCCTCGTTCTGCAAAAACCCCTCAAATGAGAAGGAGCGGCCCTTCACAAGTTATATGTCAAACAGGTTGTCATTATTATTTTTTTTTATTATTATTATTTATTTATATAGCACCATTGATTCCATGGTGCTGTACACGAGAAGGGGTTACATACAAATTACAGATATCATTTACAGTAAACAAACTAACAAAGACAGACTGATACAGAGGACCCTGCCCTTTTGGGCTTACATGCTACAGGATGGTGGGGAAGGAGACAGTAGGTTGGTGGGTTGCAGCAGTTTCTTTGTTGGTTGAGGTGAGATCACCGGTAGTGGTGAGAGAGAAGGAGGTAGCGGGGTCATTGCAGGCTGTAGGCTTTCTTGAAGAGGTGGGTTTTCAGGTTCCGTCTGAAGGATCCAAATGTGGTTGATAGTCGGATTTGTTGGGGCAAAGAATTCCAGAGAATAGGGGCTATTCGGGAGAAGTCTTGGAGGCAGTTGGGTGAGGAGCGAATAACTGTGGAGGAGAGGAGATTACATGAGGGAAGGTATTGGGAGATTAGTTCAGAGACATGTTATAGATG
This sequence comes from Dendrobates tinctorius, assembly GCF_039654945.1. Lineage (NCBI taxonomy): Eukaryota > Metazoa > Chordata > Amphibia > Anura > Dendrobatidae > Dendrobates > Dendrobates tinctorius. The sequence goes on along the minus strand of NW_027362013.1, from coordinate 472,447 downwards.
GCCTTGTAGGTCAGTATTAGTAATTTGAACTGTATACGCTGAGGGTATGGGAGCCAGTGAAGAGATTTGCAGAGGGGAGAAGCGGAGGAGTAGTGAGGAGAGAGATGAATTAGTCGGGCGGCAGAGTTAAGGATAGACTGGAGAGGTGCGAGGGTGTTTGCAGGGAGACCGCAGAAAAGGATGTTGCAGTAGTCGAGGCGGGAGATGATGAGGACATGCACAAGCATTTTAGTAGACTGAGGGTTGAGGAAAGGACGGGTTCTGGAAATATTTTTGAGCTGGAGGCGACAGGAGGTAGAAAGAGCTTGGATGTGCGGTTTGAAGGACAGTGCAGAGTCAAAGGTTACTCCGAGGCAGCGGACTTCTGGTATTGGGGAAAGTGTGATGTCATTAATTTTTATAGCTAGGTCAGGTAAGGAAGATCTGAGAGATGGAGGAAAGATGATGAGTTCAGATTTGTCCACATTGAGCTTGAGGAAGCGAGAGGAGAAGAAGGAGGATATGGCTGATAGACACTCTGGGATTCTGGACAGCAGAGAGGTGACGTCTGGGCCAGAGAGGTAGATCTGGGTGTCATCAGCATAAAGATGGTAGTGTGAATCCGTGGGACTTTATGAGTTGCCCCAGACCAAGTGTATAGACTGAGAAGAGTTGGGGTCCTAAAACAGAGCCTTGGGGGACTCCAACAGGGAGAGGATGGGATGACGAGGTGGTGTGGGAGTGGGAGACGCTGAATGTGCGATTGGAAAGGTATGAGGAGATCCAGGATAGGGAAAGGCCTTTGATGCCAAAGGAGGAGAGGATCTGTAGTAGGAGGCAGTGGTCAACTGTGTCGAATGCAGTGGACAGGTCTAGAAGCAGGAGTATAGAGTATTGTCCATTTGATTTGGCTGTAAGTAGGTCGTTAGTAATTTTGGTCAGGGCTGTCTCAGTGGAGTGGTGGGGGCGGAAACCAGATTGTAGATTGTCAAAGAGCAAGTTAGATGATAGGTGGGAGGAAAGTTCAGCATGGACTTGCTGTTCCAGGAGTTTGGAAGCGAATGCGGGCAACGATATTGGGCGATAGCTGGACATAGCGGTTGGGTCGAGGGTTGGCTTTTTAACCCCTTTCTGCCATAAGACGTACTATCCTGTCCATGTGCCCTGGGATTTAATCCCCAGGGACGGGATAGTACGTCTAGCGCGATCAGCGGCGCCCACGTGGTGAGCCCCGCTGATCGCGGCCGGGTGTAGCTGATTATCACAGCTGACACCCGGCACAATGTGTCAGGGGCGGTCACGGACCGTCCCAGACATGTTAACCCCTTGTACACCGCGATCAAACACGATTGCGGTGTAGCGGGGGTTAAAGAGAAGCATCGGCAGGGAGGGGGCTCCCTCCGTGCTTCCCTGAGCCCCCCACGGCAGCGTAATGTGCAGTGCTGCTGCGGGGGGCTCTTTCCCTACAGGCCCCTGCATCCAAGATGGCGACGGGGACCTTCGGGGGCCTGTAGGGAGATGACTTCCTCACTGCCTGCAAAGCGCAGGCATGAGGAAGTCTGCAGCAGTGCCTGTGACAGATCGCCGATCTGTCACAATGACAGATCAGCGATCTGTCACAGGACAGTGATGTCCCACCTGGGACAATGTAATAATGTAATAAAGTTAAAAAAATTAAAAAAAATGTAAAAAAAATTTTTAAAAAATCGCTAAATAAATTGGTAAAAAAAAAAAAAAAAATATTCCCCAATAAATTCATTTTTTGAAAATAAAAAAAAAAAAACAATAAAAGTACATATATTTGGTATCGCCGCGCCCGTAACGACCCGCCCTATAAAACTGTCCCATTAGTTAACCTCCTTAGGGAACCGCTTAAAAAATAAAAATAAAAAACGAAGCAAAAAATAATGATTTATTATCATACTGCCGAACAAAAAGTGCAATAACGCGCGATCAAAAAGACGCATATAAATATTCATGGTACCACTGAAAACATCATCTTGTCCCGCAAAAAAGAGCCGCAATGCAGCATCATTAGCGAAAAAATACAAAAGTTATAGCTTGCAGAATAAAGCCATGCAAAAATAATTAGTTTTTATATAAAATAGTTTTCATTGCATAAAACCGCCAAAACATAAAAAAAGACCTAAATGAGGTATTGCTGTAACCGTACTGACCCGAAGAATAAAACCGCTTTATCAATTTTACCGCACGTGGAACGGTGTAAACGCACCCCCCAAAAGAAATTCATGAAACGCTGGTTTTTGTTCATTCTGCGTCCCAAAAATCGGAATAAAAAGCGATCAAAAAATGTCACGTGCCCGAAAATGGTACCAATAAAAACGTCAACTCGTCCCGCAGAGAATATGACCTCACATGACTCGGTGGGTCAAAATACGGAAAAATTATAGCTCTCAATATGTGGTGATGCAAAAACTATTTTTACAATAAAAAGCATCTTTTAGCGTGTGACAGCTGCCAAACATAAAAACCGCCATAAATAGTAAATCAAACCCCCCGTTATCACCCCCTTAGTTAGGGAAAAATAATAAAATAAAAAAAAGTATTTATTTCCATTTTCCCGTTAGGGTTAGGGTTAGGGCTAGGGTTAGGGCTAGGGTTAGGGCTAGTGTTAGGGCTGAGATTAGGGTTAGGGGTGTGTTGGGGTTAGGGTTGGAGTTATAATTGGGGTGCTTCCACTGTTTGGGCACATCAGGGGCTCTCCAAATGCAACATGGTGTCTGATCTCAATTCCAGCCAATTCTGCGTTGAAAAAGTCATATGGTGCTCCTTCCCTTCCAAGCTCTGCCATGCACCCAAACAGTGTTTTACCCCCACATATAGGGTATCAGCCTACTCAGGACAAATTGCAAAACAACTTTTGGGGTCCAATTTCTCCTGTTACCCTTAGGAAAATAAAAAATTGGGGGCAAAAATATCATTTTTGTGGAAAAAAATGATTTTTTTATTTTAACGCCTAGGCGTTATAAACTTCTGTGAAACACTTGGGGCTTCAAAGTGCTCACCACACATCTAGATAAGTTCCATGGGGGGTCTAGTTTCCAAAATGGGGTCACTTGTGGGGAGTTTCAATAGTTTAGGTACATCAGGGGCTCTTCAAACGCACATGACACGCGCAGACCAATCCATCAAAGTCTGCATTCCAAAACGTCACTACTTCCCTTCCGAGCCCCGACGTGTGCCAATACAGTAGTTTTCGCCCACATATGAGGTATCAGGGTACTCAGGACAAATTGGACAACAACTCTTGGGGTCCAATTTCTCCTGTTACCCTTGGGAAAATAAAAAAATTGGAGACTAATTGATGTTTGTGGAAAAAATAAGATTTTTTTATTTTCATGCCCTGGCATTATAAACCTCTGTGAAGTCCTTGGGGGTTCAAAATGCTCACCACACATCTAGATAAGTTCCTTAGGGGATCTAGTTTCCAAAATGGGGTCATTTGTGGGGGGTTTCCACTGTTTAAGTACATTAGGGGCTCTCCAAAGGCAACATGACAGCTGCAGACCATTCCATCAAAGTCTGCATTCTAAAACGTCACTACTTCCCTTCCGAGCCTCGACGTGTGCCCGTACAGTAGTTTTCTCCCACATATGAGGTATCAGCGAATTCAGGACAATTTGGACAACAACTTTTGTTGTCCAATTTTTCCTTGTACCCTTGGGAAAATAAAAAAATTGGGGACTAAAAGATGATGTTTGTTGAAAAAATATGATATTTTTATTTTCACGCCCGGTCATTATAAACTTCTGTGAAGCCCTTGGGGGTTCAATGTGCTCACCACACATCTAGATAAGTTCCTTGGGGGGTCTAGTTTCCAAAATGGGTTCACTTGTGGGGGTTTTCCACTGTTTAGGTACATCAGGGGCTCTCCAAAAGCAACATGACACCCGCAGACCATTCCATCAAAGTCTGCATTCCTTAATGTCACTGCTTTCCTTCCGAGCCCCGACGTGTGCACATACAGTAGTTTTCTCCCACATATAAGGTATCAGCGTACTCAGGACAAATTGGACAACAACTTTTGGGGTCCAATTTTTCCTTGTACCCTTGGGAAAATAAAAAAATTGGTGACTAAAAGATCATGTTTGTGGAAAAAATACGATATTTTTAAAGTCAAACGGCGCTCCTTCCTTTCTGAGGCCTGTCATGCGCCAAAACAGTGGTTCCCCCCACATATCAGGTATCAGCGTACTCAGGACAAAATGCACAATAACTTTTGCAGTCCAATTTCTCCTCTTACACTTGGTAAAATAAAAAAAATTGAACCTGAAATATTTTTTTTGTGAAAAAAAGTTAAATGTTCATTTTTTTTAAATATTCAAAAAATTCCTGTGACGTACCTAAAGGGTTAATAAACCTCTTGAATATGGTTTTGAGCACCTTAAGGGGTGCAGCTTTTAGAATGGTGTAACTTTTGGGTATTTTCTATCATATAGACCCCTCAAAGTGGCTTCAAATGTGATGTGGTCCATAAAAATAAAATGGTGTTGCAAAAATGAGAAATCGCTGGTCAATTTTTAACCCTTATAACTTCCTATCAAGAAAAAATTTTGGTTCCAAAATTGTGCTGATGTAAAGTAAACATGTGGGAAATGTTATTTATTAAGTTATTTGTGTGCCGTATCTCTTAGATTTAAGGGCATAAAAATTCAAATTTAGAAAATTGCGAAATTTTCAAAATTTTCGCCAAATTTCCATTTTTTCACAAATAAACGCAAGTTATATGAATTAAATTTTACCACTATCATGAAGTACAGTATGTAATGAGAAAACATTGTCAGAATCACTGGGATCCATGGAAGCGTTTCAGAGTTGTAACCTCATAAAGGGACAGTGGTCAGAATTGTAAAAATTGGCCCGGTCATGAACATGCAAACCACCCTTGGGGCTTAAGGGGTTAAGGATAGGCATGATTGTGGCATGTTTGAAAGCAGAAAGGAAGGTATCGGACATTAGTGATAGGTTGAAGTGGTGGGTTAGGCATGGGATAAGTGTGGTGGTGAGGTTGGAGAGGAGGTGGGATGGGATGGGATAGAGTGCACATGTTGTGAGGTGCGATTTGGAGAAGAGACAACTAAGCTCCCCTTCAGTGATGTTGGAGAGTGAGGTTATGGGGTTTGGGGTTTGGGCATTGGTCTGGTATACAAAGGGGTTGTGGTGGTTGAGTGATGAAGACTTGCCTTGTTTGGTCAATCTTGTTTTTGAAGTGTGTACCAAAGTCCTTGGCAGAGATGAGGGAGGTTGGAGGACATAGTGGTGGGCGGAGGAGGGAGTTAAAAGTTTTGAATAGCTGTTTGGGGTTGTAAGATAGACCACTGAGTAAGTCCAAAGGATGAAGTAAGGGACAGGAGTTTGGAGGCTGCTGACTGAAGGGTATCAGTGGGGATGTTGAAGTCACCCATGATGATAGTGGGGGTGTCAGTTGAAAGAAAATGAAGAAGCCAGGTAGAGAATTGGTCAATGAAGGCAGTGGTCAGGCCTGGAGGTCGGTATATGACAGCCACTTGGAGGTTGGAGGGAGAGTAGATGCAGACAGAGTGGACTTCAAAAGAGGGGAGGATTAGGGAGGGAAGAGGTGGGATTGGGTTGAAGGTGCAATTGGAAGAAAGGAGAAGACTCACTCCTCCACCGTGTCTGTTGCCAGGGTGAGGAGTTTGGGTGAAGTGGAGGCCCGCTGTAACACAGCGCAGCAGGGGAGGCGGTGTCAGAGGATGTCAGCCATGTTTCTGTGAGGCCGAGGAAGGCAAGATTGCAAGAGAAAAAGAAGTCATGAATCACATGGAGCTTATTGCAGATGGAGCGGGCATTCCAAAGTGTTCCCGAGAGAGGGAGCAGGGGGTTGAGTGTCAATGGCACAGGTTTTAAGTTGGAAAGATTGCGGTAGTTCTTATTAGATAGGGAGCGGTAGGAAGGGGTATTAATGGGGGTATGAGCTGTGGGGGTCCAGGATTGGGAGATATGTCACCAGCAGTGAGGAGAAGCAGAGAAAGGGAGAGCAGATGGGAGAAGGAGAGTGGGCAGCTTGTTTTATGTTTCATTCAGACAGATTTGAGATTGATTAGCAGTTCAGCAGAGGAGGTCAGGTGGGGAGGGAAGAGGGAAGGGGAGATGATTATTTGGTTAGAGGGTGCTGGGGTTTGGGGATAGCGAATAACTGCCATAGTAATAACTGCATCTTCAGATACTTATGCTGCAGGGAGACACACGTGCCTGACCCGCACACGTGCCCCCCTAGGCGGCATCTGAATATATAGGACTGAGTAGAGGATCAGGTGAGAGGGATTGTGGGAACTGATTTGGAATAAATTACCAATTGCCTAGCACACCAGGGGAGGTTAGACAATCAAAGGCACAGGGCCTGGCTACATCCATATGCTAGTAACACCTTACACCTGATAACATCTCTACTGGCCCCAACATGGCTGGACAGCAGTAAGTATTGAGTTCAATGCAACAAATTTATTTAGCAAACATTCAGTAGGCACTGTTATATACCATTAAATGAAAGGTTGCACTAGATGACAGCAAACAGGGAATGTAGCAGGAGCAGAGATTGTACCATTAAAAGAAAGGATTACATAGAAGCCACTTGTAGTTGGAGGCAGGACCATAACTTGTTCCTCTTGTTTGGGGGAAAGAATAGAGGGAAGAAAGACTGGGCATGTGCAGTAGTTCTCTGCGGCTCCCATGCCCAAGATTCTCAGCCCCGCAGTGTGAATAAATCATAAGCGACTGTGGGGCGGGATCTCTGGCAGCGCATCCACACAGGTGCGATAGCCAGGCCATGAAGTGATGTGAGAGAACAGGCAGTGCTAACTGCACATGCCCAAGAAAATATATTACAGCGCAGGCGCCAGCATTTGAATTGAACACAGAGGAGGCGGAGCAAAGACATAAGGAGGAAATGAATGATGGATGCGAGACATCGGTGTCAGAGGGGGAAAGACCTGCCCCCCGGTCAAAATTCTGGCATGTCTGACTAATTTTAAAAACTCTTATTTCGGTGGTGGAAGGGACGCTAAGTAATGAGCCACCTTGACATAATGCAGCATTAGTGCTGCACAAGGTGGCTCTTTTACTTAAAAATGCCTGGGGGGGTGACAGGTTCCCTTTAAGAGCCCACTCGGCTAGAGTGGTATCAACCTCCTGGGCCAAGAGGGTTGGTGGCATCAGTAGACCAAATTTTTAAGGCCTCAACCTGGGCTAGGCTTAATACATTTTGCAGTCATTACAAATTAGACATGTTATCTAGCTAACAGACTGCTTTTGGGAGAAAAGTTCTCCAGGCAGTAATCCCACCCTGAGGAGGTACTTTGGTATTCTCCATGGTGCTGTCAGGAGGGACGTCCTGGAAAATAGGTATTAGACCTACCGGCAATTATGTTTCCAGGAATCCATCCTGACAGCACCATTAGTTCTCTCCCTGATTATGTTATGTCATATGTTGTAATATGATATTGTTTAATAAATGTGTTAAGTTGCTTCATCCATGGTGTGGTACTTGCTAAACACTGAGGGAATTGGGGTGGGGAGGGGTCTTTTAACCTCTTGTGTACTTTCTTGTCCCTGTAAGGAGGAGGAGGACGACCTCCATGGTGCTGTCAGGATGGACACCTGGAAACATAATTACCGGTAGGTCTAATACCTATTTTTGGATCCAAGGGATGCAGACAGTTAGTCAAATGACCTCCAAACTCAGGATACAAGCCATAGTACACTCTGAAGACCGTGAAGCATGGTGGTGCAAGCGTCATAATATAGGCATGTTTCTCTTACTATGGTGCCGGACCTATTTACTGCATACCCGGGATCAAGGACCAGTTTGCATATATTAAAATACTTGAAGAGGTCATGTTGCCTTACACTGAAGAGGATATGCTCTTGAAATGGGTGTTTGAACAAGACAACGACGGTAAACACACCAGTAAACAAGCAAAATCTTGGATCCAGTCCAACAAAATTGAGGTTTTGGAGCGGCCAGCCCAATTCTCAGACCTTAATCTGATAGAACATTTGTGGGGCGACATCAAAAATGCCGTTTCTGAGGCAAAGCCAACAAATACCAAAAAATTGTGGGACGTAGTCCAAGCATCCTGGGCTGGAATAACAGCTGTCAGGGGCCAGAAGTTGGTTGACTCTATGCAACATAGATGTGAAGCAGGTGTATAAAAGTGTGAGTATACAACTAAATATTAGGTTAGTGATTCACAGGAATGCTAAATCCACAAAAACAATACATATTGTGACTTTGTAAAGACAATTGCAGACGCTGCTATTTTTTAGAACAGCACAATGTTCATTTTTTTGCTATTTTCAGTAAAGTTGTTAAAATTATCTACATTTCTCTTCATGTTTTAAATTAGAAAACAGTGTCCAATATTCCCAATTCTGGAAATAAAAACTAGTATCAAGATTTTGTGCATAACTCATGTTTTTGAACACACTGCTATTATTTTGAACACTACTGTATTGGGGTCGCTGACTTGGTGCAGATCTGCCCCTCTGGGAACATTTTATACACATATTTTTTATATGGTCGAGATTGTAAGATTCATTTAAGAAATTATTAGTTTTAATCCAAATTAATTTTAACTACAATTTACATAAACATATAGTAATCAGAAAGTTTTTTTTAGATATACTGTCACTATTCAAATGGAAAAAATACTATTGATAAAATCTTACCATAAGACCTACAGACCCATCCTTATGAATGCCTGTCACCTGCCCGTTTGGTAGAATATCCCATGGGATCAATTTATGCTATTAAATCCATAGACAGCCTCTTCTGACCTTAGCACTCCGGTATCTCTAGTATTAGCTCAGATAGACATGGTGGACAGCAGTGTGAGCAGTCTCCTCTTTCTGAATCAACCCTGGTATCTCCAGTGTAAGATCACATAGATAGGACACACACAAGTTTTAGTGGCCTTTTCTTACCGCAGCACCTCTGGGATCTCCAGTAGTATTAGTGGAGCACATCTTCCTATACATGAAGGAGGGCGCAGCGTCCTGCTGCACATGCTCGCAGGTACCTGTCCTCACATTCTAGGACAGGTTTCTGTCAGTTTAAGAGGATGGCAGCCATTTTAATTTTGTAGTGATTACCTCCTTAGACAAAATTATTATGATTTGATAATTAAAGGGAACCTGTCACCTCTTTTTCCCTCTATAAAAATGTGGCCACCGCCTTTCAGGGCTTAGGCTGGGATCACATTGCGTTAGGGTCAATCCGCTAGCGCTATCCGTTAGATAGCGGCGCAAACACTATCTAACGGATCCGTTAGCACAGCCATTGACTGCAATGTTAATAACGCATACTAACGCATGCCGTTATTTCCTAACGCACCCTCGAACGCTGCTTGCAGCGTTTTTGGGTGCGTTGGTATTAATGCACAGCGAACAGACCCATTCGCTGTGCATAGGAATGTATGGGCTAACGCATGGTAGCACTAGGTACTGGAGCGCTACCATGCGTTAACGCATACAGTTAGTGCTATGGCGCTAAAGATTCCAAAAATGACATTAACGTTAGGCACTGTGAACCTAGCCTTATCTACAGTATTCTATAATGCTGTAGATAAGCTCCCGGTCCGACCTGAAAGATAAGAAAAATAAGTTTTACTATACTCATCCGGGGAGGCGGTCCGTTGCAGGCCGGTCTAATGGGTGTCGCAGGTCTAGGTCCGGCACCTCCCATCTTCATGCGATGTCGTCCTCCTACTTGCTTTGTGTCGCACTCCTGCGCAGGTGTAACTCTCTGCCCTGTTGAGGGCAGAGCAAAGTACTGCAGTGCGCAGGCGCTGGACCTCTCTGACCTTTCCCGGTGCCTGTGCACTGCAGTACTTTGCTCTGCCCTTAACAGGGCAGAGAAGTACGCCTGTGCTGGAGCTCAATGCCGGGGAGCTATGAATCAAGCAGGAGGGCGGCGTCACAAGAAGATGGGAGGCGCCGGACCCGGACTGCGACACCCATAAGACCAGACCGCATCGGACAGACCCCCTGTGAGTATAATAAAACTTATTTTTCTTATCTTGCAGGTCGGACCGGGGGCTTATCTACAGCATTATAGAATGCAATTTTCAAACTTTGAATTTTCATGCCCTTAGATCACAGAGATATATCACACAAAATAGTTAACGGATAACATTTCCCACATGTCTACTTTACATCAGCACAATCTTGGAGCCAAAAATTTTTCATCTTAGGAAGTTATAAGGGTTAAAAGTTGACCAGCGATTTCTCATTTTTACAACAAAATTTGCAAAACCATTTTCTTAGGGACCATATCTGATTTGAAGTCCCTTTAGGGGTCTATATGATAGAAGATGCCCAAAAGTGACATCATTCTAAAAACTGTATACCTCAATGTGCTTAAAGCCACATTCAAGAAGTTTATTAACCCTTCAGATGCTTCACAGGAATTTTTGGAATGTGGAAAAAAAATGATCATTTAACTTTTTTCACAAAAAAATTGCTTGAAACTTTTTTATTTTTACAAGGGTAGCAGGAAAAACTGGACCCCAACATTTGTTGTGTAATTCCTCCTGAACATGCTGATACCCCATATGAGGGAGAAAACTACTCTTTGCGTGCACGGCAGAGATTGGAAGGGAAGGAGCGTCATTTGACTTTTTGAAAGTAAAATTTCTTGGAATCCTTAACAGACATCATGTTTCATTTAGAAAGCCCCTGATTAGCCTAAACAGTGGAAACCCCCACAGTTGACCACATTTTGGAAAGTAGACCCCTCAGGGAATGTATTTAACTGTGTGGTGAGCATATTGAAGACCAGGTACTTCACAGAAGCTAATAACCTTGAGCCATGAAAATAAAAAAAAATCACATTTTCCATTTTGGCCACAAATTTAGCATTTTCATAAGGGTAAGAGGAAAGATTGCACCATACAATTTGTTGTGTAATTGCTCCTGAGTACGCCCGTACCCCAAATGTGGGGGAATACTATGTTTGAGGCACAGTGCAAAGCTCAGAAGGGAAGAAGCGCCATATTGGAGTTCAGATTTTGCTGGAATGGTTTGAGGGTGCCATGTCACATTGGCAGAGCGTAAGTACTGTGAAGGATAAATTTCAGCTCACCTTTAGTAAGTTCATGAGAACTGATTGAAAGCTCCGAGCACGGACACGTCTCTGCCAAGACGTATATGGAAGAAAAGAAAAGAAAAGAAAGGTCCAGCTCCAGGAGATAAAATCCAGAAATTTTGATTGAATCATGAATAAAAACAGATTCATGGCTGCTGTGATCAAATATCGGCAAACAAATTGAGTTACCGCGTGGGGATATTTCCAAAGATCTCTGTACGTGTATTGTAACTATACAATAGGTGGTTACTGTCCTCCCAGAAGGCTGCTTAACACCACTATTCATTTGAGTATTGGCGCCAGTGGACTCCTTTTCTTTCTGATATCTTATTCCATTTGCCTATATATTTCTCACATCTTTCAGCTAACTTGGCTTTTACCAACTATGTACAAGTTACTTGCTCCTGCCCATAGAGCTTCATGTATAATGATCTTTGTGATACACTTTATTCAAAATCAATTTGGCGATGTCCCTTGATCTATTACTTTACAGGTGCATCTCACAAAATTAGAATATCATCAAAAAGTTAATTTATTTCAGTTCTTCAATACAAAAAGTGAAACTCATATATTATATAGAGTCATTGCACGCAGAGTGATCTATTTCACGTGTTTATTTCTGTTAATGTTGATGATGATGGCTTACAGCTAGAGTTGAGCGATACCGTCCGATACTTCAAAGTATCGTATCGGATGGTATCGGCCGATCTTTAAAAAAAGTATCGGTATCGCCGATTCCGATACCGGAAGTCCCATTCAAGTCTATGGGACTTCCGGTATCGGAATAAGAAAAACCCTTTCCTGCCCTTGTACAGCCTCTCTGGGGTCTGTACGGGCCTTTCGGGGGGCTGTGCTGGCCTGCCAGGGGGTCTGTGCAGGCTCCGGTGGTCTGTGCCGGCCTGCCGGGGGGCTGTGCCGGCCTGCCGGTGGTCTGTGCAGGCTCCGGTGGGCTGTGCCGGCCTGCCGGGGGCTGTGCCGGCCTGCCGGGGGGCTGTGCAGGCTCCGGGGGGCTGTGCCGGCCTGCCGGGGGGGCTGTGCCGGCCTGCCGGAGGTCTGTGCAGGCTCCGGGGGGCTGTGCCGGCCTGCCGGGGGGCTGTGCCGGCCTGCCGGTGGTCTGTGCAGGCTTCGGGGGTCTGTGCAGGCATCGTCCGATGGGACTACAAGTCCCATCGGGCGATGCCTGCTACCATGACAGTGATTGACACATTAGCCAATGATGGGACAGTAATAGTCCTATCATCCGGCTAATGTGTTGAATGTAAAAAAAAAAAAAAAAATTACATGCTACATACATACAACATGCATACTACATACATGCTACATTCATACTACATACTACATACATGCTACATACATGCTACATTCATACTACATAAATACTACATGCAACATACATACTACATATATACTACATACATACTACATATATGCTACATGCATGCTACATACATACTGCATGCTACATACATACTCCATGCTACATACATACTACATGCTACATACATACCACATATATACTACATGCATACTACATACATACCACATGCATGCTACATGCATGCTACATGCTACATACATAACACATATATACTACATGCATGCTACATACATAGTACATGCTACATGCATGCTACATACATACTACATGCTACATACTACATATATACTACATGCATGCTACATACATACTACATGCTACATACTACATATATACTACATGCATGCTACATACATACTACATGCTACATACATACTACATATATACTACATGCATGCTACATACATACTACATGCTACATACATACTACATATATACTACATGCATGCTACATACATACTACATGCTACATACATACTACGTATATACTACATGCATGCTACATACATACTACATGCTACATACATACCACATACATACTACATACATGCTACATGCTACATATATACTACATATATACTACATGCATGCTACATACATACTACATGCTACATACATACTACATATATACTACATACATACTACATACATACTACATGCTACATACATACTACATATATACTACATGCATGCTACATACATACTACATGCTACATACATACCACATACATACTACATACATGCTACATGCTACATATATACTACATATATACTACATGCATGCTACATACATACTACATGCTACATACATACTACATATGTACTACATACATACTACATACATACTACATGCTACATACATACCACATACATACTACATACATACTACATGCTACATACATTCATACATATATACTACATGCATGCTACATACATACTACATATATACTACATGCATGCTACATACATACTGCATGCTACATGCATGCTACATACATACTACATACATACTACATGCTACATACATACCACATATATACTACATACATACAATACATTAATACAATACATACATAGACATACAGTACATATAACATAGAGTAACATACTTACCAATACTTGTCACATTGTTCCCCGAAGCCATTGTCTTTTCCGGAATAAATATTAACATAACAAACCACAAAAATACTCACCCACGATCCGAAGCAGTCCACGAGTGTGTCCCACGACGATCTTGGGTAGAGAACTGCAGCATCAGCTGATGCTGCCGTTCTCTACGGGCTGCAGGAATCCAATGACGGAAGGTAGGTATCCTTCCGCACTGTATTCCTCCGCCACTTAAAAAAAAAAAAGTCCCTAGTCTCACTTTATGCCATTGCTGTGTGGGAAATTCCCACACAGCAATGGCATAAAGTGAGACTAGGGACTTTTTTTTTTTTAAGTGGCGGAGGAATACAGTGCGGAAGGATACCTACCTTCCGTCATTGGATTCCTGCAGCCCGTAGAGAACGGCAGCATCATCTGATGCTGCAGTTCTCTACCCAAGATCGTCGTGGGACACACTCGTGGACTGCTTCGGATCGTGGGTGAGTATTTTTGTGGTTTGTTATGTTAATATTTATTCCGGAAAAGACAATGGCTTCGGGGAACAATGTGACAAGTATTGGTAAGTATGTTACTCTATGTTATATGTACTGTATGTCTATGTATGTATTGTATGAATGTATTGTATGTATGTAGTATATATGTGGTATGTATGTAGAATGTAGTATGTATGTAGTATGTATGTAGCATGCATGTAGCATGCAGTATGTATGTAGCATGCATGTAGTATATATGTAGTATGTATGTAGCATGCATGTAGTATATATGTAGTATGTATGTAGCATGTATGTAGTATGTATGTGGTATGTATGTAGCATGTAGTATGTATGTAGCATGCATGTAGTATATATGTAGTATGTATGTAGCATGTAGTATGTATGTAGTATGTATGTAGTATGTATGTGGTATGTATGTAGCATGTAGTATGTATGTAGCATGCATGTAGTATATATGTAGTATGCATGTAGTATGCATGTAGTATGTATGTAGCATGTATGTGGTATGTATGTGGTATGTATGTAGCATGTAGTATGTATGTAGCATGCATGTAGTATATATGTAGTATGTATGTAGCATGTAGTATGTATGTAGTATGTATGTAGTATGTATGTGGTATGTATGTAGCATGTAGTATGTATGTAGCATGCATGTAGTATGTATGTAGTATGTATGTAGTATATATGTAGTATGTATGTAGCATGTATGTGGTATGTATGTAGCATGTAGTATGTATGTAGCATGTAGTATGTATGTAGCATGCATGTAGTATATATGTAGTATGTAGTATGTATGTAGTATGTATGTGGTATGTATGTAGCATGTAGTATGTATGTAGCATGCATGTAGTATGTATGTAGCATGCATGTAGTATGTATGTAGTATGCATGTAGTATGCATGTAGTATGTATGTAGTATGTATGTAGTATGTATGTAGTATATATGTAGTATGTATGTAGCATGTATGTGGTATGTATGTAGCATGTAGTATGTATGTAGCATGCATGTAGTATATATGTAGTATGTAGTATGTATGTAGTATGTATGTGGTATGTATGTAGCATGTAGTATGTATGTAGCATGTAGTATGTATGTAGCATGTAGTATGTATGTAGCATGCATGTAGTATGTATATAGCATGCATGTATGTATGTAGCATGCATGTAGCATGCATGTAGTATGTATGTAGTATGTATGTAGTATGTATGTAGCATGCAGCATGTATGTAGCATGTATGTAGCATGTATGTAGTATGTATGTAGTATATATGTAGTATGTATGTAGCATGTAGTATGTATGTAGCATGTAGTATGTATGTAGTATTTTTTTTTTTTAACATTTAACACATTAGCCGGATGATGGGACTACTACTGTCCCATCATTGGCTAATGTGTCAATCACTGTCATGGTAGCAGGCATCGCCAGATGGGACTTGTAGTCCCATCGGACGATGCTTGCACAGACCCCCGGACATCAGCACAGCCCCCCGGCAGGCCGGCACAGCCCCCCGGCAGGCCGGTACAGACCCCCACAGGGTGCACAGACCACCGGCAGGCCGGCACAGCCCCCCGGCAGGCCGGTACAGACCCCCACAGGGTGCACAGACCACCGGCAGGCCGGCACAGCCCCCCGGCAGGCCGGTACAGACCCCCACAGGGTGCACAGACCACCGGCAGGCCGGCACAGCCCCCCGGCAGACCGGTACAGACCCCGGGCAGTCCACACAGCCCCCCGGCAGACCGGCACAGCCCCCCGGCAGGCCGGCAGAGACCCCCGGAAGGCCCGAAATGACGGCGCATCATGATGCGCACACACCGCGCATCATGATGACGTCAGGCTGTCAATCAACTGAACTTCCGATTCCGATGCCGAATTCCGATATTGAAAAAATATCGGAAGTCGGTATCGGAATTCCGATACAGCAAGTATCGGCCGATACCCGATACTTGCGGTATCGGAATGCTAAACACTACTTACAGCCAATGAAAACCCAAAAGTCATTATCTCAGGAAATTAGAATACTTTATAACACCAGCTTCAAAAAATTATTTTAAAATCCAAAATGTTGGCCTACTGAAATGTACTGTATGTATACTACATGCACTGAATATTTGGTCGGGGCTCCTGTGGCATCAATTACTGCATCAATAACAATAATAATCTTTATTTATATAGCGCCAACATATTCCACAGCGCTTTGCATTTTAACAGTTTCAAAACACAAGTCATAAATAATGCGGCGTGGTATGGATGTGATCAGCCTGTGGCACTGCTGAGGTGTTATGGAAGCCCAGGTTGCTTTGATAGCAGCCTTCAGCTCATCTGCATTGTTGGGTCTGGTGTCTCTCATCTTCCTCTTGATAACACCCCATAGATTCTCTATGGGGTTAAGGTCAGGCGAGTTTGCTGGCTAACCAAGCACAGTGATAATGTTGTTTATAAACCAGGTATTGGTACTGTTATCAAAGCAACCTGGACTTCCATAACCCCTCAGCAGTGCCACAGGCTGATCGCTTCCATGCCACGCCGCATTGATGCAGTAATTGATGAAAAAGGAGCTCCGACCAAGTATTGACTGCATTCACTGAACATACATTTCAGTAGGCCAACATTTTGGATTTTAAAATCATTTTTCAAGCTGGTGTTATAAAGTATTCTAATTTACTGAGATAATGACTTTTGGGTTTTCATTGGCTGTAAGCCATAATCATAAACATTAACAGAAAATAAACACATGAAATAGATCACTCTGTGTATAATGACTCTATATAATATAGGAGTTTCACTTTTTGTACTGAAGAACTGAAATAAATTAACTTTTTGATGATATTCTAATTTTGTGAGAAGCTCCTGTATATGCAGTCATGGATCATTGCAGCCATTATTGCCATCTATACCATCCTTTCTGTTTAGTTTTATTTTTTTGTCGGCTTGGGTCTCTTATTCCTTTTTTTAATGGTTTTTCAATAAAGCTTTCTAATATTTTATATGTATTCCCTATCTGGCATTTTTTATTTCCGTCATTTTCTATTTGCGTTAATATCTTAGGACAGGATATTTTGCTGCTTCTTCGCTCTGTAGGTTTAGCAGTTTTTAATAGTAAACTTTGCAAACAGTGAAATAAATGATCTATGGTGAAAAAAACACGTGAGGTGCAAAATATGTCCAATATTTCCCATAATATGACGCAGCGCATCATTAGGGTATGTTCACCATTGAGCACGAAGATTCTATCACAAGATTCCATTATGACATCACTGGTGATTCTTGGCCATTGTGACATCACAGCTCAGTCACTACTTCTAGAATGTACACTGGGTCACCGGCGCCATTTTTGGTTCTATAGTGACTGAGAGCATTTGCAATTTTTCACTATGGCTGAATTACTTTTGGAAAATCATCAGGTACAAGCACTGTGGGAGATTGTTATCAATAATCGCCCGGACATTGTGCTTCTACCACCCGATGGCGTCCTCAGCTTCACTCACCAGCTGGTGCTGGAGCTAGTAAGGGATTGCCTGAGGAAACACCGACAACGTCGTCTAACGTCAGAGTATCTGACGGATTTATGTCACAACATCAGGACATTACTTCTCCAGGTAAATGGCGGACGCTCCGCACAAAACTTCTCCATAATCACAGAGAATAATGGTGGGAGAGAAGCTTCTTCTTTCCTCCAATATAAAACATGACGAGTCCCCAGATATGGAGTCGTTGTATCTGCAGAGAGGAGCAGATGTCACAGACAATGGCCGCCCCCATTATGTCCCTTCTCATAATCTCAGGATTTTATTTTTTCTTCTTTATAGGCTGAAATAAAATATCAAAATGGAGATTTGGCTTTTCTTAAAGAACTGGCCGAAGAAGTCCTGTGTGTAATAGAATGTCCGACCCGCCCATTGGATCAACCGGTAAGGACCCATCCAGGGTCATGCATAGAAATCATGGGCCCCATAGCAGAAGTCGACAAAATTGCCCTCTAAACACAGTATGATACCCCGGGGATTTCTAAGATACCAACATCCAGACGCATAGTTTGATGACCCTACATTACCCCCCATTCCGCAAAGTATAATACCCCACAGTGACCCCAGCACAGTATAATGGCCCTTACTCCTCTCCACACAGTATAATGGCCCCTGCAGAACCCTAATACACAGTATGATAGCCCCAACATAACCCTCCATATTGTATAATGGCCTCATCATAGACCTCTAAATAGTATAATGGCCAACGTATCGCCCCGTAAACTCTTTTAGGGCCCCGAAACAGGGCCCCCACTGTCAATTGACAGCTCCCACTTCCATCATTGCTTTCAACTGTATCCGAATCCAGGATGCGTAGTCTGCCACATTTACTGGTACGCCACTGGACTGGTACGCCACTGCACCTTCATCCTCTCTATCTTCTACAGATCACCAGTTACATATGGCAAGATCTGGTGTTACATTTTACAGGACTCCCTGTCAGTCCCTGGGCTTTGCTACCCAATCTAAGAGCATTAGTATGTATTGGGGCAGAGACCCTGATTCCAGCGATGTATCACTTACTTTATTGGGTGCAAAAATTGTGAGTCTTCTATGCTGCAGATCTAGCCGTGCTCTGAATGCTGATCTTTGCATAACACCGCACACACCACTGATTGGCAGCTTTCTGTGTATACTGTGTATAGACAGAAAGCTGCAAATCATTGATGGGGGCAGGGTTACAGAGAACAATGGGACTACATGACACAATATAGCTAGTCCTTTTGTGACATTCTTCTGCTGATAAAACACTGATTTTATTGAAATACCAGCACATGGCATATTAAGTAACGTAGCTGGAATCAGGGTCTCTACTCCTACAACATGCTGCTCTTACATTACATAGAAAAACCTGCTGACAGATTTCTATTAAGTTCTTGCCTGTGTGATCTTTTGTATTATCCAGCACTTTACAATAATACCGGTGTATAGAGGATCTCCCTTATATTACATCCATGAGGAACGTCTGACTTGTATCGTCCCCTACATCGCATCAGTGTAAATCGGCTGGGACATAATATAGGAGAAGATTTTACAGTCTGAGCTGTTTTCCTGCAGCTTCTATATCTTAATATAATTTCTTATTCTTTTTTAGGACGTGATCAGATCATTGATCCCGGCAGGAGAGCCGCGTATGAGCGACTATGAGACATCTATACTGATCGGCACTGGAGCTTTTGGGTGAGATTTCTGTTCCCATAATCCCCATTTCTCAGGGTTCCCTATGACAATGCTGCTGCCTCTGTGCTCTGCCATTCAGTGTTATCATAGGGAAACGATCAGAGTCCACATCACTGTCCACATCTCAATGTCACTATTCAGCTCAGTTATATAGAGCTGAGTGACCAGATCTGTAACAAATCAGCCTGTAAGGAAAGGGATGATATAATACATTACACCCACCGGTCCCAGACCTCATCTGCTCTTATGCTGCCACCTCCACCTCAGCTTCCCCGTCCTCTGCACCGATCTTCTGAGTTTTTTGGGTCCCATTATGAAGCTTAGAATAGTGATTGGCTGCACACGGTCACGTGAGGGGTGACACGATACTGACGCCAATGACATCTGCACCCCCACCCTCCACCATGACCATGTGAGTCCGATCACTGGCCTCAGCAGCAGAAGGGAGAACAACCAAAGACTGGCACAGAGGACGGAGGACTTGACTCCTTCACTCCCATTTATTCTGCCTTAGGGTGTGGAGAACATAATAAGCGTCTTCTT
This sequence comes from Dendrobates tinctorius, assembly GCF_039654945.1. NCBI lineage: Eukaryota > Metazoa > Chordata > Amphibia > Anura > Dendrobatidae > Dendrobates > Dendrobates tinctorius. The sequence continues at coordinate 452,613 of NW_027362013.1, read as the reverse complement.
CCAGCAAATAGAGAACTTTCAATTTACACCAATTTACAGTATATTTGGACTGAATCGTATCTACTGGTCGGTTATAGTGAATCTGCCCAAGATGAGTTTCGGTAGATTCTCTCATCTATAATGTGACCTGGGTGAGGGTCCGGCAGACGCGGCATTGTGCAGACCCCCATAGGTGATCTATGTAGTGTTATTTCATGGATTTCTAGTGATGGCCGGACTGCTGGTATCAAACATTACTACAAAAGATCATATAATGACTTGTATATACAGACTGTTAATAAGGGTTCATTATAAACCATGGATTCTCCTTCTCTCCAGGTCCGTCCACTTAGTGCGCCATAAAGAATCACAACAGATCTTCGCTATGAAGAAAATGGCCAAGAGGAACCTGGATACTCCACAGAAAGTGGAATGGGCCTATCTGGAGAGGGACATCTTAGCAATCGCAGATTGTCCCTTCGTGGTCTCCATGCTCTGCTCCTTCCCCACTAAATCTCACCTGTGTATGGTCATGGAGTATGTAGGAGGTAGGACACGTACATTGTATTATATTCAGCCCAGTCTGCTGACATCTTATCACCTCTCATATCATTAAGACTTGTCCTCGTGGACGGTTACATCCCCACACAGCATTTACTCACTTCTCATCATACATCGTGGTGATCTGCTGTATAAACCCCTCACCGGTCATATTTCCTTTCTTCTATAGGTGGAGACTGTGGGACCCTTCTAAGCACCAGAGGTCCTTTATCTGTCCCGTTGGGCCGCTTGTACTTTGCAGAAGCGGTCCTAGGTGTGGAATACCTGCATAGTTGCGGTGTGGTGCACAGAGACCTGAAGCCGGATAAGTAAGTGAATACCTGTAGTGTAGTAAAGAGGGAGAGTTATCATTTATTATCTCACAGTCTGTGAGACTAAACCCATCTTCTCTTTCACAGCCTCCTGATAACGTCTTCTGGACACATAAAAATCACCGATTTCGGGCTGTCAAAATTTGGTCTAATGATATCAAACACCAACATCTACAAGGAATCAGCAGAGGACATCAGCAGAGAGTTCCAGGACCGTGAGGTTGGCGTTACTTACAAGAACTCAGCTAGTTCTTTATAAATCTCATCACAGTACTGTCTCTTCTCTACGTTCTTCATTTCTAGAGAACTTTTCCATTGATGCTATCTTCTTTCTTTGTGTTTTCATGGAGAGAACTTGTAATAACTACAGTATAGTTTCATCAATCTTATCTTTTTTTCTGTTGGTTTCCAGGTCTGTGGCACCCTATATTACACAGCCCCCGAGGTCATCCTGAAACAAGGCTATGGAAGACCTGTTGACTGGTGGGCAATGGGGATCATCCTTCATGAATTTCTTCTGGGATGTGTACCATTTGATGAAGATTCCCTGAATAAGCTATATAAAAATGGTCTTCTTGGTAAGTAGAATAATGTAATAATTTTTGACTGTTTATATTGGTTTAGTTATTTCTTTTGCTTTATATTTCAGTTCATTAAAGAGGTTTTATTTTCTATAATTTTCCATACAACAGGAGACATAGTTTGGGATTGTGACGGCGCTCCTCCCCTGGATGCTCAGAACATCATCACTGAGCTGCTCAGAACAAATCCTGAGCATAGACTTGGGACAGGTAACAGAAATAATAGAGTTAATATTTAGTTGTTACACCAAGGACATATCGCTCATGTCTATGAGGATCAGCTCTTCTCTATCTGCTCTTCCAATTCTTGATCTCCGCACTAAGACTTTCAGTCATTTTCCTTCATGTCGGCTCAGTTATATCATTAGGTCAGATTATGATATACTGCTCAGATATGGAGCAGTGGCTGACAATATCGGCATCACTTTTGTTTTTCAATTTCCAGGAGGAGCATTTCAGATCAAGGATCATCCATTCCTTAATGACATAGACTTTGACAACCTCCTAAGTCAGAAGCCGGAGTATGTCCCTCAGCTTTTATCAGACATGGACACCAGCTGCTTCATCAGTAAGTAGAATGAGACGTCATATAGACTACGTGTCTGATTGTCTCCTATTCCCTAATATGTAACCATTGGTTCCCTTCAATATTAGTGATAAATGGAGACTGTGTTATACTGACAACCTCTAATAACACTTCATTACTTATGTCTTGTAGATAACTCTGATATAAACAACCAGCTGGTCTCACAGGATGAGGAGGACACTAGTGTGGACAATGAGAGTCTTGACTTTCTAAATTTTATGTCATCTTCTGAAAGGCATGCTAAAGTAAGTGTGGGATCAATAAATCCAAGTTAGGTAAAAAAATATTTGAGTAAAAACAATATTTCATATCTTATTGTTGTCCTCATTTAGCTCTCTACCACCGATATCGGGATGAAGAATGATGAGGATCCCAAGTCCCCTCCAGAGTGTACCTCAACATCCAACACTGACATCTCAGAAATGTGAGTAGATTATGGGGTCATTACTGGGAGCTCCAGGCTGATATATGTGCACAACACCAAATATAGGACATAAATACCGTAATATCACATGCAGCATCCACCACCCCATTGTTAGCATCATTGAGCTTTTGGCTGTAGAAGCCACTGGTGATAACAGCCCATGATTGCGGCCAGTCAAGCATTTTTAGTGCTGTCCCCCACACTGTAGGAGAGATGTAGTATTACATGCCAGACATTCTTGGTAGTTGTTTAACGCTCTGCTTTATAAAACGTAGTTTACTTGTGATTTACACATTTTTCTTCTTCCAAACAGGCAGAAAGAATCTGTTTCTGTATATGATAGAGGCGATGATATTACCATCTTGCCATCCTCGTCCTCACTATCAGGTATGTCCATGTTTGCAGCACCAACAATGTGAATGTTGACTTCAAGATTCAAATATTTCCACATGGTTTTTCTGCGATTGTTCTCCTATGGTATCTATATTTCATGGATCCCAATTGTGTTGACCATGGGCCCATACTGAATCCCTATTTCTCTAATTTGTACAGGACTTTTTATGTTTTCCTTGAATGACTTTGTAGCATCCAGGAACCTAGAGATAAATAGCGACTGTGTTATACTGACAACCTCTAACAATACTTCCTTACCTATGTCTTGTAGATCACTCTGATAAGAGCAACCATCTGGTCACAGAGGATGAGGAGGGCAAAAGTAAGAATGAGGAGAATATTTTCTTCCTAAAAATAACATCTTCTGAAAGTCTTTCTAAAGTAAGTATGTGATCAGTAAATCCAAAATATATAAAAAAAACCTCTAAAATAAAGCACCTCTAAGAGTGAAAAAAAATATTTAATATCTTTTTGTTATCCACATTTAGCACTCTACCACCACTAACGGGACGAAGAACGATGAGGATCCCAAGTCCCCTCCAGAGAGTAACGGGACGATGAGCGATGAGGATCCCAAATCCCCTCCAGAGTGTACCCCAACATCCAACACCGACAGCTCAGAAATGTGAGTAGATTATGGGGTCATTACTGGGAGCTCCGGGCAGATATATGTGCACAACACCAAATATAGGACAGAAATACCATAATCTCACATGCAGCATCCACAGCCCCATGGTTAGCGGTCATTGTGCTTTTGCCCTTACAAAGTGCTTGTGATAACAGCCCATCATTATTGTAGCCGGTCATGCATTTTTCGTGCTGCCCCCCACACTGTAGGAGAGATGTAGTATTACATGTCAGACATTCTTGGTAGCTGTTTTCCTCTCTGCTCTATAAAAGTTAGTTTTGAGCATTAGACCTTCCCCACTATGACAGTCACATGTCCTATTAGGCCTTATAGTCGGTGTTCTTATAGTAAGACAACCCCTTATACTGGGTTTACCTGTGATTTACGTGCTTTTCTTCTTCCAAACAGGCAGAAAGAATCTGTCCCCGAACCTGATAGAGACAACGTTACTACCATCTTGCCATCCTCGTCCACACTGTCAGGTATGTCCATGTCTGCAGCACCAACAATGGGAATGTTGACTTCAAGGCTCAAATATTTCCAGATGTTTTTTATAGAATACTATAGGTTTCCTATGTCATCCATGTTATGACAAAGCAGATCCTATAAGGACAAATCGTTACTGACTTTTTTTTATTTTCTGATCAGAATTTCCAGCTCAGGAAGAAAGAAAATCTGCAACAAATCTGAGTAATGATACAGAAAAACCAGAAAAGGGGAAAAAGAGACGAGGTAAGTGTGAGAATCAGCTCCATGTTATGTGATGTCTGTGAGAATCATTCGTGGGGAGCAGATGTCATCTGTCAGTGATGGGATTATCACATGTATGATGGCTGACAATGATCCCTGACCTCTGTGTGATAATATTCCTCTGCCGTCCGGCCCCAGTGACCGCACAATAGTATCATGTCATATGGAGTCCCATCACTTACATTATATTTACTTCTCTTCTCATAGGTTCCATCTTCCGCCGGACATTAGCATCCTGCCGGCGCGGATTATCCAGGGCTGCTCGCATATTTGCTTGTTGTTACTGTTGCCCTAGAACCATCTAAAGGACAGGAAACCTAAGCATCCAGCTCCCTGAAGACCAGCAGATCCACCATCAGCGCTGGAGTTGTATAGAAGGACCTTCACCAGCTACCTGTGACCACTGACTCTCATCCTTCTATCCTAATTTTCTTCTTTTATTCTTTATTTATGCCAGAAATTATAATTTAACATCTTTGACATTGCAAACCATCATTTACAGCAATGAAATAAAACATCATATTAAATGACTTCTGGATATGGCACGGACCCTCATTTATTAGCACATAACCCAAACTACATAGCCCAATAATATAAAATATACAATACGGTATTTTTTTGAGCACCTGAATGAGCTCTCCCACTAAATACAGAAAACCTATAAAGACAGATACAGGATCACTAGCCAAGGGGACTGGAAAGATTTTCTTTATTACACAAATATCAAAATCAAATTTAAAAGATTGTCAGACATAAACATATATACAATAACCATACATGAAGCCTCCAAATGTAGAGCTATAATGGTGCACTCAAAATGTATCCCAATATGAAGGTGAGAATCTAATCTAATAGGTAATTCATATCACATCAATATGATGGTTATATATATATAGTGGAATAATAATCCTACATATAAACTATCAACCTCTTGATAATTATCAAATCTTATATAGACGAGTATCAATCAATAGAAGAATGTGTGCTGCATATTCCAGGGAAGTGATAAAAACATGTATAATGCAGCAAAGTGTGTACAGGACATATAGTAACAAGTGTTGAGCGAATGTGCTTGCCACTACTCGGTTTTCGCCCGAGTATCACTTTACACGGTGAGCACCGAGCATTTCTGGGATTACTCGGCGGGAACTCGGGTCTCCACCCAGCACTTTTGGCGGACTTTAGAGACCCAATCACGCTGAAGGGATTGTCTGCCAGGCAATGAAGCGCCGCAGCCATCTTTGTTATGGTCGTGCAGTGATTAGCTGGCCACACAGCATCATCAGGGGTTATAAAAGACCGGATGCCGTCTTGCTCAGCGCATTCAGCTCCGGATTGAGAGAGTGTAGGGAGAGCGGCTGCCTTGATAGGGTCAGAATTGGGGATTTCTTAGTGAGTGTGGGGTCTACCATCCTAACTAATCACATCCAGGTAAACCAACAGTCCTTCTAAGAATTGATTCCGGAGAATATAGGTTCCAGTGTTAGGCAGGCAGGGTAGTGTACGTCGCTGTACACGCATCAGTGCCAGGCCTGCAGGCACTTTATGTGTGTATATAGAGCATTGCATATATCAAGAGGGTCCATTCCCTTCCTGTGTTCTGGTTCTGCTACTGCTACCTGTGGGATATCTTAGCCGTATATAGCTAGCCCCAGGTGTAATTAGAATACAGGCCACACATATTTTGGTGTGGCATCTCCGTTCCGGCTCATATCTGTGCGTGCTCGAAGTTTGGCCAGTTTAAGGCTGTTATCTTTTTTTGGGCGCCCTGTCACTTTTGGTTAAATACAGCAGTATTTAGCCAAAAAAAAACCAGGCCTCACATTTGTTGTAGTGGTATCTCTGTGTCAGCTCATATATTTGCGTGCTCAATAATTTGCCAGTGTAGGGCGCTTTTCTTTATTTTTCCTGGGTTAAGCTGTACTTATATACAGCACTAGTTAGGCCAAAAAAAAAACAGGGCATACATTTGTCATAGTGGTATCTCCTTGGCAGCTCATATCTGTGTGTGCTCAAAGTTTTGCCAGTCTATCTCTGACACGCCTCATACATCCGTGTGCCAAAAATTGAGGCATTTTAGACCTAAATTCCCTTTTTTGGCAGTCTGTCACTCTCGTTATATCTAGCAGTCTTTTGCATCCACCAAAAAACAAAGAAACATATTTGACAGTGTGGTATATCTGTGACACGCCTCATACGTCCGTGTGATAAAAATTTGTGGAATTTTGGCCGGTGCTCCAGTGATTTCCTGTCTGGTACTCAAGTTATATACAGCACTAAGTTGCATTATTTTGAAAAACAGGCCACATTTTACAGTGGGGTCTATCTCTGACATGCCTCAAACATCCGTGAGCCAAAAATTGAGGCATTTTAGGCCTAAATTCCCTTTTTTGGCCAGTCTGTCACTCTCGTTATATACATGCAGTGCCTGGGCTGACAAACATTTCCCCATGGGGGCTACAGTTTTTAAAAATATACTATGGGCATCATAGACACCATTGCCAAAAATTGGACTGCCTGTAGCAGCACAGAACACGTTAACCCTGGTGATTTAGTGGCAGAGAATGAGGAGACATAATGATAAATCATACTGAAATCAAACAAATAAAAAATGTGAATCCACCTATGAAAGAAAAAACAAAAGGGAGGGGCGAACACAGGTTCATAGATATGAAGCCAGAATGTGCCCAATGAGATATGTTTGTCCCTAGCAACAGCTCAGAGACAGGGATATAAATTAAAATATAATAGAATAGTATTTCAATATTTTTATATTGTAGAGATATACACTAGGTCCTTAGAGGATGGTCCAGACATAGTAAAACTGGAAAATATAAGAATAAGTGGGAAGAATAAACGTACATCTCATTTTTATGACAGTCCCCACTGGGGGAGTAACATTTGTTTTGGTTTCAAATTAGTAACGGGCATCATACAAACACCCTTCCTCAAAAATTGAGTGACTTTTGCATCACGGAATACGTTCACCCGGGTGTTCTACTGGTTGTGAATGATGAGAATGAGGATAAGGAGGAGGATAACACCAAGGAGACCAAATCATGAAGCGGATGTGTGGTTGTGAAGAGGTGCATGAGAATACACCTCCACAAAAAAGACAATGTATTTGAGGTTATGTTTCGCTGTTTTCATTCGGTGGTGTACAGAAGTCTTTCCCAATCCAGGCCTTGCTCATTTTTATAAAAGTCAGCCTGTCAGCATAGTCAGTTGACAGGCGGATGGGCTTATCTGTTATAATTCCACCAGCGGCACTAAAAACCCCTCTGACAGAACGCTAGCAGCAGGGCAGGCCAGGACCTCTAAGGCGTAAAGAGCCTGTTCATGCCACATGTTCAGCTTGGATACCCAATAATTAAAAGGCACAGAGGAACCTCGGAGGATGTTTATACAATCTGCAAGGTCCTCCCTCAGCATCTTCCCAAACATTGCACTTCTTGTGCCAGCACCCCTTGCCTCTGTGCCGGCACGATGGGAGGGTCTGAGAAAAGTGGCCCAGAACTTTGCCATTGTTCCCCTGCCTGAGCTTAATAGTACTTCTGTCTCTGTCGCTTGGACTCCTTGGTTGTACAACAAACTCTGACGTCTGCTGCCAGCGTTCTCACATGAGAATATTTTCAGTAATTCTGCTACAAGGGCCCTCTGGTACAGCAACATTTTTGTACACTTCTCTGCCTCTGGAAGAAGAGATTGAAAGTTCTCCTTGTAGCGTGGATCTAGTAGTGTCACCAACCAGTAATGAGTGTCACCGAAAATGTTTATAATGCGAGGGTCAAGGGAAACGCAGTGCAACATAAAGTCAGCCCAATGAGTCCCAGACTCTTAACAGGCAACACTTCCGTGTCCTCGCCCCAACAGGATGACTGATCATGCTGTCCTCCTCCTCCTTGTCCTCAGTCCTACAACACTTACAACGAACCTCAGTAAGATCAGAGCACAAACATTGCTGTAAATACCTTCTTGTAAATACACCACTGTAGTTTTAAGATCCCCCCACCTAATTTTAGATTGTAATTTGTCACGAGCAGGATTGTTTTGTTTGGGTTGAATTATTATCATCGTTGTTGCTTACTGTAGCTTGTAAGCTGTCATAAGCAGGGTAGTTTTATTTGGGTTTAATTATTTGATTATTGTTAGCCTTGTTATTTAGGACTGTTGTGTTTGAAACTGTTAAGCTGTAAGTATGTTTTCGCTCTATAATAACTTTCAAGATTCAAATTAGAACACAGAAAAGCAGGATGGAGACATTAGTCATGTTGTCTTTGAAGCTCACCATCTTGGTGGATTTCTCAAAGTTTTGGAGGATGGCACACATGTCAGACATCCATGTCCACACCTCATATGTTATGTGTGAAGACAGAATAGAATACCGACAACCTTGTTGATGCTGGTAGATTAGTCACGAACTGCCCTTTTCTGCTCAGAAATCCTTTCCTACATCTGCAGTGTTGAGTTCCAAGACCTGGGGTCATCACACACCAGTCAGTGAGCCAGAAGTAGCAAGTGCTGCTGAAATCACGGCAATGGCGGATGAAGCTGTAGCTGACTTTCTAAAATGGGTATTTAGAGCGTTGTATTTTTACCAGCAGATCTGCCAGCTCCATGTCGCTTTTCAAAAAACATTGACCAATTTGGTTAAGTGCATGAACCAGGCATGGCAAGTGTGTGAGCTCGCCTCGCCAAAGACCAGCCACCAGGTTCCACCCATTGTCACACACAAACATGCCTGACTGTGGGTTCACCAGTCTCATCCACAAATATGCCTGCTGTTTCATAGCTGTCCACAACTTTACAGCATTGTGGTGTTTTCCACAGAAGCATATTAGCTTCAGCACAGCCTGTTCCCACTTTGATTAGGCAGTGCTGCAGTGTTCCAGCATGAGATTGATGTGCTACCTTTTTGAGCTGGAGGCTGAAGAGGAGACGAAGGGGGGCAGTGCACTATGCACCTAATGCGCCAACACTGTGTCAAAATGCAGCAGATAGACCCATTGACCTAGTGGCATGGGGCAAGCTTAAGATAAATCGGGCAAGACATCAAAGATTTTTGGCGTGGACAAGCAGCGCATCGGACGCTGAGTAGCGTGCTCCGTCCTTACAGCAGTGGCTGTTATGATTGGGTCATCGAGGAGGAAAACAAGACCAAGGTAAGCCACAGAAAACCAGAGAGGTTGGTAACTAAGTGGATTGCAGACCCCTGATCCTATCCACACAACTAACAGTAGCCGTGGAGCGTACCTACGATGATTCTTGATGCCTTGACACAGCCGGAGGACTAAATAAGCCTAAAGCAAGAAAAAGGGAAATTTAAACTGCCCCAGAGCAGACCCCAAAGGAATAGACAGCCCCCAAACATATATTGTCGGTGAGACAAGATGAAAACACAAACACAGGTAGGAAAATAGGCTGAGCAAATGATGAGGTCCACACTAACTAGAAAGGACAGGAAAGGAAAGATGCTGTCTGCAATCATGCCCAAAAACCCTGCAAAAATGTCCAACACATCTGATAGCAAAAAAACCCTGAAGTCACTAGACTTCACCCACTATATCAGCACTCTGGCATATTCTGAAAACAGAGCAAAAGAGGCCAATCTAATAAGGGCCAAAAAGCAACCTGGCACAAACAGTAACATAAGAATGGAAATTCAGCACAGCCCCAGCCGGGCCTGGCTGAGCACACAAAACTGAATAGACAAAACCAAATCAAATGTGAACAATAGCAAAGAATACTTAGCTTGAGAATGCAGGGACTGAACTGGAAAGTAAGACCTCAGGAGGCAGGTAAAATCACCAGCATGGATAGAGGGAGTCGGCTGTCTTAAATCCAGTCAGAGACTCCAGATGTCCAATCGTCGTCCTCATTATCAGGTGGCTGGTCTCTGTTAATTAGATCAGCTTCATTACCTCCTGCAACCACCAGAGGTAGCCCGGAAAGAGAACTCACGACTCCTCTGTCAATACAATCAGCTCCACCACCCTCACCAGCAACCAGAGGTAGACCAGAAAGTGAATTCACAACAGTACCCCCCTTTGAGGAGGGGTCACCAAACCCTCATCCACGCCACCAGGCCGATCAGGATGGGCACAGTAAAAAGCACAAACCAATCTATCGGCATGAATGTCAGAAGCAGAGACACAAGAATTATCCTCCTGGCCATATCCCCTCCATTTGACCAAGTACTGGAGTCTCCGTCTAGCCAAACAAGAATCCAATATTTTCTCTACCTCATATTCCACATTGCCTTTAACCAATATAGGGTCAGAAGGCGCCGCCATGGGAACTACTGGCTCAACAAACCTCTTCAACAGAGATTTATGAAACACGTTATGGATAGTGTTGAGCATTCCGATACCACAAATATCGGGTATCGGCCGATATTTGCGGTATCGGAATTCCGATACTGAGTTCCCAAACTTTTTGCATATTGAATACCGGAATCGGAAGTTCCCATAATGCTATGAGCCAGTTTGATTTGATTCAGCCAATGAGGAATCCTCAGAAGTGTGGGCACATCCTGTTAGGCATGTAGGCATGTTAACTAATGTCATGGCTGTGATTGGCTGCTGAAATGATGTCATGATGCACTATAAAAGCCGCCGCCGCCATTTAGGGTTCACTCTGCTGTGAATTCAGTTAGGGACAGGCTGCTGTTCAAGACTCTGAGGGACAGTTAGAAATAGCGATTTGCTAAATAATATTGTGCTTTACCCAGGCTACATTATCAATCACTGTAGCTTTCTTTTGCCTTGCAGCGCTGTTCACAGCTGTCTGCAAGGTCTGTGTGAGTGCAGCTCATGCTGTAGTGTGTCCTGCAGCCATCTCTGGTTGTAGGCCGCTCATGGTTTGTCACTGCCTCATACATATTTTTGTTTTATTGCTGCTCATTTTTCATTAATTCTCCTATTAGTGTGCATCCATCCGTATCCATATACATTGGTTGCAAACACTTTAGGAGTAGACAGCGGAGCCTTTCTGCAGCCTTTCAGTGCTAGTGCCCAGTTCTCTGCACTGTTCACGGCTGTCTGTGAGGTCTCTGTGTGTGAGTGCAGCTCACGTTGTAGTGTGTTCTGCAGTCACCTCTGGTTGTAGTCCACTCAGCGTGCGTCACTGCCTCATACATAATCCTTTTTTTGTTTTATTGCAGCTAATTTTTCCTGATTTTTTTCTCCTATTAGTGTGCTTCCATTCATATCCATCTACATTGGTTGGTTGCAAACACTATATAGGAGTAGATAGAGGAGCCTTTTTGCTGGCTTGTGCCCTGCAGCCGCAGCCAGATTAGTATTAGCCTATTTTTTGGAGCCTGATCTATTGCATTGTAGGTTACCTTCCTACATTGTAATAGCTACAAAAAGTTTGTGATAGTATCGCTTTCAAATCTTTGGTCACATCCTTTTTGTTTTTTTGAAAAAAAAACACGTAAATAAAGTTCACCAAACACTCCACTTTACAGTTGTGTAGGCCACATTAGCTCATATTAAAGTGTAGTCCACACACTTTATAAAATTAGTGTTTATTATACCTGTTAGCAGCTGTTCAGGAATAAGCACACTAAGCCCCCCCTTTATACTTTTCTGCCTATCTTTATCAGTCTACCAAGATGAAGAAGGCAGGGAATAAGGCACGTGGTCGTGGGCGTGGGCGTGGAATTTCAGCAGGGAGAGGACATGGGGATTCTGTGCCTGCTGCGGGCACCAGTGACTCAGCATCCCCCAGTTTTACCTGGCAACAGTCCTTTATGCGCAGCTTTGTAGGACCTCGCCGTACCCCACTGCTGCGGGACGAACAAATTGAAGCCATTGTCGGATGGATGGCAGCTAACGCATCGACTTCAATGACTTCCACATCCTCTCAGGGCCAGAGCACTGAAGAGCAACTGGGTTGCCCTCCCAGGGCTGTGGGGTACTCGGTACCGGGCCAGTGTCAGCGGGATGTGTCACAGCAGTGGTGACCCAGTCCGTGGCCCTGGGCACCCATGTAACAGGGGAGATTGAATGGTGGAATGTAGTTAGATGAATAGTTCATGACGCCACCTGTGGTGCTCGGCAAGGGAGGTGTTGAGCCGACGCTGCATGCAGATCCGCTGGGACTGATGGTATGGTGCAGTAAAGATGTAAAAGCTCCCCACAGGTGAAGCTGTAGTCCCAGGGCAGTGTAGATGTGGTTGGCATGGGGATGTAGCGGTGCCGGAAAGGTAGGAAGCAGACAAGACACAGAGGGGTGCAATTTCTGTACTTTTACTTGATAACTGCAGTCCAGGGTCCTGATTACAGATGGTAACGGAGCAGGCTAGCCTGGAAGCAATTCAGGGATTCTCTCTCAGCAGGAGGGCTGTGCAGTCTCCTTTCCTAGCCCTTACTTAAGGGATCTCCAGTACTGAGTTACACTGAAGTTCCTCCTGTCAGATGTTCTCAAGAACCTTACTTGCACGGCAGACAGCTGTAGCCTATCTCGGGAACTCCTTTCTCCTGTGTCCCGGCTCGCTATCCAAGCTGATGTTGTGCCCTCAAGTCTTAGATGGGAATAGGGCATTTACAGCCTCCTACTCCTCTGGTGTCTGTTGCTGGACGGTTAGTATCCATACAACCGTGGAGACCAGGCTCCAGTTCATGCGCTCTCAGTCGAGATGAGCTCTTCCTCTCAGCTCTATCTCAGTGCTCCTTCCACACGTCTGCACACTTCACCCTCCGCAGACTAACTGACTCCTTCTTCCTCTTGGCCCTCAGAGAGCACTCCTCCCCTTAATTCTGGTTCAGAGTCCACCCTGCTGGCCTGGAGTTGAACCGTGTTGCATGCATAGATTGACTGTGAGAGAGACCCGTCATTGCCTCCAAGCCTGGCATTACCCTCCCCTGGAGGAAGGCAAAGCCAGTGTGGCGGCCATACTCCTGGGGGCGCCACATTCCCCCCTAGTGAACAAAATATGAAAACATACAAACAGTTAAACAATAATAATTGCACAAGATTTAAAAAATGAAAAAGTTACAAAAACCAAGTGCTTCAAAAATGGTCCTATGATGATAAGTTCAAGCATCAATGTCCATGGTCCATTCCTGGCAAATGGTGAATTATATACAAGTAAAGTTTTTGACCACACAAGTCCTGTGGTACAATGTCCATAAAACAGAACGGGAAAATTTTTAAAGGAAAGTCTTACAGGTTACCTGTAGGCACAAAAAACTTGAGAATAGTTACATATATACATACAATTTCAACATTTACATTCACTTTGCTATATACGATATCTGATGGGTGGTATACCTTGTGTGGTGTGGGTAGACCTGCGTAACTATGTTGAGGGTAAACTGGGTAAACTAGGTAGTATTCTCCTATGGACTCTTAGACTCACCACGGGCATAACAGGTTCACCACTGGCAGGGCGAGGGTTCTCTGGCTCCACTGCTGGTGTGGCATCTGCTGCCTTATTTTCCTGATCCTCAGGGTTTTCTGGAGTTACGTCTCCTGTACTGCCAATTGAGGAAATGTCAACACTGGCACCACTATAGCATCGTTTACTTTAGTCCAATTCGCAGGGAATTCTCCAAGTATTGTGCTGACCTTCTCTTCTCCCTCTATGGGTTGGATGTTATCTGGTTCTTCCACTCTTTCCCTTAACAAGTCAGGACACAGCTACAGATGATCTCTTGATATTGCTGCTGAGGTTTCTCCTCCATCTTTGCTAATAAGGCATACCTTGGTATTATCAAAGTTTGAGGGCAGAATGGTATAAGGTTCAGCTTCTCATTGATCATCCAGCTTATGCAGTCTTCTTTTTCTCTTGAGAACTTGCTCTCCCGGTGACAAGGGAACTGCAGGTGCATTCTGATTGTAAAACTTCTCCTGCTTTTGTCTTGCCTGGGCCAAACTCTTTTCCAAACATTCTTGTACTCTTCTGTACTACTGTTGTCTTTCTGTATCCAATTCAGCATCTGGGGATGGCACCTCAGGCGTAAGGACTCCCATGTCCAAATCTATAGGCAATTTGCCAGGTCTCGCTCTCATCAGGTATGCTGGGGTACAGTTGGTGGAGTTCACTGGAATATGATTGTAAAGATCTACCAGATCTGGCAACTTCTCTGGCCACAGATTTCTCTCCTCCAAGGGCAAAGTCTTCAGGAGGTCAATCACTACCTGGTTCATGTTCTCGCACATGCCATTGGTCTGTGGGTGGTACGGAGTTGTCCGGATCTTCTTACAACCATACAGGTTACAGAATTCTTGGAACACTTCTGCCTCGAAAGCTGGACCTTGATTTGTAAGCACTCTTTCAGGATACCCATGTGGTCTACAGAAGTGCTGTTGGAATGCTCTGGCTGCTGTCCTGGCCATTGATCTTTGACAGGCACAACTACCAGGAATCTTGAGTAGTGGTCCACAATGGTAAGAGCATAGATGTAGCCAGACTGGCTTGGAACCAGCTTCACATGGTCCAGGGCCACCAACTCAAGGGGCTGTTTGGTGATGATTGGCTGTAGAGGAGCTCTCTGGCTGTTTCGATCCTTTCTGCGCAGGTTGCAATGTCCACACTCCCGGCACCACCTCTTAATGACTTTCCTCATACCAGCCCAATAGAACCTCTCCCGGAGCAATGCTTCCAACTTCTTCCTTCCGAAGTGTCCAGCTCCGTTGTGGTATGCTTCCAGGACCATTGATGCCTCTCTCTTTGGGACTATCACCTGCCAGACCAGCTCATGAGTGCAGGCATTGATACTCCTCCGACACAGCTTTCCTTCATAGATAAACAGCCGGCCTCTCTCCTTCCACAACTGCTGGGTTTCTTCAGGGGCATCCGACTCTGGGCGTGAGTCAGCTTGTGCCAGCAGCTCTTTCACCAGGTGGACTGCAGGGTCACTATCTTGCATTTCTGCCCAGTCATGATGGGGCAATGGATTCAGGGTGACCTCCTTCAAGCCAGACCGTCTGTTTCTTACTCCTTGAGTACGTTGAGCCGCAATTGGCCGGTGGAAGGGAGGTAGCTCTATTTCTTCTAGAGCCTCAGGGTCTTCTCCTGCATCTGGCAGATTAGGAATCCTGGACAGCGCATCAGCGTTGGCATTCTTGTGCCCTGCCCGGTAATTGATGGTAAACTCATAGTTAGATAGCCGAGCCATCCATCGCTGTTCCAGTGCATCTAGTTTTGCAGTGTCCAAGTGTGTCAACTGGTTGTTGTCCGTGAAGATGGTAAACTTGGCGGAGGCTAGGTAATGTTTGAACCTTTCGGTGACAGCCCAGACTATGGCAAGGAACTCCAGCTTGAAATAATAATCTTAATAATAATCTTTATTTTTATATAGCGTTAACATATTCCGCAGCGCTTTACAGTTTGCACACATTTTCATCACTGTCCCCGATGGGGCTCACAATCTAAATTCCCTATCAGTATGTCTTTAGAATGTGGGAGGAAACCGGAGTGCCCGGAGGAAACCCATGCAAACACGGGGAGAACATACAAACTCCTTGCAGATGTTGTCCTTGGTGGGAAGAACTGAACTGTAGCTGTCAGGGTTCCTCTCGGTGGGACGCAGCTTCTTGCTGGCGTAGGAGATCACTCTTTCTTTTCCGTTCTGTACCTGCAACAGTACTGCTCCTACTCCCACATTGCTGGCATCAATGTACAGCACACAGGGTTTGTCATAATCTGGGTAGGCCAGAACTTCGTCACCTGTGAGAGGCATCTTCAATCTGGTGAAGTACCTCTCCAACTCCTCCGACCTTTCAAAGGTGGAATTCTTCTGTTTGGTTTTCTTGAACTGCCCCACCAGGAGATTTTGCATAGGGGTGGCTATTTCAGTAAAGCCTTTGATGAATCTTCGGTAGTAACCTACCAGTCCAAGGAATTGGCGTACTTCATGGAGGCTGCTGGGCTTTGGCCAGTCCCGGATGACTGTGACCTTGTCAGGATCTGGTGCCACACCTTCTGCACTGACCACATGACCGAGGTACTGTACCTTGGGCTTCAGGAGGTGGCATTTGGAAGGCTTCACCTTCCAAATGGACTCCAGTCACAGAACATCTTTCTTGCCAGTAGAGAAACAGAAATCGTTGAGGAGCAGAATGAGAGAGCTCCTGAAAGGTCACGTTTCCATCAGATCCGCAATGAGAGTTTTGGGCCTCATGATGACTTGTATCCCCTGTGTTCTTTGGGCATAGTTTCACTCGAGCCCTGCAGAGAGAGGTCCTGTCAGCCTGGGATCGACGACAGTCTACCCTTGACAGAAGAATATCCTTATCCCCGGCAGAAAGGAGGTCACTACTTTGGTGGATTCAGCCAGGAAACCTAAAAGTGGGCATTCATTGGATTGCCTCTTCATGGGTGGTAATTACCACGGACTCCAGCAAGTAGCGATGCGGAGCGCACCTGGTAGGAAGTATTCTCCAGGTAGAATGGCCATCGGACATGCGTTCCAGGTCTTCCAACTACAGAGAACTCTACGCTGTGTCGGAAGCCCTAAGATTTAATCGAGCACTGTTAAGGGGCCGGCACTTCAAGATTCTGTCGGACAATGTGACGGCGGTGTCCTTCCTGTGTCTCCAAGGGGTCCCAGACATTGAATGCTCCAGGATCTGGCAAAAGAGATTTTTTTCATGGGCATAGAAGACAGTCCGACAGCAGTTCATCTCGAAGGGTCTCAAAATGTTGTGGCGGACTACCTGAGCAGACGAAAGGTTTGGCAACGAAATGGGAGCTAAATGAGGTGTTCCAGTACTTCTGTCATCTCTGGGGAAGGCTTCAGAGAGATCTGTTCGTGACCAGGAAAAATGCAAAGACAGACGGATTATACTCGCTGAACTCATCATACAATCCAGAAGCCGTCGGCTCATTAAGTCAGAGATGGAGACGGTACCTGTCCTACGCTTTCCCCCCCATAGCACTCATTCCAGCCATCCTCAAGAAGATACAGGAGGATCAGGCGAAGATACTTCTGATCACTACGTACTGGCCAAAAAGAAGTTGGTTTTTGCTGCTGCTAACTATGGCATTAGAAGACTTGGTTCTGCTTCCATGGAGTAAAGACCTCATCCATCCGAGCCCAGTCTTCCATCAGGATCCGGAAAGGCTTCATTTTTCAGCTTGGATCCTGAGCAGGACATCCTGAGAGCTTGGAGGCTGTCAGACCAGGTTATAACCACAATCCAGGCCAGTAGGAAGCCAGTTACTTCTGCAATATATTAGAAGATCTGGAAGAAGATCTGTTTTTAGAGTGGCAGTTCTGACTTTATTGCGGGAAGCCCGATATCCCAAGCGTCTTAGACTTCCTTCAGGCTGGTTTTAATAAGGGGCTTAGACCCAGTACCTTAAAAGTCGAGATAGCGATGTTAGGCCAGGGTCAGACTTGCGAGAAACTCGCACGAGTCTCGCATCTCAATACCCGGCACTGCTACCGGCACGTGGGACCAGAGTGCTCAGTTGCATGGAAATACATGCAGCTGAGCGCTCCGGTCCCGAGGTGGTGGGAGGAAAGTTCAGCATGGACGTGCTGCTCCAGGAATTTGGAAGCGAATGGGAGCAACGATATTGGGCGATAGCTGGACATAGCGGTTGGGTATAGGGTTGGCTTTTTAACCCCTTTCTGCCATAAGACGTACTATCCCATCCATGTGCCCTGTGACTTTATTCCCAGGGACGGGATAGTACGTCTAGCGCGATCAGCAGCGCCCACGGACCGCCCCCAACACGTTAACCCCTTGTACACCGCGATCAAACACGATCGCGGTGTACCGGGGGTTAAAGGGAAGCATCGGCAGGGAGGGGGCTCCCTCCGTGCTTCCCTGAGCCCCCCACGGCAGCACAATGTGCAGCGCTGCTGCGGGGGGCTCTTTCCCTACAGGTCCCCGGATCCAAGATGGCGACGGGGACCTTCGGGGGCCTGTAGGGAGCTGACTTCCTCACTGCCTGCAAAGCGCAGGCATGAGGAAGTCTGCAGCAGTGCCTGTGACAGATCGCTGATCTGTCACAGTGATCTGTGATGTGACAGATCAGCGATCTGTCACACGACAGTGATGTCCCACCTGGGACAATGTAATAAAGTTAAAAAAAAAAGTGTAAAAATAATTTTAAAAAAATCGCTAAATAAATTAGTAAAAAAAAATATTCCCCAATAAATTCATTTTTTGAAAATAAAAAAAAAACAATAAAAGTATACATATTTGGTATCGCCGCGTCCGTAACGACCCGCCCTATAAAACTGTCCCATTATTTAACCCCTTTAGTGAACCCCTTAAAAAATAAAAAAAAAAAATAATGATTTATTATCATACCGCCAAACAAAAAGTGCAATAACGCACGATCAAAATGATGCATATAAATATCCATGGTACCGCTGAAAACGTTATCTTGTCCCACAAAAAACGAGCCACCATACAGCATCATTAGCG
Source organism: Dendrobates tinctorius (assembly GCF_039654945.1). Lineage (NCBI taxonomy): Eukaryota > Metazoa > Chordata > Amphibia > Anura > Dendrobatidae > Dendrobates > Dendrobates tinctorius. The sequence goes on along the minus strand of NW_027362013.1, from coordinate 434,006 downwards.
AAAAAATAAAAAAGTTATAGCTCGCAGAATAAAGCGATGCAAAAATAATTATTTTTTATATAAAATTGTTTTCATTGCATAAAACCGCCAAAACATGAAAAAAGACCTAAATGAGGTATCGCTGTAATCGTACTGTCCCGAAGAATAAAACTGCTTTATCAATTTTACCGCACGCGGAACGGTGTAAACGCACCCCCCCAAAAGAAATTCATGAAACGCTGGTTTTTGTTCATTCTGCGTCCCAAAAATCGGAATAAAAAGCGATCAAAAAATGTCACATTCTCGAAAATGGTACCAATAAAAACATCAACTCGTCCCGCAAAGAATATGACCTCACATGACTCGGTGGGTCAAAATACGGAAAAATTATAGCTCTCAATATATGGTGATGCAAAAACTATTTTTACAATAAAAAGCGTCTTTTAGCGTGTGACAGCTGCCAAACATAAAAACCACCATAAATAGTAAATCAAACCCCCCGTTATCACCCCCTTAGTAAGGGAAAAATAATAAAATAAAAAAAATGTATTTATTTCCATTTTCCCATTAGGGTTAGGGTTAGTGCTAGGGTTAGGGTTAGGGCTAGGGTTAGGGCTAGGGTTAGGGCTAGGGTTAGGGCTAGGGCTGAGATTAGGGTTAGGGGTGTGTTGGTGTTAGGGTTGGAGTTATAATTGGGGGGTTTCCACTGTTTGGGCACATCAGGGGCTCTCAAAATGCAACATGGCGTCTGATCTCAATTCCTGCCAATTCTGCGTTGAAAAAGTCAAATAGTGCTCCTACCCTTCCAAGCTCTGCCATGCACCCAAACAGTGTTTTACCCCACATAGAGGGTATCAGCATACTCAGGACAAATTGCAAAACAACTTTTGGGGTCCAATTTCTCCTGTTACCCTTAGGAAAATAAAAAATTGGGGGCAAAAATATCATTTTTGCGGAAAAAAATGATTTTTTTATTTTCACGACCAGGCGTTATAAACTTCTGTGAAGCACTTGGGGGTTCAAAGTGCTCACCACAAATCTAGATAAGTTCCGTGGGGGGTCTAGTTTCCAAAATGGGGTCACTTGTGGGGAGTTTCAATAGTTTAGGTACATCAGGGGCTCTCCAAACGCGACATGGCATCCGATCTGAATTCCAGCCAATTTTGCATTGAAAAAGTCAAATGGCGCTCCTTCCATTCTGAGGTCTGCCATGCGCCGAAACAGTGGTTCCCCTCCACATATCAGGTATCAGCGTACTCAGGACAAATTTCACAATAGCTTTTGCAGCCCAATTTCTCCTGTTACCCTTGGTAAAATAAAAAAAATTGAACCTGAAGTATTTTTTCTGTGAAAAAAAGTTAAATGTTCATTTTTTTTTAAATATTCAAAAAATTCCTGTGACGCACCTAAAGGGTTAATAAACTTCTTGAATGTGGTTTTGAGCACCTTTAGGGGTGCAGTTTTTAGAATGGTGTCACTTTTGGGTATTTTCTATCATATAGACCCCTCAAAGTGGCTTCAAATGTGATGTGGTCCTAAAAATAAAATGGCGTTGTAAAAATGAGAAATCGCTGGTCAACTTTTAACCCTTATAACTTCTTAACAAAAAAAAATTTTGGTTCCAAAATTGTGCTGATGTAAAGTAAACATGTGGGAAATGTTACTTATCAAGTTTTTTGTGTGCCGTATCTCTGTCATTTAAGGGCATAAAAATTCAAAGTTGGAAAATTGCAAAATTTTCAAAATGTTCGCCAAATTTCCGTTTTTCTCACAAATAAACACAAGTTATTTGAATGAAATTTTACCACTAACATGAAGTACAATATGTCACGAGAAAACAATGTCAGAATCACCGGGATCCATGGAAGCGTTCCAGAGTTATGACCTCATAAAGGTACAGTGGTCAGAATTGTAAAAATTGGCCCGGTCATGAACGTGCAAACCACCCTTGGGGGTGAAGGGGTTAAACAAACTGCACAGTCTCTCTTTAAATTCACTCAGGGTATGTAACTCACCCGAGTACTGCGGTAGCCAGTCCGCTCCCGGTATGTAGGGCATTGACAGCGGCATTATGGGGACCGCTGCGGCAGGCGCTCCTCCTTGCGGTGCTGCGGGGTTGGCAACGGCGTCCACCGCTGCATTGCCATCTGGTGCGGACATTCTCTTCCCCCCCTAGTTAACATTAGCCAGGGCCGAGGGTTGTGTGAGCTCACCGGCGGCCACTTCGCAGGCCCGACGCTCCGGGCTGTAGGCCTCAGCTCCTCCTCTTCTTCCACCCTGTCCTCTCTTCCCGCGCGGCACTTCACTTCTTTGCACTCTGTGGCAGGCTCCGCCCACGAAGGCCTGCTCCTTTTTCTTCCCGCGCGCACCAAGCAGCGCGGCAATGGCGGCAATTGGCGCCAATTTCACACACAGTCTTTTTCTATGGCACACAGGACCCGGGGGGTACCGGGCTCCGTAATCCTGTTCATGAAGCCAAAATGGGTCGCCCTCCCAGGGCTGTGGTGTACTCGGTACCGGGCTGGTGTCAGCGGGATGAGTCACAGCAGCGGTGACCCGGTCCGTGGCCCTGGGCTCCCATGTAACAGGGGAGATTGAATGGTGGAATGTAGTTAGATGAATAGTTCGTGACGCCACCTGTGGTACTCGGCAAGGGAGGTGTTGAGCTGACGCTGCATGCAGATCCGCTGGGACTGATGGTATGGTGCAGCAAAGATGTAAAAGCTCCTCACAGGTGAAGCTGTAGTCCCAGGGCAGTGTAGATGTGGTTGGCACGGGGATGTAGCGGTGCCCGAAAGGTAGGAAGCAGACAAGACACAGCGGGGTGCATTTTCTGTACCTTTACTTGATAACTGCAGTCCAGGGTCCTGATTACAGATGGTAACGGAGCAGGCTAGCCTGGAAGCAACTCAAGGATTCTCTCTCAGCAGGAGGGCTGTGCAGTCTCCTTTCCTAGCGCTTACTTAAGGGATCTCCAGTACTGAGTTACACTGAAGTTCCTCCTGTCAGATGTTCTCAAGAACCTTACTTGCATGGCAGACAGCTGTAGCCTATCTCGGGGACTCCTTTCTCCTGAGTCCCGGCTCACTATCCAAGCTGCTGTTGTGCCCTCAAGTCTTAGATGGGTATAGGGCATTTACAGCCTCCTACTCCTCTGGTGTCTGTTACAGGACTGTTAGTATCCATACAACCGTGGAGACCAGGCTCCAGTTCATGCGCTCACTCGAGATGAGCTCTTCCTCTCAGCTCTATCTCAGCGCTCCTTCCACACGTCTGCACACTTCACCCTCCACAGACTAACTGACTCCTCCTTCCTCTTGGCCCTCAGAGAGCACTCCTCCCCTTAATTCCGGTTCAGAGTCCCCCCTGCTGGCCTAGAGTGGAAATGTGTTGCATGCATAGATTGCCGTCATTGCCTCCAAGCCTGGCATTACCCTCCCCTGGAAGAAGGCAAAGCCAGTGTGGCGGCCACACAACCATCTGTCTCTTCACCACCTGCCAAATTGCCCAGGCAGTCAGAGAGCCCTGGACAGGAGCCATCTCATTCTCTACTTCTGTTCTCTGAATCTGTTGGCTTGGAAAGAGGGGGTAGAAATACAGCACAAAGTGGATTAAATACCCACAAATTCTCACGATACAAAGTAGCAAATCAGCAATAGAGAAATAACATAAAACATAACTTTTAATAATAGATGTAAAAGCTACCAAAGATAGTAGTGCAAGTAAATCACTAAATCAAATGCCACAAATCATAATGGAGGTAACTGTATAAGTCTCTGTAACAGATTACTACCAATATATACATGTGGCTATTCCAAGTCCAAAATTTTGAGAGATTGGACCAAAAAGGTACTTGCACTAAACCAGTGCAAAAAAGTCCAAGTAAAAAATGAACAGTTTCCTTATCAGAGGAACTAAAGAGACCTCTACCCTGTAAAGGTTATCAAGGAATATGCCTATTTGTATATAACAAAGACATCATAATAATAAGGCCATCAACATAATGTGAAAAGGAAAGATCTCACCACATGAAGATGGAGGATGTCCAGGATCAGATGTCCCATCAGAGTCATATCAGGTCAGGAAGAAAAGGGGGTTCACCCTATACAAGCCCTGTTTGAGCTACAAATACTGACACCCATGACTCCCGCCCTAACAAGGGCAGTCCACATCTAATCCCTATAAACCATAGCCCTACAAAGTCCCTGTGCATCCCGACGCGTTTCATCACTTAATGACTCTTCAGGGGACCTATTAGCACAAATTGGGCATCATCACAGAGTATACAGGCTGCCTCCTAAGATGACAATGGAGTGAGGCAGACTGATGAGGAGGGCACTTAAATGAACTGCCAATCAAATAGAACACATCCACCTGAGATGACTTGGAACGCACGCCGTCCACCATTACCCCTTGTGGGACGCAGGCACATGATGAGTGTGTTAATAAGAAACGCCCATCTCCTATACCAAGCAATAGTGTGTAAACGCCGGCGTATCCCGCGGCAAAGGCCGCCCTATTTCCGGTTGCGTCATACTGCCCAAAAGCAAAATGGCCGCCGCACTTCCGGTCATGCGCACTCATCGGTGCCAGCAAGAAAAATGGCCGCCACACTTCCGGTCATGCGCACTCATGTTTAAGCAGTGCCAGCAGGGCGGAAGTAAAGCATGCGACAAAGGTCGCAATACTGCTAGAAGGCAATATCGTCATACGCGCTTTAATCAGTCCGTGAGCCGATATTAAACAAGCGGATAGACAGATCATGCATCTCTAAAAGGCCTCAACCACCAAAATGATTGCGAAAAATAGTACCCAACAACCTAAAACATGGGATGGATATTGTCCCAATCAGAAGGCCTCAAGAGAGCATTGCCAGAATCAAAATAAATAAAAAGGTGGAAAATAACAAAAATTCAAACTCAGAATATAAAGGTAGCAAACACATATATAAAAAAGGGGGTATTTTACAGTATATACAAAGGAAATAATAAACAGCACACATATCAAACCCTAGATATAGCAGCCAAAATTGAGTTGGTCATTAAGCCCTCTTGGGGTCATGGTGTTCAAACAAAAGATCCACTTAGTCTCTTTTTGTAGAATGATGCGATCCCAATTACCACCCCTTGGTGGTTTTTTTACCCTTTCAATCCCCAGAAATTGGATGGAATTAACATTCCCTCCTTGACACTGATTAATGTGGCGTGAAATAGGGGTATCTCTCTTATGGATAATGTCTCCAATATGTTCCCCAATCCTACGTTTGAATTCCCTAATGGTTTTACCCACATATTCTTTGCCACATGTACATGAGGCCTTATAAATGACTCCCTTGCTGCTACAGTTAATAAATTCCCTAATTTGATATGCCTGTCCAGTAACATTACTGACAAAGCCAGCACCAGGGGAAATGTGGGAACAAGCAACACAGTGGCCACATCAAAAGCAACCATTCACATTGGTGGGCAACCAAGTTGTACGGGAAGGTCTGGTGAAATGACTGTTGACCAGCCGATCCTTCAATGAACGGCCTTTCTTGTACGTTATTAGAGGTCGTATCGAAAGTTCTCCTCCAACATCCTTATCCATTAATAACACAGGCCAATGTTTGGCCAGGATAGCACGTACATCACTTGCTCCATTATCAAAAGTGGTAATCAACCTCATTTCACCTTTATTTTCAACTCTGGGTCTGGGTTTAAGGAGTTCCATTCTGTTTTTACCCTTAGCATGTTTGTAGGCACGTTTCAAAACATCAAGAGGATAACCCCTATCCAAAAATCTGTCTCTGAGTTCTCTCGCCTGTCTCTCAAAAGATTCATCTGTAGAGCAATTTCTACGTATCCTGAGGTATTGACCCTTGGGTACTCCACGTTTAAGATGTATAGGGTGACTGCTGTCCCACCTCAACAAAGAGTTAGTAGCCGTGGGTTTCCTGTAAGTGCAGGTGGTAATAGTGCCATCATTTTTCCTCTCAATCAATATATCAAGAAAGGACAACGAAAACGGGTCAATCACAGAAGTAAAAAATAGACCACACTCATTGTGATTCAGTGTATCTACAAATACAGAAAAACTTTCCTTAGAACCCTTCCACAAAATCAGGATGTCATCAATATATCGAACCCACAGCTCGATTCGTCCCATGACATCCAAGCCACTCCTGAAGACCTGGGTCTCCTCCCACCAGCCCAGGAACAAATTTGCATATGCCGGGGCACATGGACTCCCCATAGCGGTGCCCCTGAGCTGGTGGTAGATCTTATGATCAAACAAGAAGAAATTCTTAGTGAGACAGAAACGAAGTAGTTTGATGACAAACTCGCTGTGGGCACGGTATTGACATCCTCTGGTGTTCAGGAAATATAACACAGCTTCAAGCCCCTTATCGTGCGGTATGGAAGTGTAAAGCGCCTCCACATCAATACTACCCAGATTAACCTCAGGATCAACACATAATCCCTCTATTCTCCGAAGAAGATCAGGGGTATCCTGCACGAAGGATCGTAAAGAGGCGACGAAGGGTTTCAGGACACGATCTAAATAAATGCCAATGTTGTGGCTAATACTGCCCATTCCTGACACAATAGGTCTCCCCTTTAAAGGGGAAAGACCCTTGTGTAATTTCGGTAGGCAGTAAAAGGTAGCAACTATTGAATCTTTAGGCATTAAAAAATCAAATTCAGATTTGTCAATAACTCTCATGGATAGACCTTCATCCAAGATGCTTTTAAGTTCAAACAAATAATCAGAGGTAGGGTTATGATCTAAAATCTCATAGCTCACTCTGTCCTCAAGGAGGGTCTCACACATTTTGGAATATTGTGTAGAGTCAAGGATGACCACATTGCCACCCTTATCTGAGGGTTTAATGACAATGCGGTCATCCTGCTCAAGCTTATTGATAACTGCCATTTCTGTTTTCGTACAATTATACCTGGAAAAGATCTTCTTTCCTTGTAAGGATTTCAAATCTTCTGTAACCAAGTTTTCAAAAATATCTATAGCAGACACATCTCCAATGGGAGGGGGCATTTTGGTGCTCCTGTTTTTTAAATCAGTAAAGGGACCCCTTCCAAGATCGTTGGGGTTCACTACACCAATACTAGATAACAGGCGTACGTCTGGCAACAAATCAACAGGAATCCCCATATCTATACAGGTACGGTTATCCTGTTGAAGAAAAAACTTTCTCCAACGTACCTTACGTAAAAACAAATTAAGATCTTTTATAGACCGAAACAGATCAAAGTCTGTACTGGGGACAAATGTAAGACCCTTTTGCAAGACCTGTAGTTCTTCACGGTTGAGCACCCTGGAGGACAGATTAACTACTTGTATACCGTTAGCGACCGATGAGGATGCTGAATTAGGGACACGACTGATAGGTAAAGTAATATTAGAATAGTTATCCTCAGGAATGATTCTTATTTCCGTACCGGATGTTGACGGTTCCTTAGAGGATAACTCTGATCTAAAAAATGCGATCCCGCAGTAGTGTCGGATCTATCCAGGGGACCACGATGACCACGGCCTCTAACTCTACCTCTATTCCTCCCCCTATTGCTTCTACCCCTTCCCTCAGTATCAGAGAAGTCAGTATCCGTAGAAGACAAATCAGTTTCAAGATCAATATTGTTAATACGATTACTAATAACTAGAGTTGAGCGACTTTTGGTTTTTTAGGGTCGCGTTTCGTTTCGTGAAACCCGACTTTTCCAAAAGTCGGGTTGAGCAAGATCGTCCGATTATAGGGAAAAGTCGGGGTCGTCCCTAAACACGAAACCCAATGTAAGTCAATGGGGAATAAAAGTCGGCAGTGAGAGGAGGACAGGAAACACACCTACAGTGCCCATTTGAATGCCAAAAGCATCAATTCTTCTTTCTTAAGCTTGTCAACCTTAATTAACTTCATAATACAAGTTACGCACTGAAAAATGGGGGTTATTTGGCTACAAACTGGGGGGGGGGAGGGCTGGCTCCAGGTTTTCATGTGCCCTGGGCGAAAGAGCACCTCTTTAACACATACCACAACTCATCATGCTCCGATACGGCAGAGAAATAGCGGTATAGTACAATGAAAAATACCTCACTTTTTACATCTCATGACGAGGCACATCTATTTCTCCATACAGAATCATTGGTCCCATATAATGTTTGAAACAGTATATGATGAGCTCCACATAATGCTACAGTATATGTTGGTCCCCATGGATGAAGCTCCACTGTCTTATGGGCCCAAATAATGCTCCAAACATAATGGGCCCCATTTCTAATGCTCTAGTGTATAATGGGCCCTGTAAATGCTGCTCCAGTGTCTGATGTCCACCTTTGGAATGTTCCAGTGTATGGTGGGCCCCATCTATCATTCTCCAGAGTATAGTGCTCCCCAAAAATTGCTGTCCCAACATTGAAAACAATCAAATAAGTCTCCTCGCTAGGGAATCCCTGTACTTGTCTGGACAGGTGCTGTAGCTTGCTTAACAGCTCGCCAGCCGTTCTCACGCCCAGTATGGATTACACGTGATTGCACAAAGGTGAGAAAGGGTACCGTATCCCCAGATAACATGTATGGATAGCGTACACATTCAAAATATATGTCTCAGGAGGCAGGCTCAGACGGTGTTAGGCCCAGTATGGATTGCACGTGATTGCACAAAGGTTAGAAAGGGTACCGTATCCCCGGATAACATGTATGGATAGCGTACACATTCAAAATATATGTCTATACAGCATGAGGCAGGCTCAGACGGTGTTAGGCCCAGTATGGATTGCACGTGATTGCACAAAGGTTAGAAAGGGTACCGTATCCCTGGATAACATGTATGGATAGCGTACACATTCAAAATATATGTCTATACAGCATGAGGCAGGCTCAGACGGTGTTAGGCCCAGTATGGATTGCACGTGATTGCACAAAGGTTAGAAAGGGTACCGTATCCCTGGATAACATGTATGGATAGCGTACACATTCAAAATATATGTCTCAGGAGGCAGGCTCAGACGGTGTCAGGCACAGTATGGATTTGACGGCCCAGATTACACAGCGGAGGAGCAGGGAGAGGTAAAGATTGCAAATGCTGGGGCCCTGCCCAAGCAAGGGGGGCCCACTCGTGGTCGTCGGTTTTGGCACTGGGCCCCTCATAGTACAGCGGTGTGTCTGACGGCGGGTGTGCACCACCACCGTCAGAGACACTTGATTGCACTATGAGGGACCCTGTGCCAGTGCCCGCGCCCAAGAGTTGGCCTACCCACCTGTCCAGGGCAACGGCACTCGCACGGTGTCGTGCGGTAGGTGGTGACCCTGGCCATGGGGGGGGAGGCAGCACAGTTAGGGAGTTTTAGAAAGTGGCATATGTTGATGTTGGACATTCAGCTGATGCAAAAGGCGAAATAGGTGAAGTACCAGGAAGAGGTGGACCAAAGCAAGCCATTTTTCTGTCACCCTATGTGTCATCAGGGGAAGGTGGGACAAAATCCTTGGAAACCCATGCGTGGTTCATTTTAATGAAGGTTAGATCATCCACATTTTGGGTTGACAGACGGGTCCTTTTTTCTGTCAGGATTGATCCAGCTGCACTGAAGACTCTTTCCGATAGCACACTTGCAGCTGGGCAAGCGAGCTCCTGTAAGGCATATTGTGCCAATTCAGGCCAGGTGTCCAGTTTAGCGGCCCAATAGTCAAAGGGGAATGACCTGTGTGGGAGAACATCGATATGGGAGGAAAAGTAGTTTGTTACCATAGTTGACAACTGCTGTCTCCTGTCACTTTCCATCGATGCAGTATTACCAGTTGTGTGAGCGGTATTTGAAAAATCAGTCCACAACATTGTCATGAAACCCCTGTCTCCAACGCCACTTCTGCTGTGTGCACCACGAACACCTCTGCCAAGCTGCCCCCGGCCCGTACGGCTCGTGTGAGAACCATCACCGCTGCTGTGTGCTGGGAATGCCTCAAGCAACCGATTTACCAGAGTTGCTTGTTTATTAGCCAATATTAGGTCAAGGTTCTCCTGTGGCATGATGTTTTGTAATTTGCCTTTATAGCGTGGATCCAGGATGCTGGCCAACCAGTAGTCGTCATCGTTCATCATTTTGGCAATGCGGGGGTCCCTTTTTAGGATCTGCAAGGCATAATCTGACATGTGGGCCAATGTTCCCGGTGTCAATGATGCACTGCGAGTGCTGGGTGGAGGAGCACTTTCTGGCAAATCCACATCCCTCCAGTCACGCACAAACCCTGTACCAGACCTTGCCACGCCAACATTTTCACTTGCCCCACGAGATGCATCCTCCTCCCCTAAGTAATCATCCCCATCATCCTCCTCCTCTTCTTCCTCCACCTCGTCCAGGAGAGGTCCCTGAGCAGACAATGGCTGAATGTCATCAAGGATTCCCTCCTCCTCTTCCTCCTCATCAACATTGGCTGCAGACGCCTGCTCCTTAAGGTGCGTCAAAGTTTGCATGAGCAGACGCATAAGTGGGATGCTCATGCTTAGGATGGCGTTGTCTGCGCTTACCAGCCGTGTGCATTCCTCAAAACACTGAAGGACTTTACAAAGGTCTTTCAGCTTCGACCACTGCACACCTGTCAACTCCATGTCTGCTCTCAAAGTGCCTGGCTGTGTATCCTCCCACAAATGCATTATGGCCTGCCTCTGCTCGCACAGCCGCTCCACCATGTGCAGGGTGGAGTTCCACCTTGTTGCAATGTCGATAATGAGGCGGTGGTTGGGAAGGTGGAGCAATCGCTGCAGCTTCTGCATACGAACGGAGTGTACAGGCGACCGGCGGATGTGCACGCACAGTCTTCGCACCTTCTGGAGCAGGGCTGTTAACTCTGGATAATTTTTGAGGAAGCACTGCACCACCAGGTTCAAGGTGTGAGCCAAGCAAGGTATGTGCCTGAGTTTTGAAAGGGCTATGGCTGCCACAAAATTACGGCCGTTATCACTAACTACCTTGCCTGCCTCAAGATGTACACTGCCCAGCCATGACTCAGTTTGTCGCTTCAAGTACTCGGCCAGCACCTCGGCGGTGTGTCTGTCGCCCAAACACATCATCTGCAACACAGCCTGCTGACGCTTTCCACTAGCTGCTCGATAGGGGGACACATCGTGTGCAACAGTGGCAGCTGCAGATGGAGTGCTCGTACGACTGCGCTCTGTGGACGAGCTTTCGCTTCTGGAGGAGGTGGAGGAGGAGGAGGGTCGAACGCCTACAGCCAACTGTTTCCTATACCGTGGGCTAGGCAGCACTGTCCCACCACCGCTGTCCCCTGTGGACCCTGCATCCACCACATTAACCCAGTGCGCAGTGATGGACACGTAACGGCCCTGGCCATGCCGACTGGACCATGCATCAGTTGTGAGGTGCACCTTTCCGCTCACTGACTGCTTGAGTGCATGGACAATGCGGTCTTTCACATGATGGTGGAGGGCTGGGATGGCTTTGCGAGAGAAGAAGTGGCGACTGGGTAGGTCATAGCGTGGTACTGCATAGGCCATGAGTTCGCGGAAAGCTGTGCTTTCCACCAACCGAAAGGGCATCATCTCAAACGAGATTAGTTTGGCAATGTGGGCGTTCAAACCCAGTGTACGCGGATGAGAGACTGAGTACTTTCTTGACCTACTCATAGTGTCTGGGAGGGTGAGCTGGACTTGAGAGCTGCATATGGTGGAAGTAGCGGTGGACAGGGCGGACTGAGAGAGGGTTGATGATGGTGATGGAGTTGGTGTTCTTTCTGATGGCCTAGAATCAGTCTTTCGTTGATATAACAGTGGGATTCCCTGACTGCTGTGGCCTTGCAATGACACCTCAACATTTGCTGCTGTGCTAACCGGTGGGCTTACAGTGGGGGAAACAATGTAGCGTTGCTGACTACCTTCGTTGTGATCAGTTGCACATGTGGCACTTGAGGTTTGTTGTTGTGTCCACGCTTGCAAGTGCATGCTGGTTAAATGTCTAAGCATGCAACTGGTATTCAAATTTTTCAGATTTTTCCCTCGGCTAAAGGTCTTTGCGCACTTCTTACAGATAACCTTGGCCTGATCATGAGGATTTTGTTCAAAAAAGTGCCACACTGCACTCTTCCTACTTTGGCAGACATTTTGCGGCCTAGCACGCTGTGATCTTTTGACCCTCTGGACAAGCTGTCCAGCAACTCTTTTGATGTTTGGAACCTGTCTTTGGAGTGCTCCGGGCCTGCCAGATAACAGCTGTTGCGATGTCGATGTCTGCTGTGGATGCTCCTCATCTGAGCTATTGGAAGCAGCACCCTCTTCCCCCAATGGATGCCAATCTGGGTCAACAACTGGGTCATCCATCACCTCCTCTTCTATGTCATGTGCACCTTCCTCTGTGTCACCGTGTATGGTGGTATAGTGTGCGGGAAGGGGCACCTGAGTCTCATCAGGGTCAGAATCTGGCTCTGTACACTGCGAGGACAATGTAGTGCTCTGAGTGAATGTACCAGCAGAATCATCCATCAGCGGCTGTGCATCAGTGCACTCCATGTCAGATTCATCTTGGCCTGGGTAATTCACCATTTCACTTGATAATCCAGGCATGGTATGTGAAAACAGCTCCATGGAGTAATCAGTAGTATGGCCTGCGTCATCCTTCAATCTTGGTTGGGGTGAAGGACACAAGGAAAGGTTTGGTTCATGAACATGAGCCTCCAATGACGACTCAGTGCTTTTACTTTTTACAACTGAAGAAGAGGAGGCGATAGAGCTGGAGGCTGAGTCAGCAATGTAAGACAAAACTTTTTCCTGATGCTCTGGCTTTAAAAGCGGTTTGCCAACTCCTAGAAAACTAAGCGTTCGAGGCCTTATGTAGCCAGACGATGACGCAGGCTCAACACCTCCTGCATTCGGTCCTATTTTGCTCTTGCCACTACCATCAGATCCACCACCAACACCATCATTACCAGCTGCCAACCCCCGCCCAATTCCACGGCCTCTTCCACCAGCCTTCCTCATTTTTGGTAGAAATGTAGACAAAATCCAACAAACTATATAGTATGTAAAACAAGGTGTCTATATGACAGGGGAGATTTTGAATTTCTGCACACACTTTTGGACACTGGACACTTTTGGATTGTGTGAGGCCCACTGATATCTGAGCGCTATGTGACAGGCTCGATGGCACAGCTGTGACCTAAGTGACTAGAGAATAAGTGAGATTTTGAATCTCTGCACACACTTTTGGACACTGGACACTTTTGGATTGTGTGAGGCCCACTGATATCTGAGCGCTATGTGACAGGCTCGATGGCACAGCTGTGACCTAAGTGACTAGAGAATAAGTGAGATTTTGAATCTCTGCACACACTTTTGGACACTGGACACTTTTGGATTGTGTGAGGCCCACTGATATCTGAGCGCTATGTGACAGGCTCGATGGCACAGCTGTGACCTAAGTGACTAGAGAATAAGTGAGATTTTGAATCTCTGCACACACTTTTGGACACTGGACACTTTTGGATTGTGTGAGGCCCAATGAATATCTGAGCGCTATGTGACAAGCTCGATGGCACAGCTGTGACCTAAGTGACTAGAGGATAAGTGAGAGTTTGAATCTCTGCACACACTTTTGGACACTGGACACTTTTGGATTGTGTGAGGCCCAATGAATATCTGAGCGCTATGTGACAAGCTCGATGGCACAGCTGTGACCTAAGTGACTAGAGGATAAGTGAGAGTTTGAATCTCTGCACACACTTTTGGACACTGGACACTTTTGGATTGTGTGAGGCCCAATGAATATCTGAGCGCTATGTGACAAGCTCGATGGCACAGCTGTGACCTAAGTGACTAGAGAATAAGTGAGATTTTGAATCTCTGCACACACTTTTGGACACTGGACACTTTTGGATTGTGTGAGGCCCAATGAATATCTGAGCGCTATGTGACAAGCTCGATGGCACAGCTGTGACCTAAGTGACTAGAGGATAAGTGAGATTTTGAATCTCTGCACACACTTTTGGACACTGGACACTTTTGGATTGTGTGAGGCCCACTGATATCTGAGCGCTATGTGACAGGCTCGATGGCACAGCTGTGACCTAAGTGACTAGAGAATAAGTGAGATTTTGAATCTCTGCACACACTTTTGGACACTGGACACTTTTGGATTGTGTGAGGCCCAATGAATATCTGAGCGCTATGTGACAAGCTCGATGGCACAGCTGTGACCAAAGTGACTAGAGGATAAGTGAGAGTTTGAATCTCTGCACACACTTTTGGACACTGGACACTTTTGGATTGTGTGAGGCCCAATGAATATCTGAGCGCTATGTGACAAGCTCGATGGCACAGCTGTGACCTAAGTGACTAGAGGATAAGTGAGAGTTTGAATCTCTGCACACACTTTTGGACACTGGACACTTTTGGATTGTGTGAGGCCCAATGAATATCTGAGCGCTATGTGACAAGCTCGATGGCACAGCTGTGACCTAAGTGACTAGAGGATAAGTGAGAGTTTGAATCTCTGCACACACTTTTGGACACTGGACACTTTTGGATTGTGTGAGGCCCAATGAATATCTGAGCGCTATGTGACAAGCTCGATGGCACAGCTGTGACCTAAGTGACTAGAGAATAAGTGAGATTTTGAATCTCTGCACACACTTTTGGACACTGGACACTTTTGGATTGTGTGAGGCCCAATGAATATCTGAGCGCTATGTGACAAGCTCGATGGCACAGCTGTGACCTAAGTGACTAGAGAATAAGTGAGATTTTGAATCTCTGCACACACTTTTGGACACTGGACACTTTTGGATTGTGTGAGGCCCACTGATATCTGAGCGCTATGTGACAGGCTCGATGGCACTGCTGTGACAAAAGTGACTAGAGGATAAGGGAGATTTTGAATATCTGCACACACTTTTGGACACTGGACACTTTTGGATTGTGTGAGGCCCACTGATATCTGAGCGCTATGTGAAAGGCTCGATGGCACTGCTGTGACAAAAGTGACTAGAGGATAAGGGAGATTTTGAATATCTGCACACACTTTTGGACACTGGACACTTTTGGATTGTATGAGGCCCACTGATATCTGAGCGCTATGTGACAGGCTCGATGGCACTGCTGTGACAAAAGTGACTAGAGGATAAGGGAGATTTTGAATATCTGCACACACTTTTGGACACTGGACACTTTTGGATTGTGTGAGGCCCACTGATATCTGAGCGCTATGTGACAGGCTCGATGGCACTGCTGTGACAAAAGTGACTAGAGGATAAGGGAGATTTTGAATATCTGCACACACTTTTGGACACTGGACACTTTTGGATTGTGTGAGGCCCACTGATATCTGAGCGCTATGTGACAGGCTCGATGGCACTGCTGTGACAAAAGTGACTAGAGGATAAGGGAGATTTTGAATATCTGCACACACTTTTGGACACTGGACACTTTTGGATTGTGTGAGGCCCACTGATATCTGAGCGCTATGTGACAGGCTCGATGGCACTGCTGTGACAAAAGTGACTAGAGGATAAGGGAGATTTTGAATATCTGCACACACTTTTGGACACTGGACACTTTTGGATTGTGTGAGGCCCACTGATATCTGAGCGCTATGTGACAGGCTCGATGGCACTGCTGTGACAAAAGTGACTAGAGGATAAGGGAGATTTTGAATATCTGCACACACTTTTGGACACTGGACACTTTTGGATTGTGTGAGGCCCACTGATATCTGAGCGCTATGTGACAGGCTCGATGGCACTGCTGTGACAAAAGTGACTAGAGGATAAGGGAGATTTTGAATTTCTGCACACACTTGTGGACAGTGGACACTTTTGGATTGTGTGAGGCCCACTGATATCTGTGCGCTATGTGACAGGCTCGATGGCACTGCTGTGACAAAAGTGACTAGAGGATAAGGGAGATTTTGAATATCTGCACACACTTTTGGACACTGGACACTTTTGGATTGTGTGAGGCCCACTGATATCTGAGCGCTATGTGACAGGCTCGATGGCACTGCTGTGACAAAAGTGACTAGAGGATAAGGGAGATTTTGAATTTCTGCACACACTTGTGGACAGTGGACACTTTTGGATTGTGTGAGGCCCACTGATATCTGAGCGCTATGTGACAGGCTCGATGGCACTGCTGTGACAAAAGTGACTAGAGGATAAGGGAGATTTTGAATATCTGCACACACTTTTGGACACTGGACACTTTTGGATTGTGTGAGGCCCACTGATATCTGAGCGCTATGTGACAGGCTCGATGGCACTGCTGTGACAAAAGTGACTAGAGGATAAGGGAGATTTTGAATATCTGCACACACTTTTGGACACTGGACACTTTTGGATTGTGTGAGGCCCACTGATATCTGAGCACTATGTGACAGGCTCGATGGCACTGCTGTGACAAAAGTGACTAGAGGATAAGGGAGATTTTGAATTTCTGCACACACTTGTGGACAGTGGACACTTTTGGATTGTGTGAGGCCCACTGATATCTGAGCGCTATGTGACAGGCTCGATGGCACAGCTGTGACAAAAGTGACTAGAGGATAAGGGAGATTTTGAATATCTGCACACACTTTTGGACACTGGACACTTTTGGATTGTGTGAGGCCCAATGAATATCTGAGCGCTATGTGACAGGCTCGATGGCACAGCTGTGACAAAAGTGACTAGAGGATAAGGGAGATTGGATTGCTTTTAAAAAAGCAGTTTGCGGAGCAGTGGGTAAACAGCAATGCAGGAATGTCAGGAAGCATTAGAAGGCAGCCCAACAACCAACACCACTGATACACCACTATATAGCCTCCCCTTGCACTGCACACACAGTGACTGGTGTGTTGTGCAGGCCAAATTGCTAGCAGCAGAAGCAGTTTTTTTTTCTTCTCAGCAGGACAAAAAAAAAATTGGGATTGCTTTTAAAAAAGCAGTTTGCGGAGCAGTGGGTAAACAGCAATGCCAGCCTGTCAGGAAACCTTAAAAGGCAGCCCAACAACCAACACCACTGATACACCACTATATAGCCTCCCCTTGCACTGCACACACAGTGACTGGTGTGTTGTGCAGGCCAAATCGCTAGCAGCAGAAGCAGTTTTTTTGTCTTCTTCCCTGCCTAACGCTCTCCCTACAGAATCAGCAGCAACCTCTCCCTATACTAAGATCGGCAGAAGTAAGATGGCGGTCGGTGTGCACGCCCTTTTATACCCCCTGTGACGCCCACCAAAGCAAGCCAATCACTTGCATGCCCTTCTGAAAGATGGTGGTGACCCGTGCCTATGTCATCACGTTACCCACAGTGTCCGTGAATCCTGATTGGCTGAAAAAGAGCGCAAAACAAACTTTTGAAACGCGACTTTGGCGCTTAAGTCGCCGACCTCGTGGCCGACCTCATCCTAGGGTCGGGTTTCGTTTCATGAAACCCGACTTTGCCAAAAGTCGGCGACTTTTGAATTTTTTCGACCCGTTTCGCTCAACTCTAGTCTTTAGTGCCGCAGGTGGTGTACTAACAGACCGTCGCACGCGACTATCCTCCGATAACATTGACCGGCTTACTTTTCTGAAAATGAACAAGGCCTGGATCTCGCCGGAATTTGCCAGTCCTCTTCCAGAATAAATAATTGGTTGGCAACAGTATCCAGGTCTGCTGTTGTGTTCATGTTTCTGCCACCTGAACTGTAATCCCTGGGCTCCAACACCACCAGTTGCTGCTCAGAAGTGCCGTCTGCACAGAGAAAAACACACGCTCCAGTGTTAGTGGGGTTCAGTAACGCCAGCTGCTCCCCTGCTGTGTGTCCGGCAATGTCTCCTGCTCCCTCCACATTCACACTACATCAGATTTTACACTTGCTCCAAGTAGGCCTCAGCCTACTCCATGATTGATCCTGGGCTCCAACACCGCCAGTTGCCAGTTTTTTGTTTTTTACATATGTAGGGTTCGAGCAGGCTCACAGGATGCAGTGACGAGACACGAGACTGAATGTGGGGTGAAATAAACTTTTATAAGTTTTAAAGCCGCAAGGGCTAAAACTGCTTAAATCAGACAAAAGGGGAAACACTTATTTGTCCTCGCAGGGACTCGTAAAACAACATTAAAAAAACAAAAAGGGTCCTTATTTTCTCTATAATACACTTAGCCTTCCGGGCGTCGCTCGAGTTCACGACCACTCAGGGGTTGCAGATGTGGCTGCCTTGTAGTCCACGACTTCCCGGAAGGACTTGTGCTTGTCCAGCCCCGAAGAGACCAGAACGATGGGGCGCAGCAGGCCCTTAAGAAACTGGACGGTGGGGCGCAACGGGCCCTGTAGTAACCGGAACGATGGGGCACAACAGGCCCTGAAGAAACCGGAACGATGGGGCACAACAGGCCCTGAAGAAACTGGGCGGTGGGGCGCAACGGGCCCTGAAGAAATGGGGTCGGTGGGGCACAACGGGCCCTGAAGAAGCTGGCACGGTGGGGCACAACAGGCCCTGAAGAAATGGGGTCGGTGGGGCACAACGGGCCCTGAAGAAGCTGGCACGGTGGGGCACAACAGGCCCTGAAGAAGTGGGGTCGGTGGGGCACAACGGGCCCTGAAGAAACTGTTCAGGGGGTCAATCTCCCAGGCGTCCGTTTAGAGGCGCTCGTTCCCCAGCCAGGTCATGACGCAGTTTCAAAAAAGACATAAACGTTAACAAATTCTGCTCAGTGTCCCCTCAGTAACCGGGACGGGCTCTGCGGCCGCCTATAGCGAGGTGACGTCCCCTGAGGTCGGTGATGACGGGGCCGCGGCTGTGGGAGAAGACAGGGGGGCAGTGTCCTGGTCACTGTACCGGATTGCTGTGTCGTCGCAGCGGTCGCCTGAGATCCCGGTCCTGTCACACCACGGAGGGAATCAGCGGCCGTCACTTTATCTGAATCTTTGCGGGGGGAAACTCCCGGGGAGAGTCTCTTACGCGTCAACCTTCGGTAAGTCTCAAATTTCCCTTTTTCAATCTCCTGCCTGTCTCTCTTTTCCACACCGTCAGTTGCCACAGTCCTCTCTCTGCCGCACGGCTTCCTCTCTCCTGTCAGGCTCTCTGCCAACTGCCACCTCAGCGCGTCCCCTGCTCCTTTTACCCTCGCCCCGCCCCCTGTTGCCCTGACAACTTCAGTCGCATGTCTCCCTTTGTAATCCCCCTGATGTGGTTTCTTCAACAACCCTGATGGCGGTCCCCCTGGTTCTAGCCCAATCACTGTATGGGGGTCC
Organism: Dendrobates tinctorius; assembly: GCF_039654945.1. Taxonomy (NCBI): domain Eukaryota; kingdom Metazoa; phylum Chordata; class Amphibia; order Anura; family Dendrobatidae; genus Dendrobates; species Dendrobates tinctorius. Next base: position 414,812 of record NW_027362013.1, on the reverse strand, counting down.
TCCTCCCCACATTCCCCCACCCTGTAAGCTCGCCAGTCCTCGGGCGAGGGTGTTAGTCTATTGAGATTGGTCTGTAAAGGTGTCAATATTTGTTGCCATACGAACTGGTCTTGTTCATACCGTTCGGGGGGTTTGCCGGCTGTTGACCGCTCGGAGCGTCTAAGTTCGACTGGGGTGGAATCTTCTGGGGTGGTGGACGTCGGTGAGCTGCAAGATGCCGGTGGGTTAATTGTGTCAACTGGCTCTTTATTGGGTGGAGGGCCCTTGGGAACTGGAGGGAAATCCTCGTCGTCTGAGTCCCAGCATATGGACTCCGGTTCGGATGTCTTCGGGACGGGTTCCAGTTGCTTCGGGTCGGAAGAAATACACAGGCGTAACATATTACGATGCACAATGCGAGTGGGCAGTGTTTCATCCTGCTCGGGCTGTATTTCGTACACAGGTCCTTCTGAATGGATACGGCGTAGTACCCGATAAGGACTCTCTTCCCAACGTGACTCCAGTTTATTCTGGGGGCGTTGATCTAGTACAAGCACACGGTCCCCGCTTTGGAGATGGGGAGGGGAGGTTGTATTCTTCCCGGGGTGTTCCCAGTCTTGAAGTTTGGTATGTACAATTCGGTGAAGAGTTTGCAACCTGTGGCGATGATTTCGGACCCAAGACGACACTCCGGTCCAGGGCCGAGGCTCTTCGGGGTCCAACTCTACCTCCGTGATCCCTTTACCCTCTCGTCCGAACAGCAGGAAATAAGGAGTATAGCCCGTTACTCGATGTACCCGATTATTATAAACCCACACTAATTCAGAAACATATTCAGGCCAACGAGCTTTCTTGTCACTCTCCAGAGTGCGTAGCATTTGAATCAATGTCCGATTAAATCGCTCACAAGCCCCATTCCCTTGCGGGTGATATGGTGTGGTCCGGGATTTATCAATCCCATAAAGATGATGTAGTTCCTCCATAACTTTCCCCAAAAAACATGCTCCCTGGTCGGAATGTATGCGTTGAGGACAGCCGTACACTTGTATAAAATTTCTGCAAATTGCGGAGGCGGCTGACTCCGCGGTCTGGTCTCGAGTAGGGGTGACCACAGCGAATTTAGTGAAATGATCCACCATGACGAGGCAGTGTTCGTATCCCTGGAATGCGGGACCAATGTGCAGATAATCCACCGTCAAGAGCTCCAAGGGTTCTGAAGTCACAATCGTCTGTGTTGCGGCCCTCTGAGCAGGCGGTTTGGCCAATTCACATAAGCGGCAAGTACGACAAACTTCGTCCACAACAGCCGACAAGCGTGGGTGATAAACTTTCTGTTGTAACCATTGCAAAGTCTTTTTGACTCCAAAGTGGGCCCCTTTTTCGTGAGCCTCTCGAGCCAGTTCGTGTAGTTGAGCTCCGGGCGTAACCACCTGCCAAACAGTCGTTGAGGTTGTTTGCGAAGTGATCTTACGGTACAGTAATCCCCTTCGGATAATCAGTCTCTCCCATTGTCGCAGCATCAGCGACAGGTCTTGGGTCAAAGCTTGTCGTTGAGTGTCAGTGGGTAATTGACCAGCAGCGACTCATTTCCGGAGAAGTCCAACTTCTTCATCTTCTTGTTGCTGTTGTATCCACTTATTACGAGATTGTTCCAGGATGCCCCTGTGGGCCTCTGGGGAAGATACTTTTGCATCAACATTGGTGAGCACGGCAGCGGTAAGAGCGAACGGTATTTCCTCTCCTTCTAATTCTTCGTCTCGATTCTGTCCAGGAGTTGTATGTCGAATCCTAGAGAGAGCATCTGCATGAACATTCTCGGCCCCTCTTTTGTAAATAATCTTGTAATTGTACTTCGCCATTCGGGCCACCCATCGCTGCTCCAAAGCCCCCAACTTGGCGTTTTCCAAATGAGCCAGTGGGTTATTGTCAGTTCGCACTACCACCTCGGAGCCCGCTAGGTACTCTGCGAATCTCTCCGTCATAGCCCACACCACTGCGAGGAGCTCGAGCTTAAAAGAGATGTAATTGTCAGGGTTACGCTCGGAGTCATGAAGTGAACGGCTTCCATATGCGATCACCCTTTCCCGGCCATCCTGAACTTGTGACAACACAGCTCCTAGCCCGTGAAGACTCCCGTCAGTGTGCAGGATGAACGGCTGAGAAAAATCCGCATAAGCCAACACTGGGGCATCCGAGAGTGCAGCCTTGAGATCTCGGAAGGCCTCTTCCTGAGGGTGTTGCCACTGGATTTTTCGCCCATTGGCCCCAGCGGGAGCCCCCTTCAGCAGGTCATGTAGGGCTCGAGCTCGACATGCAAAATTCTTTACGAAACGACGGTAATATCCAGCTAACCCCAGAAAAGCCCGCACGTCTTTCACCGTCTCGGGGGTAGGCCATTCCTGGATAGCAGCAATCTTCTCCCGGGATGGCCTCACACCTTCTGCCGAAACGACATGACCCAGATACTCAATCTGAGAGCGAAATAGGTGACATTTCTGAGGCTTCACCTTCAACCCGTACTTTTGCAGCCGGCTGAGTACCTGTCCCAACCGCTTCAGGTGGTCCTCGAAGGAGGCGGCATAGACGATGATGTCGTCCAGGTAGATCAACGTGGCCTCAAAATTGAGATCCCCTAGACATCGCTCCATCAATCGCTGAAATGTCCCGGGGGCGTTGGCCAGCCCGAATGGCATTCGATTAAACTCAAACAGTCCCATGGGCACTATGAACGCCGTCTTAGCTCTGTCCTCTTCTGACATAGGCACCTGCCAGTACCCACTGGCCAAGTCCAGGGTCGAAAAATATGTTGCTTTACCCAATGCAGACAGAGATTCTTCTATGCGGGGCAGTGGGTATGAGTCTTTAATAGTGCAAGCATTCAATTTACGATAATCCACACAGAATCGTAGTGTACCATCTTTCTTCCGAACCAACACGATGGGGGCCGCCCAAGGGCTTTGACTTTCCCGTATCACCCCTTTTTGTAGCATCTGAGCCAGCAAAGTTTTCACCTCCTGATAGAGTTGTGGCGGGATCTGTCGATATCGTTCTCGGATAGGGGCCGCTCCTGCTGTGGGGATCTCATGAGTGATGGCGGTGGTACACCCAAAGTCATCCTCATGACTAGCAAATACTTCATGGTACTGTCCCAGCAATGCTTTTACTTGTGAAAGTTGGGCCGCAGTTAGTCCAGAAAGCTCGGCCCGCATCTGCTCCAAAATATTTCGGCCCTTCTCTTGTGTCGAGACTTCGTGGGCCTGTAGGGTTCGTATTGTTACCTCCCCGGGATCCTCGGGGTGTACTCGTAATTGAACCGCAGCAGCGGGCAGCACTTCTTCTAGAGGCTTTACTAGTTTGGCCAGTACAGTCCGTGCTTTCAGAATGATATCTCGGTCTTCAAGGTTAACGCAGCGGACCAGGGCGGTTCTTTTTCGCACCGTAGCGAGGGAACGGGCCACCAGTATGCCAGGAGGTAAGTGCTCTGAGTGACACGGCTCCACCTGCACCTCTACGCCTTCCAAAGGTATCGGGGCCCGAATTGGCAGGGCCACCACTGTCTGTCCAGGAGGCAGCACAAGCAGGGGTGCCGCTGTCGCGATGACCTTGCCCAGAGCCTCACCCTCCTGGCAGTCCCGATGCACCCGCGCACCTCGCACCAGCTGCTGGAATACCTGTCCCTGAGCTGTGCGAGAACCCCACTGCTTCAGTGTCCTTTGTGTGGGATCATTAAGCAACAGGTTACCAAACTCTTTTAAAATATTCATGCCTAGGGTGACGGGGTGTCGTTGATCAGCTTCTCCTTGAGTCAGCACCACCCCTCTGCGGCCGAGGGGTTTACCGCACAACGTCACCTGCACCCACACTACCCCGGCAACCGGAACCGGCAGTTGGTTGGCGGCTACTAGTCTAATCATGGGCCCCCACTGAGGCCTTGCTGCCTCCGGAAAGTTTTGTTGAAAGTACGCTGCGGGCATAGTGGTTACTTGTGACCCCGTGTCCACCAGACACCGGACGGCCCGGCCCTCTACTTCTGCCCAAACTTCAGGACACTTTGCTACCAAATCTTCGGGACTTCCACCACCCCTAGTTGTGGTTTTCGGCTCCGAGCGGCGTCCCCCCAGCCCGGAGCCCTTTAGTTTAATGGCCGCCGGGGTGGGTATCTCCCACGCCGCGGACACTCTCGGGCGAAGTGGCCTGGTTCTCCACACTCATAACACCGGGCCGGTAGAGATTGACCACCTCGCGGAGAGCGTGACCCCCAGGGACCGGGATTAGCACTGGGTCGTCCAGTCTCCGGTTCGGTTCTTCTCTTTACTTCAGCCAACTCGCTCTTTATATTTTTCAATTCACGCTTCATCTCCTCCACCCATTGAGGTTCCTCAACTGTGTTCGAGGAGGCCTCCACACCTCGGACCTTCCCCACGGGGACCGCCATCCCCTGCTCTTGCTCCTGAACCCGTGCCTGACTTCCCACTTCTGAAAAGTCGATTTGGGGATTCATTCTGATCCGTTCCCTTAAAGCCTGCTTTATCAGTGGATCTCGCAGTCCAGTCACCAGTAGGTCACGTAGGGTTATGTCAACAGGTCCTACCCCTACCCCATCTTTTCTTTCAATAGCCGTATGCAACTCTTGGAGTACATTCATATACTGAGTAATCGTCTCCCCCTCTGCCTGCATCCGGCTAAACAGTCGGGTCCTTAACTCTCCCACATTAGTGGGATCCCCGTGGGTCTGTTCCACTATCTGCAACACCTTTTCAAAAGTGTTGCGGTGCCCCGGGGGTTTCAACATCACTGACCTCCGCACCTCCCCGTCTAGGGCCATGAGTGCCACTTCAGCTTCCAGGTCAGGGGTCATTGGGTGCATCCGAAAAAGCCCCCTCATCCGCTCTGTCCAGCTCCATAGCATAGTATTTGAGCCAGAGAGTCTAGGCAGGTTGTTCAACATGGCCCCCAATGAGATGCTGGTACGGGGACCCTCATTATTTACAGAGCTTACAGCTCCCCCATGTTCGGGGCTACCACTGTCCGCGCTCGGAGACTGCATCCTGCCGACTACGCCAAGTGTAGGGTTCGAGCAGGCTCACAGGATGCAGTGACGAGACACGAGACTGAATGTGGGGTGAAATAAACTTTTATAAGTTTTAAAGCCGCAAGGGCTAAAACTGCTTAAATCAGACAAAAGGGGAAACACTTATTTGTCCTCGCAGGGACTCGTAAAACAACATTAAAAAAACAAAAAGGGTCCTTATTTTCTCTATAATACACTTAGCCTTCCGGGCGTCGCTCGAGTTCACGACCACTCAGGGGTTGCAGATGTGGCTGCCTTGTAGTCCACGACTTCCCGGAAGGACTTGTGCTTGTCCAGCCCCGAAGAGACCAGAACGATGGGGCGCAGCAGGCCCTTAAGAAACTGGACGGTGGGGCGCAACGGGCCCTGTAGTAACCGGAACGATGGGGCACAACAGGCCCTGAAGAAACCGGAACGATGGGGCACAACAGGCCCTGAAGAAACTGGGCGGTGGGGCGCAACGGGCCCTGAAGAAATGGGGTCGGTGGGGCACAACGGGCCCTGAAGAAGCTGGCACGGTGGGGCACAACAGGCCCTGAAGAAATGGGGTCGGTGGGGCACAACGGGCCCTGAAGAAGCTGGCACGGTGGGGCACAACAGGCCCTGAAGAAGTGGGGTCGGTGGGGCACAACGGGCCCTGAAGAAACTGTTCAGGGGGTCAATCTCCCAGGCGTCCGTTTAGAGGCGCTCGTTCCCCAGCCAGGTCATGACGCAGTTTCAAAAAAGACATAAACGTTAACAAATTCTGCTCAGTGTCCCCTCAGTAACCGGGACGGGCTCTGCGGCCGCCTATAGCGAGGTGACGTCCCCTGAGGTCGGTAATGACGGGGCCGCGGCTGTGGGAGAAGACAGGGGGGCAGTGTCCTGGCCACTGTACCGGATTGCTGTGTCGTCGCAGCGGTCGCCTGAGATCCCGGTCCTGTCACACCACGGAGGGAATCAGCGGCCGTCACTTTATCTGAATCTTTGCGGGGGGAAACTCCCGGGGAGAGTCTCTTACGCGTCAACCTTCGGTAAGTCTCAAATTTCCCTTTTTCAATCTCCTGCCTGTCTCTCTTTTCCACACCGTCAGTTGCCACAGTCCTCTCTCTGCCGCACGGCTTCCTCTCTCCTGTCAGGCTCTCTGCCAACTGCCACCTCAGCGCATCCCCTGTTCCTTTTACCCTCGCCCCGCCCCCTGTTGCCCTGACAACTTCAGTCGCATGTCTCCCTTTGTAATCCCCCTGATGTGGTTTCTTCAACAACCCTGATGGCGGTCCCCCTGGTTCTAGCCCAATCACTGTATGGGGGTCCTCCTCCCCACACATATCATGAAATCTAAATTCTGATGGAGCTTTTTAAGGACGTCAAAAACAACAAATTTTTCAAGTGGAACCGCTTCAGGAAAAACTCCTTTTTTGGGGAGGTTTTTATTATCCAGTATAGTGTGTGTATATATATATATTATAATATGAAATGTTTTTTTTCAGCTGTTTTACTTGATGTGTAAAATTCGGAGTGGATTCCAGAAGATATTCGCCTCAGAGAGGTGACATGTAGCCGAAGAGGAAGAAAATGCTCAAAAACAAGATTTGAACAGCAGGGTGGCTTAACATTGATGGGTAAGCTCTGACCCAGTACAGTGATGGAGAGCGGTCTGCTTTTATTGTTTTTTATTCTTCACATATGAGAAAGGAAACAGACGTGAGACTGAGACCTCAGAACAGTTTGTAGATCTTCTTAGAGCCTTGCAGTATGATGTACCGCCACAAGGTGGCACCCATGAGCTGTGATAGGTTTCTGCTGCCTGTGGCTGACGTCAATGCAGGGAGGCCGGGCGTCGTGGCTCCGTGTGATGACGTCATCATCCTGGGTCTCTGTGCACATGTGCGGGGCACCAGCTGAGCCTCAGTGACAGCTACTGCCACTCCAGAGCGGAGATCATGCTGCAGCCCCTCAGAGCGGCGCTCCACAGCAGTGTGCACAAAAGCTGCTGCAGAGCGTTCTCCGTGTCTGCACGTTCCTACAACTCTGGGCGCAAGGTAAAACCCCGCTATAACGCGAGCCGCCCTCATCTCGCCCCTTGCTATCGGTTCCTTTAACCTGTTCACGTCTGCACACATCTGTGTCATGCCCTGGCTGTATCTGTGCTGTTCCTCTGTGCAGTATACGGTGGAGGATGGCGCTGCGGCTGGCGTATTAGGGCGCTCCGACCGCCGGCAGCTTTTTTTTTTGCCCTCTTGATCTGACTGATCAAACTCAACCGTGGGTCTGTTATAAAAACACGAAAAACCTCTCAGCTGCCCCCCGACCATAGGTAATAATGGCAACAGAATTTATTTCCCATGGCTCATAAATGGCTGAGAATTGGATCCAATACACTGGTTACATTTTTGGCTCCCCGGATTTGCTGCTAGCGCCATGTTCTGAAGCCGTGTGCATGACCCACCGCACCTTCCACCATTTGTTACCTCTGTGATATAGATGTTTCCTTTCCCTCCCAGAAGCCGTGGTGGTGGGGGAGCATGAAGAAGCCTCGGAGTGGTATGGGGGCCATTATGGCGCCATATTACACATCGCGGAGCCGTACTGCGGCCTCAGCTATTTCCATCTTTCTGCTTTAGGGCCTTGTTCTCGGTGTATATGATAAGAATAAGGAGGATGAAAGTCTCCCCCTGAGCCGGGCCGCAGACAGGTTCGACAATGCTGTTTCAGGAAAACTGCGACTTCAGCTGACAAGGTAGAAATCCAATGTTATCCGTGTATAACGCAGACTGTTCCCACCCCATCGCCCCCATAGTAATCCATGGTCTTCCTTTACAGGTCCGGGCCTGCACTGAAGAAGGGGAAGACGCGAGTGTTTTATGGTTTGCATGAGGCACGTTCTCATTATTACTATGTGATGTGTAATTATCTGGTAATATAGCGGGAAAGATGAATGAGTATTATGAGGGTCCCGCTGTTTTGTGTATAAAGCCTTTATGCAGCCCTATGTGTCGCCATGGCTACACCCTGTCCTATAGTTGTGTATTACCCCTGTCCATCTGCTGCCATTTTTTGTATATAGGTCAGGGGAAGGACGGGGTGTAGACAGCACTTATATGTGGGTTTACATTCTGCCGTATCATTACTATGTCAGGGTTGAGCAGGGTGGATTTGATTTAAATCTAACTGATTTAAATCACGATTTAAATCACTAGTCAGTAAGGCTTGATTTAAATCAGTGATTTAAATCAAAGTTTCTACCTAAACTAGTTCTTGCTACTTTAACATGCAAGTAGATGAAGATTTTTAGAATCACTTTTTATATTACTTTTTTCTCCCCAGTTTAATGGGTTAATCATTCATATTTGGACACCACTGTTCTGTTGTACTTAGGAAGGAGAAAAATAATCCTGACCTTAATAACAATTTAAATAGATTTATTCAACTGAAACAATAACAACATTACAGCATAAGTTATTTGCTTACACAAACATCCATGTTTGTTAACTAATTTGGCTAAACAAAATATATATATATTTTAAGAAACTTAGACTGTCAGCCCAGCCGACACATGAAAAACTTAAATACTACTGTCCCTGCTGTCCTCTGTAGCTCACTTGTCGTCATCTTCATCATCATCTTCTTCTTTGTTCCTATTCATAATCTGGAAAAGAAAAACAAGCTTTCCTGCTTTATTGGGTCCCAACTGATTTCTCAATTTAGAATGAATGAGTCCAAAGGAAGAGAATATTCTTTCAACGCCTGCAGAAGAAGCTACTGCTGTTAAAAGTGAAATCATTACTTGAACAGTCTCTAAATCCAAGCGCTTAAGTGACTTCCACCAGTTTACTGGTGTGACCTTCCTTAAAATATCTTCAGCAAACATATATTTCTTGAATGGTTCCCCCTTAGCTCTGAAGTTTATTATAGTTGGCATTAAAGATGGATGATTGCTGGATACCCATGTCATAGCTAACTCCTCTTCCTCAGCACTTAGGTTTTGACCCTGATATTGGATATTGACAATATTTGCCAAAAAATGAGCTGGAGTCAGTGCTTGTCCCATTCGTTTGTTTACTGCTTGTAATTTAATTCTGTCCATGTGTAGTTCTGTTTTTAAGTGTTCACTCAGTTCCTTCCAAATTTCAACAGCATCCGCAATAAAACAGCTATTTTTCTGTATTTTGTTTAAAGCTTGAGAGATGGGTTTCAGGAAGCTCAGCATATGTTCAACATTTCTCTTAAGCCCAATGTTGAGGATTTTGGCCGTGACAGTGCCATCTATTTTATCTCGATTTTCTTCACAAAGTGTCATCAGAATAGGCCAGTTTTTGATATACTGCTCAAAACAGTCCACCACAGAGTTCCATCTAACATCTTGTGGGAGCGTTAGCTTGGTTCCACCCATCCTTTTCAGAGCTGCTGCAGCAAAATGATTATTACGGAAGTATTTAGCAATTTCAACAACATTAGCCTTTATTTCTGGAACACTTAAGTCTTTGGCTAAGAGGTGCAGCAAATGAGCACTGCAACCATATGTTATTAGCAGCTTTGTATTCCCTCCCTGCTCTTCTAAATCTCTTCTCATCTTGGATACGTTTGCAGCATTGTCAGTGACCAAACTGCGTACTAGACATTTGAATTTTTGTTCACATGTCGTTATAGCTTTTACTGCCACTTCTTGTAAGTATTCTGCTGTGGGTGCATTTCCTGACTTATCAGTTGTTTGTGCAAGGAAGACTTTACCTTCTTCTGTTGTTATACAAGCACATACAATAGGATCATTGTGGACATTACTCCACCCATCAATACTTAGGTTAACAATTTTACCCTCCAGAGCTGTTGCACATTGCTCCATTTCTCTGTCATGCACTTGATCCAGCAGTTTCCCTGCAACATCAGCTCTGCTGGGTGGACTGTATCCTGGTCTCAGTGACTGAACCATATTAATGAAATGTGGGTTCTCAGTCAGACGGAAAGAAGAGTTTGTTGCATAAATAAACTGGGCAATTTTTTTATCAATCAACTCTTTTTCTAATCTGCTAGTTCTTATCACAAACCTATCTATGGTGGTTCCAGGAGGTAAAGGTTTTGTCTTCCTTTTGGGTGATGGTGATATGTGGCTGTGGGTGTCTGATGATGATGCTGCTAATGAAGCACTATCCTGGATGGATAACTCTGAAACTGTAGAACAGGATGATGGTGATCTTGGAGGTGGATAGTTTCCAGAATCCATGAATTCCCCTAAACAAAAAAAGTCAATGCTGTTATTTTATTGTTTATACAATTTCTGCTTATTGTACACAACACATCACTGCCCCTGCCCCAAAAGGAATATTTGTTTTTCTTCATAACTGTACCAAATGACAGTAACATGCAGTAATAATAAGAAATGTAATTTTTCTCACACATGACAGTTCAGTCTTTAGAAATAGGATTCAATAAAAATGTTTACCAACCTGAAGATCCTGCCTGTTCAGAAGTGTTTCTTTGGTCATCTTCATCACCGCACTTCTCATGATGTTGCCTCATTCGCGCCACCAGGCCTTGCATCTCTTTGTTGCATCGTTTGCATTTTGCACGCATGCCTGCCTTACCGATAGGCGAAGGAGCTTCATTAAAATATTCCCAAACTGGGTCTCTTTTACGGCCTGCTGCCATTATAAGGAAAGAATGTAATAAACCTCAGATCGTACACACAAACAGATCCAGACTTGTCTGTCTGTGGCTATGCTGCAGTATTGTGCTCAAAGTTTCACTTTCATTTTCTTGTCTGCTTGCCCTTCCTCCTCCTCACACTTAGATTCACATTCTTCTTGTGTTGTGCAGATCTATTCCACTCCAAACAATCAGAAACATATTGTCTAACTTCTTGGACTTGGCACTGAAGGGGTTGATTCTGTATTCATAGGTTTGTAGAACAATAGGATTAAGGTCTTTTTCTCAACTCTGTTCATGTTGTAACATTTTTGCCGTGAAGAAGAGGCTGGGACCTCTGCGGAGTCAAATTCAGTTTTGAGAACTGCGTAAGTAAAGTGAGCGTCTGTGATAATATAGGAGAGAAACTGCCCACTAATCCTACAGAAACCTCTGGAAGAGCATGGCATTGTGAATGTTACACATATACAGCCTTTATTCTACTGAGTTAAACAATTCAGCTTTATCTCATGATGGAAGAACCTTTGGATGGTAAAATATTTTCCTCAAAAAGCAGTTTATTGAAAAAAATCCGATTTAAATAAAAAAAAAATCCGATTTTTTTGATTTTTTTTTTTTTTTAAAAACATTGATTTTTATCCACCCTGGGGTTGAGTAACTTATCCCAAGCGGTGACATGAGACTGGCTGAGTAGGGCCGAACCAATAGACTAAAACTAATTCTGTTCAATGTTAATATATTTTTGTTAATTTTATCATTTAATATTGAGCAGAATTAAGTATGTCTGGCTGTTACTGCTATTACATGTTAGGATTGGGATTACTGTAAGGTTTACGCTTATCAGTAACCACTAATCAAAACCATATACATCACTGTTTTCTATAATCATACATATCCGATTCAGCTTTTGTGCCATGATCAATAGCAACCCCCCGACGCTCAGTATGATGTGCCCCTCGCCACCATGCCCAACGCTCAGTATGATGTGCCCCTCGCCACCATGCCCGACGCTCAGTATGATGTGCCCCTCGCCACCATGCCCGACGCTCAGTATGATGTGCCCCTCGCCACCATGCCCGACGCTCAGTATGATGTGCCCCTCGCCACCATGCCCGACGCTCAGTATGATGTGCCCCTCGCAACCATGCCCGACGCTCAGTATGATGTGCCCCTCGCCACCATGCCCGACGCTCAGTATGATGTGCCCCTCGCCACCATGCCCGACGCTCAGTATGATGTGCCCCTCGCCACCATGCCCGACGCTCAGTATGATGTGCCCCTCGCCACCATGCCCGACGCTCAGTATGATGTGCCCCTCGCCACCATGCCCGACGCTCAGTATGATGTGCCCCTCGCCACCATGCCCGACGCTCAGTATGATGTGCCCCTCGCCACCATGCCCGACGCTCAGTATGATGTGCCCCTCGCCACGACGCTCAGTATGATGTGCCCCTCGCCACGACGCTCAGTATGATGTGCCCCTCGCCACGACGCTCAGTATGATGTGCCCCTCGCCACGACGCTCAGTATGATGTGCCCCTCGCCACGACGCTCAGTATGATGTGCCCCTCGCCACGACGCTCAGTATGATGTGCCCCTCGCCACGACGCTCAGTATGATGTGCCCCTCGCCACGACGCTCAGTATGATGTGCCCCTCACCAACACGCTCAGTATGATGTGCCCCTCGCCACCATGCCCCTCTCCAACACGCACAGTATGATGTGCCCCTCACAGCTCTCCCCGACGCAGAGCATATGGGACCCCACAGCCCTTCCCCCCCACAAGCAGTTTGATGGCCTCACACAGCATGATGGAGCCCTCCCTCCCACAGCATGGGGGATCCCACAAACCTTTTCAACACACAGCGAGAGGGACCCTAAAGCACTGTCCTCCAAACACCGTGTGATGGCTTCCTCATAGTACAGCATGATGGATCCCCCAACCCTCCCCCACACAAAGTATGATGCCTCCCAGACTTCCCTCACTCACAAGTGAATGACTACTCCCCTCGCCTTGTTTCTCCGATGTGCTTTGCTGTAAGTACTGAGGCTCAGTAACAGACATCTAGTAATGTCATCTTGCCCGCTGCGCTGTCTCATTCTGACTGGTGGAGGAGGGAGCTGACTCTTGCCTGTTCGACCGTTGTGTTCAGCAGTATCTACACTCTGAGGATGCAGATAGTGTTATACTGTACTTGTGATGCTATGCCATACCAGGCCCCTCACCCTGCCACCCCCAACTCCTGGGCGGTACTCCGCTGATTCCATGCCTTTGGCTGTTCCAGTCCACACGAAACCGCCAAAGGGCTGCATGTGACCCACAGGCCGGCCACAGTTTGTCCTAAGTGAATGTACACTATGGCGGTGTCCTGACCACATTTTATCTCGGCATTTGATGGGTCTGACCTATTTCTACGTACAATTGTACCCATGAGCTGTGAACAGAATTTCACCCCGTCATTAACAGGTCTCTTTCAATGGCAGGATTTCCCCAGTGTGGTGACGGTGGGGTTGGGGAAGCAGTCACCAGGTGTCCACCAGCAGGAGCTCTGGAATGAAAGCAAGGAGAACATTAGGGCTGCGGTATCAGGTAACTTAGTGTGACCGGTCGTGGCTGTGGTTACCGCTGACCTTTGTATTTTTGGCAGTGATTCTCTTAACACTTCAGTAGTGAACTAAAAGGAAAATGTACATCAGCTTATTAGTTAAGGGGAATGGCTAGACTTAGTCTTGTCACATTCTTGACACGTTTTTTTTTTTTTGGAAGTGCATTGAGCAGCAAGGTGGTGTGCTGGTAAAAGGGGGGAGAAAAAAAAAAAAAAAAATCTTTTAAATCTTCTGCCTGAGCGAGTGTGAACGAGCAGAGTGTGACCTGAGCGTATGTGCGAACTGTGGTATGTGTGTGACTTGAGATTCAGTGAAGAGGTGTTTGGAAAACCTATAACAAATACCTGTGTGAGTTGCTGAATTGTAGGTTGCTGAGTGCTTTCTACCTGTCCAATTTTTGGGGGGCTTGGGGGCTTGTTTAACCTATTTTTTTTTTTCTCTCTCTAATCTTTAATCTCTTATTTTACTATCTGTGTTTTTAAGGGTTAACTATATTGAATTTAAATCTTGATGTGTAACTATATTCACAAGGGGTTAATTAAGGGTGGGAGTTCATACAGTAAGGGTTTATAAGGGGCAGCTGGTTGGGGCTTAACTCCTTTTGGAAGTGCATTGAGCAGCAAGGTGGTGTTCTGGTAAAAGGGGGGAAAAAAAAAAAATTCTTTTAAATCTTCTGCCTGAGCGAGTGTGAACGAGCTGAGTGTGACATGAGCGTAAGTGCGAACTGTGGTAAGTGTGTGACTTGAGATTCAGTGACTTTGGATTCAGGGAGTTTCCAAGGGAGGTATTACTGAATTGCTGTTATATTTTATTAATACTTTTTATTTATTTTTGCTTATCGTATTGTCTTTTGCAATCCCCATTAGGATGTGCTCCACTATTGCCAATGCCATCCAGTGCACGTCTTGCCGCATGTATGAAATCCTTGAACAGCCGGTCGAGGGTGCATACTGCTGTGCGAGATGTGAGCACGTTGTGCATTTGGAAGCCCAGATTCTGGATCTAAATGTGCAGCTGGCAACACTGAGATCCATAGACAATCTGGAAAGGAGTCTTCTGCTCACTGAGCAGACGCTCAATGGGATAGATGAGGGGGGATGCTAGGTTGGAGCTGCAGGACAATGAAGCAGCTAGCTGGGTGACAGTTAGAAGGCGGGGTAGAGGGAAGAGCACCAGGGAGGCTAGTCCTGATCTGGCACACTCCAATAAGTTTGCTAAGTTGGCAGATGAGGGGAGTGTTAGTGCAGGAGTAGCACTGCTGCAGCAAGGCATGTCCTCTGAAAGCCGGAGGAGTGTCTGCTCCAGTAAGGGGGGAAATAGGAGAGCAGGGCAGGCCAGACAGGTTCTGGTAGTGGGAGACTCAATTATTAGGGGAACAGATAGGGCAATCTGTCACAAAGACAGGGATCGTCGAACGGTGTGCTGCCTACCTGGCGATCGAGTCCGACACATCGCTGATCGGGTTGACAGATTACTGGGAGGGGCTGGTGAGGATCCAGCGGTCATGGTGCACATTGGCACAAATGACAAAGTTAGAGGTAGGTGGAAGGTCCTTAAAGATGATTTCAGGGAATTAGGCTGTAAGCTTAAAGCAAGGACCTCCAAGGTGGTATTTTCGGAAATACTTCCTGTACCACGTGCCACACCAGAGAGGCAACGGGAGATTAGGGAGGTTAATAAGTGGCTCAGGAATTGGTGTAGGAAGGAGGGGTTTGGGTTCCTGCAGAACTGGGCCGACTTCTCCGTTGGCTACAGGTTCTATGCTAGGGACGGGCTGCACCTCAATGGGGAGGGTGCAGCTGTGCTGGGGGAGAAAATGGCTAGAAGGTTGGAGGAGTGTTTAAACTAGGGACGGGGGGGAGGGTATTCCTTTTATAGGAGGGGAAGACAGTGCAGATAGAGACCTGGGCACAAATAATGAAGGTGGGGGTGGCATGGGGGGTGGGGTTAGAACAGTTAATAATTTAAGAAAGAATAGAGGTACAGAGAGATACATAAAGTGCATGTATACTAATGCCAGAAGACTCGCCAACAAGATGGAGGAATTGGAGTTAATGTTGTTGGAGCATAATTATGACATGGTGGGGATATCTGAGACATGGCTGGACGAGAGCCATGACTGGGCGGTTAATGTACAGGGCTATAGTCTGTTCAGAAATGACCGTACTAATAAACGAGGGGGAGGCGTGTGTTTATATGTAAAATCATCCTTAAAACCCATCCTGCGTGATAATATATATGAATCTAATGAAAATGTAGAGTCCCTGTGGGTAGAGATAAGGGGAGGGGGGAAAAATAATAAATTACTGATAGGGGTTTGTTATAAGTCTCCAAAAATAATGGAAGCAACAGAGAATATCCTCATAAAGCAAATAGATGAAGCTGCGACTCAAGGAGAAGTCATTATTATGGGGGACTTCAACTACCCTGAAATACATTGGGGAACCGAAACCTGCAGTTCCGGCAAAGGTAATAGGTTTCTGACAACTATGAGAGACAATTACCTTTCACAGCTGGTTCAGGACCCAACAAGAGGGGGGGCACTGCTAGACCTAATATTATCCAACAGGCCAGACCGCATATCAAATGTAAGGGTTGGGGGTCACTTGGGTAATAGTGATCACAAATTAATAAGTTTTCATGTATCCTTTAATAAGATGTGTAGTAGAGGGGTTACAAGGACACTAAACTTCAGGAAGGCAAATTTCCAACGGATGAGAGATGATCTTGGTGCAATTAACTGGGACGATATCCTGAGACATAAAAATACACCAAGAAAATGGGAGACGTTTATTAGCATCCTGAATAGGACCTGTGCACAATATATACCGTATGGGAATAAACATGCTAGAAATAGGAGGAAACCACTATGGCTAAATAGAGCTGTAAGGGGCGCAATAAGAGATAAAAATAAAGCATTTAAAGAATTAAAACAAATAGGTAGTGATGAGGCATTAACTAAATACAGAAGATTAAAAAAATTCTGTAAAAAGCAAATCAAAACAGCAAAGATTGAGACAGAGAGACTCATTGCCAGAGAAAGTAAAAATAATCCCAAAATATTCTTTAACTACATAAATAGTAAGAAGCTAAAAAATGATAGTGTTGGTCCCCTTAAAAATAGTCTGGGTGAAATGGTGGAGGAGGATGAGGAAAAAGCCAATATGCTAAATAACTTTTTTTTGACAGTGTTTACACAAGAAAAACCCATGACGGATAACATGATCAGGGATAAAAATTCTCCATTAAATGTCACCTGCTTAACCCAGCAGGAAGTACGGCGGCGTCTAAAAATCACTAAAATTGACAAATCCCTGGGCCCGGATGGGATACACCCCCGAGTACTGCAGGAATTAAGCACAGTCATAGACAGACCATTATTTTTAATCTTTAAAGATTCCATAATAACAGGGTCTGTACCACAGGACTGGCGTATAGCAAATGTGGTGCCAATATTCAAAAAGGGGACAAAAACTGAACTTGGAAATTATAGGCCAGTAAGTTTAACCTCAACTGTGGGTAAAATCCTGGAGGGTTTTCTAAGAGATACTATACTGGAGTATCTGGAGAAGAATAAACTTATGACCCAATATCAACATGGGTTTACAAGGGACCGTTCCTGTCAGACTAATCTGATAAGCTTTTATGAAGAGGTAAGTTCCGGACTGGACCAAGGGAATGCAGTGGACGTGGTGTACATGGACTTTTCAAAAGCTTTTGATACGGTGCCACACAAAAGGTTGATACATAAAATGAGAACAATGGGGATAGGGGAAAATATGTGTAGGTGGGTTAAGAGCTGGCTCAGGGATAGGAAACAAAGGGTGGTTATTAATGGAGCACACTCGGACTGGGTCACGGTTAGCAGTGGGGTACCACAGGGGTCAGTTTTGGGCCCGCTTCTTTTTAACATATTTATTAATGACCTTGTAAGGGGCATAGAGAGTAGAATTTCAATATTTGCAGATGACACTAAACTCTGCAGGGTAATCAATACAGAGGAGGACAATTTTATATTACAGGAGGATTTATGTAAACTAGAAGCTTGGGCTGATAAATGGCAAATGAGCTTTAATGGGGATAAATGTAAGGTCATGCACTTGGGTAGAACGAACAAGATGTATAATTATGTGCTTAATTGTAAAACACTGGGTAAAACAGTCACTGAAAAAGACCTGGGTGTATGGGTGGACGACAAACTCACATTTAGTGGCCAGTGTCAGGCAGCTGCTGCAAAGGCAAATAAAATAATGGGATGCATTAAAAGAGGCATAGATGCTCATGAGGAGAACATAATTGTACCTCTATATAAGTCACTAGTGCGACCACACTTAGAATACTGTGTACAGTTCTGGTCTCCGGTGTATAAGAAAGACATAGCTGAACTGGAGCGGGTGCAGAGAAGAGCGACCAAGGTTATTAGGGAACTGGGGGGTCTGCAATACCAAGACAGGTTATTACACTTGGGGTTATTTAGTTTGGAGAATCGAAGGCTTAGGGGTGATCTTATTACAATGTATAAATATATGCGGGGACAATACAAAGACCTTTCTAATGATCTTTTTACTCTTAGACCTGTGACGGGGACAAGGGGGCATCCTCTACGTCTGGAGGAAAGAAGGTTTAAGCATACTCACAGACGCGGATTCTTTACTGTACGAGCAGTGAGACTGTGGAACTCTCTGCCATATGATGTTGTAATGAGTGATTCCCTACTAAAATTTAAGAGGGGACTGGATGCCTTTCTTGAAAAGTATAATATTACAGGGTATATACACTAGTTTCCTTAGTGTTGCGTTGATCCAGGGAGCTAGTCTGATTGCCGTATGTGGAGTCGGGAAGGAATTTTTTTCCCCAATATGAAGCTCACTGTTTGCCACATGGGGTTTTTTTGCCTTCCTCTGGATCAACATGTTAGGGCAAGTTAGGATAGGATATGGGTTGAACTAGATGGACTTAAAGTCTCCCTTCAACCTTAATTACTATGTTACATCTGACACCCAGCAAATATTCTGCTTGGTCCTCCTTTTCAAATTAAGGGCTATTCACCTTTTGGGAACTTTTTTTTCCCCTCTCACGTGAAAATATCTGGGGCTAAAAAATCATTTTGAAATAGGTTTCATTAAAAGTTTTTCACCCTTTGACTTCTGAAGCCTCGGAGTTGCAAGGCCTATTGCTTGCAGCCGGATGAGTTAACTGAGAATCTATCAGTGAGCTTGGTCTAAATGAATTCTTTGAAAATTCTTGGAGAACAGGAGAAGTCCCAGAAGACTGGAGAAGAGCAAATGTTGTTCCTATCTTCAAAAAGGGGAAGAAGGTGGACCCAGGCAACTATAGGCTGGTGAGTCTGACTTCTATACCAGGAAAGATCTTTGAACAAATTATTAAACAACATGTATGTCAGTACCTGGAAAAGAATGAAGTGATTAAACAGAGTCAGCATGGGTTTGTAACTAATAAGTCATGTCAGACTAACTTAATTTCCTTCTATGATGGAATCACTGATTGGGTGGATCAAGGAAATGCTGTAGATATAGTATATCTTGACTTCAGCAAAGCATTTGACAAAGTATCTCATACAATCCTTATTGAAAAAATGACTAAGTATGGAATGGACAAGGCAACTGTTAGGTGGATTCATAACTGGCTTAGTGATCGGACCCAAAGAGTGGTCGTAAATGGCTGCACATCCAGTTGGAAGAATGTCTCAAGTGGGGTACCACAGGGCTCTGTCCTGGGTCCTGTATTGTTCAACATCTTTATCAACGATTTAGATGAAGGAATTGAGGGTAAACTGATTAAATTTGCTGATGACACAAAGCTAGGAGGGATAGGTAATACTAGAGAAGAGAGAGGATTCAAAAAGATATAAATAAACTGGAGCAGTGGGCAGCAACTAACAGAATGGTTTTTAACAGGGAAAAATGCAAAGTACTACATCTGGGCAATAAAAATGAAAAAAGCATATACAGAATGGGAGGAATAGGGCTAAGCAACAGCACATGTGAAAAAGACTTGGGTATACTAATAGATCACAGACTGAATATGAGTCAACAGTGTGATGCAGCAGCAAAAAAGGCAAATGCAATTCTAGGATGTAT
This sequence comes from Dendrobates tinctorius, assembly GCF_039654945.1. Lineage (NCBI taxonomy): Eukaryota > Metazoa > Chordata > Amphibia > Anura > Dendrobatidae > Dendrobates > Dendrobates tinctorius. The sequence continues at coordinate 395,432 of NW_027362013.1, read as the reverse complement.
TAACAGAAGCATACAGTCTAGATCACGTGAAGTCATTATTGCCCTCTACTCCTCTTTGGTCAGACCTCATCTGGAATATTGTGTCCAGTTTTGGGCACCACATTTTAAAAAAGACATCAACAAACTGGAGCAAGTTCAGAAAAGAGCAACCAGAATGGTGACCGGTCTGCAAACCCTGTCTTATGAGGAAAGGTTGCAGGATTTGGGAATGTTTAGTTTGCAAAAGAGAAGACGGAGAGGAGACTTAATAGCTGTCTACAAATATCTCAAGGGCTGTCACATTGTAGAAGGATCAACTTTATCCTCATTTGCACAAGGAAAGACTAGAAGCAATGGGATGAAACTGAATGGGAGGAGACACAGATTAGATATTAGAAAAAACTTTTTGACAGAGTGATCAATGAGTGGAACAGGCTGCCACGAGAAGTGCTGAGTTCTCCTTCAATGGAAGTCTTCAAACAGAGGCTGGACAGACATCTGACTGGGATGATTTAGCGAATCCTGCTTTGAGCAGGGGGTTGGACCAGATGGCCCAGGAGGTCCCTTCCAACGCTACGAATCTATGATTCTATGAATTCGTAACTTTTCTGAGTTTCACTCATCTGATCTATAACCACAGACCACATCGAAATGTGAGAAAACCTAAGAGCCTGGAAAAGCTAAACTGTGCACAATGTTTAATTAAAAAAACGCAATGTAAAAAATTATATTTTCTGCTCCAAATACATGTTTCTAAGCAAAAAAAAAAAAATCCTATATCTGTTGCCGGTGTATGCAGCCAGAATTGACTATTGTTGATGCTGTAAATGGACCCATTTCTCATCCTGCTGCTTTATTTTTCTGTGTTATTGTGATTAATTATGGCAAATAACTACAAATGTGAATAAAACCCCATTACACATTACTCTAAGGCTAATTTCACATTAGGCTACTTTCACACATCAGGTTTTCGGCGTCAGGCGCGATCCGGCGTTGTGCCGGAGCGCCGGATCGGGCAAATATTTCATAAAACCGGATGTGACGGATCCGTTTTTCTGCCGGATCCGTCTTGTTCTTGACAGACAAAACCGGATCCGTCTCATCCGGTTCATCCGTTTTTCGATCCGTTTTTCGACGGATTACTCCGGATCCGGTTTTTAAAAACACCCCTTGTGGCCTTCCGAACGGGATTGGATACTGGAAAACTATATATAGCGTGTTCCTACAGCCCTTCTTTGACAGGTTGTAGAGGAGAAAGTGCAGGTTGGAGAGAAGAGCAAGTTACTGGCGAAGATGGATGTTGTCATTGGAAATATTTTGAAGAATTTGGCGGATTTTATAGCGGAGGCGAATCGTTTGAGGGTGATTGTTCTGGAGAAGGAGAGAGCGAGACAGCAGCGCATCAGGCATCGTAGACGACGTTTGTGGATCCACCCCATCACAGCCAAGAGAATGACGCGTGGGGTCTATTCTACACTCTGCATGGACCTTCGACGAAACCCGGATAAATTTTTTGGATATGTTCGGATGAAAATGGAGAATTTTGATTACTTGGTGGAGCGCATTGCACACCTCATAAGAAAAGCAGACACCTATTGCCGCTTCTCTGTTTCACCCGCAGAGCGTCTGATGGTGACTTTAAGGTAAGCCACATTTATTGGATGTGATCGCATCAGAGCACACTTTCACTGCAATCTTGTTGGTGGTAATTTGTATCTCCAAGTGTTATAGCTGAGTTTTGGTATGTAATGCTGTGATTTAAAACTAATTGATTGTTTTTTAATTCTTCACAGATTTCTTGCAATTGGAGAATCCCTTTCGTCACTGCATTTCCAGTACAGACTCGGGATTTCCACCATATCTGGAATAGTGAAGTACACATGCCGTGCACTGTGGGACTCCTTAGCTGAAGAGTTTTTACCAGAGCCAACAACAGAGAGGTGGATTGAAATTTCAGAAAAGTTTCAACAGATATGTCAGTTTCCCAACTGCTTGGGCGCTGTGGACGGGAAACATATCCGCATTGTAAAGCCAGCCGGATCGGGATCGGAATATTTCAATTACAAGAAATATTTTTCAATTGTCCTCATGGCCATCGCTGACGCGGAATACAAATTTATTGCTGTTGATATTGGGGCCTATGGCCGCTCCAATGACTCTCAAGTTTTCAAACTGTCTGCCATGGGGCGTAAACTGTATGGAAACACCTTCCAGTTCCCGCCCCCTAGACCGCTGCCGCAAACATCTGGTCCACCTATGCCATTTGTCTGTGTAGGGGATGAAGCCTACCAGCTGTAAGAACACCTTTTGAAACCGTACGGTAGCAGAGGATTGTCAAGAACAAAACGCATTTTTAATTACCGCCTAACAAGAGCAAGAAGAATGGTTGAATGTACCTTTGGTATTCTGACAGCCAAATGGCGGGTCCTATTGACTGCGATCAACCTCAAGACAGAAACTGTGGACGAGGTGATCAAAGCGTGCGTGGTACTCCACAATTTTGTTATCTGCAAGGAACCCATTTCCATTGAGGACACCTCTGAAGAAACCACCTTGCAAGATTACCATGACATTACCACTAGAAGTTCTGTGACGGTTTCAGTAATGAGGGACAATTTTGCACTATACTTTATGTCCCCTCAAGGCAGAGTACACTGGCAGGATGACAGAGTGTGAAAGATTTGTGCCCTTAACCAAAATTGTGTACCTTCTGTACCAACAGTATATACCTTTGCCAACCAAAGTTGGCTATCTTGTCATGGTCTTACTATTTTTAGCTTTAGGCCACAGGTGTGTACCTGGTTGTGTTTTATGCACAGTATTTCACCTTTTAACAAAAGTTGTGTACATTGTTAGGAAATCACCAACAATAAACACAACTTTTTAGGTGAAATACTTTGCTTCAAACACAACCAGGAACACAACTGTGGCAAAAAGCTAAAATTTACCCACAGTTATATACCTAGTTTTGAATACCTTTTTACCTTTTAAATACCCTGTATTTAACCTTTTTGGCCGCAGAAAGAAATGACAGATAACCAGTGTAAAATAATTTAACTTTTATTGAAAAATGTTTTTTATAGTAAACTGTTTTTAAATTTTAATAAACTTTTTTAATAAAGCTTTGAAACCATAAAACTGGTCATTTTTATTAAAATACACATATTATAAATCTGTGTAGTGTGGGGTGGAAATACTGCTGGAGGGGCTGCGGGACACTTCGACACTGGGAGTGTGGAGAGAGGACTGGGATCGTGGTGGGGAAGGAACAGTTAGAGGTGAAGGTGTGGAAAAAGCTACAGAATGGGTGGACATGTGGGAGGCAGAAGAGGTGGTGGGTGGTGGAGTGGAGGGTTGGGCAGGGACTGTAGGAGCAGATGATGTTGATGGCAAGTTGTATGGGGAAGGAGTTTGGTATGGGGCAGGTTGCTGGAAGTGGGGAGGTTGCTGGTACTGGGGAGGTTGCTGGTACTGGGGAGGTGGATGGTATGTAATAGGAGGGGGAGGATGGAAAGTGGCTGGAGGGGGTGCAGGTGGAGGAACTACTGGGGTGGGAGGAGGAGGTTGGGAGGTAACGTGCTGGAGAGCACCGTGGCATGAATGCATTACATGCATCTGCTGGGTAGGAGATAGCGTTTCCATGCGCTCCACAACAGACCTGAAAAAGGTGTGGTTTGGCGAAGATCTTGCTTCTGAATGCATGGTTTGCAGAAGTGTCTTCACCTCCAGAATGCTGGAGTTGATCTGCTGAAAGCCTGAGGAGATTTGCTCTGACAAGACTTTTAGACAGTTCTGGAAAGATTCATTCAGATGCAAGAACTCTGGCGCATAAGTCTTTTCCTGACCCCTCTGCCGCTGCCGCCCAGTACCCGCAGGTGTACTAGAGGTGGCAGGGGCAGAAGGGTGGGGTAAAGGGAAAGCGATCTCCTCACCAGCAGCTTCATGTAATGTAGGCGGCCACGATGCTCCTGTGCTGGTGGATGGGACAGAGGGGTCGAATGTGTTGGAAGGCTGTGAAGGTGCAGATGTACCGGGGCGGTCGAAGTGTCCCTCGGTGCTGGTCTCCTCAGGGATCGCCTCAGAAGGGTCCAACCGTGCAGGCTTCCGAGTGCTGCTCACCGTGCTGTGGAATAAAGAGAAAAAAAAACAATTAAAATACTGACATGGTATGGCCCTGGCTGAAAAAAAATTGTTACATCTAAACATTTTTTTTTCACATGTGGTGTGTAATATTTACCTTCTGGTGACCATTGTATCCTGGAGGAACGACAGGGCTTGTGCGTACTTGTACTTGCTCCTGCGTCCTCCAGATCCACTCGGGGCCCGCATCTCTTTATTGAACTCCTTCTTGAAACGATCCCTCACAGACCGCCACCGCTTCACAATTCTGTCCCCTGAAACGAGAAAGGACAAAGTGGTTAGTATACAACATCAGTGTTTCCCAAACTCCAGTCCTCATGGTCCCCAGGGGTCATGTTTTCAGGATTTCCATAGTAAATAGAAATCCTGAACACATGATCCGTGGGGACCACGAGGACTGTTGTTCGGGAAACACTGGTTTACATCAAGCAACCGGTACTGTATATACTTACGCTCTTTAATCTGGGCCCGAGCATCGAGGTCCTCCCAGCGGTCCACAAGGAGCGAACAGATTTCCTCCCAGAGTCGTCGGGTAACGATCAGGTCAGCGTGGCGTCGGTCAGCCATATTCCAGAGCGGCTCCCTTTCTCTGACGAGATCGATGAGGTGGTCCACATCGATTCCTCCATCCTCACCGTCAGAGTCGGGACCACGCTGTGAAGGCTGTTAAAGAAAAAGACAAAAATAACATAATTGGCCTCCACAAAAGAAATGAAATAAAAAGTGCAAAAAAACAAAGCAAAAATATTTATACTTACACGCTGGTCACCGCCGCGTTGCTGTCGCCGACGACCCTGGGAGGCACTGCGAGGACCTCTTGACCGAGCACCAGATTGGGAAGACTAGAGAAGAAAACAAAAAATGTTATTTCTTAGGATGTAGGCATTTGTTTGCTGTGTGTGGTCTGCAGAACATTGTTTTCTATGTGTTGTGTGTAGTGTGATGTTGTGTTTCTGCGTTTGATGCCAAAAACTTACCAATTGTGAGCCCACTCCAGGTGTCTGTCCACCCCTTCCTTCTTCTTCTGGGAGCTCCTCTTCAGCTTGTGATTCCTGTTTTGAAATAAAAGGCAATGAATACACATATATTCCAGAGATGATGGATTTTGGAAATAAAAACTTACCGTCAAACGCTGACGATGAGAGGGAGGGCTCCCAGAAGAAGATGTGCTGTCTTCCTGCTGGCCAGACTCCATGGCTGTGGGTGGTGTTGCTGCTGCCAGTGCTGCTGCTGCATCTCTTGGGCGGCTGTTGAATAAAGAGAAACAAAGGGCCAATGAATATCTTGATATTCCATGGCCCTAGTTTGGAGGAATGGGGGATTTGATAATTACCGTCTCTCATCTGCTGCTGGACTCCCCTCCTCAGCATGTTCCATTTGCTGCTCCATTTGGCGTGGTGGTGGTGCTGATGGTGCTGCTGCAGTGGTCTCCTGCCTTCTCCTGCGCCTGGTTGCTGTCTTGGGTGGCATGTTGGGTGTGGCTGAGGGTCCCACTGTCTTGCTTTTATATATGTGTCTTGTGGGCAGAGCTACTGAGCATGCTCAGACCAAAAAAAACGGATCCGGCCACCGGATCCGGCTGTCGTCGAATCCGGCGCATTGCGGCGCTCATAGGCTTTCATTGTATGTAAAAGCCGGACGCGCCGGATCCGGCGTGTCCGGCTTTTTCGCCGGAGACAAAAAACGTTACAGTAGCCGTTTTTCCAGACGCCGGATTGAGACACATTGCCAAATCCGGCGAAAACCGGATGAAACGCATGGCCATCCGGCGCGATCCGGCGCAAATGCAAGTCAATGGGGGGAAACCGGATCCGGCATTGCATTTCGCAGGATCCGGTTTTTGTCAAAAGCGCCGGATCGCGCCTGACAGCGAAAACCTGATGTGTGAAAGAGGCCTTAGTGTTTTTTTGTGCAGCGCATCGTGCCCAATACAAACGCATACAAAAAACGCATGATGTGTTTTTGCATGCGTTTGCGGTTTTTTTGCGCATTCGTTCTCTAGGGGTTAAAACCAGTGTCTACACATATTTACCCCAAAAACGCATGCGCACGAAAACACAGACGAACGCATGTCCATGCACACACCTGCATTCCCATAGACTGTAATGCGTTATTTTGTCACATTCTGTGCGCATGCGTGTTTTTACGCCTTTCGGCAGACCAAAAAATGCAACAGGTTGCGTCGGGCGCGCCTAGGCGCACACGGCGAAAAAACGCGTGTGCACGAAAATGCGTATGAACGCGTGCAAACACAAGACCATGCGCGCGCCATGTTAAACATAGGTAGGCATGCCCATGGACACGCACGTTGTGCTGCGCAAAAAATGCTAATGTAAAACCAGCATAAAGTGGACTGACCCTGCCAATGTGTGAGAGGTCAGCAGTGAGTCCGTGTACGGGGGTCTATGACAGGTCAGACACCTGTTTAAAAGCATCAACCCTTTTGTTCTCCATGGAGATGAGCTGACGCTGGAGGAGTCCGACAGCGGCCCCCCCATAGAGAACACAGGAACACTCGGCCATGTAGTGAGGGGTCTGGTGCCTTAGCAGTCAGCCGGACATCTATTGCGTGTGGGGGCTTTACCTGCCCTGACTTCTGACTGTTTGTTGCTTTCCCACCCAGCGGGCTGTAGGCACATGCAGGATTTGGAGATTGCACATGTTGACGTTGACCCCTGCAGAGGCGCTCAGGCCGCGGCAGAAGGGGCCGTTCTGGGGTTATATGAATATGATGAGCTTAAGGCCAAAAAGAAGAAAAAAGTCTCAACAATGCCATATGGAAGGTAGAGTTTATTTTATTCCACTATATAGCGCCATTAATTCCGCAGCACTTTACAGACATCATCCCTGTACCCAATGGGGATCACAATCTAGATTCCATATCAGTCTGTCTTTGGAGTGTGGGAGGAAACCCACAAAAACACTGGGAGAACATGCAAGCTCCTTACAGATGTTATTGGCGGGATTCAACCCAGGACCCCAGTGCTGCAAAGCAAGTGTTACACACTGAGCCACAGAAACCTTTCCTACAAAGGCTCAGTAAGCTCTTCACATCTACAGTGCCTTGCAAAAGTATTCGGCCCCCTGGAACTTTTCAACCTTTTCCCACATATCATGCTTCAAACATAAAGATATCAAATGTAAATTTTTGATGAAGAATCAACAACAAGTGGAACACAATTGTGAAGTTGAATGAAATTTATTGGTTATTTTGAATTTGTGGAAATTCAAAAACTGAAAAGTGGGGCGTGCAATATTATTCGGCCCCTTTACTTTCAGTGCAGCAAACTCACTCCAGAAGTTCATTGTGGATCTCTGAGTGATCCAATGTTGTCCTAAATGACTAATGATGATAAATATAATCCACCTGTGTGTAATCAAGTCTCCGTATAAATGCACCTGCTCTGTGATAGTCTCAGGGTTCTATTTGAAGCACAGAGAGCATCATGAAGACCAAGGAACACAACAGGCAGGTCCGTGATACTGTTGTGGAGAAGTTTAAAGCCGGATTTGGATACAAAATGATTTTAAAAACTTTAAACATCCCAAGGAGCCCTGTGCAAGCGATCATATTGAAATGGAAGGAGTATCATACCACTGCAAATCTACCAAGACCCGACTGTCTCTCTAGACTTTCATCTCATACAAGGAGAAGACGGATCAGAGATGCAGCCAAGAGGCCCATGATCACTCTGGATGAACTGCAGAGATCTACAGCTGAGGTAGGACAGTCTGTCCATAGGACAACAATCAGTCGTACACTGCATAAATCTGGCCTTTATGGAAGAGTAGCAAGAAAGCCATTTATCAGAGATATCCATAAAGAGTGTCATTTAAAGTTTGCAACAAGCCACCTGGGAGACACACCAAACATGTGGAAGAAGGTGCTCTGGTCAGATGAAACCAAAATCGAACTTTTTTGCAACAATGGCAAACGATATGTTTGGCGTAAAGGCAACACAGCTCATCACCCTGAACACACCATCCCCACTGTCAAACATAGTGGTGGCAGCATCATGGTTTGGGCCTGCTTTTCTTCAGCAGGGACAGGGAGGATGGTTAAAATTGATGGGAAGATGGATGGAGCCAAACACAGGACCATTCTTGAAGAAAACCTGTTTGAGTCTGCAAAAGACCTTAGACTGGGATGGGAGATTTGTCTTCCAACAAGACAATGATCCCAAACATAAAGCAAAATCTACAATGGAATGGTTCACAAATAATCGTATCCAGGTGTTAGAATGGCCAAGTCACAGTCCAGACCTGAATCCAATCGAGAATCTGTGGAAAGAGCTGAAAACTGCTGTTCACAAACGATCTCCATCAAACCTCACTGAGCTCGAGCTGTTTGCCAAGGAAGAATGGGCAAGAATTTCAGTCTTTCGATGTACAAAACTGATAGAGACATACCCCAAGCGAGTTGCAGCTGTAATCGCAGCAAAAGGTGGCGCAACAAAATGTTACATTAAAGGGGCCGAATAATATTGCACGCCCCACTTTTCAGTTTTTGAATTTCCACAAAAATTTAAAATAACCAATACATTTCATTCAACTTCACAACTGTGTCCCACTTGTTGTTGTTTCTTCACCAAAAATTTACATTTGGTATCTTTATGTTTGAAGTATGATATGTGGGAAAAGGCTGAAAAGTTCCAGGGGGCCGAATACTTTCGCAAGGCACTGTATGTTCTCTGGGCGCTCAACACTGCGAGTCAAGTGCAGGAACATCATAATTGTGCTGCAACGTCTGTGCCGCTATAGGAAAAGCACAGGATTAACTGTACCCCACATGGAATGACACTTTTATAGCATTTTGCATAATGTTTCCCAAGACGTTTGCAGTAAACGTGTTCCAAAATTAGCTGCATTGTCGAAAATCTATATATATTTATCACAGTATTAAAAGGGAATCCATCAGCAGGTTTTGGTATGTAATCTGAGAGCAGCATACTATAGGGACTGATTCCGGCGATGTGTCACTTGATCAGCTGCTTGCTGTAGTTTCAATACAATCATTGTTTTATCAGCAAAGAGATGATCATTGGGGGACTGGATGTAGCGTGCCAGGCAGTCCAGCTAATCTGTGTAATCTCCACCACTGATTGGCAGCTTTTTGCCTATACACAGTAAGTTGCCAGTCAGGGATGTGGGTGGGATTATACACAGCTCAGGGTTCACAGCGCTATTACATCTGCAGCAGAGACCAGGGATTTTATGAGGTAGTATGCTTATCATATCTTATAAATAAGATATCTAGTACTTCACACGCCTCCTGATGAAGTACTGGATGAAACGTACGTTGGGGCGGTGGGAACGCTTTAACAAGTAGGACCTTTTATGTAAGTAATGCTTCCATGCTGTAAGCTATTTGGCTTGAACTGTTGGATGTTTTGCCCCTTGTACCGTTGTCTATGCTGCTTTATAAGATACAGTTAGGTTCATATATATTTGGACAGAGACAATATTTTTCTAATTTTGGTTCTAGACATTACCACAATGAATTTCAAACAAAACAATTCAGATGCAGTTGAAGTTCAGACTTTCAGCTTTCATTTGAGGGTATCCACATTAAAATTGGATGAAGGGTTTAGGAGTTTCAGCTCCTTAACATGTGCCACCCTGTTTTTAAAGGGACCAAAAGTAATTGGACAGAATAAATAATTGTAAATAAAATGTTCATTTCTAGTACTTGGTTGAAAACCCTTTGTTGGCAATGACTGCCTGAAGTCTTGAACTCATGGACATCACCAGACGCTGTGTTTCCTCCTTTTTGATGCTCTGCCAGGCCTTCACTGCGGTGGTTTTCAGTTGCTGTTTGTTTGTGGGCCTTTCTGTCTGAAGTTTAGTCTTTAACAAGTGAAATGCATGCGAAATTGGGTTGAGATCAGGTGACTAACTTGGCCATTCAAGAATATTTCACTTCTTTGCTTTAATAAACTCCTGGGTTGCTTTGGCTTTATGTTTTGGGTCATTGTCCATCTGTAGTATGAAACGACGACCAATCAGTTTGGCTGCATTTGGCTGGATCTGAGCACACAGTATGGCTCTGAATACCTCAGAATTCATTCGGCTGCTTCTGTCCTGTGTCACATCATCAATAAACACTAGTGACCCAGTGCCACTGGCAGCCATGCATGCCCAAGCCATCACACTGCCTCCGCCGTGTTTTACAGATGATGTGGCATGCTTTGGATCATGAGCTGTACCACGCCTTCGCCATACTTTTCTCTTTCCATCATTCTGGTAGAGGTTGATCTTGTTTTCATCTGTCCAAAGAATGTTCTTCCAGAACTGTGCTGGCTTTTTTAGATGTTTTTTTAGCAAAGTCCAGTCTAGCCTTTTTATTCTTGATGCTTTTGAGTGGCTTGCACCGTGCAGTGAACCCTCTGTATTTACTTTCATGCAGTCTTCTCTTTATGGTAGATTTGGATATTGATACGCCTACCTCCTGGAGAGTGTTGGTCACTTGGTTGGCTGTTGTGAAGGGGTTTCTCTTCACCATGGAGATTATTCTGCGATCATCCACCACTGTTGTCTTCCATGGCGCCCAGGTCTTTTTGCATTGATGAGTTCACCAGTGCTTGCTTTCTTTCTCAGGATGTACCAAACTGTAGATTTTGCCACTCCTAATGTTGTAGCAATTTCTCGGATGGGTTTTTTCTGTTTTTGCAGCTTAAGGATGGCTTGTTTCACCTGCATGGAGAGCTCCTTTGACCGCTGTTTCCTTCACAGCAAAACCTTCCAAATGCAAGCACCACACCTCAAATCAACTCCAGGCCTTTTATCTGCTTAATTGAGAATGACATAACGAAGGGATTACCCACAAATGTCCATGAAATAGCCTTGGAGTCAATTGTCCAATTTCTTTTGGTCCCTTTGAAAACAGGGTGGCACATGTTAAGGAGCTGAAACTCCTAAACCCTTCATCCAATTTTAATGTGGATACCCTCAAATGAAAGCTGAAAGTCTGAACTTCAACTGCATCTGAATTGTTTTGTTTAAAATTCATTGTGGTAATGTCTAGAACCAAAACTAGAAAAATGTTGTCTCTGTCCAAATATATATGGACCTAACTGTATGATAAGCGTACTACCTCATGTCACCGGTACTTTATAGCGTCCCCACTATTGACTGTCCAGTAGTTCCTTTGTTCTTCTTTTGTTGTGTCAATTTTAACATTAATAATAATAATAATAATAATAATTAAACATTTTAAGGCTGGGTGCCCACGTTGCATTTTTGTATGCGTTTCCGCAGCGTTTGTGCCGGCTCAGACGCTGCAGAAATGCTTACAAGATGCTTCTAATTCATTTGCATGCATTTTTGGCTTTTTGTGCCAATGCATGCGTTTTTAACCGCTCAGGAATTGCTTAGCGGCTAAAAACGCAGCATGCTCATTAATTCCCGCATTGCTCAGCGTTTTTAGCCATCCCCAATGATCCCAGAAATCGCGTGTCAAAAAACACGTCAAAAACGCGTCAAAAATCGTGGAAAAAGACGCGCGTTTTCTGGGAAAGGGGATCCTTTTCCTGAGCGTTTAAAAACGCTAGCGTGGGCACATAGCCTAAAAGTATATACTCCTTGGTTATTTTCCCGTATTTTTGTTTTTTGTTTTTTGTGTGTGTGCAAATGTGATAACATTCAGCAAAATTGTCACATTATTGTACATATGGCACAAATATTGGGATAACAATATAATAAGTATACATTGGAAATCGTCCTAATGTAAAAATAAGGAAATATTGGTGGCAGATTAGTACTTCAGTTGTATAGTATTAGTGGTGATGTGGAGAATGCGGTTGCAATCTTACTCTTACACAGGTACATCTTTTGTTATTGTATCTTTTTTTTTTTCTTCCCTTTTTTTGCGTATTTGCTGCATATTAGAAAATCTGTGGACGGCTTCCATAAAGTTGGAAAAAAAATCATCTTTGTATCTAGCCTGCAGTGTGTTTACCCAGAATGATTTGTTCTATTTAGTGAAGAACTAGATGCCTGGCAAAAAGGAGTTTCCTACGCGAAGGGGCAGAACTTGGCTCGTTACTTGATGGAATCTCCAGCGAATTATGTGACTCCGTCAAAGTTTGCTGAGATAATTCAACAGAAGACTGGAGCATTGGGGGACGGGGTTAAGGTGCTCACTAGGTAAGACTGCGGACATATCTGCTGTAAATATTGCAGAAAGGATGAGATGTGAGATGAAGTGTTTCGCAAGAAATGCTTCTTCCAGGGGATATTCTAAATGTATTAATACAACCACCCCATCATTCTCTGCAGTATACCTTTCTTGTATGTATTTCATGTTTTGAGTTTTTTCTTTTTTGGGCTTTTTTTGTGCAATTTAGAACTCTTGTAACTAGGACTGAATTTTGGTTATTTGAATACATACAATGTTGCATTTTTTTTAACCAGTAGACTATAGTTACAGCGACTGTATGCCATGCAGTGATATGCTTCCACTTTGGTTTCCTAGATCAAAGTCCTGGATAGAAGAGCAACAAATGGGAGCGTTTTTAAGTGTGGCCAAAGGATCTGATGAGCCGCCGATGTTCCTGGAAATCCATTATACTGGCAGCCGTGAGCCTAACGAGCCTCCTCTTGTGTTTGTGGGGAAAGGAGTCACTTTTGACAGGTCAGAGACACATCACGTACGGTATGACATTGGGTTGCACAACCTTTGAAAACACTTGCTGACTACTATTGGACAGTATGGAGGTTTTTTTTACTTGTGTGTACCTAGATGATGGAAGCAATATATTACTACTAGCACAGTCCCTGCCCCGGGCAGCAACTATCAGCTGGGCGCACATCCTCCTGATGAATATGTGCAGACTAAAACTACAGAGCATTTTGTGCCTTGTTGAAAGTACCACTGACCCCAAAATGTCTCTTTTTCTAAGTGGTGGGATTTCCTTGAAGCCATCATCTGGAATGGATGCAATGAGAGCGGATATGGGTGGTGCAGCGACGGTCTGTTCTGCCATCTTGACTGCTGCGACTCTCAAATTACCCATTAACCTCATTGGTAAGTAAGTGTGGTTATCCTCAAAAATTATCAGATGCACTTTTTAGTAAGAAAAACTTACTACTAAAAAGTGTGTGTCTTAAATTCCGGAGGAAGCTTCCTGTGATGGAGGAGAACGCAAACTCTAGTGGTTCACGAGCGACCCCGTACAAAGAACTGGCTCTGTGAACGAAGAGAGCCAGCATCCCAGTGAGGGCCACCTGAAGTCTCTGAATGGCTCTCACTGGGGGTAAAATTACAGTGTTTGGTGGCTGAAACCCTGCCAGCAGTTGTATTGGTTGGCTACACGTTTGCGGGGTTTCGGCAGTATAAAGTCCATTTTAAATGTGTGTATGTGTCCTCTAGGGTGATCTCACATTTAATTGGGATCCAAAGGAGCCTGCTCTCTTTGAGCGAAGCCAAATTATCCAGGTCACCCGAAAGAGTCAGACTGCCCATTACTAGACACCGCATCCTTTCCAATCACTGTGTGTCTATAAATGTGCAAATGTAGCGAGCAGTGTGCATCTATAAATGTGCAAATGTAGCAGAGCTGTGTGCATCTATAAATGTGGAAATGTAGCAGAGCTGTGTGCATCTATAAATGTGGAAATGTAGCCGAGCTGTGTGCATCTATAAATGTGCAAATGTAGCAGAGCTGTGTGCATCTATAAATGTGCCCATGTAGCAGAGCTGTGTGCAACTATAAATGTGGAAATGTAGCAGAGCTGTGTGCAACTATAAATGTGCAAATGTAGTGAGCTGTGTGCATCTATAAATGTGCAAATGTAGCAGAGCTGTGTGCAACTATAAATGTGGAAATGTAGCAGAGCTGTGTGCAACTATAAATGTGCAAATGTAGCAAGCTGTGTGCATCTATAAATGTGGAAATGTAGCAGAACTGTGTGCAACTATAAATGTGCAAATGTAGTGAGCTGTGTGCATCAATAAATGAGCAAATGTAGCAGAGCTGTGTGCAACTATAAATGTGGAAATGTAGCAGAGCTGTGTGCAACTATAAATGTGCAAATGTAGCGAGCTGTGTGCATCTATAAATGTGATACGGCACAGACTTGAAAATCCACCAATAATAGAAAACAGCAAAAGAGCAAAAAGGTTTACCCGTCCAGGCATCCAGACAAATGCAGTCAGGATGCAGTGGACCCATATAATTAAGATGGCCAAAATATCAGCTTAGGATTTAGTGTTGGGTACCCGTAAACGTGGAGATTTTTGACGCAGGTTACGGGCTCGCGTATTTTGGCCAAAATGTCAGCCAATGCTCCACATTTTTTAATGTGTTTTTTGCACTTTTTATTCAGGGTGCAGTTGGGCCCATTTGGTCTTGTAAACTGCGGTGTCTGTTCACATGGCATGCATTTTGATAGCGCTGGGCCAGCCCGCCTGAGCTCATAGAAGGGTGTCTCTACTAGGCTGGCCTGGATGCTGTGCATGGCCATAGTGTGAACAGCGCCGCATACAAGTGTTTTGTTGTGCATTAACATACCAGGCAACCGCCCCCTCCATGTATTGGTAGGCTGCGAGCGGTTGTTTCATCGGTATTCTTGCACCTGTGTTGCCATCTTAACCCGTTCACGACCCCGAAAGTTGTTGTGCAATTTTTCCTGAGTACGCTGATACCCATATGTGGGGGGTAAACAACTGTTTGGGCACACGTCGGGGCTCGGAATGGAGAGAGCGCTGTTTGACATTTTGAACGCAAAATTGGCTGGAATAAATCGTGGCGCCATGTCGTTCGGAGACCCCGTGATGTGCCTAAACAGTGGAAACCCCTCAATTCTAACTCCAACTCTAACCCCAACACACCCCTAACCCTAATCCCAACCATAACCCTAACCACAACCCTAACACCAACACACCCCTAACCCTAATCCCAACTCTAACCCTAACTACAAGCCTAACCCTAATCCCAGCCCTAACCCTAATTCCAACCCTAATTTTAACCCTAATTCCAACCCTAACCCTAATTCTAGCCCTAACCCTAACCCTAATTCCAACCCTAACCCTAATTCTAACCCTAATTCTAGCCCTAACTATAACCCTAATTACAACCCTAACCCTAGTTCGAACCCTAAATGGAAAAAAAAATATTTTTTTTATTTTATTATTTGCGCCTGGCTATGGGGGTGATAAAAGGGGGGTGTATTTACTTTTTTTTCATTTTGATCACTGTGAGAGTGTATCACAGTGATCAAAATGAAAAATGAACGGGCAGCCGGCAAATTCATGGGCGCCGCCATCTTGAACAATGGCAGGCGCACTGCGCATGCGCCCGCCATTTTCCAAGATGGCGGGCCGCTGGGAGCCACGGCGGGACACCGGGAGCACCATCGGAGGTCCCAGGGGGGATCGGAAGGTGGGAAGGAGCGATAGGAAGGGGAGGGGGAGCAGATGATGACGGCGGCGGCAACCGGTTGTTTCATCGGTATTCTTGCACCTGTGTTGCCATCTTAACCCCTTCACGACCCATGACGCCTACGTAGGCGTCATGAAAAGTCGTGCCCAAACGACCTATGACGCCTATGTATGCGTCATGCTATAAATAGCCCCCCTGCGGGTCGGGTGACCGGGGTCACTGAAAGGTCACTCGACCCGCACACGGAGGACACTCTACGGTTAATCCCAGGGGGCGTGGCTTAACCCCCACGTGCCTACGATCGCTCTGATTGGCTGTTTCACTTTTAACAGCCAATCAGCGATTTGTAATATTTCACCAATGAAATTTGGTGAAATATTACAATCCAGCCATGGCAGATGCTGCAATAGCATCGGACATGGCTGGACACCGACACCCGACCCCCCCCCACACCGACTGACCCCGGTCACCCGACCCGCAGGGGGGCTATTTATAGCATGACTCCTACGTAGGCGTCATAGGTCGTTTGGGCACGACTTTTCATGACGCCTACGTAGGCGTCATGGGTCGTGAAGGGGTTAAGATGGCAACACAGGTGCAAGAATACCGATGAAACAACCGGTTGCCGCCGCCGTCATCATCTGCTCCCCCTCCCCTTCCTATCGCTCCCTCCCACCTTCCGATCCCCCCTGGGACCTCTGATGGTGCTCCCGGTGTCCCGCCGTGGCTCCCAGCGGCCCGCCATCTTGGAAAATGGCGGGCGCATGCGCAGTGCGCCTGCCATTGTTCAAGATGGCGGCGCCCATGAATTTGCCGGCTGCCCGTTCATTTTTCATTTTGATCACTGTGATACACTCTCACAGTGATCAAAATGAAAAAAAAGTAAATACACCCCCCTTTTATCACCCCCATAGCCAGGCGCAAATAATAAAATAAAAAAAATATTTTTTTTTTCCATTTAGGGTTCGAACTAGGGTTAGGGTTGTAATTAGGGTTATAGTTAGGGCTAGAATTAGGGTTAGAATTAGGGTTAGGGTTGGAATTAGGGTTAGGGTTGGAATTAGGGTTATGGTTAGGGCTAGAATTAGGGTTAGGGTTGGAATTAGGGTTAAAATTAGGGTTAGGGTTGGAATTAGGGTTAGGGCTGGGATTAGGGTTAGGCTTGTAGTTAGGGTTAGAGTTGGGATTAGGGTTAGGGGTGTGTTGGCGTTAGGGTTGTGGTTAGGGTTATGGTTGGGATTAGGGTTAGGGGTGTGTTGGGGTTAGAGTTGGAGTTAGAATTGAGGGGTTTCCACTGTTTAGGCACATCACGGGGTCTCCGAACGCGACATGGCGCCACGATTTATTCCAGCCAATTTTGCGTTCAAAATGTCAAACAGCGCTCTCTCCATTCCGAGCCCCGACGTGTGCCCAAACAGTTGTTTACCCCCCACATATGGGTATCAGCGTACTCAGGAAAAATTGCACAACAACTTTCGGGGTCTAATTTCTCCTGTTACCCTTGGGAAAATAAGAAATTGGGGGCTAAAAAAATGATTTTTGTGAAAAAAAAAATGATTTTTTTTATTTTCACGGCTCTGAGTTATAAACTTCGGTGAAGCATTTGGGGGTTCAAAGTGCTCACCACACATCTAGATAAGTTCCTTGGGTGGTCTAGTTTCCAAAATGGGGTCACTTGTGGGGGGTTTCCACTGTTTAGGCACATCAGAGGCTCTGCAAACGTAACATGATGCCCGCAGACTATTCCATCAAGTCAGTATTTCAAAACGTCACTACTTCCCTTCCAAGCCCCGACATGTGCCCAAACAGTGGTCCCTCCCCACATATTGGGTACCAGCGTACTCAGGACAAACCGGACAACAACTTTTGGTGTCCAATTTCTCCTGTTACTATTGTGAAAATAAAAAATAGCGGGCTAAAAAATCAAATCAAAAAATCAAAAAATTTTTGAGGAAAAAAAAATATTTTTATTTACACAGCTCTGCGTTATACACTTCTGTAAAGCACCTGGGGGGTTCAAAGTGCTCACTATGCATCTAGATAACTTCATTAGGGGGTCTAGTTTCCAAAATGGGGTGATTTGTGGGGGAGCTCCAAAGTGTAGGCAGACAGGGCCTCTCCAAACACGACATGGTGTCCGCTAACGATTGGAGCTAATTTTCCATTCAAAAAGTCAAATGGCGCTCCTTCCCTTCTGAGCCCTGCCGTGCGCCCAAACAGTGGTTCCCCCCCCCCACATATGGGGTGCCAGCGTACTCAGGACAAACTGAACAGCAACTTTAGGGGTCCAATTTATCCTGTTACCCTTGTGAAAATAAAAAATATCGGGCTAAAAAAATCATTTTGAGGAAAAAAAAATGATTTTTTATTTTCATGGCTCTGCGTTTATAAACTTCTGTGAAGCACTTGGGGGTTCAAAGTGCTCACTACACATCTAGATAAGCTCCTTGGGGGTCTAGTTTCCAAAAGGGGGCATAATAGATGGCCATCTTGACTGGGGGCATAATAGATGGCAAACAGAAAAATATGATATCTAACGTAGTATTTGACCAAAAAAGAGCGCCAAATGTTTTACCAGTATCTAGTGCATCACATAGCGACTATATTAGGCACCATGGATAAGTATCCAATAGCATAGGTGGATAAGGTAACCGCACATGCGCAAATGACCATAAAAAATTTATATACGGCCATCAAAGATGGAAACACACCTAATAGTAAGCGTAAAAAATACCAATGTATTTATATGAAAATTTATAGATTGTTACAAAGCATAAAAAATGATTAAACACAAGGGTTATAAGGATATAGGGTAACCCAACGTATTCCAGTCCTATACAGGTTTATGACAACAATATATATACCCCATGCATTAGTTTAGTCAAAAATTATAGCCATAAAAATGTACATAGTCCTATTATAATCTAAATGGAATAAGTTAGCCCAAAAATAATGCCATTACAATGAAATATAAAGAATAATCTCTATCAGCCGCATTATTATGCATTGCCCCCATATATATAACTACATATGCTTGTAAATAGAGGTGTATACAGCCATATATCAATGATCACCACATAGAAGTCCACCCATAAAAAATGGAAAAAAAATGGGCAACAAAGAGAACACATCTTCATCTTCTTGTATAGGAGAATGTTGATATATTCATAGAAGAGACGATCATATTTATCCAAAGCCTCCAGAAGATATTTCGGACCCAGACAACCCAACCAAAAAGATGCCAAATCTAAAAGACTAAAATAAAACAAAGTTAAAAAAGACACAACAAATGGCACTCCAGAAGTGTAACAGTACCACAACGGGGGAATAGGTGGAGGAGAAGAGGGAAAGATAAATGGAAAACTCACAAAAATGGAACGAATGAAAGACATTCGTTAAGGCCATATGGATGGACTGTTTTCAATTTCCAAATCCATTTAGCTTCTAATTGACTCAATCTTTTAGAGAGACCCCCACCTCGAATATCAATTTTCAGGGCCTCAATGCCCCATACCATAAGTGAGGTGGAATCACAGCCATGGTGCTCCTTGAAATGTCTAGGTATAGTCCTCAGGGTGGAAGCATCCGTGTGGCCACGAGCCGCCTGAATCCCCAACACGTGCTCCCTGACTCGGACCTTGAATTGTCGCGTAGTAAGGCCTACATAAATAAGGCCACAGGGACACGTAGCATAGTATACGACATACCTAGTCGTACAGGTAATGCGTTGTCTAATACTGAAGACCTGATCTCCACTCGAATTGTTAAATTCAGTACACCGCATAATGTTGGGGCAGGCGACACAGTGGCCACACGGATAACAACCAACCCCGGGAATGTGACCATCCAGAAAGGTAGTTTTAGAGCCCACAGCGTAGTGGCTCATAACCAGATGATCCCTTAAGTTTCTAGACCGTCGGAACGCCATGGCTGGTCTCTCTGTTGTGATCCTGTTAATGACCGGGTCAATGCGGAGGATAGGCCATGCTTTATCAAGGGCAGAACGAACAGCCTCTGATCTAGAGCTAAAAGTAGTAATAAACCTAACAGTTTGGTTACCCCTAGATGTATTGGACATCCCTGATCTATATAATAAATCCTGCCTAGTAGCATGCTTAGCTCGATTGAAAGCAATTTTGATGGCTCTCCGGCTATATCCACGTTCTAGAAATCGTTGACGAAGCTCATCCGCCCGATGAAAGAATGTCTCATCTGTAGAACAGATACGGCGCAGTCGTAAAAATTGACCGATGGGTACCGCCTTAATGACATGTCATGGATGTGCGGATGAGGCGTGCAGCAAGGAATTTGTCGCCGTAATCTTTCTAAATATGTCTGTTTGCACCATCCCATAGGGGTCCCTCCTTACGGTAATGTCCAAAAAGTCCAATTCATTAGCATCAGATGTGAACGTAAGTATAATATTACGGTCATTGCTGTTCAATTTTGAGATAAGCTGCGCAAGGTCGACGGAGCTGCCTTGCCAGATGAAGAATATATCATCAATGTACCGCGTCCAAAGGGGGACACGGCACATTGACGCATCCTCATCTGACAAAAAGAGGTCCCTCTCCCACAGCCCCAGGAATAGGCCAGCATAGGTGGGCGCAAAGGCCGCACCCATGGCGGTCCCCTGGAGCTGGAGGTAGAAGGACCCCTTGAACACAAAAAAATTGTGCGTGAGGGTGAACTCTAATAGTTCCAGCAGAAGGTCCCTAAGCCTGGGAGCCAAAGGAGAAGTCTCCAAAAAGAATTTCACGGCTCTCAGGCCATCCGAATGTCTGATGTTAGTATATAGGGACTCCACATCTGCTGAAACTAGAAGAGTGTCACCCTCAAGGCAGAGTCTGTTGACCCTGCGCAGCAGATCCCCAGTGTCACGGAGGAAGGAAGGGAGGCTCATAACAAGAGGTTGCAGGTGGTAATCTATCCATTTGTTTATATTTTCCAGAAAGTTGCCACGTCCCGACACTATAGGTCGTCCGGGTGGCACCGAGGAGCTCTTATGTATCTTAGGGAGCAGATACAGAGTTGGGATCGTGGGTTCAGGAACCATTAATGCTGAAAATAATGGTTTGGTGATAACGCCATCCCGTAGAGATCTTTTCAGAATTGTTTCCAGCTGAGATAAGTATGAGAGGGGGTTATAGGTCAATTTTCTATAACAGGTCTACCTCCAGCTCCAGGGGACCGCCATGGGTGCGGCCTTTGCGCCCACCTATGCTGGCCTATTCCTGGAGCTGTGGGAGAGGGACCTCTTTTTGTCAGATGAGGATGCGTCAATGTGCCGTGTCCCCCTTTGGACGCGGTACATTGATGATATATTCTTCATCTGGCAAGGCAGCTCCGTCGACCTTGCGCAGCTTATCTCAAAATTGAACAACAATGACCGTAATATTATACTTACGTTCACATCTGATGCTAATGAATTGGACTTTTTGGACGTTACCGTAAGGAGGGACCCCTATGGGATGGTGCAAACAGACATATTTAGAAAGATTACGGCGACAAATTCCTTGCTGCACGCCTCATCCGCACATCCGAGACATGTCATTAAGGCGGTACCCATCGGTCAATTTTTACGACTGCGCCGTATCTGTTCTACAGATGAGACATTCTTTCATCGGGCGGATGAGCTTCGTCAACGATTTCTAGAACGTGGATATAGCCGGAGATCCATCAAAATTGCTTTCAATCGAGCTAAGCATGCTACTAGGCAGGATTTATTATATAGATCAGGGATGTCCAATACATCTAGGGGTAACCAAACTGTTAGGTTTATTACTACTTTTAGCTCTAGATCAGAGGCTGTTCGTTCTGCCCTTGATAAAGCATGGCCTATCCTCCGCATTGACCCGGTCATTAACAGGATCACAACAGAGAGACCAGCCATGGCGTTCCGACGGTCTAGAAACTTAAGGGATCATCTGGTTATGAGCCACTACGCTGTGGGCTCTAAAACTACCTTTCTGGATGGTCACATTCCCGGGGTTGGTTGTTATCCGTGTGGCCACTGTGTCGCCTGCCCCAACATTATGCGGTGTACTGAATTTAACAATTCGAGTGGAGATCAGGTCTTCAGTATTAGACAACGCATTACCTGTACGACTAGGTATGTCATATACTATGCTACGTGTCCCTGTGGCCTTATTTATGTAGGCCTTACTACGCGACAATTCAAGGTCCGAGTCAGGGAGCACGTGTTGGGGATTCAGGCGGCTCGTGGCCACACGGATGCTTCCACCCTGAGGACTATACCTAGACATTTCAAGGAGCACCATGGCTGTGATTCCACCTCACTTATGGTATGGGGCATTGAGGCCCTGAAAATTGATATTCGAGGTGGGGGTCTCTCTAAAAGATTGAGTCAATTAGAAGCTAAATGGATTTGGAAATTGAAAACAGTCCATCCACATGGCCTTAACGAATGTCTTTCATTCGTTCCATTTTTGTGAGTTTTCCTTTTATCTTTCCCTCTTCTCCTCCACCTATTCCCCCGTTGTGGTACTGTTACACTTCTGGAGTGACATTTGTTGTGTCTTTTTTAACTTTTTTAACTTTGTTTTATTTTAGTCTTTTAGATTTGGCATCTTTTTGGTTGGGTTGTCTGGGTCCGAAATATCTTCTGGAGGCTTTGGATAAATATGATCGTCTCTTCTATGAATATATCAACATTCTCCTATACAAGAAGATGAAGATGTGTTCTCTTTGTTGCCCATTTTTTTTCCATTTTTTATGGGTGGACTTCTATGTGGTGATCATTGATATATGGCTGTATACACCTCTATTTACAAGCATATGTAGTTATATATATGGGGGCAATGCATAATAATGCGGCTGATAGAGATTATTCTTTATATTTCATTGTAATGGCATTATTTTTGGGCTAACTTATTCCATTTAGATTATAATAGGACTATGTACATTTTTATGGCTATAATTTTTGACTAAACTAATGCATGGGGTATATATATTGTTGTCATAAACCTGTATAGGACTGGAATACGTTGGGTTACCCTATATCCTTATAACCCTCGTGTTTAATCATTTTTGATGCTTTGTAACAATCTATAAATTTTCATATAAATACATTGGTATTTTTTACGCTTACTATTAGGTGTGTTTCCATCTTTGATGGCCGTATATAAATTTTTTATGGTCATTTGCGCATGTGCGGTTACCTTATCCACCTATGCTATTGGATACTTATCCATGGTGCCTAATATAGTCGCTATGTGATGCACTAGATACTGGTAAAACATTTGGCGCTCTTTTTTGGTCAAATACTATGTTAGATATCATATTTTTCTGTTTGCCATCTATTATGCCCCCAGTCAAGATGGCCGCGACCATTTTGTGGCCGTCTGCGCATGCGCGGGTGACGCGCGCCTAACTCCACCCCCATCCGCCCGTGGTCTGGCGTCTGACGTCACGGGGCCCCGTGTATTGTCAGCGCCAGCCCGGACGTGTTGGTGGGTGGGTGGTTGGTCGCTCCCCTGATTGGCGCTCAGGTTTATTTGGACCCCTATTTATAGTACACCCGGTGGCCTTTTATGACACACCCCCTGAGGAAGGAAGCGGTGTAGCTTCCGAAACGTACGTTGGGCTGTTTTCCTTGCGCCGGTGGTCCAGTGCCCCCTTAGGTATGAGTATTATGTTTGTATTTTGATCTCTCATAACCCCCTTCTTTGGGGTTGCCTGACGGTCTGGGGATTTTACCCTTTATTTCACTATGACTAGTCGGCTTGTATATACCACTAATGGAGATACATTATACCATATTGATATACCTTAGGGAATCTCTGTACCTCTGTGCGTTCTGCTTGTGTCACTTCTGTCATGCCAATTTTTATCTGTGTCCTTAATAAAGATTCATGTTATTTCTACCTATTTTGGATGTCTATGCACTGTTTTTTCGGTTGCTTCTTTATAAGAGGTACAGGGAGTGGACTGCTGAGGACTGGGGTAAAGTCATTTTCTCTGATGAATCCCCTTTTCGATTGTTTGGGACGTCTGGAA
Source organism: Dendrobates tinctorius (assembly GCF_039654945.1). Classification (NCBI taxonomy): domain Eukaryota; kingdom Metazoa; phylum Chordata; class Amphibia; order Anura; family Dendrobatidae; genus Dendrobates; species Dendrobates tinctorius. The sequence continues at coordinate 371,913 of NW_027362013.1, read as the reverse complement.
AACGGCTTATTCGGAGAAGACCAGGTGAGCGCTACCACCAGTCTTGTCTCATGCCAACTGTCAAGCATCCTGAAACCATTCATGTGTGGGGTTGCTTCTCAGCCAAGGGAATGGGCTCTCTCTCAGTCTTGCCTAAAAACACAGCCATGAATAAAGAATGGTACCAGAATGTCCTCCAAGAGCAACTTCTCCCAACCGTCCAAGAGCAGTTTGGCGATCAACAATGCCTTTTTCAACATGGAGTACCTTGCCATAAAGCAAAGGTGATAACTAAATGACTCAGAGAACAAAACATAGAGATTTTGGGACCATGGCCTGGAAACTCCCCAGATCTTAATCCCATTGAGAACTTGTGGTCAATCATCAAGAGACGGGTGGACAAACAAAAACCTTCAAATTCAGACAAAATAAAAGCATTGATTTTGCAAGAATGGACTGCTATCAGTCAGGATTTGATCCAGAAGTTGATTGAGAGCATGCCAGGGAGAATTGCTGAGGTCCTGAAGAAGAAGGGTCAACACTGCAAATATTGACTTGCTGCATTAACTCATTCTAACTGTCAATATAACCTTTTGCTACTCATAATATGACTGCAATTATATTTCTGTATGTGATAAAAACATCTGACAAACACACATAAAAACCAGAGGGCAGCAGATCATGTGAAAATATAATATTTGTGTCATTCTCAAAACTTTTGGCCATGACTGTAGATAAGTTCCTTGGAGGGTCTAGTTTCCAAAATGGGGTCACTTGTGGGGGAGCACCAGTGTTTAGGCACACAGGGACACTCCAAACGCGACATGGCAACCGCTAAATATTACAGTATATTTTCCATTCAAAAAGTCAAATGGCGCTCCTTCCCTTCTGAGCCCTGCCATGCGCCCAAACAGTGGTTTATGACCACATATGAGGTATCGGTGTACTCAGGAGAAATTGCCCAACAAATTTTAGGATCCATTTTATCCTGTTGCCCTTGTGAAAATGAAAAAATTGATGCTAAAAGAAAATTTTTGTTGGAAAAATTAAAATGTTCATTTTTTCCTTCCACATTGCTTTAGTTGCTGTGAAGCACCTGAAGGGTTAATAATCTTCTTGAATGTAGTTTTGAGTAGCTTGAGGGGTGCAGTTTTTAGAATGGTGTCACTTTTGGGTATTTTCTGCCATATAAACCCCTCAAAGTGACTTCAAATGTGAGGTGGTCCCTAAAAAAAATGGTTTTGTAAATTTTGTTGTAAAAATGAGAAATCGCTGGTCCACTTTTAACCCTTATAACTTCCCAACAAAAAAAAAATTTGTTTCCGAAATTGTGCTGATGTAAAGTAGACATGTGGGAAATGTTATTTATTAACTATTTTGTGTCACATAACTCTCTGGTTTAACAGAATAAAAATTCAAAATGTGAAAATTGCAACATTTTCAAAGTTTTCGCCAAATTTCCGTTTTTTTCACAAATAAATGCAAACATTATCGACCTAAGTTTACCACTAACATGAAGCCCAATATGTCACGAAAAAACATTCTCAGAATCGCTAGGATCCGTTGAAGCGTTCCTGAGTTATTACCTCATAAAGGGACACTGGTCAATATTGTCAAAAATGGCCAGGTCGCTAAGGTCAAAATAGGCTGGGTCATGAAGGGGTTAATTGTATGGGTCCACTGCATCCTGATGGTGCATTTGTCTGGAGGCCTGTACGGGTAAACCTTTTTGCTCTTTTGCTGTTTTCCATCTATAAATGTGGAAATGTAGCAGAGCTGTGTGCATCTATAAATGTGCAAATGTAGCAGAGCTGTGTGCATCTATAAATGAGCAAATGTTTCAGAGCTGTGTCTATACGTAGCAGATCTGTGTGTGTATAATACACATTAACAATTGATCTATTACATTCCTATTCTACCCTAGTGCATTAAAATTAGTGATCATGACCTCTCCATTTTACCCGGGAAGTTTTAGTTAGTAGGAAAAATGTTTTTCCTATTTTGTGCTCTCTAAACCTAGAGTGTAGTGCAAAATAATACAGTATTTATCTTTCAATTTTAGTTATATAAAGGCTATATGAAAATGACAGTTTTATTCACTTTTACTTTTATGCCACCAATTGAACCACATACCGTGGTATGAGCTGTGTACACAAATTTGTGGAATATTTGAAAATTAATTTTGTTTTAAATGCAGTGGAACAATTTTTAAAAATCTGGCTGTAAATGTTTTCCCCTCCCAATTTAAGTACGGTAACTTCCGACACATCAACTGTTTTGATTAATGGTGTCGGAGTGCTGAAACCTTCGCAGACCACTTATATACTTTTGTGAGCATATACAATGCTAACCCTGCCCCTCCAAAAATGAGCTAAAAGGGCACAATTCTGATTATAGTGCCCCTGACCTTTTTGTTTTATGGATCAGTGGGGGGGGTGCTAAATTCGCATACCCTCACTGATCAAAACTTAAAGCGTTTAAGTGTGACATATAAAAAGTTCTCTAAAATTGCTTTTTGTCTTCCATGGAGGGGGGGAGAATTGCCCAGAATTGTGGCACTTTTTTTTGTGAAGTTTCTCTAAAAGAAAAAAAAAACTGAAGAGGGAGATTGGAGTAGATAGCTGACCTGCATTTTTTTCTTTTTAAATCCATTGATGAATCGGACAAAAACTCCACGAAACCACCCAAACTCTGGCAACAATGGCGGGGACAGCAAAAACAGAAAAATAGACACGTAAACACACAAAAATAAACTTTAAAACAGGCAAAATGCGATAATGGATTACTTTCTTGTCCCATCCCATGGACCACTTTTTAGGACATTTTTTTTATATTTGATTATTCTGCAGTAAATTACTTAAAAAAATCAATTTGGTACAAAGTAAAACAACCGTCACGCAGCGGCTTATCAGAACAGTAGGAAGTCGGCCAAGTCTTTGGTCCTGTTGCCATGAGGCTCCCAAACAGCGGCCATTGTAGTTACTCAGCATTGGTCCTAGGTTTTCTATGGCATCTCTACTCCTGTCTGATACTTTTTATCTTGTATGTAATATGTTTCTGTAAAACTAATGATGGTGTTAATCTCGTCCTGTAAGGTTTGGCTCCACTGTGTGAACATATGCCCAGCGGCAGAGCTAATAAGCCTGGGGATGTGGTGAAGGCCAAGAACGGGGAAGACCATCCAGGTAATCTTCACCCATTGCCGGCTGTGGTGACGGCCATTATCCTGACTAGTAGGAGTTTAGTAGGGTGACGAATACAAATATCAGCTTTGCCCTAGGTTTCCTCAGCTTTTGGCTCCCTAGTAAACATGATATAAATGGAGATCTGGCCCCTGGGTTTATGCTCTTATCTCATTGTAACCCAAGGCAATGTGTAGCGGGGCCTGTGATTGGTTGGACCATTAGATGTACATGGTCAGTGTGAAGCTGGAAAGTGTTCTGTACCAACACCACCAAACAATGGAGAACCAGCTCAAAACTCGCCACCCTGAGCCATTGTTAGTAGTGCTATCCAGTTCAATGTGGCACTGAGGAGTGGCCATACATTTGTCATGTATAGTCAATGGCGTAGCTTGTGTTTGGGGGCCCCGGTAAGGCAAGTGTTTTCATTGTGCTGTGTAGTATTAGTATAGAGTCCCTTACACTAATCCAGTACTGAACCCCCAAACATATTATTGTTTTTGTTTTTTAACCCCTTACTGATATCTGTCGGCACCCTGTCTTTGATGCGAGCTCAGGAACTGAGATTGCATCTTTCCCAGCAGATGATGGCTGTGTTATTCAGCCATCATCTGCCTCTAACATCCTCGTGTAGAGCTGAGCTCTGTCCACAGGTGTTAACCTGTTAAACTTAGCTGCCAGTCTTTTGACAGCGGCATTCACAGCTCACGTCCTGAGGAGCGCGCTGTTCTAATTGGCTGTTGGCTCCAATGCGAGGTGCTCGCGGTCTCACAATGGGTTGCCATGACAGCTGGGGGTCTGCTGAAGACTCCTTATGGCTGTCATGGTGGTGCTCCAATGAGAGCGGGATTTTTTTCCTATATAAAGCAACACTGGTATTGCTTAATCCTATATATCCAAGGAGGATAATGGTAGACACTTCACTATTCAATACACCACCTATATCTGTTCCTGCAATAGTCAGTAGCTGTCAGATAGGAAGAGATTCCAGCTTCATAATTAAAATATTGACTTTTTCGATGGATATATAAAAACAAATTACAATTGAAAAGACAAGGCAAGAAGCCTCCACAGAAGGGGGACACGAGCAAAATATAAACCCATCCCACAATAGTGGATAAATTGCTGTATTCAGTCCTTCAGGGTTTAGATTTATTACAGTGCAGGATCTTTCTAGAATAGACCACGATAGAGCCGGATTGTTCTCTAATGCCACCAGTTTTGTGACTATTATAGATAAAGTGCGAGTCCTATATTTCAATAGAATACAGATATCTAACCGCAAGATGAAGGGTTCTCCTCTAATAAGTATTGATCCCTTGCCCTGTACTGATCAGATCTGAACAGCAATTTAGTTTGTTTTATTTTATAGATGGCAAAGTAGTAAATCCATGACTGCTGCTGTTTCCTCACAGGTAGATAACACTGACGCGGAGGGACGGCTGCTGTTGGCGGACGCTCTGTGTTACGCACACAACTTTAATGCAAGAGCGATCGTAAATGCAGCGACATTAACAGGTATGGGAGCTGCGTACACATGATGGAAGGGGCTGGAAGAATGTACACATGGGCTCCGATTCATTAAGTGTGGGGTCTCAACGTCAGAGGCGCGCGCCACTTAGGATGCCCCAAACTCGTTATCACTGCCGTGCGGATCCATGCACCTCGCAAGAAACAGGACTGGAGTAACACTTGTAGAGTAAGAATCACCCCCCACTTTTGATGAATTTAATGGGCGGGTGTAGCCAGGCCCCATCCCCCTTCACCAGCTCAGAATAGATGATCCGTTACTGATCGGTGAGGGTCTGACCAGGGAATAACTGTCCCTGATTGAGCTTTTTTTTTAAATTCAAGTTACAAAATTGAGTGGCAGATTGGATACTTGATTACTGCTCCATACCTCCTCTTACTGGGCTGCCAGAAAAAGCCGAGTGCAGCACTGGGCAGCCCCCCATAGGATGAGCAGAGCAGCGGTCAGGTATCTGCATTGCCGCTCTATTTAACCAGAGATAAAAGTTCCAATTTTGCCGATCAATACGGTTACCGATCAGTAAGATTTCACCAGTAGACTTGGGCGACTTTGCAGAGGGAACCCGGGTTCCTGGATCACGCCTGCCCATCAGCTGATCGCCGCCGCAGCTGCATATGTCACATGCTGTGACTGACACAGGCGCGACACATGCAGCTGCAGAGCCGTTCAGCCGGTGTGATCCAGGAAGCCGGGTTCCCTCTGCAGCTTATTTGGTAAGCGCTTATAGCTTGCCGAATAAGAGGGAACCCGAACAAATTCGCTCAACTCTAATCACCAGTCCTATGGATGGGTAATAACTGGAGAACCCTTTTAATTTGGATTTCAAAAAAATATAATTAATGTATGTCGTAGAGAAATAATGTTTGTTTTTTCTTTAGCTGTATATTTTATTAGTTTTGCATTGTCTGTCTGGTGGTCTGTGCTTTATGGCGGCTGCAATTGGGTGGAATATGAATGGTGGAAGAAGTGTCAGTAGACACAACCAGCTACCAGGATGTGATTGGTGCAGATGGAGCCCGGCTTTATCCGTTTCACTTTGTGGGATTGTACTGCAGCTGTATGCAGTTATTGTATGTAGATGTCTGCCTGTGTCTTCTCACGAGGAGCGCGGCTCACCGGGAATTGTTGTGTAGGTGCAATGGACGTAGCCCTGGGATCTGCAGCCACTGGAGTCTTCACCAATTCTTCTTGGCTTTGGAATCACCTTCAAGAGGTCGGAAACATTTTACTTTCTATCTTCTTGTCATAACATGCTCTTCTGTCTGAATCATTGTTCATTTCACTTTATTCCCCCCCTTTCCTTATTCCAGTAGCTCTTTATTTGTCCACTAACATAACTGTACGAGAGATTTTTTTTTTTTTTTTGGGTTGAGAGGAGGGTGTGTTCTAGTTTTGAAAGACACCATTCACTTTTTGTACTATATTTGTCTTTTTTTTTAAATTTTTTTTTTTATAGCGCTCATTGTGCAGTAAATGACCTGTAACACAATTATTCAGGTCAGTGCAATTACAACAGTGCCAAAGCTGCATAGGTTTGGGCTCCCCCCTTTGTTTGGTCTTAAAGAAAACATTTGGAACTTTTGTAATAAATAAAAAGAATAAAAAAATTTCTTCCATTCATATAGCTGTGCAAGAGCTTGTTTTTCACATGGCGAGATTTTTTTTTCTCTTTCTTTTCCTTGACCCAATTATGGGGTCCATGCAACGTTTTGATTTTTCACTGCATTTTTTGGAGGTTATGTTGACCAAAAAAATGGTCAGTTTGGCTTTATTTTTTGTCTTTTCCAGTATTGTAATTCTTAACATTTTTCATTGTTTTTCCTTCATTTTGCAGCAATGCCAAATAGATTCAGATCAGGAAAAGGAATTCAATTCATACTGTCAGGGTGTGTTTTTCTTTACTTGAACTTGTTCTGTATACTGCAGCAATATATAGTAAAAATTACCAGTCGCCTATTAAGATAGGGCAAGGCTGCGTAGGAGCACAAAGATGGAGGCAATGAGGGCCTTCAGAAGGTGTCTGGCTGCCAACGAAACCATCAGCACCTTCCCATTCAGCACTATTTCAGCTGTCATACAGCGATCTGAGCTAGCTCCAGTTGTTGCTACTAGAGGCAGTTGCCAGCTGTGTAACACTGCCAGCATCTGTTCTGTATGGGGGCGGCTCAGCTCCTGAGAGAACTCTGTACACCTGCACCTTTTGTGGGAAGGCACCAAGTATGTATTCTAGACCTGTGGGATGTCCTCCACATTGCTGAATTTACTGCTGATGTTTCATGTTCCTTCCAGGCCAGCGTTGTGACTGGGGATCGTGTATGGAGAATGCCTCTCTTTGATCATTACACTAAACAAGTGACTGAGTCGGCCCTCGCAGACCTTAATAATGTCGGGAAGTACAGCAGGTAATGGATGTAAATATGGTGGTTGTAGTAGGTTTCTAAAGTATCTCATAGAGCGACCCCCGCCTCTGAGACCTCCATCCATCACCAAAACGGAGATCCAGATTTGCTCATCTGTTGGAATTCCTATAGAAATGATTGGTGAGATCCTAACCACATGGGTGCACCCCTACAGGATATGTCATCAATTTCTATCATGGGAATATTATTATTATTATTGGGGTTTTTTTTTTCCTTTTTATGTGGATTTTATAAAAAAATAAACCTACAATTTCCACATCAGTAGTATACATGAGGTAATGTATCTTGCTCCACAGAAACTAATGAAAGGTTTTCTTCTCGCAGATCTGGGGGTGCGTGTACGGCCGCGGCTTTCTTGAAGGAGTTTGTCACGTCCCCGCACTGGGCTCACCTGGATATAGCCGGAGTCATGTCCAACAAGGATGAGGTCCCTTATCTGCGCAAGGGCATGTCCGGCCGCCCCACAAGGACTCTGGTAGAATTCGCCGATCGGCTGAGTAAGGACAAGAAGCCCAAATAATCCGGACATCAGTTACCGGATCTGCTTCGTCCTATGTGGACGTAATGAACTAAAGCGCAATGACCTTGCTATGCACTTATTTTTTTTACTAACACGACCAAAGCAAATCTAGAATCTGCGCCTCCATCTTCAGATGATTCTGCAATTTTAATACATCTACGTGCTGAGTGGAGAAATGTCTGAAAATAAAGAAAAAATCAAAAATTTTATCTGCCAGTCATATCTCACACATTTGTTTTATAGGTGTTGAACGCTTTAGGCACGATTCATCATTGCATTTTGGACGTGACAAATTAATCAAACTATTTGTACTTTTTTTTTTTCCTCCAAGCGGTTTCTGATTTTTATGTCAGTGTGACTTTCCAGATGAATTAAACAGATTCATTAAATGCGACTATTTAAAAAAAAAAAAGTTGCAAAATTTGGCACAATTCTACTCTTCTAGTCCTCCCTGGAGTGAATATATCAGTTATTTGGCTGCGACTTTTCCCATTTAAGCACTCGCAGAACCAGTTAGGAAAAAGACAGCTTGAGGTTATGCTCAAAACTCGAGTCTCATGTGCCATTTTGATGAATCTAGTGCAACAAAGTCAGCAAAAACCACAAGTTGAAAGACTTAAAGGGTTCAATTCATCATGAGCTGGGTATATTTTACTATCTGCCGTACATGTACTGTGCAAGTCATATGTGTATGGAGCTGGGCCGCAAAGTGTAAATGATTAAGTCACGGGTTTCCCTGAATCTTCTATATATCAATCTGCTCAGCTCCTGGTCACGCTACAAAGCAGTTGTGGAGTTTCTCACTCAGGATGCTGTTTTCTCCTGATGTAGATTTACTGAATATATTAGTGGAAGGGATCTTCCTGGCATTTGTTCTCAGTAGATTCCTTTTGTATAGTTAATGGGGACCTGTCTCCTTGGAAAACGCCAACTTCAAGTCCACACTCACTGCAGCAAAACAAATCTGCTTCTCATATCTTATATCCTCCCTGTCTCGCAACCCTAATCAGCTATTCAGTAGTTTCAGTTGTCTCTTCCATCCCCCAGCACCCCCTCTCTCTCCTCTCATATCAGCTGCAGACTTTGCTTAATTCTTCAAGCAGAAAATTAACATCTGAGAAAGCTCAGGCCTACAGCCCTTCCTCCTCCAAAACCAGTGTCTCTGCCATTATAGAAGACCAACTTTCCTCTCTACTCTCCAGATCACATCTCGCCACCTGTGCACTTGACTGATCCTGTCCCACCTCATACTAAACCTCACCAGTCTTCATCCCACCTCTTCAACCTCTCACTAACAACTGGGGTCTTCCCCCTTATGCTTTATATGTGCCTTGATCACGCCCACCCTTGACCCATCCTCTGTATCTAGCTATCGACTCATCACTTCTCCCCTATGCCTCAAAACTACTGGAACAACACGTCCATCTTGAACTGTCCTCCCACCTCTCTTCCTGCTCCCTCTTTGACCACTTATAATCTGGCTTCAAGCTGCATCACTCCACTGAAACTGCCCTGACTAAGGTCACCAATGACCTACTAACTGCCTAAGCCAAGGGACACGACTGTCCTCCTCCTAGACCTGTCCTCTGCCTTCGACACAGTGGACCACTCCCCCTTACTACAGATTCGCTCATCTCTTGGCATCACAGACTTGGCCCTATCTTGGATCTTGTCATACCTAACAGACCGGACATTGTCTCCCTCTTGCACACCACCTCATCACCCCCTATCTATAGATGTCCCCAAAGGTTCAGTTCTAGGACCCCTGCTCTTCTCAATCTACACCTTTGGTTTTCAGTATCACCTCTATGCTGATGACACACAGATCTACCTCTTTGGACCTGATGTCACCTTCTTGCTTACCAGAATCCCAACATCTGTCTATTTCATCTTTCTTCTTAGCTAAATTTCTAAAACTTAACATGAACAAAATAGAATTTGTCACCTTTCCCCCATCTCTCTCAACCCGCCTCCCAACCAACCTGGCCATCAAAGTCAACGCCTGTTCACTCTCCCTAATCTCACTTGCTCGCTGCCTTGGGGTTATCCTTGACTCTCATCTCTCTTTCAAAGAACATATCCAAGCCCTTTCCACTTCTTGCCAATTCCAACTCAAAAATATTTCCTGGATTCATGCATTCTTGGTTCAGGAATCTGCAAAACAATAGTGCATGCCCCCATCATCTCCCATCTCAAAGACTACAATCTCCTGCTCTGTGACCTCCCTTCTAACACACTTGCATCCCTCAATACTATCCTAAACTCTGCTGCCCGACTAATACACCTATTCCCCCACCTCTTCTCCCTGTCAATCCCTTCACTGGCTCCTCATTGATTGACCAGAGACTCCAGTTCAAAACCACAATCATGGCATACAAAGCCATCCACAACCTGTCTCCTCCATACAGCTGTGAGTTAGTCTCCCAACATCTATTCTCACCTACCATGGGAACCTTCATAAGAAACCTAAAGACCCACCTCTTCAGACAACCTGCAGTAACCCTTGTTCCATCATACTGCTGCACAAACAGCTCTACCCTCCCTATTGTAGCCTCACACATCCCTTGTAAACAGTGATCCCTCACGGGCAGGGTCCTATCTCTCCTCCTGTACCAGTCGATGACTTGTATTCATGATTATTGTACTTTTTTTTTTTTACACTCTTTTAACATGTAAGGTGTCATGGACGTAATGGTGCTAGAAGAATAATCTGCCCGTTAATAGCAATATAATGTTCCCTGTCCGCCTTATTGAACATTCAGATATAGGGAGAAAATTAATCTCCTGAGAGCTGCTGGATCATTTACCCCTTCATGACCTTTAACGTACATTTACGTCAAAGTTTGTGCCTGTCTTTGATGCGGGCTTGCACACCGACCCACAACTTTTCCCCGCACATGATGGCAGATTTAATCAGTCACCATGTGCCTTTAACAGCCTTGAGTGTAGTGGTGCTCTGCCCGTGGCTGTTATCCGGTTACATCTCGCTGTCCATTACTAACGGTGGGATTTAACACGTGCCGGCCAGAAGTGCGTCATTGCATCTTGACCATCAATGCACCCGACACGTGATCGTGGGGCGCAATTGGATTGTCGTGACAGCCGGGGGTCGGCAGAAGACCTCTGCACCTGCCATTACGATCCTACTGTGAGCACCGGCTTATGGCTGGCTTTCATAGAAGACTGTGATCTCTGCTACACACAGCAATGCTGATGCACAGGGGTGGATTAAGGGTAGCCAGGGCCCCGGGCTGTTCAGACTCCATAGGCCCTCCGGTCATGTGACGGGGTCGGGAAGTCACTAGTTTTCATGACGCATACGTGGCGTCAAGGGGCGGGAAGGGGTTAAATACTGAGGTAAAAAAACTCTGCAAATACGCAACGTGTGCACGAGGCCTCACAAATACTGAGGTAAAAAACCCCAAATGCTCAGTGTGTCCATGAGGCCTTACAAATACTGAGTGAAAAACTCACCAAATACTCAGCGTGTGCACGAGGCCTTATAAATACTGAGGTAAAAACTCATCAAATACTCAGCGTGTGTACGAGGTCTTACAAATAGTGGAAGGCTTCCACCCAACATCTAGTCCTGACTCACCTGTACCTAACATCGAAACCAGCTAATAGCCTGCAATCACCTGCTGACCTGGACCCATGACCTGTCAGACAAGTTACTTCACATGAGTCACACAGAGGCTTCTGCTTCATGAACTTCCCCAGATAGAAGAAGCAGCCTCCGATGTGCAGCCTGTGGCCGGATACACAGGAAGAGACGCTCCTCGTCACAGTCTGTGTCCAGCACGGCAGCAGAGGGGTTAACGCCACAGACAAGTCGCCGTCTCCTCACACACTGAACACGACGCTGCATCTGGCGACGAACAAGCGCACATTGCGCAATGTTAGTCATGTCCCAGATGTTCAGCATGTGGAGGACCAAGGGGGACCAAAAAAGACCCCAGGATTGGAACTGGAGCATGGGAAAGTGGACGGCAGTTGGAGGGGCAGGGTTTATATAGGGGTCGGAGTAAGTAAATATATATATATATATATACACACACAGACACATATTACTACATGCGGGCAGTGCACACATGCACAATCCTCAGGTTGTACAACTTCCAACTGGTCAAAACATTTCAGTATGCCAAGAAATTTAGCAGGAATAAAATACATCTCATAGTAACTTGTGTGAGGCACAGGTGACAAGAACCCGCCATCTCGTGCCCACCTTACTAGAGGTGCCCACATATAACAAAGTTGATGGAAACAGATGCCTTCCACTATGATGATTGGCTACCGGCCGCCCGACCACACCCATTTCACAACTAGTCACACCCATGTCCACGCCCCAACCACACCCATTTAGCACTGCTGATCACACTGACTGGTACTGAGGGCACAGTGGCTGGTACTGTGGGCACATTGACTGGTACTGAGGAAAAGAGAGAAAGAAAGAACAGAGAGAAACAAAAAAAGAACAGAGAAAGAAAGAGGGGATAGAAAAAAAGAACAGAGAGAAAAAAAGAAAGAGAAAGAAAGAGGGGAAAGAAAGAACAGCGAGGGAGAGAGAAAGAAAGGGGAAAGAAGGAACAAAGAGAGAAAGAAAGAGAAAGCTGAAAGAAAGAATAACGAGAGAAAAAAAGAAAGGGGAAAGAAAGAACAGAGAGGGAGAAAGAGAGGGGAAAGAAAGAACAGAAAGTGAAAGAAAGAATGAACAGAGAAAGAAAGAAAGAAAAAGACAAGGAAAGAGGGGAAAGAAAGATTCTATAAAGATACTAAACCAGCTCACATTGTAGTGCCCACCTGAGCCTCCTGGTGCAGGACATATCATGATCCACTCACATGGCCGACATCCCCGAGTCCAAGGCGATCCCGCTGTCCGCGCTCTCAAAGGAGGACATGGTGATGATCTGAAGCATTCCCTGAAGAGCCTCCATGGTTCCGTCACAATCTCCTCTGGTCATTTACATCTCATAGTAACTTGTGTGAGGCACAGGTGACAAGAACCCGCCATCTTGTGCCCACCTTACTAGAGGTGCCCACTGCCCACATATAACAAAGTTGATGGAAACAGATGCCTTCCACTATGATGATTGGCTACCGGCCGCCCGACCACACCCATTTCACAACTAGTCACACCCATGTCCACGCCCCAACCACACCCATTTAGCACTGCTGATCACACTGACTGGTACTGAGGGCACAGTGGCTGGTACTGTGGGCACATTGACTGGTACTGAGGAAAAGAGAGAAAGAAAGAACAGAGAGAAACAAAAAAAGAACAGAGAGAAAGGAAAAAAGAACAGAGAAAGAAAGGGGATAGAAAAAAAGAACAGAGAGAGAAAAAAAGAAAGAGAAAGAAAGGGGAAAGAAAGAACAGCGAGGGAGAGAGAAAGAAAGAGGGGAAAGAAGGAACAAAGAGAGAAAGAAAGAAAGAGAAAGGTGAAAGAAAGAATAACGAGAGAAAAAAAGAAAAAGAACAGAGAGGGAGAAAGAGAGGGGAAAGAAAGAACAGAAAGTGAAAGAAAGAAAGAACAGAGAAAGAAAGAAAGAAAAAGACAAGGAAAGAGGGGAAAGAAAGATTCTATAAAGATACTATACCAGCTCACATTGTAGTGCCCACCTGAGCCTCCTGGTGCAGGACATATCATGATCCACTCACATGGCCGACATCCCCGAGTCCAAGGCGATCCCGCTGTCCGCGCTCTCAAAGGAGGACATGGTGATGATCTGAAGCATTCCCTGAAGATCCTCCATCGTTCCGTCACAATCTCCTCTGGTCATTTTCCATCACGTCACTTCCGATGGAATGTCATGTGCGAGTTTTCAAGTGCTCCTTGGGGCTCCGCCATATACTCCTGTGTCCACGGGAAAAGTAAGCTCCAGGTCGGGGCAGTGGGGCAGACTCTCAAAATCTGGTACGGTTGGGAGGTATGAATGCTCCCCATCATACACCTTGTACACACATGGCTTCGCACACCTCATTCACACACTGTTCCGCTTTGTATGCCTCGTACACACGGCTTCGCTCCGTACACCTCGCACACACAGCTCCATTCAGTACACACATCGTAAACCTCGTGCACATGCGGCTCTGCTCCGTACACCTTATACACACACGGCCACACTCTGTACACCTTGTACACACATGGCTCTGCTCTGTAAACCTTGTACACATGCGGCTTTGCTCCATACACCTCATACACACATGGCTCCGCTCCGTAAACACATGGCTCAGGTCTGTACACTTTGTACACACAGGGATCCGTTCCGTACACCTCGTACACACGCGGCTCCTCTCCGTACACCTGGTACACATGCGGCTTCACTCCGTACACCTCGTACACACACACGGCTCCGCTCCGTACACGCGTGGCTCCGCTCCGTACACTTCGTACACACACGGCTCCGCTCCGTACACTTCGTACACACACGGCTCCGCTCCGTACACCTCGTACACACACGGCTCCGCTCCATACACCTCGTACACACACGGCTCCGCTCCGTACACTTCGTACACACACGGCTCCGCTCCGTACACCTCGTACACACACGGCTCCGCTCCATACACCTCATACACACACGGCTCCGCTCCGTACACTTCGTACACACACGGCTCCGCTCCGTACACCTCGTACACACACGGCTCCGCTCCATACACCTCGTACACACACGGCTCCGCTCCGTACACCTCGCACATTCGCGGGTCTGCTCCGTACACCTCGCACACACACGCAGCTACATCCACCTTGTAAACCCCTCCTGACCCCACACATACTTTCCTCATCCAGCACCATGACAACCAGCACAGCAGAGTCCCGCATACAATACAATGATGGCTGTGTGCACAGGACCTGTGATGAAGTCACAGGAGGGGAGGAGTCAGGGGTCACATGATCAGGGGCCTCTACTGAAACCCCTGACTCCTCCCCGCCTGTGACCTCATCACAGGTCGTGTGCACACAGAGCAGGGATTTATCAGTGAGGGGCTGGCGCTGCGGTGGCCAGTGGGTCTGGGAGGGGGAGGAAAGGGTTGATACATGGGGGCGTGGCGCTATGGTGGCGGATTATAATGGGGCAATTTTCCCTGGGCTGGTGGGCCCCCCCACACCACTGGTCACAGACCGCTCCCGGCACTTTATCCCCCGGAATACTGTGATCGAATGCGATCACAGCATCCTGGGAGCAAGCAGAGGGCTGACAGCCCCTCTGCCTTTGGATCGGAGACCCCCGCGGCGTGACGATCGCTGCTATGGCAATCCGACAACACCCGGGTACCAGAGCTGAGAAACTTCCTGTCATGCGCAGTGCATGATCAGGAAGTCTCTCAGGTCAGTGTGCAGAAAGTGCAGCGCTGACAGCTTCTATAGCATGCAGATCTTCATCTGCATGCTATAGTCTAAGCGATCAGCCTGCAAAAAATGATTGTCCCATGGTGGGACAACATGTAAGAGATAGAATGAAGTAAAAAAAAAGTTTAAATAACTGTAAAAATATTTTTAAAAAATCTATATTCTATAATTGTAAAAATATTTAAAAAATAAAAAAAATCAATATTCTATCACTAAATAAATATTTGAATTAAAAAAATCTAAACAATAAAAGTACACATATTTGGTATCGCTGTGTCTGTAATGACCTCTCCTATAAAACTGTCTCACTAGTTAACCCCTTTAGTGAACCCAGTAAAAAAATAAGCAAAAAACAATGCTTTATCATCATACTGCCAAACAAAGTGTAATAACACGCGATCAAAAAGACGGATATAAATAAACATGGTACCGCTGAAAACGTCATCTTGTCCCACAAAAAAAAATAAGCCGCCATATAGCTCCATCACCTGAAAAATAAAAGTGATAGCTCTCAGAATAAAGCAATGCAAAAATAATAATTTTTTATATAAAAGTTTTTATTGTATAAAAGCACCAAAACACAAAAAATGATATAAATGAGGTATTGCTGTAATCGCACTGACCCAAAGAATAAAACTGCTTTATCAATTTTACCACACGTGGAACGGTGTAAACGCCTCCCCCCCCCCAAAAAAAAAAGAAATTCATGAATTGCTGGCTTTTGCTCATTCTGTCTCTCAAAAAACGTCATGTGCCAAAAAATGGTCCCGCAAAAAACAAGACCCCACATGACTCTGTGGGCCAAAACATCGAACAATCATAGCTCTCGAAATGTGGTGATGCAAAAATTATTTTTTTGCAATAAAAAGCGTCTTTTAGTGTGTGACAGCTGCCAAACATAAAAACCGCCATAACGCCTCTTTCACACTTCCTGATATTTCCGGTACCGGAGATGTCAGTGTCCATGTGTGTAATACTTACGGCACACGTGTGGCATGCGTGTGCAGCATCAGTACCACAAGGACGGGCACCAGGGAAGAAGCGTTACAGTAAGCACTGTTGCCCGGCGCCGGATGCTGATCTTGTCATTCTCCCCTGCTCTGCGGGCGATCAGCACAAGAAGGGGAGACTGATGAGAGGTATAATCAGCACCCGGCGCCGGGGAACAGCACTTGCTGTAATGCTTCTTCCCCGGCGCCGATGCGTGTCGCATGGATGACATCCATGTGTGTTATGCGTATGCACGTGTGATGGATGTTTTGTGGCCAGCGACGACATTGAAAAACGGACATGTCAGCATGTTTTGCCCATGGACACATGGTCTGTGGAACACACTGACATGTGCACAGAGCCATTCACTTGAATAGGCAAATAGCGCTCCGTTCCTCCTGAGTCTCTTCGCATGGCTGTCCAATGGTATAAAATTCTGTGACATACCCATGGTGTCAATATGATCACTGCACCCCTAGATGAATTCACTGAGAGGTGTAAGTCATAAAATGGGGTCACTTATGGGGGGTTCTGCTGTTTTGGCACCTCATGGGCTCTCCCAGTGAGTCATGGCACCTGCAAACCATAACAGTAAAATCTGGCGCTGCTTCCCTTCTTAGCTCTGCCATGCGCCCAAACAGTGGTTTACCCCCACATATGGGGTATCAACGTACTCAGGACACATTGCACAATAATTCTTGTGGTCCAAATTCTTCTGTTACCCTTGGGAAAATAAAAAATTGGGGTCGAAAAGATCATTTTTGTGGAAAAAATGATTTTTACATTTTTATGGCTCTACGTTATAAATGTGTGTGAAGCACTTGGGGGTTCAGAGTGCTCACCCCACATCTAGATAAGTTCCGTAAGGGGTCTAGTTTCCAAAATGCGGTCACTTGTGGGGGTTTCCACTGTTTAGGCACATTAGGGGCTCTCTAAACGTGACATGGCGTCCGATCTCTATTCCAGCCAACTTTGCATTGAAAAGTAAGACTATGTGCACACGGAGTTTTTTGCCTCTGTGGATTTTGTAGTGAAAACTGCAGATAAATCTGCAGGATTAAAGTCCTGTGGTTTATCTGCGGTTTTACACCTCATAATGGATGAAAAGAATTGACATGCTGCGGATTGTAAACTGCAGCAAAACCGTGCGGAAAAATCCGCAGCATGTGCACAGCGGTTTCCAGTTTACCATTGAAAGCAATGGTACTGTACAACGCAGCTAAATCTGCTGCGGACCAACAGGACCAGAAACGCTGCGGATCCGCAGCAGAATCCGCACCGTGTGCACATGGCCTAAAACGGCGCTCCTTCCCTTCCAAGCTCTGCCATGCGCCAAAACAGTGGTTCCCCCCCACATATGAGGTATCACCGTACTCAGGACAAATTGCACAATACATTTTGGGGTCCAGTTTCTCGTCTTACCGTTGGTAAAAAAAAAAAAATTGGATTTGAAGTAATTTTTTTGTGAAAAAATTTAAATGTTCATTTTTTTGAACATTCCAAAACTTCCTGTGAAGCACCTGAAGGGTTAATAAACTTCTTGAATGTGGTTTTGAGCACCGTGAGGGGTGCAGTTTTTAGAACGGTGTCACTTTTGGGTATTTTCTATCATATAGACCCCTCAAAGTGGCTTCAAATGTGATGTGGTCCGTAAAAATAAAATGGTGTTGTAAAAAGGAGAAATCGCTGGTCAACTTTTAACCCTTATAACTTCCTAACAAAAAAAAATTTGCTGCTCCCAAATTGTGCTGATGTAAACACGTGGGAAATGTTACTTAGTAAGTTTTTTGTGTGCTGTATCTCTGTGATTTAAGGGCATAAAAATTCAAAGTTGGAAAATTGTGAAATTTTCAAAATTTTTGCCAAATTTCCGTTGAAATTTTACCACTGACATGAAGTACAATATGTCACGAGAAAACAATGTCAGAATCACCGGGATCCATGGAAGCGTTCCAGAGTTATGGCCTCATAAAGGGACAGTGGTCAGAATTGTAAATATTGGCCGGTCATGAACGAGCAAACCACCCTTGGGGGTAAAAATATGGGGGAACCACAGAAGTTCGGATCTCCCCACTTCTCCCTATTGCTGCATTCCCTCTGGATCAGTCCGTCATTGTTACTGTCAGTGACATCTGTGATCTGTATGTCAGCCCTTCTCATGCACAGCACCATGGAACCAATGGTGCTATATAAATAATAATAATTCGTAAAAATACGATGTATGAAAATAGAAACTAATCCGCTCAGAAAGCAGCGGAACGAGATAAGAACCAAACCGCCAGGATTATGGGGTTTTTTGGTCGCTGCAACATCGGAAAGTGGCATCAATAAAAACCCCTGGGGGCAAAGAATAACCCTCAGCCCCCGAAAAATGAGAACTCTACAGGAAAATGGCGACGTGATATGTATCTTATCACAACTGTAGAATATAGACTCCAGTCTGGTTCTTTGACCCCTAAAAAAAAGGAAAGGAAAAAAGTTCTGGCTGTTACATCTATGACTGTAGAGCAGTGACTGTCATCTTCTGCTCATGCGCACAAGTGCAGGCCGGGACGGTCCAGCCCTGTATCCATGACTCCCCACCAGTCTGAGCCGCTCGGGCCCTGCTCTCGTTTTCCTGTGCTATGGCGCCATCTGGTGGCTAAAAAAAAAACACGGCTGTAGCTGTTATTCCACGCTTTGCCGCTGTGTGGCGATTCCCAGCTCCGGACATACTTTGTTGTTGGGAAGCACATTCTCTTCCGAAAATAAAGCATTAAAAAAAATCAGTTACCAAATCAATGATGGCGGCGTAGGGCGCATGCCAGTAGTGGTTGTGCAGGAAGACGTCCGGTGACGTCAGTAGCCCTGTTCTGTTCTTCTGTCTCATGGCGTCTTCTCTCAGCGGGATGTTCTCCGGGCAGCCTCCCGGGCCTCCGCCGCCCATGCAGCCTGGAGCAGGGCCTGGCCTGATGTCCACTCCTCCCGGGGCGAAGAACACCAACAGCACCCTGGTGGACGAGCTGGAGTCCTCGTTCGAGGTAGGAACGTGCAGACTGGAAACTGGGGCCGTCCGACTACAACTCCCAGCATTCCCTGATGACGTCAACATGCTGGGAGTTGTAGTTCCACAGCAGCTGCACAGTCTGCACTGCAGATGATGGAGGAGGGACAGGTGTATATTAGTAGTCTGCAGCCTCACTACAAGTCCCAGCATGCACACAGGACACTGGTGCTTCTCTCCCCCAGCTCTGGAGCACTGCAGCCCCCCCCACAGCAGCTCTGGAGCACTGCAGCCCCCCCCACAGCAGCTCTGGAGCACTGCAGCCCCCCCCCCCCCCCCCGCAGCTCTGGAGCACTGCAGCCCCCCCCCCCCCCCCCAGCAGCTCTGGAGCACTGCAGCCCCCCCCCCCCCCCCAGCAGCTCTGGAGCACTGCAGCCCCCCCCCCCCCCCAGCAGCTCTGGAGCACTGCAGCACCCCCCCCCCCCCCAGCAGCTCTGGAGCACTGCAACCCCCCCCCACCCCCAGCAGCTCTGGAGCACTGCAGCCCCCCCCCCCCCAACAGCTCTGGAGCACTGCAGCCCCCCCCCCCCCCCCCAGCAGCTCTGGAGCACTGCAGCCCCCCCCCAGCAGCTCTGGAGCACTGCAGCCCCCCCCCCCACAGCAGCTCTGGAGCACTGCAGCCCCCCCCCCCCCCCACAGCAGCTCTGGAGCACTGCAGCCTCCCCCCCCCCCCCCAGCTCTGGAGCACTGCAGCCCCCCCCCCCGAGCTCTGCTGCAGCCTCTCCCCCCCCCCCCCCCCCCACCAGCTCTGGAGCACTGCAGCCCCCCCCGGCTCTGGAGCTGTATACCTAACATCTTGGTCTGAGGGAAGAGATGATTTGTATTTTGCCTCCTCTATGGCAGACCCCGCTGACTTCTGTAACGGCGGCTCCGGTGTATTACCGGGGAGTTAGATGGAGGGGTCTGCAGGCCGCCATGTCGGGAACACCGGGGTCTATGCACCACAATAACCAGCATTCCCTCTGTTCTAAGGGTGTGCTCACATTTCGCTCTGTCACCGTTCCTTGTCCCTGTTGGGGCTTATGTCCGAACCTCCCCGAAAAACGGGTTTCGGACGCATGAGCTGACGGGGCCATAGACTATAATGGTGGTGACAGGGCGAGCGTGGGCTCTGACGTGCGTCATTTTCAGGTGTATGTGACTACTGGAGGCGGACGCTCGGACAGAGGAGACTGTGTCTAGTAGGTGTACACGCCCGAAAATGATGGACGTTCGAGCCCATGCTCGCTCTGTCAGCACCATTGTAGTCTATGGCCCTGTTGGCGAATATGTCCGAATCCTGTTTTGTGGGGGACGGTGAAGTAACCATCGACAGCGCCGCTGACCGGGGGGATAGACGCAATGTGAAGGCACCCTAAGGTATGTTCACACTGAGTGAAAAACAATTGGAAAACTTCCTATTCATTTCTATGGGAAATCCTCTGTGCTGTTCATATGATGAGGGTTTTCCTTTTAGAGTAGCGGCTGTTTTCATTTCTATGTCATGAATTGATAGGACACATGTATATTAGACACGTTGTAATACATCAGAGAAATCTGCTTCTTTCTTATTCTCAAAATCCCATTACTGAGACAGGAGAAGACAGTTCACTGTAGAGAGGAGGGGGGAGGAGCTCTGCCTTTAGCTCCTCCTCCCTCATCTACATAGAATCTTATCGGCACCAACTGTCTTCCGTCTCATTAATGTAACAATGAATTCCGATTTTAACCAAGAATTGATTATTTTTAAAGTGATCAGTCCAGGAGGAGAAGAAATCAGATTTCTCTGAAAACATAGTTGTTGGACTTGTTTCCACTCAAGAAAGTATTGTGTGAACGTGTCTTAATGGTTTCCAGTGGTTTGTTAGGGTGATGCTGGGTGCGGCCACACAGAGACTTTTTCCATCACACAAGTTGGCGCAGTCTGAGATCGGTTACTGACTTAGGATAAAAGCCAAACCAGAATCTGTTTGCTGACACATGTTTGGAAGGTGTAACTCCTCCTCAGTGCAAAGCATGAGATCTGACTTGGGTCTACGGGGTAACAATCTCCATGTTTAGAGTGACATGTCTAGAATGCCAGTGTAAGGAGACTTAAAGGCCATACAATGCTCCTGGGAGGTATGTCACTCTCCACAAAGAGAGATGCCACCCTTTAGACCTCAGTCAGAGGCCTCTCCATACAGCAAAATTAGATCTCATGCTTTGCACTGAGGAGGGGTAATATCTCAAAACACGTCTGCAAGTTGAGATTTTGGTTTGACTTTTATCCAAAGTCATATGGCAAGGCTCGTTAAAGGGTCGATACTTAATTTTAGGATCGCTACTTCCAGTAGATGGCGCTAGAGTTCAAGTCCTCTTACTCTCTGAAGAGACAATTTGCATATTTAATTTCCCAGAGGAGCATTGTATGGCCTATAAGCCTCCTTACCCTGGCATGTCGCTCTCCAGGAGGAGAAACAGGGCACTTACATGTAAGTGCAGCCAATTTACATCTATGGTGTCTAACCTGTTAGGAAATCACAACTCTCTGCATGTGAAGATCAGCTCTCCACCCTCCTGTCAAAATCATGGGCGGACATACCGCCGGTTCAACCTGTGCAACTGCACAGGGGCCCAGAGCCTCCAGGGGGCCCTGCAAGGCGGCTAATGAGGAGGGCAATTTGGCCGGTTTCTCCGGGCCCGAGGGGCAATGATATGATGGGGTGATGGGGAGAAGGCCGTGATGGGGAGAGGGCAATTATGGGATGGTGGGGAAAAATGAAATGATGATGGGGTGGTGGGGGAGAATGCAATGATGGTGGTGGAAAAGGCAATGAATGGGGGAGGTGGAGGTGGTGGAATGGGCAATGATGGGAGTGGTGGGGGAGAAAGCCAAAATGATGGAGGTGGTGAAGAGGGCAATGATGGCTTGGGGGAGAGGACAATAATGAGATGTGAGGGGAGGAGAACAATGAGGCGTGTGGGGGATTGGGATGGGAGGAAAGGGGACTTATAATTGCCTTAGGAACAGGGGGAGGTGGAGGAAGACATTATTATTATTACTTACTATGTCTAACACAGTCCCTAATTATATAGTGTACTCACTAATTCTGTATAACATCATCCTTAGTTACATAGTTTCCTCTTTTATTATGTATAACACCGTCCCTTATTACGTACCATCCTCTCTAGTTATATATAGTGCCGTCCCTTATTATATACCTTCCTCTGCTGTTATGTACAGTGCTGTCTCTTACATAGTGTATTCTTGCCCTCTTTTATTACATAGTCCCCTCTCTTTTTAGATATAAAATGACTGCTGATCGAGGAGCCGGTGACCAGGCTACCAGTCCATCAGCTCCTCCATTAGAAAAGAAGCTTTCCCATGCTCCATCAGCCATCATTGCATTATACAGCTAACAAGACAGGACGGTAAGTAATAAAAAACAGGGCTCTATATAATCCAATATGGAAGGGACCGTACTGTACATAACGAGAGGGCACACTGTAAGGGACAGCAATATACATAATAAAGGAGATTATGTAATATATATACATGTATGTGTGTGTGGCTATATACACACGTAGCTTTGACGCCATAAAAGGAGGGGGGCCCAGACACATTTCTTGCACAGGGGCCCCAAGCTGTCAGTGTCCGCCCCTGGTCAAGATCACACCTCACCACTTGTACGCTTGACCCACTCCCGTCCCACCTCATCCCTAACCTTGCCACAGTCTTCATCCCAACTCTAACACACCTCTTCAACCTTTCACTTACAAATGGTGTCTTTCCCTCTTAATGTGTACAAACTGTAAAGCGCTGCGTAATATGTTAGCGCTATATAAAAATAAAGATTATTATCCTTTAAACATGCCTCAATCACACCCATCCTCAAAAAGCCCTCCCTCGACCCATCCTCTGTGTCTAACTATCGCCCGATATCTCTTCTCCCTTATGCCTCAAAACTACTGGAACAGCATGTATATCTTGAACTGTCCTCCCACCTCTCCTCCTGTTCCCTATGTGATCGGTTACAATCTGGCTTCCGACCACATCACTCAACTGAAACTGCCCTAACTAAAGTCACCAAGGACCTACTAACCGCCAAGAGCAAGCGACACTACTCTGTCCTCCTTCTCCCGGACCTGTCTTTCTCCTTTGACACCGTGGACCACTCTCTCCTGCTACAAATTCTCTAATCTCTTGGCATCACAGGCTTGGCCCTATCCTGGATCTCATCATACCTAACAGACCGAACATTTAGTGTCTCCCTCTCACACACCACCTCCTCAACGCGCCCCCTGTCTGTTGGTGTTCAAGGCTCAGTTCTAGGACCCCTACTCTTCTCCATCTACACCTTCAGCCTGGGACAGCTCATAGAATCCCACGGTTTGCAGTATCACCTGTACGCCAATGACACGCAGATCTACCTATCTGGACCTGACCTGACCTCACCTCCTTACTGACCAAAATCCCACAATGTCTGTCTGCTGTTTCAGCCTTCTTTTCTGCTCGCTTTCTCAAAGTGAACATGGACAAAACAGAATTCATCATCTTTCCCCCATCTCACTCTACTCCTACACCAGACCTATCCATCATTGTCAATGGCTGCTCGCTTTCCCCAGTCCCGCATGCTCTGTGCCTTGGGGTCTTCCTCAACTCTGCCCTCTCTTTCAAACCACATATCTAAGCCCTTACCTCCTCATGCCGCCTCAAACTCAATTATTTCCCGGATCCGCGCATTCCTCAACCATGAAACCACAAAAACACTAGTGCATGCCCTTATCTCCTGCCTCGACTACTGCAACCCCCTACTCTCTGGCCTCCCCTCCAGCACTCTGGCACCACTCCAATCCATCCTGCACTCTGCTGCCCGACTAATCCACCTGTCTCCCCGTTATTCCCCAGCCTCCCCCCTATGCCAGGCCCTTCAATAGCTTCCTATTGCCCAGAGGCTCCAGTTCAAAACCCTAACCATAACATACAAAGCCACCCACAACCTGTCTCCCCCATACATCTGTCACATGGTCTCCCGGTACCTAATCGCACGCAACCTTCGATCATCTCAAGATCTCCTCCTCTACTCCCCCGGTATCTTTTTCCCACCACAACCACATACAAGACTTCTCCTGTGCTTCCCCCATACTCTGTAACGCTCTGCCGCAACACATCAGACTCTCACCAACAACGGAAACCTTCAAGAAGAACCTGAAGAACCACCTGTTCCGACACACAACCAGCACGACCTGCTCTACCCTCTCCTACTGTATCCTCACCCATCCCTGTAGACTGTGAGCCATCGCGGGCAGGGTCCCCTCTCCTTATGTACTTGTGTGTCCCTTGTCTTACAAATGTTTATTATACTTGTCTATATTTCTCATTTCACATGTAAAGTGCCTTGGAATAAATGGTGCTATATAAATGTATATTAATAATGTGTTAGGGCGTGCTGGGAGTTGTAGTTTTGTAACAGCTGGAAATCACTGAAATACGGAAGAAATTGTTAGTGTTTCCAGTACTCGGCGCATTGGGACAACGTCTGGTCTGTGCGCCCTGAGCTATACACAGCATCCCTTACTACAATGTTTCTACTTTAGGGGTGTTTCACCCCAATCCTTCCCTGACTGCCCGGCCGTGCATGGAGATCAGACATGTCCCGTCCTCTTCTGGGTGCTTGCAGGGCAGCCATGTTCCTGCCCACTGTCAGTTTCATGGTTTTCCGCAGCTTGTTGGAGATGGCAGCTGTCACTCACACTTGCTCCACAGAGAAGGACTTCTAGTCGGGGCAACGCTGTAACATGGCTGCCTCAGAAATGGTATAATCCATTGTAGATGTAATTCGTTTTCCTCTCTATTACAGGCTTGCTTTGCTTCTCTCGTGAGCCAGGACTATGTGAACGGCACAGACCAGGAGGAGATCGGCACAGGTAACATACGCCGAGATGCTGAGTCTCTGTCGTTTATAGGGATTTTACTTCTTTTACCAAATTTATCCAAATAGCTCTCCATACAAACCAGGTGATGGCACCATGGCTCAGAGGTCGTTATTACTCATTATTACCTTTTTTGATGCTGCTTTGGCTTTTGTTGTCTAAATTACATAGTGGGGAAAAAAGTATTTAGTCAGCCACCAATTGTTCAAGTTCTCCCACTTAAAATGATGAGAGGCCTGTAATTGACATAATAGGTAGACCACAACTATGAGAGTCAAAATGAGAAAACAAATCCAGAAAATCACTTTGTCTGATTTGGCAAGAATTATTTTTCAAATTAAGGAGGAAAATAAGTATTTGGTCATCTAAAAACATGCAAGATTTCTGGCTCTCATAGACCTGTAACTTCTTCTTTAAGAGGCTCCTCTGTCCTCAACTCATTACCTGTAGTAATGGCACCTGTTTGAACTTATCAGTATAAAAGTCACCTGTCCACAACCTCAAACAGTCACACTCCAAACTCCACTATGGTGAAGACCAAAGAGCTGTCGAAGGACACCAGAAACACAATTGTAGCCCTGCACCAGGCTGGGAAGACTGAATCTGCAATAGGCAAGCAGCTTGGTGTGATGAAATTAACTGTGGGAGCAATAATAAGAAAATGGAAGTCATAAAAGACCACTGATGATCTCCCTCGATCTGGGGCTCCACGCAAGATGTCACACCATGGGGTCAAAATGATCACAAGAACGGTGAGCAAAAATCCCAGAACCACAAGGGGGGACCTAGTGAATGACCTGCATAGAAATGGGACTGCCGTAACAAAGGCTACTTTCAGTAACACACTATACCGCCAGGGACTGAGATCCTCCAGTGCCAGACGTGTCCCCCTGCTTAAGCCAGTACATGTCCGGGGCCGTCTGAAGTTTGTTAAAGAGCATTTGGTTTATCCAGAAGAGTATTGGGAGAATGTCATATGGTCTGATGAAACCAAAGTAGAACTGTTTGGTAGAAACAAAACTCGTCGTGTTTGGAGGAGACTGTATGCAACTCCGCATTCTAAGAACACCATACCTACTGTGAAGCATGGGGATGGCAACATCATGCTTTGGGGCTGTTTCTCTGCCAAGGGACCAGGACGACTGATCCGTGTACACGAAAGAATGAATGGGGCCCATGTATCGTGAGACTTTGAGTGCAAATCTCCTACCATCAGCAAGGGCATTGCAGATGAAACGTGGATGGGTCTTTCAGCATAATGATCCCAACACACACCACCAGGGCAACGAAGGTGTGGCTTCGTAAGAAGCACATGAAGGTCCTGGAGTGGCCTAGTCAGTATCCAGGTCTCAACCTCATAGAAAACTTTTGGAGGGATTTGAAAGTCTGTGTTGCCAAGCAACAGGCCCAAAACATCACTGCTCTAGAGGAGATCTGCATGGAGGAATGGGCCAACATACCACCAACAGTGTCGCCAACCTTGTGAAGACTTACTGAAATCGTAATTGGATTTGTTTTCTCATTTTGACTCTCATAGTTGTGGTCTACCTATGATGTCAATTACAGGCCTCTCTCATCTTTTTAAGTGGGAGAACTTGCACAATTGGTGGCTGACTAAATACTTTTTTTCCCTCACTGTTTGTGAAGAACTACAGATCCAATGATTCCTCTTCCACCACACAGACATTTCTTATAGTTAAAAAGTAATTACTCACATAACACAGCTCCGGTACTGAAACTGTTCAGTCTGCTGCCCAGCTTGAGAAACACAATCCATTAAGAGACATGGAGGCTGAGGAGAGATGTGGGATCAGTGGAAATGAGAGGTTTATGATGTGTGACGGCCTGTACTCGATGGTGGGGAGATTACAGCGTACTGGACGTAATACAAGGAGGGAATAAATGCCAGGAGCGTGGAAATGTGACTGCATTTGTGAGAGAATTTAGATAAATCACCATAAACTCATGTGAGCTCCATTTATACTTTTTTTTTTTTTTCTGAAAGTGTCCGTTATTCCAGATAGGCACAGAGACGTAGCAGACGGTCCCCTTACTGCTGAAATGTTTTGAAAGCGCTTTACTGCAAATGTCTGTCTACAGCCCCAGCCCAGGGGTCCATGCTGCGTCTGTTATGTGGTAGCACCAGTCTGAAACGTTCCCGGTCTTCTTCTCTCCTCCTCAGGTGTTGAACAGTGTATTCAGAAGTTCCTGGATGTGGCCAGACAAACAGAATGTTTCTTCCTACAGAAGAGATTGCAGCTGTCTGTCCAGAAGCCGGAGCAGGTTATTAAGGAGGTGAATATCCTACTGTGAGGACCATGTCATCTCCTCACTACTCCTAAGGATGATGTCTCCATAGCAAACTGGCTTATCTCAAAGAGGTCTCCAGGACTTAAACCCCATACACATTTGATTAATGTCAGCTGAGCCCACTGATATCTCCAGGATTGTCCCACAGTCTGTGTCTGGAATTCCTCTGACAGTTTGTTGGGGGGGGCATAATGAAATGGAAGGTCTGATTTTTGGCCTGCCGATCGCATTGTCTCCCTGAGATAATCTGCAGCCAGACGTGCCAGGCGATGGCTCCCTCATAGAAAACGCGGGACGCGCGCCTCTTGTGTATGAGAGAGGCGGCTGGAATGTCTGCCATCTGAATGATTGCTCAAAAAGAGACTGTTGGCGCTGAAGACTGTTCCAACCATGAACAGGCGCTTGGTGCACCATTGGTGTGGCCAAACAGTTCAGTGCACCTTTTCACATACTTGTTTTCACTTTTATCAGCGCCCTTTTACTGACTTTATAAAGCCAGAGCTGTCAATCAAAATAGAGGGGGTGAAGATGGTGGGAAACTGCACGGGACTGTTTGCCACATCAGAATAGTCATTCTCTGCTGACAGATTCCCTTTAAACATTCATGACCTGTCCTTAGGGCCCGTACTGATTAGTGCTATGAAAGGGCCAAAGCTGCAGCCCCATTCACCGCCACACTTGTATGTACAGGGCTGCAATAAGGGAGTTGTGCCACTAAGTCTGAGTTCACACGTGGCGTTTTTTTCGCGTTTCCGTGGCGGTTTTAACCGCGCGATTTTGCCGCGAAAACGCGAAAAATAAGCATCCCATGCATTCCTATGGGATTCCGCAATGCTGTACTAATGCTGCGGTTTTTACCGCGGCGGAATCGCTTTGTGGTAAAAACCGCAGCATGCTCATTAATTTGCGGAATCGCGGTGATCCCGCACCCATAGGAATGCATTGTTCCGTTTACTTTCCGCATGTGGCTGTGCACACCTTTCGGAAAGTAAGCAGAGCATTTGCGGATGGTACCCACGGTCCGGAGGAGAGGAGACTGTCCTGTAAAAAATAGAATTTAAAAATAAAAAATATTGTTATTCTTACCTTCCGGCGTCCCGCGCAGTCTTCCCGCTTCTCTTCACGCTCTCGTTCCCAGTAATCCTTTGCGAAAATGCCCATGATGGCGTCCGTTCTCGCGGGATCGCGAAGTCTCGCGGTCATTCGCGCGACGTCATCGCGAATTACCGCGAGACGTCGCGATCCCGCGAGAACTGACGTCATCGCGGGCATTTTCGCAAAGGATTACTGGGAACGGATGCGCGGGACGTCGGAGGGTAAGAATAACACCATTTTTTATTTTTTTTTTTACATTTTATCTTTTACTACTGATGCTGCATAGGCGGCCTCAGTAGTAAAAAGTTGGTCACACTTGTCAAACACTATGTTTGATGAGTGTGACAACCTGTCAATCAGTTCTCCAAGCGATGCTACAGATCGCTTGGAGAACGCTAGCATTTTGCAAGCTAATTACGCTTGCAAAATGCTAGTTTTTCCGCGGGAAAATCGCGGGAATTTAAAATGCGATTTTCCCGCGGACTGGAATTCCAGAATTCTCGCGGTAATTTCCGCGAGAGTTCCGGTACGTGTGCACTTAGCCTTACAGGCATAACACGCTATATAAGACATGTGCGGCCCCATCCAGCCCTGCCCAAGAAATAAAACCGTATATCACTTTACCTGGAGGGTTATCTATCTACCTGTGTACCCTAACAGACCTTACTGTAAGACAACATGGTCGCTCAGGTGGCAATAGTATCCATTGTAAGGCTGATGGAGCGCTGTGGGGGAACTAAAGGTTATGTCCACACTTTGCATGTTTGGGGCTGATGTCCCGTGTGGATTTGCATGTGGAAATCCAGAAAGTAATACAGTACCAGCTAACTGACATGATAAATCTCATTTATACAGTTAGGTCCATATATATTTGGACAGAGACAACATTTTTCTAATTTTGGTTCTAGACATAACCACAATGAATTTTAAACAAAACAATTCAGATGCAGTTGAAGTTCAGACTTTCAGCTTTCATTTGAGGGTATCCACATTAAAATTGGATGAAGGGTTTAGGAGTTTCAGCTCCTTAACATGTGCCACCCTGTTTTTAAAGGGACCAAAAGTAATTGGACAGATTAAATAATTGTAAATAAAATGTTCATTTCTAGTACTTGGTTGAAAACGCTTTGTTGGCAATGACTGCCTGAAGTCTTGAACTCATGGACATCACCAGACGCTGTGTTTCCTCCTTTTTGAGGCTCTGCCAGGCCTTCACTGCGGTGGTTTTCAGTTGCTGTTTGTTTGTGGGCCTTTCTGTCTGAAGTTTAGTCTTTAACAAGTGAAATGCATGCTCAATTGGGATGAGATCAGGTGACTGACTTGGCCATTCAAGAATATTCCACTTCTTTGCTTTAATAAACTCCTGGGTTGCTTTGGCTTTATGTTTTGGGTCATTGTCCATCTGTAGTATGAAACGACGACCAATCAGTTTGGCTGCATTTGGCTGGATCTGAGCACACAGTATGGCTCTGAATACCTCAGAATTCATTCGGCTGCTTCTGTCCTGTGTCACATCATCAATAAACACTAGTGACCCAGTGCCACTGGCAGCCATGCATGCCCAAGCCATCACACTGCCTCCGCCGTGTTTTACAGATGATGTGGTATGCTTTGGATCATGAGCTGTACCACGCCTTCGCCATACTTTTCTCTTTCCATCATTCTGGTAGAGGTTGATCTTGGTTTCTTCTGTCCAAAGAATGTTCTTCCAGAACTGTGCTGGCTTTTTTAGATGTTTTTTAGCAAAGTCCAGTCTAGCCTTTTTATCCTTGATGCTTATGAGTGGCTTGCACCGTGCAGTGAACCCTCTGTATTTACTTTCATGCAGTCTTCTCTTTATGGTAGATTTGGATATTGATACGCCTACCTCCTGGAGAGTGTTGGTCACTTGGTTGGCCGTTGTGAAGGGGTTTCTCTTCACTATAGAGACTATTCTGCGATCATCCACCACTGTTGTCTTCCGTGGGCACCCAGGTCTTTTTGCATTGATGAGTTCACCAGTGCTTTCTTTCTCAGGATGTACCAAACTGTAGATTTTGCCACTCCTAATGTTGTAGCAATTTCTCGGATGGGTTTCTTCTGTTTTTGCAGCTTAAGGATGGCTTGTTTCACCTGCATGGAGAGCTCCTTTGACGCATGTTTCCTTCACAGCAAAACATCCTAAATGCAAGCACCACACCTCAAATCAACTCCAGGCCTTTTATCTGCTTAATTGAGAATGACATAATGAAGGGATTGCCCACAAATGTCCATGAAATAGCCTTGGAGTCAATTGTCCAATTACTTTTGGTCCCTTTAAAAACAGGGTGGCACATGTTAAGGAGCTGAAACTCCTAAACCCTTCATCCAAATTTAATGTGGATACCCTCAAATGAAAGCTGAAAGTCTGAACTTCAACTGCAGCTGAATTGTTTTGTTTAAAATTCATTGTGGTAATGTCTAGAACCAAAATTGGAAAAATGTTGTCTCTGTCCAAATATATATGGACCAAACTGTACGTTGCTGATCATTTTTGTGCAGAAATTGACGCGTTAATCCGTGTTGTGGAATTGTAGATTTCACTTTCTGCAACGCATAGTCTGAAATCTGTTTCAATTTCCCAGCAAAACAGCTCATGTTACATACTGATAAGATGCAGAAGAATCAAATGCAAATCTGCTATTCATGGAGATATCCTACAGGGATTGTCCAGAAGGATTAGAAAACCATGGCTGCTTTATTCCAGAAACAGCTGTCCACGTTAATTTCCACGAAGCTGAGCTGCAGTACCAGACATTCCTGGCTGACAGATATGACACTTTCTAGAAGAAAGTAGCCATGTATTTTAGATCCTAGAAAACCCCTTTAAATATAACCATAGTAGACATCAGGGCTATGGAGTCGGTAAGCCAAACCTGCGACTCTGACTCCTCAATTTCCCTTACACCGACTCCGACTCCTCAATTTCCCTTACACCGACTCCACGACTCCGACTCCCACATATATTGCTTATATTTAAGTGAAAAATTTATTGTAGTACAATGTGAACATCAGACATTTAATCATTTCTATGATCCAATAATCAAGATATTTAGAACATAATATTTATTGGAATACAACTTTAGAACACAAAAAACTGTAATAAATTGTAAATATGTAATACACTGTATACATGTATACGGTACAGACCAACGTTTGGACACACCACCTCATTCAGAGTTTTCTTTTCATGACTATGAAAATTGTAGATTCATTCTGAAGGCATCAAAACAATGAATTAACACATGTGGAATTATATAAAGTGTGAAAGAACTGAAAATATGTCTTATATTCTAGATTCTTCAAAGTAGCCACCTTTTGCTTTGATTACTGCTTTGCACACTCTTGGCATTCTCTTGATGAGCTTCAAGTGGTAGTCACCAGAAATGGTCTTCCAACAGTCTTGAAGGAGTTCCCAGAGATGCTTAGCACTTGTAGGCCCTTTTGCCTTCACTCACCCCAAACCATCTCAATTGGGTTCAGGTCTGGTGACTGTGGAGGCCAGGTCATCTGGCGTAGCACCCCATCACTCTCCTTCTTGGTCAAATAGCCCTTACACAGCCTGGAGGTGTGTTTGAGGCCGTTGTCCTGTTGAAAAATAAATGATGGTCCAACTAAACACAAACTGGATGGAATAGCATGCCGCTGCAAGATGCTGTGGTAGCCATGCTGGTTCAGTATGCCTTCAATTTTGAATAAATCCCCAAGAGTGTCACCAGCAAAGCACCATCACACCTCCTCCTCCATGCTTCACGGTGGGAACCAGGCATGTAGAGTCCATCCGTTCACCTTTTCTGCGTCGCACAAAGACACGGTGGTTGGAACCAAAGATCTAAAATTTGGACTCATCAGACCAAAGCACAGATTTCCACTGGTCTAATGTCCATTCCTTGTGTTCTCTAGCCCAAACAAGTCTCTTCTGCTTGTTCCCTGTCCTTAGCAGTGGTTTCCTAGCAGCTATTTTACCATGAAGGCCTGCTGCACAAAGTCTCTTAACAATTGTTGTAGAGATGTCTGCTGCTAGAACTCTGTGTGGCATTGACCTGGTCTCTAATCTGAGCTGCTGTTAACCTGCGATTTCTGAGGCTGGTGACTCGGATGAACTTATCCTCCGCAGCAGAGGTGACTCTTGATCTTCCTTTCCTGGGGCGGTCCTCATGTGAGCCAGTTTCTTTGTAGCGCTTAATGGTTTTTGCCAATGCACTTGGGGACACTTTCAAAGTTTTCCCAATTTTTCGGACTGGCTAACCTTCATTTCTTAAAGTAATGATGGCCACTCCTTTTTCTTTACTTAGCTGCTTTTTTCTTGCCATAATACAAATTCTAGCAGTCTATTCAGTAGGACTATCAGCTGTGTAGCCACCAGACTTCTGCACAACACAACTGATGGTCCCAACCTCATTTATAAGGCAAGAAATCCAACTTATTAAACCTGACAGGGCACACCTGGGAAGTGAAAACCTTTTCCAGTAACTACCTCTTGTAGCTCATCAAGAGAATGCCAAGAGTGTGCAAAGCAGAAATCAAAGCAAAAGGTGGCTACTTTGAAGAACCTAGAAAATAAGACATACAGTATTTTCAGTAGTTTCACACTCTTTTGTTAATTATATAATTCCACATGTGTTAATTCATAGTTTTGATGCCTTCAGAGTGAATCTACAATTTTCATAGTCATGAAAATAAAGAAAACGCTTTGATTGAGAAGGTGTGTCCAAACGTTTGGCCTGTACTGTGTGTGTGTGTGTGTGTGTGTGTGTGTGTGTGTGTATATATATAATATAAACACACACACTATGACTTATCTCGGCTAAGATAAACCCTAGACCCTCAGGCTTCATTCACACTATGGGCGTAGCCAGGATCAAACCTAGGGGGGGAGGCAGAATCTCATACTGTTCCGCAGAATTTCATACTGCACACCTCAGCTGCTGCAGAACCTCATACTTCACACCCCTACACTTGAAAATAAAGCCTGCATCTTAAGAAGATGTGGTGATGAATGCAGTCTATTTATTCCAACTATCAGTTGATGTTACTGAAGACGAGCAATGCCTGTCCTGGGCGTCCTTTTGGGCAGCTATGAGATGTACCTGACTGGTGCTAAAAAAAGGAGTGTTAGTCTGTGTGCTATCCAGCTTTCATTCTTTTTGGTACAGATGTGATATGGATAAATGGATATATAGAGCAGATTTCTAATCTACTTTTGCTATTGAAAACATTATGAGCTCGTGATGCGGTTTTTTTAAAAAGCTGATCTGCTTTTGCATCTGAAAAACGTATCCTCAAAAAACGCTGGAAAAACGCTGTGTGTGAATGTAGCCTTAGATCAGGAATAGAACAGCCATTTATAGGTCATTTCATAACTTTCCCAAATTCCTATGAAAAAATATTCAGCACATTCTGCATTGAACTACTGTACCCAATTTATTATATATTTTAGGAGTCGGTCCATTTTATACCAACTCCAACAAAATGAGCACCGACTACGACTCCGACTCCACAGCCCTGGTAGACATAATAGCAAACCTCCTCCTGCCAGGAAGCATTGTTTGCTGTTTGCCATCATCAAACCCTTGCTACAATATAAATTGCCTTTTTTTTTTCTACATTTGCTCCTGATAGGATGTGACAGAACTGAGGAGCGAGCTGCAGAGGAAGGAAGCGCTCATTCAGAAGCACCTGGCTAAGCTACGGAGCTGGCAGCAAGTCCTAGAGGAGATTAATGGTCCGCCTAAGAAGCCAAGCGAAATGCCACAAGGGCCTCTGGCATTCCTGGAGCAAGCCTCTGCCAATATCCCTGCGCCAATGAAGCAGACGTGACCTGAAGGACAAATTGTAAAGAATTTTTTGTTTGTTTTTTATACTATATTTTGGAAAGGTGAGTCAATTAAAAAATGCTTCTATAAACTGGTGTATTTCAGTGTTTCTTAATGTTTCCAAGTCTCATATTCAAAAAAGCTAAAATACTCTGTCCTGCACAGTAAGTGTCACATGTATGACGGGCAGAGAACTGAGGTGGTGCAAAAATAATAGAAGTGTCCATCTGAGTACATGATAGAGAGGAAAGCGTACCTTGCGCAGATCGTAGTAAGAAAAAACAGAGTTTGTGTTGTCTTTTTACCTGAGCCTGTTGTGTCAGAGCAGGCACAGCGCTGAGGAATAATGAGGCGATTCTGATTTTCTGTTGCTCCACCTGCTGGACTCTGACATCCAGGCAGAAATCCAAGGAAGGGAGAAAAATCGGGGTTTGGTTCAGTGCTGCCATGGATGATGAGGTGATGTACCACTGGGGTCATTGTATAAAAGCTTTCATCGTTGCTTCGTGTTTCGGAGACGGTCTAGCCCCTTCATCAGGCTGGACTATATACACGATGAATACCCATGATTTTATACGCTCCTATAGAACATATATCAAATGAATCCAACTTGTGATCTGTTGGCAAATTAGCTGACACCCAGACCAGAGGGTGCTACCGTTGAAATAGAAAGAAATAGAAAGTTACCAGTCAGTGATTCAAACCAGTTTTAACTGCTTTGAACTGGCATTCACACCAGCTCAAAGCAGTTAAAACTGGTTTGAATCACTGACTGGTAGCCAACTTACGATTTTACTTTAAAAAAATGCTTTGTCCCAATTAATTTGCACAGCACTGTACATGTATTTCTGTTTGAAAGCCAAAGAAATATGGGACTGCTCAGAAGAACAGCATACTTTGCATTAAAAAGTTGATTGCAGAGGGTTAAATTTATGAAAAAGTGCAATAATAGGCCATTCAGCTAAAATGATCTCCAGTGCTTTAAAATGGAAAGCCAAACCAGAGAGACGTGAAAGGAAACGGAAGAAAAGCCAGGAGGCAAAGACTCAGCCAATGATCAACTCCCGGATGATCACAGACAGTCTCATGTTACCTGTGAGCACTGTGACAGAAGACGCCTGAGTGAAGCTAATATCTTAGCAAGAAGTTTCTGCGAAGTCCCACTGTTAAAAAAAAAAAAAAAAAAAAAAAGACATGTACTGAAGCGGATACAGTTTGCCAAAGAACACATCAATTGGCCTAAAGAGAAATGGAGAAACATTTTATGGACTGATGAAAGTAAAATTGTTCTTTTCCAGGACGTTCCTCCTGACAGCACCATGGAGGTTTTCCTCCTCCTGACAGGGACAGGAAAGCACACAAGAGGATAAAAGGCCCCTCCCCACCCCAATTCCCTCAGTGTTTTTCCTGTCTCTGCATGGAGGAATGCACAAGGGGAAGTTTGCTTACCGGATGGGCCCAGGGGGATCATGCAGCTTGTCCAATCCTTCCCCCTTTCAAGGAATCCGGGACTGACACTTCCCTGGGTGGGAGTCCCTCAGCCTCAGAGATCAGTGAGCGGACGAGGCTCCTCAGAAGAGCCGCTTCCTCCCACAGGGAGGCTCTCGGCTCCGATACCGGTCGGCAAGTCATCGCTACTACCGGAAGTTGCGCGGTGGAGAAGGCCGTCGCAATTCCAGTGACGTCAGAGCAAGACGTCGGGGCAAAAGGTCGGTGTGCGTTCCAAAAAGGAACACGGAATTCGGCAAGACAGGTGGTGCCTTCCCTGAATCTCGCGGGGCACAGAATAACAGCAGTGCAATGGAGAATCCGGGCAGGACTGAGCAGGAAGGGGTAAGGGCGCTGTGCGCAATCCGCTGCCTCTGATCACAGCCCCTGACTGGTTCCCCTTTTGCGCAGAAAAAGACAGAAATCAGATTTCGAACCAGAGAGAAGGAAGATTTTCTAAGGGGTGTTGCTGGACTCCAGTCACAGAACATCTTTCTTGCCAGTAGAGAAACAGAAATCGTTGAGGAGCAGAATGAGAGAGCTCCTGAAAGGTCACGTTTCCATCAGATCCGCAATGAGAGTTTTGGGCCTCATGATGGCTTGTATCCCCTGTGTTCTTTGGGCACAGTTTCAATCTAGCCCTGCAGAGAGAGGTCCTGTCAGCCTGGGATCGACGACAGTCTACCCTTGACAGAAGAATATCCTTATCCCCGGCAGAAAGGAGGTCACTACTTTGGTGGATTCAGCCAGGAAACCTAAAAGTGGGCATTCATTGGATTGCCTCTTCATGGGTGGTAATTACCACGGACTCCAGCAAGTAGCGATGCGGAGCGCACCTGGTAGGAAGTATTCTCCAGGTAGAATGGCCATCGGACATGCGTTCCAGGTCTTCCAACTACAGAGAACTCTACGCTGTGTCGGAAGCCCTAAGATTTAATCGAGCACTGTTAAGGGGCCAGCACGTCAAGATTCTGTCGGACAATGTGACGGCGGTGTCCTTCCTGTGTCTCCAAGGGGGTCCCAGACATTGAATGCTCCAGGATCTGGCAAAAGAGATTTTTTTCATAGGCATAGAAGACAGTCCGACAGCAGTTCATCTCGAGGGTCTCAAAATGTTGTGGCGGACTACCTGAGCAGACGAAAGGTTTGGCAACGAAATGGGAGCTAAATGAGGTGTTCCAGTACTTCTGTCATCTCTGGGGAAGGCTTCAGAGAGATCTGTTCGTGACCAGGAAAAATGCAAAGACAGACGGATTATACTCGCTGAACTCATCATACAATCCAGAAGCCGTCGACGCATTAAGTCAGAGATGGAGACGGTCCCTGTCATACGCTTCCCCCCCCCCCATAGCACTCATTCCAGCCATCCTCAAGAAGATACAGGAGGATCAGGCGAAGGTACTTCTGATCACCACGTACTGGCCAAAAAGAAGTTGGTTTTTGCTGCTGGTAACTATGGCATTAGAAGACTTGGTTCTGCTTCCATGGAGTAAAGACCTCATCCATCAGAGCCCAGTCTTCCATCAGGATCCGGAAAGGCTTCATTTTTCAGCTTGGATCCTGAGCAGGACATCCTGAGAGCTTGGAGGCTGTCAGACCAGGTTATAACCACAGTCCAGGCCAGTAGGAAGCCAGTTACTTCTGCAATGTATTATAAGATCTGGAAGAAGATCTGTTTTTAGAGTGGCAGTTCTGACTTTATTGCGGGGAAGCCCGATATCCCAAGCGTCTTAGACTTCCTTCAGGCTGGTTTTAATAAGGGGCTTAGACCCAGTACCTTAAAAGTCCAGATAGCGATGTTAGGCCGGGGTCAGACTTGCGAGAAACTCGCACGAGTCTCGCATCTCAATACCCGGCACTGCTACCGGCACGTGGGACCAGAGTGCTCAGCTGCATGGAAATACATGCAGCTGAGCGCTCCGGTCCCAAGTACTGGTGGCAGTGCCGGATATTGAGATGTGAGACTCATGCAAGTTTCTCGCAAGTCTGACCCCGACCTTAAGCACTTTCTTTGCCTACTCTCTGGCCACTCACCCATGGGTAATAAGGATTGTCAGGGCAAACCAGTGTCTGTGCCCCACAATCAGGTGGTCAGTTCCCTCCTGGGCTCTTGATTTGGTCCTTAGGTCCCCATGTTTGAAGCCTTATGTCCCTGGGGAAAAGATGTCCATTTCACAGCATACCGTAAAAACAGCATTTTTGGTAGCTGGTAGAGTTGAGCGACTTTTGTTTTTTTAGGGTCGAGTTTCGTTTCGTGAAACCCGACTTTTCCAAAAGTCAGGTCGAGCAAGATCGGCCGATTATAGGGAAAAGTCGGGGTCATCCCGAAACACGAAACCCAATGTAAGTCAATGGGGAATAAAAGTCGGCAGTGAGAGGAGGACAGGAAACACACCTACAGTGCCAATTTGAATGCCAAAAGCATCAATTCTTCTTACTTAAGCTTGTCAACCTTAACTTCATAATACAAGTTACGCACTGAAAAATGGGGGTTATTTGGCTAAAGTTGTGGGGGGGTAGGGCTGGCTCCAGGTTTTCATGTGCCCTAGGCGAAAGAGCGCCCCTTTAACACAGACCACAACTCATCATGCTCCGATACGGCAGAGAAATAGCGGTATAGTACAATGAAAAATACTTCACTTTTTACATCTCATGACGAGGCCCATCTATTTCTCCATACAGAATCATTGGTCCCATATAATGTTTGAAACAGTATATGATGAGCTCCACATAATGCTACAGTATATGTTGGTCCCCATGGATGAAGCTGCACTGTCTTATGGGCCCAAATAATGCTCCAAACATAATGGGCCCCATTTCTAATGCTCTAGTGTATAATGGGCCCTGTAAATGCTGCTCCAGTGTCTGATGTCCACCTTTGGAATGTTCCAGTGTATGGTGGGCCCCATCTATCATTCTACAGAGTATAGTGCTCCCCAAAAATTGCTGTCCCAACATTGAAAACAATCAAAAAATAAGTCTCCTCGCTAGGGAATCCCTGTACTAGTCTGGACTCCTCGTCGTCCCCATCTTCCATCTCACTGCACAGTATTTCAACCTTGCAAGTGCTGTGATCCTGAGCAAGCAGGGGGGGCCCACTCGTTGGCGACGGCACTGGCACAGGGCCCCTGATAGTACGGTGGTGTGTCTGATGGCGGGTGGGCCGAACCTGCACTTTCATCTGCAGCTTCCTCTTTGTCACCGTGTAAGATGGAACTGTATATGGGAAGGGTAACCTGAGTTTTATCAGGGTCAGATTCAGGCCGTGTAGCGTGCGAGGGGAATGTAGTGGTCTGGGTCAATGTACCAGCAGATTCATCGAGCAGTGGCTGGGCATCAGTGCACTTGTGTCGCCCCCAGGAGTACGGTCGCCACAGTGGCATTACCTTCCTCCTAGGGAGTGTGATGTCATGCTTGGGAGCAACGAAGGATCTCTCTAGCAGGTTAACTGATTGGGCGGCATTATTCCCACGAGTCATGACCCTCCAAACAGCGTTCATGAAGGCAAAGTGTTTGTTTTACGTGGGCAGTATGGTTGCAAAGCTGAACCTTAAAGGAATGTCCAGAAGGGCACCACAAGGAGTGGAGCCTATGGTTAAATTCGACTCCACCTGGGAAACCTCAACCATGCCAGCTACAGAACAGATGCACAAATTGCAAGCTTAATTCCGTTAACGAACAAGACTCCGTCATGCCCCGCGGTCCGAGTCCGGCTTACTAGAGGGACACGTGAGGCTCTGGCACATGAGATTGGCCAATAACTGGTGTGTCATGCCCTTACATGTCCGTGGCTGCATGTGCGCTACACTGAAAAGGCCAGCGTTTGTCGCTTACAGGTGCAGATAATCCGCTGAACAACGTTAGTGATGGGGATCACTGATTACAATTATTACCCGCGAACAATGATTTCCCAGTAAGTGCAGGTCAACCGCAGTTCCGGAATTAGGCCTAACCGCCATTCCTGAAAAAATGAAAAACTTACGTGTGCAAACCACAGGTGCTGTAGCTTGCTTAACAGCTCGCCAGCCGTTCTCACGCCCAGTATGGATTACACGTGATTGCACAAAGGTGAGAAAGGGTACCGTATCCCCAGATAACATGTATGGATAGCGTACACATTCAAAATATATGTCTATACATCAGGAGGCAGGCTCAGACGGTGTTAGGCCCAGTATGGATTGCACGTGATTGCACAAAGGTGAGAAAGGGTACCGTATCCCTGGATAACATGTATGGATAGCGTACACATTCAAAATATATGTCTATACATCAGGAGGCAGGCTCAGACGGTGTTAGGCCCAGTATGGCTTGCACGTGATTGCACAAAGGTGAGAAAGGGTACCGTATCCCCGGATAACATGTATGGATAGCGTACACACTCAAAATATATGTCTATACATCAGGAGGCAGGCTCAGACGGTGTTAGGCCCAGTATGGATTGCACGTGATTGCACAAAGGTGAGAAAGGGTACCGTATCCCCGGATAACATGTATGGATAGCGTACACACTCAAAATATATGTCTATACATCAGGAGGCAGGCTCAGACGGTGTTAGGCCCAGTATGGATTGCACGTGATTGCACAAAGGTGAGAAAGGGTACCGTATCCCCGGATAACATGTATGGATAGCGTACACATTCAAAATATATGTCTATACATCAGGAGGCAGGCTCAGACGGTGTTAGGCCCAGTATGGCTTGCACGTGATTGCACAAAGGTGAGAAAGGGTATCGTATCCCCGGATAACGTATGGATAGCGTACACATTCAAAATATATGTCTATACATCAGGAGGCAGGCTCAGACGGTGTTAGGCCCAGTATGGCTTGCACGTGATTGCACAAAGGTGAGAAAGGGTACCGTATCCCCGGATAACATGTCAGGCACAGTATGGATTTGACGGCCCAGACTACACAGTGGAGGAGCAGGGAGAGGTAAAGATTGCAAATGCTGGGGCCCTGCCCAAGCAAGGGGGGCCCACTCGTGGGCGTCGGTACTGGCTCTGGGCCCCTCATAGTACGGCGGTGTGTCTGACGGCGGGTGTGCACCACCACCGTCAGAGACACTTGATTGCACTATGAGGGACCCTGTGCCCGCGCCCAAGAGTCGGCCTACCCACCTGTCCAGGGCAACGGCACTCGCACGGTGTCGTGCGCTAGGTGGTGACCCCGGCCATGGGGGGGGGGGAGGCAGCACAGTTAGGGAGTTTTAGAAAGTGGCATATGTTTATGTTGGACATTCAGCTGATGCAAAAGGCGAAATAGGTCAAGTCCCAGGAAGAGGTGGACCAAAGCAAGCCATTTTTCTGTCACCCTATGTGTCATCAGGGGAAGGTGGGACAAAATCCTTGGAAACCCATGCATGGTTCATTTTAATGAAGGTTAGATCATCCATATTTTGGGTTGACAGACGGGTCCTTTTTTCTGTCAGGATTGATCCAGCTGCACTGAAGACTCTTTCCGATAGCACACTTGCAGCTGGGCGAGCGAGCT
Organism: Dendrobates tinctorius; assembly: GCF_039654945.1. Classification (NCBI taxonomy): domain Eukaryota; kingdom Metazoa; phylum Chordata; class Amphibia; order Anura; family Dendrobatidae; genus Dendrobates; species Dendrobates tinctorius. The sequence goes on along the minus strand of NW_027362013.1, from coordinate 330,782 downwards.
CCTGTAAGGCATATTGGGCCAATTCAGGCCAGGTGTCCAGTTTAGCGGCCCAATAGTCAAAGGGGAATGACCTGTGTGGGAGAACATCGATATGGGAGGAAAAGTAGTTTGTAACCATAGTTGACAACTGCTGTCTCCTGTCACTTTCCATCGATGCAGTATTACCAGTTGTGTGAGCGGTCCGTGAAAAATCAGTCCACAACATTGTCATGAAACCCCTGTCTCCAACGCCACTTCTGCTGTGTGCACCATGAACACCTCTGCCAAGCTGCCCCCGGCCCGTACGGCTCGTGTGAGAACCATCACCGCTGCTGTGTGCTGGGAATGCCTCAAGCAACCAATTTACCAGAGTTGCTTGTTTATTAGCCAATATTAGGTCAAGGTTCTCCTGTGGCATGATATTTTGTAATTTGCCTTTATAGCGTGGATCCAGGATGCTGGCCAGCCAGTAGTCGTCATCGTTCAACATTTTGACAATGCGGGGGTCCCTTTTTAGGATCTGCAAGGCATAATCTGACATGTGGGCCAATGTTCCCGGTGTCAATGATGCACTGCGAGTGCTGGGTGGAGGAGCACTTTCTGGCAAATCCACATCCCTCCAGTCACGCACAAACCCTGTACCAGACCTTGCCACGCCAACATTTTCACTTGCCCCACGAGATGCATCCTCCTCCCCTAAGTAATCATCCCCATCATCATCCTCCTCCTCCTCTTCTTCCTCCACCTCGTCCAGGAGAGGTCCCTGAGCAGACAATGGCTGAATGTCATCAAGGATTCCCCCCTCCTCTTCCTCCTCATCAACATTGGCTGCAGACGCCTGCTCCTTAAGGTGCGTCAAAGTTTGCATGAGCAGACGCATAAGTGGGATGCTCATGCTTAGGATGGCGTGGTCTGCGCTTACCAGCCGTGTGCATTCCTCAAAATACTGAAGGACTTTACAGAGGTCTTTCAGCTTCGACCACTGCACACCTGTCAACTCCATGTCTGCTCTCAAAGTGCCTGGCCGTGTATCCTCCCACAAATGCATTATGGCCTGCCTCTGATCGCACAGCCGCTCCACCATGTGCAGGGTGGAGTTCCACCTTGTTGCAATGTCGATAATGAGGCGGTGGTTGGGAAGGTGGAGCAATCGCTGCAGCTTCTGCATACGAACGGAGTGTACAGGCGACCGGCGGATGTGCGCGCACAGTCTTCGCACCTTCTGGAGCAGGGCTGTTAACTCCGGATAATTTTTGAGGAAGCACTGCACCACCAGGTTCAAGGTGTGAGCCAAGCAAGGTATGTGGCTGAGTTTTGAAAGGGCTATGGCTGCCACAAAATTACGGCCGTTATCACTAACTACCTTGCCTGCCTCAAGATGTACACTGCCCAGCCATGACTCAGTTTGTCGCTTCAAGTACTCGGCCAGCACCTCGGCGGTGTGTCTGTCGCCCAAACACATCATCTGCAACACAGCCTGCTGACGCTTTCCACTAGCTGCTCGATAGGGGGACACCTCATGTGCAACAGTGGCAGCTGCAGATGGAGTGCTCGTATGACTGCGCTCTGTGGACGAGCTTTCGCTTCTGGAGGAGGAGGAGGGTTGAACGCCTACAGCCAACTGTTTCCTATACCGTGGGCTAGGCAGCACTGTCCCACCACCGCTGTCCCCTGTGGACCCTGCATCCACCACATTAACCCAGTGCGCAGTGATGGACACGTAACGTCCCTGGCCATGCCGACTGGACCATGCATCAGTTGTGAGGTGCACCTTTCCACTCACTGACTGCTTGAGTGCATGGACAATGCGGTCTTTTACATGATGGTGGAGGGCTGGGATGGCTTTGCGAGAGAAGAAGTGGCGACTGGGTAGGTCATAGCGTGGTACTGCATAGGCCATGAGTTCACGGAAAGCTGCGCTTTCCACCAACCGATAGGGCATCATCTCAAACGAGATTAGTTTGGCAATGTGGGTGTTCAAACCCAGTGTACGCGGATGAGAGACTGAGTACTTTCTTGACCTACTCATAGTGTCTGGGAGGGTGAGCTGGACTTGAGAGCTGCATATGGTGGAAGTAGCGGTGGACAGGGCGGACTGAGAGAGGGTTGATGATGGTGATGGAGTTGGTGTTCTTTCTGATGGCCTAGATTCAGTATTTCGTTGATATAACAGTGGGATTCCCTGACTGCTGTGGCCTTGCAACGACACCTCAACATTTGCTGCTGTGCTAACCGGTGGACTTACAGTGGGGGAAACAATGTAGCGTTGCTGACTACCTTCTTTGTGATCAGTTGCACATGTGGCACTTGAGGTTTGGTGTTGTGTCCACGCTTGCAAGTGCATGCTGGTTAAATGTCTAAGCATGCAACTGGTATTCAAATTTTTCAGATTTTTCCCTCGGCTAAAGGTCTTTGCGCACTTCTTACAGATAACCTTGGCCTGATCATGAGGATTTTGTTCAAAAAAGTGCCACACTGCACTCTTCCTACTTTGGCAGACATTTTGCGGCCTAGCACGCTGTGATCTTTTGACCCTCTGGACAAGCTGTCCAGCAACTCTTTTGATTTTTGGAACCTGTCTTTGGAGTGCTCCGGGCCTGCCAGATAACAGCTGTTGCGATGTTGATGTCTGCTGTGGATGCTCCTCCTCATCTGAGCTATTGGAAGCAGCACCCTCTTCCCCCAATGGATGCCAATCTGGGTCAACAACTGGGTCATCCATCACCTCCTCTTCAATGTCATGTGCACCTTCCTCTGTGTCACCGTGTATGGTGGTATAGTGTGCGGGAAGGGGCACCTGAGTCTCATCAGGGTCAGAATCTGGCTCTGTACACTGCGAGGACAATGTAGTGCTCTGAGTGAATGTACCAGCAGAATCATCTATCAGCGGCTGTGCATCAGTGCACTCCATGTCAGATTCATCTTGGCCTGGGTAATTCACCATTTCACTTGATAATCCAGGCATGGTATGTGAAAACAGCTCCATGGAGTAATCAGTAGTATGGCCTGCGTCATCCTTCAATCTTGGTTGGGGTGAAGGACACAAGGAAAGGTGTGGTTCATGAACATGAGCCTCCAATGATGACTCAGTGCTTTTATTTTTTACAACTTCAGAAGAGGAGGCGATAGAGCTGGAGGCTGAGTCAGCAATGTAAAACAAAACTTTTTCCTGAAGCTCTGGCTTTAAAAGCGGTTTGCCAACTCCTAGAAAACTAAGCCTTCGAGGCCTTGTGGAGCCAGACAATGACGTAGGCTCAACACCTCCTGCATTCAGTCCTATTTTGCTTTTGCCACTACCATCAGATCCACCACCAACACCATCATTACCAGCTGCCAACCCCCGCCCAATTCCACGGCCTCTTCCACCAGCCTTCCTAATTTTTGGTAGAAATGTAGACAAAATCCAACAAACTATATAGTAATGTAAAACAAGGTACAAGGTGTCCATAGGACAGGGGAGATTTTGAATTTCTGCAGACATTTGTGGACACTGGACACTTTTGGATTGTGTGAGGCCCACTGAATATCAGAGCGCTATGTCACAGGCTCGATGGCACAGGTGTGAAAAAAGTGACTAGAGGATAAGGGAGATTTTGAATTTCTGCAGACACTAGTGGACACTGGACACTTTTGGATTGTGTGAGGCCCACTGAATATCAGAGCGCTATGTCACAGGCTCGATGGCACAGGTGTGAAAAAAGTGACTACAGGATAAGGGAGATTTTGAATTTCTGCAGACACTAGTGGACACTGGACACTTTTGGATTGTGTGAGGCCCACTGAATATCAGAGCGCTATGTCACAGGCTCAATGGCACAGGTGTGAAAAAAGTGACTACAGGATAAGGGAGATTTTGAATTTCTGCACACACTAGTGGACACTGGACACTTTTGGATTGCGTGAGGCCCACTGAATATCAGAGCGCTATGTCACAGGCTCGATGGCACAGGTGTAAAAAAAGTGACTACAGGATAAGGGAGATTTTGAATTTCTGCACACACTAGTGGACACTGGACACTTTTGGATTGTGTGAGGCCCACTGAATATCAGAGCGCTATGTCACAGGCTCAATGGCACAGGTGTGAAAAAAGTGACTACAGGATAAGGGAGATTTTGAATTTCTGCACACACTAGTGGACCCTGGACACTTTTGGATTGTGTGAGGCCCACTGACGCTGTATGGTGTGAAAAAATGCATGCTCAGTACCTCAGCAGGACAAAAAAAAATTGGGATTGCTTTTAAAAAAGCAGTTTGCAGAGCAGTGGGTAAACAGCAATGCAGCTGTCAGGAAGCCTTAGAAGGCAGCCTAACAACCATCACCGCTGATCCACCACAATATAGCCTCCCCTTGCACTGCACACACAGTGACTGGTGTGTTGTACAGGCAAAATCGCTAGCAGCAGAAGCAGTTTTTTTTTCTTCTTCCCTGCCTAACGCTCTCCCTACAGAATCAGCAACCTCTCCCTATGCTAAGATCGGCAGAAGTAAGATGGCGGTCGGCGTGCACGCCCTTTTATAACCCCTGTGACGCCCACCAAAGCAAGCCAATCACTTGCATGCCCTTCTGAAAGATGGTGGTGACCCCTGCCTATGTCATCACGTTGCCCACAGTGTCCGTGGATCCTGATTGGCTGAAAAAGAGCGCAAAACAAACTTTTGAAACGCGACTTTGGCGCGTAAGTCGCCGACCTCGTGGCCGACCTCATCCTAGGGTCGGGTTTCGTTTCATGAAACCCGACTTTGCCAAAAGTCGGCGACTTTTGAAATTTTTCGACCCGTTTCGCTCAACTCTAGTAGCTGGTACTACAGGAAAACATGTAGGGGAGATTCAGGCCTTGTCCATTCGGGACCCATAACTTCAGATTTGGGATGACTGTATAATCCTAAATTAAGAACGCCTTTTGTACCAACCAAGAAATTGTTCTACCCTCGTTCTGCGAAAACCCCTCAAATGAGAAGGAGCGGCCCTTCACAAGTTATATGTCAAACAGGTTTTCATCGATTATTATTATTTTTTTATTATTATTATTTATTTATATAGCACCATTGATTCCATGGTGCTGTACACGAGAAGGGGTTACATACATATTACAGATATCATTTACAGTAAACAAACTAACAAAGACAGACTGATACAGAGGACCCTGCCCTTTTGGGCTTACATGCTACAGGATGGTGGGGAAGGAGACAGTAGGTTGGTGGGTTGCAGCAGTTTCGGTGTTGGTTAAGGTGAGATCACCGGTAGTGGTGAGAGAGAAGGAGGTAGCGGGGTCATTGCAGGCTGTAGGCTTTCTTGAAGAGGTGGGTTTTCAGGTTCCGTCTGAAGGATCCAAATGTGGTTGATAGTCGGACTTGTTGGGGCAAAGAATTCCAGAGAATAGGGGCTATTCGGGAGAAGTCTTGGAGGCGGTTGGGTGAGGATCGAATAACTGTGGAGGAGAGAAGGAGGTATTGGGAGGACCGGAGATTACATGAGGGAAGGTATTGGGAGATTAGTTCAGAGACATATGGGGGAGACAGGTTATAGATGGCCTTGTAGGTCAGTATTAGTAATTTGAACTGGATACGCTGAGGGAATGGGAGCCAGTGAAGAGATTTGCAGAGGGGAGAAGCGGAGGAGTAGTGAGGAGAGAGATGAATTAGTCGGGCGGCAGAGTTAAGGATAGACTGGAGAGGTGCGAGGGTGTTAGCAGGGAGACCACAGAAAAGGATGTTGCAGTAGTCGAGGAGGGAGATGATGAGGGCATGCACAAGCATTTTAGTAGATTGAGGGTTGAGGAAAGGACGGATTCTGGAAATATTTTTGAGCTGGAGGTGACAGGAGGTAGAAAGAGCTTGGATGTGCGGTTTGAAGGACAGGGCAGAGTCAAAGGTTACTCCGAGGCAGCGGACTTCTGGTATTGGGGAAAGTGTGATGTCATTAATTTTTATAGCTAGGTCAGGTAAGGAAGATCTGAGAGATGGAGGAAAGATGTTGAGTTCAGATTTGTCCACATTGAGCTTGAGGAAGCGAGAGGAGAAGAAGGAGGATATGGCTGATAGACACTCTGGGATTCTGGACAGCAGAGAGGTGACGTCTGGGCCAGAGAGGTAGATCTGGGTGTCATCAGCATAAAGATGGTAGTGGAATCCGTGGGACTTTATGAGTTGCCCCAGACCAAGTGTATAGACTGAGAAGAGTAGGGGTCCTAAAACAGAGCCTTGGGGTACTCCAACAGAGAAAGGATGGGATGAGGAGGTGGTGTGGGAGTGGGAGACGCTGAATGTGCGATTGAAAAGGTATGAGGAGATCCAGGATATGGAAAGGCCTTTGATGCCAAAGGAGGAGAGGATCTGTATTAGGAGGCAGTGGTCAACTGTGTCGAATGCAGAGGACAGGTCTAGAAGCAGGAGTATAGAGTATTGTCCATTTGATTTGGCTGTAAGTAGGTCATTAGTAATTTTGGTCAGGGCTGTCTCAGTGGAGTGATGGGGCGGAAACCAGATTGTAGATTGTCAAAGAGGAAGATAGATGATAGGTGGGAGGAAAGTTCAGCATGGACGTGCTGCTCCAGGAATTTGGAAGCGAATGGGAGCAACGATATTGGGCGATAGCTGGATATAGCGGTTGGGTCGAGGGTTGGCTTTTTAACCCCTTTCTGCCATAAGACGTACTATCCCATCCATGTGCCCTGTGACTTTATTCCCAGGGACGGGATAGTACGTCTAGCGCGATCAGCGGCGCCCACGTGGTGAGCGCCGCTGATCGTGGCCGGGTGTCAGCTGATTATCACAGCTGACACCCGGCACAATGTGTCAGGGGCGGTCACGGACCGCCCCCGACACGTTAACCCCTTGTACACCGCGATCAAACACGATCGCGGTGTACCGGGGGTTAAAGGGAAGCATCGGCAGGGAGGGGGCTCCCTCCGTGCTTCCCTGAGCCCCCCACGGCAGCGCAATGTGCAGCGCTGCTGCGGGGGGCTCTTTCCCTACAGGTCCCCGGATCCAAGATGGCGACGGGGACCTTCGGGGGCCTGTAGGGAGCGGACTTCCTCACTGCCTGCAAAGCGCAGGCATGAGGAAGTTTGCAGCAGTGCCTGTGACAGATCGCTGATCTGTCACAGTGATCTGTGATGTGACAGATCAGCGATCCGTCACACGACAGTGATGTCCCACCTGGGACAATGTAATAAAGTTAAAAAAAAGTGTAAAAATAATTTTAAAAAAATCACTAAATAAATTAGTAAAAAAAAATATTCCCCAATAAATTCATTTTTTGAAAATAAAAAAAAAACAATAAAAGTATACATATTTGGTATCGCCGCGTCCATAACGACCCGCCCTAATAAACTGTCCCATTAGTTGACCCCTTTAGTGAACCTCTTTAAAAATAAAAATAAAAAACCAAGCAAAAAAATAATGATTTATTATCATACCGCCAAACAAAAAGTGTAATAACGCACGATCAAAAAGACGCATATAAATATCCATGGTACTGCTGAAAACGTCATCTTGTCCCGCAAAAAACGAGCCATACAGCATCATTAGCGAAAAAATAAAAAAGTTATAGCTCGCAGAATAAAGCGATGCAAAAATAATTATTTTTTTATATAAAATAGTTTTCATTGCATAAAACCGCCAAAACATGAAAAAAGACCTAAATGAGGTATCGCTCTAATCGTACTGACCCGAAGACTAAAACCGCTTTATCAATTTTACCGCACGCGGAACGGTGTAAACGCACCCCCCCAAAAGAAATTCATGAAACGCTGGTTTTTGTTCATTCTGTGTCCCAAAAATCAGAATAAAAAGCGATCAAAAAATGTCACATGCCCAAAAATGGTACCAATAAAACCATCAACTTGGCCCACAAAGAATATGACCTCACATGACTCGGTGGGTCAAAATACGGAAAAATTATAGCTCTCAATATATGGTGATGCAAAAACTATTTTTACAATAAAAAGCGTCTTTTAGCGTGTGACAGCTGCCAAACATAAAAACCACCATAAATAGTAAATCAAACACCCTGTTATCACCCCCTTAGTTAGGGAAAAATAATAAAATAAAAAAAATGTATTTATTTCCATTTTCCCATTAGGGTTAGGGTTAGTGCTAGGGTTAAGGCTAGGGCTAGGGTTAGGGCTAGGGTTAGGGCTAGGGTTAGGGCTAGGGCTGAGATTAGGGTTAGGGGTGTGTTGGGGTTAGGGTTGGAGTTATAATTGGGGGGTTTCCACTGTTTGGGCACATCAGGGGCTCTCAAAATGCAACATGGCGTCTGATCTCAATTCCAGCCAATTCTGCGTTGAAAAAGTCAAATAGTGCTCCTACCCTTCCAAGCTCTGCCATGCACCCAAACAGTGTTTTACCCCCACATAGAGGGTATCAGCATACTCAGGACAAATTGCAAAACAACTTTTGGGGTCCAATTTCTCCTGTTACCCTTAGGAAAATAAAAAATTGGGGGCAAAAATATCATTTTTGCGGAAAAAAATGATTTTTTTTATTTTCACGACCAGGCGTTATAAACTTCTGTGAAGCACTTGGGGGTTCAAAGTGCTCACCACACATCTAGATAAGTTCCGTGGGGGGTCTAGTTTCCAAAATGGGGTCACTTTTGGGGAGTTTCAATAGTTTAGGTACATCAGGGGCTCTCCAAACGCACATGACACCTGCAGACCAATCCATCAAAGTCTGCATTCCAAAACGCCACTACTTCCCTTCCGAGCCCCGACGTGTCCCCATACAGTAGTTTTCTCCCACATATGAGGTATCAGGGTACTCAGGACAAATTGGACAACAACTTTTGGGGTCCAATTTCTCCTTTTACCCTTGGGAAAATAAAAAAAATTGGAGACTAATTGATCATGTTTGTGGAAAAAATACGATTTTTTTTATCTTCATGCCTGGGCATTATAAACTTCTGTGAAGCCCTTGGGGGTTCGAAGTGCTCACCACACATCTAGATAAGTTCCTTAGGGGGTCTAGTTTCCAAAATGGGGTCATTTGTGGGGGTTTCCCACTGTTTAGGTACATTAGGGGCTCTCCAAAGGCAACATGACACCTGCAGACCATTCCATCAAAGTCTGCACTCCAAAACGTCACTCCTTCCCTTCCGAGCCCCGACGTGTGCCCATACAGTAGTTTTCTCCCACCTATGGGGTGTAGCGTACTCAGGACAAACTGGACAACAACTTTTGGGGTCCAATTTCTCCTGATACCCTTGGGAAAATAAAAAAAATGGGGACTAAAAGATGATGTTTATGGAAAAAACACGATTTTTTCATTTTCATGCCCGGGCGTTATAAACTTCTGTGAAGCACCGGGGGGTTCAAAGTGCTCACCACACATCTAGATAAGTTCCTTGGGGGGTCTAGTTTACAAAATGGTGTCATTTATGGGGGGTTTCTACTGTTTTGGTACATCAGGGGCTTTCCAAACGCGACATGGTGTCCGATCTCAATTCCAGCCAAAAACGTCAAATGGCGCTGTGTTGTGAGTTCATTTTTCCCTTCACCATTGAGGTCTGATGAACTCCCTCCTCTGGTGAAGGAAGGTAGTGAGACTGATTACCAAACACCTGGGCAGCTAGATGATAACTGGGTGGCTGGAATTGAGGACTGGATATAAGGCTGCCGACGCCCTTCTTCCTGGCTGGTGATTTTCCTGCTGGATTCTTGGAGACCAGTCTGATTCCTGCATCTCAAAGCTAAGTTTTTCTGCTCTGCTTTGTACTCTTCAGTTTTGTTTTTGTTTTGCCTTGTTTTTTGGGAGTTCTGCCATCCCCGGCCGGGGGTGAGCTGAATTCCATTTTTGTCTCTGATCTGTTGATCTTTTGCTCTGTCTTCAGAATATACCTGAGTGCTGATATAGTCTTTTGAAGCCTAGCGACTTCAGGGCGTTTTTTTTCCTATCAGTCGGTTGGCTCATTTTGATAGGGATTTTGTGGAAGGCAGACAGCAGCTTTCCTATCCTGTCCTATGTAGTTAGCTTGGGCCCCATCATTTGCTCAACCTATCTTTCTATCTGTGTTAGTGTTTTCATCTTGCTTCACCGTCATTATATGTTGGGGGCTGCCTATTGCTTTGGGGTCTGCTCTGGGGCAGTTTAGTTTTTCCCCCTTTTTGTCTTTAGGCTATGTAGCTCTCCGGCTGTGATCGAGGGGTCTAGGGCACCGTAGGAACCCCCCACGGCTACTGCTAGTTGTTGTGGATAGGTTCAGGGGTATGCAATCCGATAGCTGCCAACCTCTCTGGTTTTTCTGGACTTAGCTGGTATTTTGTTTTTTCCTCCTTCGGTGACTCATCATAACAGAATCACCAGCCATACCGCAGATCCTAGGGTACTCAATAGCAGGAGAGAATTGTAAAAAAAAAAAAAAAGGAAAAGAAATGTGTCAGAATTTTTTTCTTTTTTTTTTTTGTGTGTGCATATTTTTTCCTCTATATCTCTGAGGCCGCAGCGGGAATTTTTCTCTCAATGGAGATGAAGCAATTGTCTGATCGTGTGGAGCAGCTCGCTGCTGAAGTGCGGGGAATTTCCGCCTATCTTGCTCATTCACATGCTGCTGAACCAAAGATTCCTACTCCTGATGTGTTTTTTGGGGATCGGTCTAAATTCTTGAATTTTAAGAATAATTGTAAATTATTTTTTGCCTTGAAGCCTAACTCGTCGGGGAACTCCGCGCAGCAGGTTAAAATTGTCATCTCTTTGCTGCGCGGCGATCCCCAGGATTGGGCGTTTTCTTTGAAACCTGATGATCCTATTCTGAATAATGTGAACGCATTTTTTCAAGCCTTGTGGTTGTTGTATGATGAACCTAATGCTATTGATCAGGCTGAAAAGACCCTGTTGGCATTAAGCCAGGGTCGGGATTCGGCAGAGTTGTACTGTCAAAAATTCCTAAAGTGGGCGGTCCTTACTACCTGGAATGATGGTGCCTTGGCAGCCCTCTTTCAGAAGGGTTTGTCAGAAACTGTAAAAGATACTATGGTGGGATTTCCTGTTCCCTCTGGTCTTGACGATTCTATGTCATTAGCCATTCAGGTGGATCGGCGTTTACGTGAACGCAAAACTACACGAGAGATGTTGCCACCTGTTGAACAAATGTCTGAACCTATGCAATGTGATAGAGTTTTGTCTAGGGTGCAACGTCAGGAGTTCAGAAGGCGTAATAAGCTGTGTTTTTTTTTGTGGAGATGCCTCGCATATTATATCTGTCTGCCCTAAACGAGAGAAACGTTGTGCACACACGTTTTCTGTGGGTGGTGTTCAACCTAAGTTTCTTCTGGCAATTACTCTGATCTGCTCCCTGTCCACATTTTCCGCCAAGGCTTTTGTGGATTCAGGAGCAGCTCTGAACCTGATGGACTTGGATTTTGCTAAACATTGTGGATTTCCTATGACACCTCTGCGGACGCCTATCCTTTTGAGGGGTATTGATGCTACTCCTTTGGCGAAGAATAAACCTCAGTTTTGGACCCAGGTGATAATGCGGGTCGCCCCAGACCATCAAGAAAATTGCAGATTTTTGGTGTTGCATAATTTGCATGATACCATTGTTCTGGGGTTTCCCTGGTTGCAAATCCATAATCCAGTTCTGGATTGGAAATCTTTGTCTGTGGTGAGTTGGGGTTGTCGGTGTGCCCTTAGTGATGCTCCTGTTTTCTCCACCTCTCCCCAGTCGCATGATGTTCCTGACTGACTTTTATGATGTATTTAGTGAGAATGAGTCTGCGTCTTTGCCTCCTCATAGGAGTTATGACTGTGCAATTGAGCTGAACCCGGGGTGTAAATTCCCCAAGGGTCGGCTTTTCAATTTATCTGTACCCGAGCATGAGGCTATGCAATCCTATATTAAGGAGGCATTGGAGAAGGGTCATATTAGACCATCCTCTTCACCCTTGGGTGCTGGGTTTTTTTTTTCGTGGCTAAAAAGGATGGTTCATTAAGGCCTTGTATTGACTATCGTGCCCTCAACAAAATTACTGTTAAATATCAGTATCCGTTACCCCTGATTTCTAATCTATTCTCCAGAGTTAAAGGTGCTTGCTGGTTTACCAAGCTTGACCTCAGGGGGGCGTATAATCTTATTCGCATTAAGCATGGGGATGAATGGAAGACGGCGTTTAATACTCCGGAGGGACATTTTGAGTACCTGGTGATGCCTTTTGGGCTCACTAATGCCCCTTCTGTCTTCCAGTGCTTCATGAACGATATATTCCGAGACTTTGTGGATAAATTTTTGATTATCTATCTGGATGATATTTTGATCTTCTCCAAGAATTGGGACTCTCATGTGGAACATGTCCGGACTGTGTTCCGGATTTTGAGGGAGAATTCCCTGTATGTCAAGGGATCGAAATGCCTTTTTGGGGTACAGAGGGTTTCATTTTTGGGATTTATTTTGTCTCCGTCAACTATTGAAATGGACCCGGCAAAGGTACAGGCCATTTATGATTGGGTTCAGCCCACTTCTTTGAAGGCCCTCCAGAAGTTTTTGGGTTTTGCTAATTTTTATCGGAAATTTATAGCTAATTTTTCTGGTATTGCCAAGCCATTGACGGATGTGACTAGGAAGGGTGCTGATGTGCTGAATTGGTCTCCGGAGGCTGTTTCTTCCTTTCAGGAGCTGAAGCGAAGATTCACTTCTGCTCCGGTTTTGCGGCAACCTGATGTCTCACTCCCGTTTCAGGTGGAGGTGGACGCTTCTGAGATTGGTGCAGGAGCGGTGTTGTCCCAAAAAGATCCTGTGACATCTAAAATGAATCCTTGTGCTTTCTTTTCCCGAAAGTTCTCCCCATCCGAACGTAACTATGATGTGGGGAATCGGGAACTGTTGGCCATGAAATGGGCATTTGAGGAGTGGAGACATTGGTTGGAGGGAGCCAAACACCAAGTCGTGGTCCTTACTGACCACAAGAATTTGATTTACCTGGAGTCGGCCAAGCGCTTCAATCCTAGACAGGCTAGGTGGGCCTTGTTTTTCACACGTTTTTGATTTTGTGGTCTCTTTTCTTCCGGGCACTAAGAATGTCAAGGCAGACGCCCTCTCTAGGAGTTTCCTTGCTGATTCTCCTGTTGTGACTAAGCCTGCTACCATCTTAGGCGAGGGGGTAGTTCTTTCTGCCATCTCGCCCGATTTGAGACGTGCTCTGGAAGAGTTTCAGGAGGACAAACCTGAGCGTTGTCCCAGTGGAAAGTTGTATGTTCTTGACCAGTGGAGGAAGAGAGTGAGGTCTGAAGTTCATTGCTCTGCATTGGCTGGTCATCCAGGTATTTTTGGTACTAGAGATCTGGTGAGTCGGTCTTTTTGGTGGCCCGCCTTGTCTCGTGATGTCAGGAATTTTGTGCAGTCCTGTGGGACTTGCTCCCGGTCTAAACCTTGTTCTCGCTCTAGTGGCTTGTTGATGCCTTTGCCGGTGCCCAGGAGGCCATGGACCCATATTTCAATGGATTTTATCTCTGATATGCCTGTCTCTCAGAGAATGACTGTTATTTGTGTGATTTGTGATAGATTCTCTAAGATGGTCCATCTTGTACCACTCCCTAAGTTGCCATCTTCCTCTGAGTTGGTGCCCTTGTTTTTGCTACAGGTGGTTCGCTTGCACGGGATTCCTGAGAACATTGTATCTGACAGAGGAGTTCAGTTTGTGTCTAGATTTTGGAGGACTTTCTGTTCCAAGCTGGGAATTCAGTTGTCCTTCTCCTCTGCGTTTCACCCTCAGACCAATGGGCAGACAGAGAGAACGAACCAGACTTTGGAGTCGTATTTGAGATGTTTTATTTCTGCTGATCAGGATGATTGGGTTTCATTTTTGCCCTTGGCCGAATTTGCTTTAAATAATAGAGCTAGTTCTGCCACTTTGATGTCACCTATTTTTTGTAACTTTGGTTTTCACCCTCGATTTTCTTCAGGGCAGGTGGAGCCTTCTGCCTGCCCAGGTGTTGACACTGTGGTGGAGAGAATGCACCAGATCTGGGACCAAGTAGTGGATAAGTTGCCTCTCTCCCAGGAAAAGGCCCAGCGGTTTTCCAACCGGCGTAGGACCGTTGGTCCCCAGTTTAAGGTGGGTGATATGGTTTGGTTGTCATCAAAAAATATCGCTATGAAGGTGGCTTCTCCTAAGTTTAAGCCTAGATTTATTGGACCGTACAAGATTTTGGAGATTATTAATCCGGTCTCTTTTCGGTTGGCTCTTCCTGTCACATTTAAAATTCATAATGTGTTTCATAAGTCCTTGTTGAAGAGGTTTGTTGAACCAGTAGTTCCTGTGGTGGCACCTCCTGACCCTATATTGGTTGAAGGTAACATGGAATATGAGGTAGAGAAGATACTGGATTCCCGTCTGGCTAGACGGAGACTCCAGTATTTGGTTAAGTGGAAGGGTTATGGTCAGGAGGATAATTCCTGGGTCTCTGCCTCTGATATTCATGCTGAAAGATTGGTGCGTGCCTTTCATCGGGCTCACCCGGATCGCCCTGGTGGCATGGATGAGGGTTCGGTGACCCCTCCTCAAGGGGGAGGTACTGTTGTGAGTTCATTTTTCCCTTCACCATTGAGGTCAGATGAACTCCCTCCTCTGGTGAAGGAAGGTAGTGAGACTGATTACCAAACACCTGGGCAGCTAGATGATATCTGGGTGGATGGAATTGAGGACTGGATATAAGGCTGCCGACGCCCTTCTTCCTGGCTGGTGATTTTCCTGCTGGATTCTTGGAGACCAGTCTGATTCCTGCATCTCAAAGCTAAGTTTTTCTGCTCTGCTTTGTACTCCTCAGTTTTGTTTTTGTTTTGCCTTGTTTTTTGGGAGTTCTGCCATCCCCGGCCGGGGGTGAGCTGAATTCCATTTTTGTCTCTGATCTGTTGATCTTTTGCTCTGTCTTCAGAATATACCTGAGTGCTGATATAGTCTTTTGAAGCCTAACGACTTCAGGGCCTTTTTTTCCTATCAGTCGGTTGGCTCATTTTGATAGGGTTTTTGTGGATGGCAGACAGCAGCTTTCCTATCCTGTCCTATGTAGTTAGCTTGGGCCCCATCATTTGCTCAAACTATCTTTCTATCTGTGTTAGTGTTTTCATCTTGCTTCACCGTCATTATATGTTGGGGGCTGCCTATTGCTTTGGGGTCTGCTCTGGGGCAGTTTAGTTTTTCCCCCTTTCTGTCTTTAGGCTATGTAGCTCTCTGGCTGTGATCGAGGGGTCTAGGGCACCGTAGGAACCCCCACGGCTACTGCTAGTTGTTGTGGATAGGTTCAGGGGTCTGCAATCCGATAGCTGCCAACCTCTCTGGTTTTTCTGGACTTAGCTGGTATTTTGTTTTTTCCTCCTTCTGTGACTCATCATAACAGCGCTGCTTCCCTTCCGAGCTCTGCCATGCGGCCAAATAGTGGTTTACCCCCACATGTCGGGTATCAGTGCACTAAGGAAAAATTGCACAGTATCTTTTAGGGTCCTGTTACCCTTGGAAAAATAAGAATTGAGGGTGAAAGATCATTTTTGTGGAAAAAATATGATTTTTTAATTGTACGTCTGTATGTTATAAACTTCTCTGAAGTCCTTGGGGGTTCAAAGTTCTCACCACACATCTAGATACAGTGGGGAAAAAAAGTATTTAGTCAGTCAGCAATAGTGCAAGTTCCACCACTTAAAAAGATGAGAGGCGTCTGTAATTTACATCATAGGTAGACCTCAACTATGGGAGACAAACTGAGAAAAAAAAATCCAGAAAATCACATTGTCTGTTTTTTTTTCATTTTATTTGCATATTATGGTGGAAAATAAGTATTTGGTCAGAAACAAGCAATCAAGATTTCTGGCTCTCACAGACCTGTAACTTCTTCTTTAAGAGTCTCCTCTTTCCTCCACTCATTACCTGTAGTAATGGCACCTGTTTAAACTTGTTATCAGTATAAAAAGACACCTGTGCACACCCTCAAACAGTCTGACTCCAAACTCCACTATGGTGAAGACCAAAGAGCCTTCAAAGGACACCAGAAACAAAATTGTAGCCCTGCACCAGGCTGGGAAGACTGAATCTGCAATAGCCAACCAGCTTGGAGTGAAGAAATCAACTGTGGGAGCAATAATTAGAAAATGGAAGACATACAAGACCACTGATAATCTCCATCGATCTGGTGCTCCACGCAAAATCCCACCCCGTGGGGTCAGAATGATCACAAGAACGGTGAGCAAAAATCCCAGAACTACGCGGGGGGACCTAGTGAATGAACTGCAGAGAGCTGGGACCAATGTAACAAGTCCTACCATAAGTAACACACTACGCCACCATGGACTCAGATCCTGCAGTGCCAGACGTGTCCCACTGCTTAAGCCTGTACATATCCGGGCCCGTCTGAATTTTGCTAGAGAGCATTTGGATGATCCAGAGGAGTTTTGGGAGAATGTCCTATGGTCTGATGAAACCAAACTGGAACTGTTTGGTAGAAACACAACTTGTCGTGTTTGGAGGAAAAAGAATACTGAGTTGCATCCATCAAACACCATACCTACTGTAAAGCATGGTGGTGGAAACATCATGCTTTGGGGCTGTTTCTCTGCAAAGGGGCCAGGACGACTGATCCGGGTACATGAAAGAATGAATGGGGCCATGTATCGTGAGATTTTGAGTGCAAACCTCCTTCCATCAGCAAGGGCATTGAAGATGAAACGTGGCTGGGTCTTTCAACATGACAATGATCCAAAGCACACCGCCAGGGCAACGAAGAAGTGGCTTCGTAAGAAGCATTTCAAGGTCCTGGAGTGGCCTAGCCAGTCTCCAGATCTCAACCCTATAGAAAACCTTTGGAGGGAGTTGAAAGTCCGTGTTGCCAAGCGAAAAGCCAAAAACATCACTGCTCTAGAGGAGATCTGCATGGAGGAATGGGCCAACATACCAACAACAGTGTGTGGCAACCTTGTGAAGACTTACAGAAAACGTTTGACCTCTGTCATTGCCAACAAAGGATATATCACAAAGTATTGAGATGAAATTTTGTTTCTGACCAAATACTTATTTTCCACCTTAATATGCAAATAAAATGAAAAAAAAAACAGACAATGTGATTTTCTGGATTTTTTTTTCTCAGTTTGTCTCCCATAGTTGAGGTCTACCTATGATGTAAATTACAGACGCCTCTCATCTTTTTAAGTGGTGGAACTTGCACTATTGCTGACTGACTAAATACTTTTTTTCCCCACTGCAAGTTCCTTGGGGGGTCTAGTTTCCAAAATGGTGTCATTTTTGGGGGATTTCCACTGTTTTGGTACATCAGGGGTTTTCCAATCGCGACATGGTGTCCCATCTCAATTCCAGCCAAAAACGTCAAATGGCGCTGCTTCCCTTCCGAGCTCTGCCATGCGCCCAAATAGTGGTTTACCCCCACATGTGGGGTATCAGTGCACTCTGGAAAAATTGCACAATATCTTTTAGGGTCCTGTTACCCTTGGAAAAATAAGAATTGAGGGTGAAAGATCATTTTTGTGGAAAAAATATGATTTTTTAATTGTACGTCTGAATGTTATAAACTTCTGTGAAGCCCTTGGGGGTTCAAAGTTCTCACCACACATCTAGATAAGTTCCTTGGGGGTCTAGTTTCCAAAATGGTGTCATTTTTGGGGGGTTTCCACTGTTTTGGTACATCAGGGGTTTTCCAATCGCGACATGGTGTCCCATCTCCATTCCAGCCAAAAACGTCAAATGGCGCTGCTTCCCTTCCGAGCTCTGCCATGCGCCCAAATAGTCATTTACCCCCACATATGGGGTATCAGCGTACTCAGGACAAATTGCACAATAATCTTTAGGGTCCTGTTACCCTTGGAAAAATAAAAATTGGGGGTGAAAAGATCATTTTTGTGGAAAAAATATGATTTTTCAATTGTACCGCTGTACGTTATAAACTTCTGTGAAGCCCATGTGGGTTCAAAGTTCTCACCACATATCTAGATAAGTTCCTTGGGGGGTCTAGTTTCCAAAATGGGGTCACTTGTGGGGGGTTTCCACTGTTTAGGTACATCAGGGGCTCTTCAAATGCGACATGGCATCCGATCTGAATTCCAGCCAATTTTGCATTGAAAAAGTCAAATGGCGCTCCTTCCATTCTGAGGTCTGCCATGCGCCGAAACAGTGGTTCCCCTCCACATATCAGGTATCAGGGTACTCAGGACAAATTTCACAATAACTTTTGCAGCCCAATTTCTCCTGTTACCCTTGGTAAAATAAAAAAAATTGAACCTGAAGTATTTTTTCTGTGTAAAAAAAAGGTAAATGTTCATTTTTTTTTAAATATTCAAAAAATTCCTGTGACGCACCTAAAGGGTTAATAAACTTCTTGAATGTGGTTTTGAGCACCTTTAGGGTGCAGTTTTTAGAATGGTGTCACTTTTGGGTATTTTCTATCATATAGACCCCTCAAAGTGGCTTCAAATGTGATGTGGTCCGTAAAAATAAAATGGTGTTGCAAAAATGAGAAATCACTGGTCAAATTTTAACCCTTATAACTTCCTAACAAGAAAAAAATTTGGTTCCAAAATTGTGCTGATGTAAAGTAAACATGTGGGAAATGTTATTTATTAAGTTTTTTGTGTGCCCTATCTCTGTGATTTAAGGGCATAAAAATTCAAATTTGGAAAATTGCAAAATTTTCAAAATTTTCGCCAAATTTCCATTTTTTTCACAAATAAACGCAAGCTATATGAATGAAGTTTTACCACTAACATGAAGTACAATATGTCATGAGAAAACAACGTCAGAATCACCGGGATCCATGGAAGCATTTCAGAGTTGTAACCTCATAAAGGGATAGTGGTCGAATTGTAAAAATTGGCCCGGTCATGAACGTGCAAACCACCCTTGGGGCTAAAGGGGTTAAGGATAGGCGTGATTGTGGCATGTTTGAAAGCAGAAGGGAAGGTACCGGACGTTAGTGATAGGTTGAAGAGGTGGGTTAGGGATGGGATAAGTGTGGTGGTGAGGTTGGAGAGGAGGTGGGATGGGATGGGGTCGAGTGCACAGGTTGTGAGGTGCGATTTGGAGAAGAGACGACTAAGCTCCCCTTCAGTGATGTTGGAGAGTGAGGTTATGGGGTTTGGGCATTGGTTTGGTATACAAAGGGGTTGTGGTGGTTGAGTGATGAAGACTTGCCTTGTTTGGTCAATTTTGTTTTTGAAGTGTGTGCCAAAGTCCTCGGCAGAGATGAGGGAGGTTGGAGGAGGTAGTGGTGGGCCGAGGAGGGAGTTAAAAGTTTTGAATAGCTGTTTGGGGTTGTAAGAAAGGGAAGATACGAGGGTTCTGAAGTAGGCCTGTTTAGCAGAGGTGAGGGCAGATTTGAAATCGAGTGTTGCCTGTTTGAATGTGGTGAAGTCATCTTGCAAATTTGTTTTCTTCCAGCGCCGCTCTGCAATCCTGGACACTTGCCGGAGCTTTTTAGTGGTGTTGTTGTGCCAGGATTGTCTGTTGATATGTCGCATTCTGCCATGAACGAGAGGGGCAACGGCGTCAATAGCTGATGCAAGAGTGGCAATGTAGAAAGCAGTGGCACTGTGTGTCATGGAGTGAGGATATGGTTGCCAGTGGTAGAATAGAGTCAGAGAGCGCGTGGGTGTCTTGGTGCGCAAGGTTTCTGCGGGGGTGCGTATGTTGCTGGACCTGGGTGCCTGGTGAGGAGGACAGGGATGAGAAAGTGAGTAGATGGTGGTCAGATAGAGGGAGAGGGGAGGTCCTGAAGTTAGAAAGAGAGCAGAGACGGGTGAAGACCAGGTCTAATGTGTGTCCGTCTGTGTGGGTGGCTGAGGAGGACCACTGAGTAAGTCCAAAGGATGAAGTAAGGGACAGGAGTTTGGAGGCTGCTGACTGAAGGGTATCAGTGGGGATGTTGAAGTCGCCAATGATGATAGTGGGGGTGTCAGTTGAAAGAAAATGAAGAAGCCAGGTAGACAATTGGTCAATGAAGACAGTGGTCAGGCCTGGAGGTCGGTATTGATAAAATCTTACCTTAAGACCTACAGACACATCCTTATGAATGCCTGTCACCTGCCCGTTTGGTAGAATATCTCATGGGATCAATTTATGCTATTAAATCCATAGACAGCCTCTTCTGACCTTAGCACTCCGGTATCTTTAGTATTAGATCAGATAGACATGGTGGACAGCAGTGTGAGCAGTCTCCTCTTTCTGAATGAACCCTGGTATCTCCAGTGTAAGATCACATAGATAGGACACACACAAGTTTTAGTGGCCTTTTCTTACCGCAGCACCTCTGGGATCTCCAGTAGTATTAGTGGAGCACATCTTCCTATACATGAAGGAGGGCGCAGCGTCCTGCTGCACATGCTCGCAGGTACCTGTCCTCACATTCTAGGACAGGTTTCTGTCAGTTTAAGAGGATGGCAGCCATTTTAATTTTGTAATGATTACCTCCTTAGACAAAATTATTATGATTTGATAATTAAAGGGAACCTGTCACCTCTTTTTGCCTCTATAAAAAATGTGGCCACCGCCATTCAGGGCTTAGGCTGGGTTCACATTGCGTTAGGGTCAATCCGCTAGCGCTATCCATTAGATAGCGGCGCAAACACTATCTAACGCATCTGTTAGCACAGCCATTGACCGCAATGTTAATAACGCATACTAACGCATGCCGAAATCGGCATGCATTAGCAAGTATGCGTTATTTCCTAACGCACCCTCGAACGCTGCTTGCAGCATTTTTGGGTGCGTTGGCATTAACGCACAGCGAATGGACCCTTTCACTGTGCATAGGAATGTATGGGCTAACGCATGGTAGCGCTATGTACCGGAGCGCTACCATGCGTTAATGCATACAGTTAGCGCCATGGCGCTAAAGATTCCAAAAAATGACATTAGCGTTAGCGCATCAGTTTAATGGATTTGTTAAACGGATGCCCTAACGCAATGTGAACCTAGCCTTATCTACAGTATTCTATAATGCTGTAGATAAGCTCCCGCTCCGACCTGAAAGATAAGAAAAATAAGTTTTACTATACTCATCCGGGGAGGCGGTCCGTTGCAGGCCGGTCTAATGGGTGTCGCAGGACTAGGTCCGGCACATCCCATCTTCATGCAATGTCGTCCTCCTGCTTGCTTTGTGTCGCACTCCTGCGCAGGTGTAACTCTCTGCCCTGTTGAGGGCAGAGCAAAGTACTGCAGTGCGCAGGCGCTGGGCCTCTCTGACCTTTCCCGGTGCCTGTGCACTTCAGTACTTTGCTCTGCCCTTAACAGGGCAGAGAAGTACGCCTGTGCTGGAGCTCAATGCCGGGAGCTATGAATCAAGCAGGAGGGCGGCGTCACAAGAAGATGGGAGGCGCCGGACCCGGACTGCGACATCCTTAAGATCAGACCGCATCGGACCGCCCCCCGGTGAGTATATTAAAACTTTTTTTTTTCTTATCTTGCAGGTCGGACCTGGGGCTTATCTACAGCATTATAGAATGCAATTTTCAAACTTTGAATTTTAATGCCCTTAGATCACAGAGATATATCACACAAAATAGTTAACGGATAACATTTCCCACATGTCTACTTTACATCAGCACAATCTTGGAGCCAAACATTTTTTATCTTAGGAAGTTATAAGGGTTAAAAGCTGACCAGCGATTTCTCATTTTTACAACAAAATTTGCAAAACCATTTTTTTAGGGACCACATCACATTTGAAGTCCCTTTAGGGGTCTATACGATAGAAGATACCCAAAAGTGACATCATTCTAAAAACTGTATACCTCAATGTGCTTAAAGCCACATTCAAGAAGTTTATTAACCCTTCAGATGCTTCACAGGAATTTTTGGAATGTGGAAAAAAATGAACATTTAACTTTTTTCACAAAAAAATTGCTTGAAACTTTTATTTTTACAAGGGTAGCAGGAAAAACTGGACCCCAACATTTGTTGTGTAATTCCTCCTGAACATGCTGATACCCCATAAGAGGGAGAAAACTACTCTTTGCATGCACGGCAGAGATCGGAAGGGAAGGAGCGTCATTTGACTTTTTGAAAGTAAAAATTCTTGGAATCAACAGACGTCATGTTTCATTTAGAAAGCCCCTGATGTGCCTAAACAGTGGAAACCCCCCACAATTGACCACATTTTGGAAAGTAGACGCCTCAAGGAATGTATTTAGCTGTGTGGTGAGCATATTGAAGACCAGGTACTTCACAGAAGCTTATAACCTTGAGCCATGAAAATAAAAAAAATCACATTTTCCCCACAAAAATGTTATTTTGGCCACAAATTTAGCATTTTCATAACGGTAACAGGAGAGATTGCACCATACAATTTGTTGTGTAATTGCTCCTGAGTACGCCCATACCCCAAATGTGGGGGAATACTATGTTTGAGGCACAGTGCAAAGCTCAGAAGGGAAGAAGCGCCATATTGGAGTTCAGATTTTGCTGGAATGGTTTGAGGGTGCCATGTCACATTGGTAGAGCGTAAGTACTGTGAAGGATAAATTTCAGCTCACCTTTAGTAAGTTCATGAGAACTGATTGAAAGCTCCGAGCACGGACACGTCTCTGCCAAGACGTATATGGAAGTCCAGAAAAGAGAAGAAAGGTCCAGCTCCAGGAGATAAAATCCAGAAATTTTGATTGAATCATGAATAAAAACAGATTCATGGCTGCTGTGATCAAATATCGGCAAACAAATTGAGTTACCGCGTGGGGATATTTCCAAAGATCTCTGTACGTGTATTGTAACTACACAATAGGTGGTTACTGTCCTCCCAGCAGGCTGCTTAACACCACTATTCATTTGAGTATTGGCGCCAGTGGACTCCTTTTCTTTCTGATATCTTATTCCATTTGCCTATATACTGACATCTTTCAGCTAACTTGGCTTTTACCAACTATGTACAAGTTACTTGCTCCTGCCCATAGAGCTTCATGTATAATGATCTTTGTGATACACTTTATTCAAAATCAATTTGGCGATGTCCCTTGATCTATTACTTTACAGGTGCATCTCACAAAATTAGAATATCATCAAAAAGTTAATTTATTTCAGTTCTTCAATACAAAAAGTGAAACTCATATATTATATAGAGTCATTACACACAGAGTGATCTATTTCACGTGTTTATTTCTGTTAATGTTGATGATGATGGCTTACAGCCAATGAAAACCCAAAAGTCATTATCTCAGGAAATTAGAATACTTTATAACACCAGCTTCAAAAAATTATTTTAAAATCAAAAATGTTGGCCTACTGAAATGTACTGTATGTATACTACATGCACTGAATACTTGGTCGGGGCTCCTGTGGCATCAATTACTGCATCAATAACAATAATAATCTTTATTTATATAGCGCCAACATATTCCGCAGCGCTTTGCAGTTTAACAGTTTCAAAACACAAGTCATAAGTAATGTGGCGTGGTATGGATGTGATCAGCCTGTGGCACTGCTGAGGTGTTGCGGAAGCCCAGGTTGCTTTGATAGCAGCCTTTAGCTCATCTGCATTGTTGGGTCTGGTGTCTCTCATCTTCCTCTTGATAACACCCTATAGATTCTCTATGGGGTTAAGGTCAGGCGAGTTTGCTGGCCAACCAAGGACAGTGATACTGTTGTTTATAAACCAGGTATTGGTACTGCTATCAAAGCAACCTGGGCTTCCATAACCCCTCAGCAGTGCCACAGGCTGATCACTTCCATGCCACGCCACATTGATGCAGTAATTGATGCAAATGGAGCCCCAACCAAATATTGAGTGCATTTACTGAACATACATTTCAGTAGGCAAACATTTTGGATTTTAAAATAATTTTTCAAGCTGGTGTTATAAAGTATTCTAATTTACTGAGATAATGACTTTTGGGTTTTCATTTGCTGTAAGCCATAATCATCAACACTAACAGAAATAAACACATGAAATAGATCACTCTGTAATGACTCTATATAATATAGGAGTTTCACTTTTTGTATTGAAGAACTGAAATAAATGATCTTTTTGATGAAATTTTAATTTTGTGAGAAGCAGCTCATTCATGGATCACTGCAGCCATTATTGCCATCTATACCATCCTTTCTGTTTAGTTTTATTTTTTTGTCTGCTTGGGTTTCTTATTTCTTTTTTTAATGGTTTTTCAATAACGCTTTCTAATATTTTATATGTATTCCCTATTTGGCATTTTTTATTTCCGTCATTTTCTATTTGCGTTAATATCTTAGGACAGGATATTTTGCTGCTTCTTCGCTCTGTAGGTTTAGCAGTTTTTAATAGTAAACTTTGCAAACAGTGAAATAAATGATCTATGGTGAAAAAACACGTGAGGTGCAAAATATGTCCAATATTTCCCATGATATGACGCAGCGCATCATTAGGGTATGTTCACCATTGGCGTTAGTTCAGCACTAAGATTCTATCACAAGATTCCATTATGACATCACTGGTGATTCTTGGCCATTGTGACATCACAGCTCAGTCACTACTTCTAGAATGTACACTGGGTCACCGGCGCCATTTTTGGTTCTATAGTGACTGAGAGCATTTGCAATTTTTCACTATGGCTGAATTACTTTTGGAAAATCATCAGGTACAAGCACTGTGGGAGATTGTTATCAATAATCGCCCGGACATTGTGCTTCTACCACCCGATGGCGTCCTCAGCTTCACTCACCAGCTGGTGCTGGAGCTAGTAAGGGATTGCCTGAGGAAACACCGACAACGTCGTCTAACGTCAGAGTATCTGACGGATTTATGTCACAACATCAGGACATTACTTCTCCAGGTAAATGGCGGACGCTCCGCACAAAACTTCTCCATAATCACAGAGAATAATGGTGGGAGAGAAGCTTCTTCTTTCCTCCAATATAAAACACGACGAGTCCCCAGATATGGAGTCGTTGTATCTGCAGAGAGGAGCAGATGTCACAGACAATGGCCGCCCCCATTATGTCCCTTCTCATAATCTCAGGATTTTATTTTTTCTTCTTTATAGGCTGAAATAAAATATCAAAATGGAGATTTGGCTTTTCTTAAAGAACTGGCCGAAGAAGTCCTGTGTGTAATAGAATGTCCGACCCGCCCATTGGATCAACCGGTAAGGACCCATCCAGGGTCATGCATAGAAATCATGGGCCCCATAGCAGAAGTCGACAAAATTGCCCTCTAAACACAGTATGATACCCCGGGGATTTCTAAGATACCAACATCCAGACGCATAGTTTGATGACCCTACATTACCCCCCATTCCGCAAAGTATAATACCCCACAGTGACCCCAGCACAGTATAATGGCCCTTACTCCTCTCCACACAGTATAATGGCCCCTGCAGAACCCTAATACACAGTATGATAGCCCCAACATAACCCTCCATATTGTATAATGGCCTCATCATAGACCTCTAAATAGTATAATGGCCAACGTATCGCCCCGTAAACTCTTTTAGGGCCCCGAAACAGGGCCCCCACTGTCAATTGACAGCTCCCTCTTCCATCATTGCTTTCAACTGTATCCGAATCCAGGATGCGTAGTCTGCCACATTTACTGGTACGCCACTGGACTGGTACGCCACTGCACCTTCATCCTCTCTATCTTCTACAGATCACCAGTTACATATGGCAAGATCTGGTGTTACATTTTACAGGACTCCCTGTCAGTCCCTGGGTTTTGCTACCCAATCTAAGAGCATTATTATGTTTTGGGCAGAGACCCTGATTCCAGCGATGTATCACTTTCTTTATTGGGTACAAAAATTGTGATAAAATCACTGTCTTCTATGCTGCAGATCTAGCAGTGCTCTGAATGCTGATCTCTGCATAACACCGCACACACCACTGATTGGCAGCTTTCTGTGTACACTGTGTATAGACAGAAAGCTGCAAATCATTGATGGGGGCAGAGTTACAGAGAACAATGGGACTACATGACACAATATAGCTAGTCCTTTTGTGACATTCTTCTGCTGATAAAACACTGATTTTATTAAAATACCAGCACATGGCATATTAAGTAACATAGCTGGAATCAGGGTCTCTACTCCTACAACATGCTGTTCTTACATTACATAGAAAAACCTGCTGACAGATTTCTATTAAGTTCTTGCCTGTGTGATCTTTCGTATTATCCAGCACTTTACAATAATACCGGTTTATAGAGGATCTCCCTTATATTACATCCATGAGGAACGTCCGGCTTGTATCGTCCCCTACATCGCATCAGTGTAAATCAGCTGGGACATAATATAGGAGAAGATTTTACAGTCTGAGCTGTTTTCCTGCAGCTTCTATATCTTAATATAATTTCTTATTCTTTTTTAGGAAGTGATCAGATCGTTGATCCCGGCACGAGAGCCGCGTATGAGCGACTATGAGACATCTAAACTGATCGGCAGTGGAGCTTTTGGGTGAGATTTCTGTTCCCATAATCCCCATTTCTCAGGGTTCCCTATGACAATGCTGCTGCCTCTGTGCTCTGCCATTCAGTGTTATCATAGGGAAACGATCAGAGTCCACATCACTGTCCACATCTCAATGTCACTATTCAGCTCAGTTATATACAGCTGAGCGACCAGATCTGTAACAAATCAGTCTGTAAGGAAAGGGATGATATAATACATTACACCCACCAGTCCCAGACCTCATCTGCTCTAATGCTGCCACCTCCACCACCGCTTCCCCGTCCTCCGAACCGATCTTCTGAGTTTCTTGGCTCCCATTATGAAGCTTAGAATAATTATTGGCTGCACACGGTCACGTGAGGGGTGACACGATACTGACGCCAATGACATCTGCACCCCCACCCTCCACCATGACCATGTGAGTCCGATCACTGGCCTCAGCAGCAGAAGGGAGGACAACCAAAGACTGGCACAGAGGATGGAGGACTTGACTCCTTCACTCCCATTTATTCTGCCTTAGGGTGTGGAGAACATAATAAGCGTCTTCTTCCAGCAAATAGAGAACTTTCAATTTACACCAATTTACAGTATATTTGGACTGAATCGTATGTACTGGTCGGTTATAGTGAATCTGCCCAAGATGAGTTTCGGTAGATTCTCTCATCTATAATGTGACCTGGGTGAGGGTCTGGCAGACGCGGCATTGTGCAGACCCCCATAGGTGATCTATGTAGTGTTATTTCATGGATTTCTAGTGATGGCCGGACTGCTGGTATTAAACATTAGTGCAAACGATCATATAATGACTTGTATATACAGACTGTTAATAATGGTTCATTATAAACCATGGATTCTCCTTCTCTCCAGGTCCGTCTACTTAGTGCGCCATAAAGAATCACAACAGATCTTCGCTATGAAGAAAATGGCCAAGAGGAACCTGGATACTCCACAGAAAGTGGAATGGGCCTATCTGGAGAGGGACATCTTAGCATTCGCAGATTGTCCCTTTGTGGTCTCCATGCTCTGCTCCTTCCCCACTAAATCTCACCTGTGTATGGTCATGGAGTATGTAGGAGGTAGGACACGTACATTGTATTATATTCAGCCCAGTCTGCTGACATCTTATCACCTCTCATATCATTAAGACTTGTCCTCATGGACGGTTACATCCCCACACAGCATTTACTCACTTCTCATCACACATCATGGTGATCTGCTGTATAAACCCCTCACCGGTCATATTTCCTTTCTTCTATAGGTGGAGACTGTGGGACCCTTCTAAGCACCAGAGGTCCTTTATCTGTCCCGTTGGCCCACTTGTACTTTGCAGAAGCGGTCCTTGGTGTGGAATACCTGCATAGTTACGGTGTGGTGCACAGAGACCTGAAGCCGGATAAGTAAGTGAATACCTGTAGTGTAGTAAAGAGGGAGAGTTATCATTTATTATCTCACAGTCTGTGAAACTAAACCCATCTTCTCTTTCACAGCCTCCTGATAACGTCTTCTGGACACATAAAAATCACCGATTTCGGGCTGTCAAAATTTGGTCTAATGATATCAAACACCAACATCTACAAGGAATCAGCAGAGGACATCAGCAGAGAGTTCCAGGACCATGAGGTTGGCGTTACTTACAAGAACTCAGCTAGTTCTTTATAAAACTCATCACAGTACTGTCTCTTCTCTACGTTCTTCATTTCTAGAGAACTTTTCCATTGATGCTATCTTCTTTCTTTGTGTTTTCATGGAGAGAACTTGTAATAACTACAGTATAGTTTCATCAATCTGATCTTTTTTTCCGTTGGTTTCCAGGTCTGTGGCACCCTATATTACACAGCCCCCGAGGTCATCCTGAAACAAGGCTATGGAAGACCTGTTGACTGGTGGGCAATGGGGATCATCCTTCATGAATTTCTTCTGGGATGTGTACCATTTGATGAAGATTCCCTGAATAAGCTATATAAAAATGTTCTTCTTGGTAAGTAGAATAATGTAATAATTTTTGACTGGTTATATTGGTTTAGTTATTTCTTTTGCTTTATATTGCAGTTCATTAAAGAGGTTTTATTTTCTATAATTTTCCATACAACAGGAGACATAGTTTGGGATTGTGACGGCGCTCCTCCCCTGGATGCTCAGAACATCATCACTGAGCTGCTCAGAATAAATCCTGAGCATAGACTTGGGACAGGTAACAGAAATAATAGAGTTAATATTTAGTTGTTACACCAAGGACATATCGCTCATGTCTATGAGGATATCAGCTCTTCTCTATCTGCTCTTCCAATTCTTGATCTCCGCACTAAGACTTTCAGTCATTTTCCTTCATGTCGGCTCAGTTATATCATTAGTTCAGATTATGATATACTGCTCAGATATGGAGCAGTGGCTGACAATATCGGCATCACTTTTGTTTTTTATTTTCCAGGAGGAGCATTTCAGATCAAGGATCATCCATTCCTTAATGACTTAGACTTTGACAACCTCCTAAGTCAGAAGCCGGAGTATGTCCCTCAGCTTTTATCAGACATGGACACCAGCTGCTTCATCAGTAAGTAGAATGAGACGTCATATAGACTACGTGTCTGATTGTCTCCTATTCCCTAATATGTGACCATTGGTTCCCTTCAATATTAGTGATAAATGGAGACTGTGTTATACTGACAACCTCTAATAACACTTCATTACTTATGTCTTGTAGATAACTCTGATATAAACAACCAGCTGGTCTCACAGGATGAGGAGGACACTAGTGTGGACAATGAGAGTCTTGACTTTCTAAATTTTATGTCATCTTCTGAAAGGCATGCTAAAGTAAGTGTGTGATCAATAAATCCAAGTTAGGTAAAAAAATATTTAAGAGTAAAAACAATATTTCATATCTTATTGTTGTCCTCATTTAGCTCTCTACCACCGATATCGGGATGAAGAATGATGAGGATCCCAAGTCTTCTCCAGAGTGTACCTCAACATCCAACACTGACATCTCAGAAATGTGAGTAGATTATGGGGTCATTACTGGGAGCTCCAGGCTGATATATGTGCACAACACCAAATATAGGACATAAATACCGTAATATCACATGCAGCATCCACCACCCCATTGTTAGCATCATTGAGCTTTTGGCTTTAGAAGCCACTGGTGATAACAGCCCATGATTGCAGCCAGTCAAGCATTTTTAGTGCTGTCCCCCACACTGTAGGAGAGATGTAGTATTACATGCCAGACAATCTTGGTAGTTGTTTAACTCTCTGCTTTATAAAACGTAGTTTACTTGTGATTTACACATTTTTCTTCTTCCGAACAGGCAGAAAGAATCTGTTTCTGCATATGATAGAGGCGATGATATTACCATCTTGACATCCTCGTCCTCACTATCAGGTATGTCCATGTCTGCAGCACCAACAATGTGAATGTTGACTTCAAGATTCAAATATTTCCACATGGTTTTTCTGCGATTGTTCTCCTATGGTATCTATATTTCATGGATCCCAATTGTGTTGACCATGGGCCCATACTGAATCCCTATTTCTCTAATTTGTACAGGACTTTTTATGTTTTCCTTGAATGACTTTGTAGCATCCAGGAAACTAGAGATAAATAGCGACTGTGTTATACTGACAACCTCTAACAATACTTCCTTACCTATGTCTTGTAGATCACTCTGATAAGAGCAACCATCTGGTCTCAGAGGATGAGGAGAGCAAAAGTAAGAATGAGGAGAATGTTTTCTTCCTAAAAATAACATCTTCTGAAAGTCTTTCTAAAGTAAGTATGTGATCAGTAAATCCAAAATATATAAAAAAAACCTCTAAAATAAAGGACCTCTAAGAGTGAAAAAAAATATTTAATATCTTTTTGTTATCCACATTTAGCACTCTACCACCACTAACGGGACGAAGAACGATGATGATCCCAAGACCCCTCCAGAGAGTAACGGGACGATGAGCGATGAGGATCCCAAGTCCCCTCCAGAGAGTAACGGGACGATGAACGATGAGGATCCCAAGTCCCCTCCAGAGATTAACGGGACGATGAGCGATGAGGATCCCAAGTCCCCTCCAGAGAGTAACGGGACGATGAGCGATGAGGATCCCAAGTCCCCTCCAGAGAGTAACGGGACGATGAGCGATGAGGATCCCAAGTCCCCTCCAGAGAGTAACGGGACGATGAACGATGAGGATCCCAAGTCCCCTCCAGAGATTAACGGGACGATGAGCGATGAGGATCCCAAGTCCCCTCCAGAGAGTAACGGGACGATGAACGATGAGGATCCCAAGTCCCCTCCAGAGAGTAACGGGACGATGAGCGATGAGGATCCCCTGTCCCCTCCAGAGAGTAACGGGACGATGAACGATGAGGATCCCAAGTCCCCTCCAGAGATTAACGGGACGATGAACGATGAGTATCCCAAATCCCCTCCAGAGATTAACGGGACGATGAACGATGAGGATCCAAAATCCCCTCCAGAGTGTACCCAAACATCCAACACCGACAGCTCAGAAATGTGAGTAGATTATGGGGTCATTACTGGGAGCTCCGGGCAGATATATGTGCACAACACCAAATATAGGACAGAAATACCATAATCTCACATGCAGCATCCACAGCCCCATGGTTAGCGGTCATTGTGCTTTTGCCCTTACAAAGTGCTTGTGATAACAGCCCATCATTATTGTAGCCGGTCATGCATTTTTCATGCTGCCCCCCACACTGTAGGAGAGATGTAGTATTACATGTCAGACATTCTTGGTAGCTGTTTTCCTCTCTGCTCTATAAAAGTTAGTTTTGAGCATTAGACCTTCCCCACTATGACAGTCACATGTCCTATTAGGCCTTATAGTCGATGTTCTTATAGTGAGACAACCCCTTATACTGGGTTTACCTGTGATTTACGTGCTTTTCTTTTTCCAAACAGGCAGAAAGAATCTGTCCCCGAACCTGATAGAGACAACGTTACTACCATCTTGCCATCCTCGTCCACACTGTCAGGTATGTCCATGTCTGCAGCACCAACAATGGGAATGTTGACTTCAAGGCTCAAATATTTCCAGATGGTTATTATAGAATACTATAGGTTTCCTATGTCATCCATGTTATGACAAAGCAGATCCTATAAGGATAAATCGTTACTGACTTTTTTTATTTTCTGATCAGAATTTCCAGCTCAGGAAGAAAGAAAATCTGCAACAAATCTGAGTAATGATACAGAAAAACCAGAAAAGGGGAAAAAGAGACGAGGTAAGTGTGAGAATCAGCTCCATGTTATGTGATGTCTGTGAGAATCATTCGTGGGGAGCAGATGTCATCTGTCAGTGATGGGATTGTCACATGTATGATGGCTGACAATGACCCCGGACCTCTGTGTGATAATATTCCTCTGCCGTCCGGCTACAGTGACCGCACAGTAGTATAATGTCATATGGAGTCCCATCACTTACATTATCTTTACTTCTCTTCTCATAGGTTCCATCTTCCGCCGGACATTAGCATCCTGCCGGCGCGGATTATCCAGGGCTGCTCGCATATTTGCTTGTTGTTACTGTTGCCCTAGAACCATCTAAAGCACAGGAATCCTAAGCATCCAGCGCCCTGAAGACCAGCAGATCCACCATCAGCGCTGGAGTTGTATAGAAGGACCTTCACCAGCTACCTGTGACCACTGACTCTCATCTTTCTATCCTAATTTTCTTCTTTAATTCTTTATTTATGCCAGAAATTATAATTAAACATCTTTGACATTGCAAACCATCATTTACAGCAATGAAATAAAACATCATATTAAATGACTTCTGGATATGGCACGGACCCTCATTTATTAGCACATAACCCAAACTACATAGCCCAATAATATAAAATATACAACACGGTATTTTTTTGAGCACCTGAATGAGCTCTCCCACTAAATACAGAAAACCTATAAAGACAGATACAGGATCACTAGCCAAGGGGACTGGAAAGATTTTCTTTATTACACAAATATCAAAATCAAATTTAAAAGATTGTCAGACATAAACATACATACAATAACCATACATGAAGCCTCCAAATGTAGAGCTAAAATGGTGCACTCAAAATGTATCCCAATATGAAGGTGAGAATCTAATCTAATAGGTAATTCATATCACATCAATATGATGGTTATATATATATATAGTGGAATAATAATCCTACATATAAACTATCAACCTCTTGATAATTATCAAATCTTATATAGACGAGTATCAATCAATAGAAGAATGTGTGCTGCATATTCCAGGGAAGTGATAAAAACATGTATAATGCAGCAAAGTGTGTACAGGACATATAGTAACAAGTGTTGAGCGAATGTGCTTGCCACTACTCGGTTTTCGCCCGAGTATCACTTTACACGGTGAGCACCGAGCATTTCTGGGATTACTCGGCGGGAACTCGGGTCTCCACCCAGCATTTTCGGCGGACTTTAGAGACCCAATCACGCTGAAGGGATTGTCTGCCAGGCATTGAAGCGTCGCAGCCATCTTTGTTATGGTCGTGCAGTGATTAGCTGGCCACACAGCATCATCAGGGGTTATAAAAGACCGGATGCCGTCTTGCTCAGCGCATTTAGCTCCGGATTGAGAGAGTGTAGGGAGAGCAGCTGCCTTGATAGGGTCAGAATTGGGGATTTCTTAGTGAGTGTGGGGTCTACCATCCTAACTAATCACATCCAGGTAAACCAACAGTCCGTCTAAGAATTGATTCCAGAGAATATAGGTTCCAGTGTTAGGCAGGCAGGGTAGTGTACGTCGCTGTATACGCATCAGTGCCAGGCCTGCAGGCACTTTATGTGTGTATATAGATCACTGCATATATCAAGAGGGTCCATTCCCTTCCTGTGTTCTGGTTCTGCTACTGCTACCTGTGGGATATCTTAGCCGTATATAGCTAGCCCCAGGTGTAATTAGAATACAGGCCACACATTTTTTGCTGTGGCATCTCCGTTCCGGCTCATATCTGTGCGTGCTCGAAGTTTGGCCAGTTTAACCCCTTCACCCCTAAGGGTGGTTTGCACGTTCATGACCGGGCCAATTTTTACAATTCTGACCACTGTACATTTATGAGGTCATAACTCTGGAACGCTTCCATGGATCCCAGTGATTCTGACATTGTTTTCTCATGACATATTGTACTTCATGTTAGTGGTAAAATTTCATTCAAATAACTTGCGTTTATTTGTGAAAAAAACGGAAATTTGGCAAAAATTTTGAAAATTTCGCAATTTTCCAACTTTGAATTTTTATGCCCTTAAATCACAGAGATACGGCACACAAAAAACTTGATAACTAACATTTCCCACATGTTTACTTTACATCAGCACAATTTTGGAACCAAAATTTTTTCTTGTTAGGAAGTTATAAGGGTTAAAAGTTGACCAGCGATTTCTCATTTTTACAACACCATTTTATTTTTAGGACCACATCACATTTGAAGCCACTTTGAGGGGTCTATATGATAGAAAATACCCAAAAGTGACACCATTCTAAAAACTGCACCCCTTAAGGTGCTCAAAACCACATTCAAGAAGTTTATTAACCCTTTAGGTGCGTCACAGGAGTTTTTTTGAATATTTAAAAAAAAATGAACATCTAACTTTTTTTCACAAAAAAAAACTTCAGGTTCAATTTTTTTATTTTACCAAGGGTAACAGGAGAAATTGGACTGCAAAAGTTATTGTGCAATTTGTCCTGAGTACGCTGATACCTGATTTGTTGGGGGGAACGACTGTTTTGGCACATGGCAGAGCTCAGAATGGACGGAGCGCCGTTTGACTTTTTCAATGCAAAATTGGCTGGAATTCAGATCGGACGTCATGTCACGTTTGGAGAGCCCCTGATGTACCTAAACAGTGGAAACCCCCTACAATTGACCCCATTTTGGAAACTAGACCCCCCAAGGAACTTATCTAGATATGTGGTGAGAACTTTGAACCCACAAGGGCTTTACAGAAGTTTATAACGTACAGCGGTACAATTAAAAAATCATATTTTTTCCACAAAAATGATCTTTTCACCCCAATTTTTATTTTCCCAAGGGTAACAGGACCCTAAAAGTTATTGTGCAATTTGTCCTGAGTATGCTGATACCCCACATGTGGGGGTAAACCACTATTTGGGCACATGGCAGAGCTCGGAAGGGAAGCAGCGCCATTTGACGTTTTTGGCTGGAATTGAGATCGGACATGATGTCGCGATTGGAAAACCCCTGATGTACCAAAACAGTGGAAACCCCCCACAAATGACACCATTTTGGAAACTAGACCCCCTAAGGAACTTATCTAGATGTGTGGTGAGAACTTTGAACCCCCCAAGGGCTTCACAGAAGTTTATAACATAAAGCCGTACAATTAAAAAATCATATTTTTTTCCACAAAAATGATCTTTTCACCCTCAATTCTTATTTTTCCAAGGGTAACAGCACCCTAAAAGTTATTGTGCAATTTGTCCTGAGTACGCTGATACCCCACATGTGGGGGTAAACCACTAATTGGGCGCATGGCAGAGCTCGGAAGGGAAGCAGCGCCATTTGACGTTTTTGGCTTGAATTGAGATCGGACACCATGTCGCGATTGGAAAACCCCTGATGTACCTAAACAGTGGAAACCCCCCACAAATGACACCATTTTGTAAACTAGACCCCCCAAGGAACTTATCTAGATGTGTGGTGAGCACTTTGAACCCCCCACTGCTTCACAGAAGTTTATAACACCCGGGCGTGAAAATAAAAAATTTGTATTTTTTCCACAAACATGATCTTTTAGTCACCATTTATTTTATTTTCCCAAGGGTAACAGGAGAAATTGGACCCCAAAAGTTGTTGTCCAATTTGTTCTGAGTATGCTGATACCCCATATGTGGGAGAAAACTACTGTATGGGCACATGTCGGGGATCGGAAGGGAAGTAGTGACGTTTTGGAATGCAGACATTGATGGAATGGTCTGCGGGTGTCATGTTGCCTTTGGAGAGCCCCTAATGTACTTAAACAGTGGAAACCCCCCACAAATGACCCCATTTTGAAAACTAGACCCTCTAAGGAACTTATCTAGCTGTGAGGTGAGCACTTTGAACCCCCAAGGGCTTCACAGAAGTTTATAATGCCAGGGCATGAAAATAAAAAAATCATATTTTTTCCACAAACATGATCAATTATTCCCCAATTTTTTTATTTTCCCAAGGGTAACAGGAGAAATTGAACCCCAAAAGTTGTTGTCCAATTTGTCCTGAGTAAGCTGACACCCCATATGTGGGAGAAAACTACTGTATGGACACACGTCAGGGCTCGGAAGGGAAGTAGTGACGTTTTGGAATGCAGACATTGATGCAATGGTCTGCGGGTGTCATGTTACCTTTGGAGAGCCCCTAATGTACCTAAACAGTGGAAACCCCCCACAAATGACCCCATTTTGAAAACTAGACCCCCTAAGGAACTTATCTAGATGTGAGGTGAGCACTTTGAACCCCCAAGGGCTTCACAGAAGTTTATAATGCCAGGGCATGAAAATAAAAAAGTCGTATTTTTTCCACAAACATGATCAATTATTCCCCAATTTTTTATTTTCCCAAGGGTAACAGGGGAAATTGAACCCGAAAAGTTGTTGTCCAATTTGTCCTGAGTACGCTGACACCCCATATGTGGGAGAAAACTACTGTATGGACACACGTCAGGGCTCGGAAGGGAAGTAGTGACGTTTTGGAATGCAGACTTTGATGGAATGGTCTGCGGGTGTCATGTTGCCTTTGGAGAGCCCCTAATGTACCTAAACAGTGGAAACACCCACAAATGACCCCATTTTGGAAACGAGAACCCCTAAGGAACTTATCTAGATGTGTGGTGAGCACTTTGAACCCCCAAGGGCTTCACAGAAGTTTATAATGCCCGGGCATGAAAATAAAAAAATCGTATTTTTTCCACAAACATGATCAATTAGTCCCCAATTTTTTCATTTTCCCAAGGGTAACAGGAGAAATTGGACCACAAAAGTTGTTGTCCTATTTGTCATGAGTACGCTGACACCCCATATGTGGGAGAAAACCACTGTATGGACACACGTCGGGGCTCGGAAGGGAAGCCGTGCCATTTTGGAATGCAGACATTGATGGAATGGTCTGCGGGTGTCATGTGCGTTTGGAGAGCCCCTGATGTACCTAAACTATTGAAACTCCCCACAAGTGACCCCATTTTGGACACTAGACCCCCCACGGAACTTATCTAAATGTGTGGTGAGCACTTTGAACCCCCAAGTGCTTCACAAAAGTTTATAACGCTCGGACGTGAAAATAAAAAAATCATTTTTTTCCACAAAAATGAAATTTTTGCCCCCAATTTTTTATTTTCCTAAGGGTAACAGGAGAAATTGGACCCCAAAAATTGTTTTGCAATTTGTCCTGAGTAGGCTGATATCCTACATGTGGGGGTAAAACACTGTTTGGGCGCATGGCAGAGCTTGGAAGGGAAGGAGCACTATATGACTTTTTCAACTCAGAATTGGCTGGAATTGAGATCAGACGCAATGTTGCATTTGGAGAGCCCCTGATGTGCCCAAACAGTGGAAACCCCCAATTCTAACTCCAACCCGAACCCCAACACACCCCTAACCCTAATCTCAGCCCTAACCCTAGCCCTAACCCAAGCCCTAACCCTAGCCCTATCCCTAACCCTAGCCCTAACCCTAACCCTAACCCTAGCCCTAACCCTAGCCCTAATGGAAAAATGGAAATAAACACATTTTTTTAATTTTATTATTTTTCCCTAACTAAGGGGGTGATAACGGGGGGTTTGATTTACTATTTATGGTGGTTTTTATGTTTGGCAGCTGTCGCACGCTAAAAGACGCTTTTTATTGTAAAAATAGTTTTTGCATCGCCACATATTGAGAGCTATAATTTTTCCATATTTTGACCCACCGAGTCATGTGAGGTCTTAATTTTTGCGGGACGAGTTGACATTTTTATTGGTACCATTTTCGGGCACGTGACATTTTTTGATCGCTTTTTATTCCGATTTTTGGGACGCAGAATGAACAAAAACCAGCGTTTCATGAATTTCTTTTGGGGGGGTGCGTTTACACCGTTCCGCGTACGGTAAAATTGATAAAGCGTTTTTATTCTTCGGGTCAGTATGGTTACAGCGATACCTCATTTAGGTCGTTTTTTATGTTTTGTCGGTTTTATGCAATGAAAACTATTTTATATAAAAAATAATTATTTTTGCATTGCTTTATTCTGCGAGCTATAACTTTTTTATTTTTTCGCTGATGATGCTGTGTGGCAGCTCGATATTTGTGGGACAAGATGACGTTTTCAGCGGTACCATGGACATTTATATGCGTCTTTTTGCTCGCGCGTTATTACACTTTTTGTTTGGCGGTATGATAATAAATCATTATTTCTTGCTTCGTTTTTTATTTTTATTTTTTAAGGGGTTCGCTAAAGGGGTTAACTAATGGGACAGTTTTATAGGGCGGGTCGTTACGGACGCGGCGATACCTAATATGTGTACTTTTATTGTTTTGGGTTTTTTTTATTTTCAAAAAATGAATTTATTGGGGAATATTTTTTTTTTTTTTACTAATTTATTTGGCGATTTTTTTAAAATTATTTTTACACTTTTTTTTTATTTTTTTTTACTTTATTACATAGTCCCAGGTGGGACATCACTGTCCTGTGACAGATCGCTGATCTGTCACATCACAGATCACTGTGACAGATCAGCAATCTGTCACAGGCATTGAAGAAGACTTCCTCTTGCCTGCGCTTTGCAGGCACTGAGGAAGCCAGCTTCCTCCCGACCCCCGAAGGCCCCCGTCGCCATCTTGGATTCGGGGGCCTGGAGGTAAGGAGCCCCCGGCAGCAGCGCTGCACATTGCGCTGCCGTGGGGGGCTCAGGGAAGCACGGAGGGAGCCCCCTCCCTGCCGATTCTTCACTTTAACTCCTGGTACACCGCGATCATGTTTGATCGCGGTGTGCAAGGGGTTAACGTGTCGGGGCGGCTGACACATTGTGCCGGGTGTCAGCTGTGATAATCAGCTGACACCCGGCCGCGATCAGCGGCGCTCACCACGTGGGCGCCGCTGATCGCGGTAGACGTACTATCCCGTCCATGGGCATAGGGGTCCGGGTCCCATGGACGGGATAGTACGTCGGATGTCAGGAAGGGGTTAAGGCTGTTATCTTTTTTTGGGCGGCCTGTCACTTTTGGTTAAATACAGCAGTATTTAGCCAAAAAAAAACAGGCCTCACATTTATTGTAGTGGTATCTCCGTGTCAGCTCATATCTTTGCGTGCTCAATAATTTGCCAGTGTAGAGCGCTTTTCTTTATTTTTCCTGGGTTAAGCTGTACTTATATACAGCACTAGTTAGGCCAAAAAAAAACAGGGCATACATTTGTCGTAGTGGTATCTCCTTGGCAGCTCATATCTGTGTGTGCTCAAAGTTTTGCCAGTCTATCTCTAACACGCCTCATACATCCGTGTGCCAAAAATTGACGCATTTTAGACCTAAATTCCCTTTTTTGGCAGTCTGTCACTCTCGTTATATCTAGCAGTCCTTTGCATCCACCAAAAAACAAAGAAACATATTTGACAGTGTGGTATATCTGTGACACGCCTCATACGTCCATGTGATAAAAATTTGTGGAATTTAGGCCGGTGCTCCAGTGATTTCCTGTCTGGTACTCAACTTATATACAGCACTATGTTGCATTATTTTAAAAAACAGGCCACATTTTACAGTGGGGTCTATCTCTGACATGCCTCAAACATCCGTGAGCCAAAAATGGAGGCATTTTAGGCCTAAATTCCCTTTTTTGGCCAGTCTGTCACTCTCGTTAAATACATGCAGTGCCTGGGCTGAGAAACATTTCCCCATGGGGGCTACAGTTTTTAAAAATATACTATGGGCATCATAGACACCATTGCCAAAAATTGGACTGCCTGTAGCAGCACAGAACACGTTAACCCTGGTGATTTAGTGGCAGAGAATGAGGAGACATAATGATAAATCATACTGAAATCAAACAAATAAAAAATGTGAATCCACCTATGAAAGAAAAAACAAAAGGGAGAGGCGAACACAGGTTCATAGATATGAAGCCAGAATGTGCCCAGAGATATGTTTGTCCCTAGCAACAGGGACAGGGATATAAATTAAAATATAATAGAATAGTATTTCAATATTTTTATATTGTAGAGGTATACACTAGGTCGTAAGAGGATGGTCCAGACATAGTAAAACTGGAAAATATAAGAATAAATGGGAAGAATAAACGTACATCTCATTTTTATGACAGTTCCCCCCTGGGGGAGTAACATTTGTTTTGGTTTCAAATTAGTAACGGGCATCATACAAACACCCTTGCTCAAAAATTGAGTGACTTTTGCATCACGGAATACGTTCACCCGGGTGTTCTACTGTTTGCGAATGATGAGAATGAGGATAAGGAGGAGGATAACACCAAGTAGACCAAATCATGAAGCGGATGTGTGGTTGTGAAGAGGTGCATGAGAATACACCTCCACAAAAAAGACAATGTATTTGAGGTTATGTTTCGCTGTTTTCTTTCGGTGGTGTACAGAAGTCTTTCCCAATCCAGGCCTTGCTCATTTTTATAAAAGTCAGCCTGTCAGCATTGTCAGTTGACAGGCGGATGAGCTTATCTGTTATAATTCCACCAGCGGCACTAAAAACCCCTCTGACAGAACGCTAGCAGCAGGGCAGGCCAGGACCTCTAAGGCGTAAAGAGCCTGTTCATGCCACATGTTCAGCTTGGATACCCAATAAATAAAAGGCACAGAGGAATCTCGGAGGATGTTTGTACGATCTGCAAGGTACTCCCTCAGCATCTTCCCAAACATTGCACTTCTTGTGCCAGCACCCCTTGCCTCTGTGCCGCCACGATGGGAGGGTCTGAGAAAAGTGGCCCAGAACTTTGCCATTGTTCCCCTGCCTGAGCTGGATAGTACTTCTGTCTCTGTCGCTTGGACTCCTTGGTTGTACAACAAACTCTGACGTCTGCTGCCAGCGTTCTCACATGGGAATATTTTCAGTAATTCCGCTACAAGGGCCCTCTGGTACAACAACATTTTTGTACACTTCTCTGCCTCTGGAAGAAGAGATTGAAAGTTCTCTTTGTAGCGTGGATCTAGTAGTGTCACCAACCAGTAATGAGTGTCACCGAAAATGTTTATAATGCGAGGGTCAAGGGAAACGCAGCGCAACATAAAGTCAGCCCAATGAGTCCCAGACTCTTAACAGACAACACTTCCGTGTCCTCACCCCAACAGGATGACTGATCATGCTGTCCTGCTCCTCCTTGTCCTCAGGCCTACAACACTTACAACGAAGCTCAATAAGATCAGAGTACAAACATTGTTGTAAATACCTTCTTGTAAATACACCCCTGTAGTTTTAAGATCCCCCCACCTAATTTTAGATTGTAAGTTGTCACGAGCAGGATTGTTTTGTTTGGGTTGAATTATTATCATCGTTGTTGCTTACTGTAGATTGTAAGCTGGCATAAGCAGGGTAGTTTTATTTGGGTTTAATTATTTGATTATTGTTATCCTTGTTATTTAGGACTGTTGTGTTTGAAACTGTTAAGCTGTAAGTATGTTTTCGCTCTATAATAACTTTAAAGCTTCAAATTAGAACTCAGAAAAGCAGGATGGAGACATTAATTATGTTGTCTTTGACGCTCACCCTCTTGGTGGATTTCTCAAAGTTTTGGAGGATGGCACACATGTCAGACATCCATGTCCACACCTCATATGCTATGTGTGAAGACAGAACAGAATACCGACAACATTGTTGATGCTGGTAGATTAGTCACCAACTGCCCTCTTCTGCTCAGAAATCCTTTCCTACATCTGCAGTGTTGAGTTCCAAGGCCTGGGGGCATCACACACCAGTCAGTGAGCCAGAAGTAGCAAGCACTGTTGAATCACGGCAATGGCGGATGAAGCTGTAGCTGACTTTCTAAAATGGGTATTTAGAGCTTTGTATTTTTACCAGCAGATCTGCCAGCTCCATGTCGCTTTTCAAAAAACATTGACCAATTTGGTTAAGCGCATGAACCAGGCATGGCAAGTGTGTGAGATCTCCTCGCCAAAGAGCAGCCATCAGGTTCCACCCGTTGTCACACACAAACATGCCTGACTGTGTTTTCACCAGTCTCATCCACAAATATGCCTGCTGTTTCATAGGTGTCCACAACTTTACAGCATTGTGGTTTTTTCCACAGAAGCATATTAGCTTCAGCACAGCCTGTTCCCACTTTGATTAGGCAGTGCTGCAGTGCTTCCAGCTTGAGATTAATGTGCTACCTTTTTGAGCTGGAGGCTGAAGAGGAGACGAAGGGGGGCAGTGCACTATGCACCCAAAGCGCCGACACTGTGTCAAAATGCAGCAAACAGACCCATTGACCTAGTGGCATGGGGCCAGCTTAAGATAAATCGGGCAAGACATCAAAGATTTTTGGCGTGGACAAGCAGTGCATCGGAGGCTGAGTAGCGTGCTCCGTCCTTACAGCAGTGGCTGTTATGATTGGGTCATCGAGGAGGAAAACAAGACCAAGCTAAGCCACAGAAAACCAGAGAGGTTGGTAACTAAGCGGATTGCAGACCCCTGATCCTATCCACACAACTAGCAGTAGCCGTGGAGCATACCTACGATGATTCTAGATGCCTCGACACAGCCGGAGGACTAAATAAGCCCAAAACAAGAAAAGGGGAAATTTAAACTGCCCCAGAGCAGACCCCAAAGGAATAGACAGCCCCCAAACATATATTGCCGGTGAGACAAGATGAAAACAGAAACACAGGTAGGAAAATAGGCTGAGCAAACTATGGGGCCCACACTAACTAGAAAGGACAGGAAAGGAAAGATGCTGTCTGCAATCATGCCAAAAAACCCTTCAAAAATGTCCAACACCTCTAATAGCAAAAAATCCTTGAAGTCACTAGACTTCACCCATTATATCAGCACTCTAATAAGGGACAAAAAGCAACCTGGCACAAACAGTAACATAAGAATGGAAATTCAGCACAGCCCCAGCCGGGCCTGGCTGAGCACACAAAACTGAATAGACAAAACCAAATCAAATGTGAACAATAGCAAAAAACACTTAGCTTGAGAATGTAGGGACTGAACTGGAAACTAAGACCTCTGGAGGCAGGTAAAATCACCAACATGGATAGAGGGAGTCGGCTGTCTTAAATCCAGTCAGAGACTCCAGATGTCCAATCGTCGTCCTCATTATCAGGTGGCAGGTCTCTGTTAATTAGATCAGCTTCATTACCTCCTGCAACCACCAGAGGGAGCCCGGAAAGAGAACTCACGACTCCTCTGTCATTACAATCAGCTCCAACACCCTCACCAGCAACCAGAGGTAGACCAGAAAGTGTATTCACAACAGTACCCCCCCTTTGAGGAGGGGTCACCAAACCTTCATCCACGCCACCAGGCCGATCAGGATGGGCCCGGTGAAAAGCACGAACCAATCTATCGGCATGAATGTCAGAAGCAGAGACACAAGCATTATCCTCCTGGCCATATCCCCTCCATTTGACCAAGTACTGGAGTCTCTGTCTAGCCAAGCGAGAATCCAATATTTTCTCTACTTCATATTCCACATTGCCTTTAACCAATACAGGGTCAGAAGGCACCACCATGGGAACTACTGGCTCAACAAACCTCTTCAACAGAGATTTATGAAACACGTTATGGATAGTGTTGAGCATTCCGATACCACAAATATCGGGTATCGGCCGATATTTGCGGTATCGGAATTCCGATACTGAGTTCCCAAGCTTTTTGCATATCGAATACCGAAATTGGAAGTTCCCATAATGCTATGAGCCAGTTTGATTTGATTCAGCCAATGAGGAATCCTCAGAAGTGTGGGCACATCCTGTTAGGCATGTAGGCATGTTAAGTAATGGCATGGCTGTGATTGGCTGCTGTAATGATGTCATGATGCACTATAAAAGCCGCCGCTGCCATTTAGGATTCACTCTGCTGTGAATTCAGTTAGGGACAGGCTGCTGTTCAAGACTCTGAGGGACAGTTAGAAATAGCGATTTGCTAAATAATATTGTGCTTTACCCAGGCTACATTATCAGTCACTGTAGCTTTCTTTTGCCTTGCAGCGCTGTTCACAGCTTTCTGCAAGGTCTGTGTGTGTGCAGCTCATGCTGTAGTGTGTACTGCACCATCTCTGGTTGTAGGCCGCTCAGCGTGCATCACTGCCTCATACATATTTTTGTTTTATTGCTGCTCATTTTTCATTAATTCTCCTATTAGTGTGCATCCATCCGTATCCATATACGTTGGTTGCAAACCCTATAGGAGTAGACAGCGGAGCCTTTCTGCAGCCTTTCAGTGCTAGTGCCCAGTTCTCTGCACTGTTCACGGCTGTCTGTGAGGTCTCTGTGTGTGAGTGCAGCTCACGTTGTAGTGTGTTCTGCAGCCACCTCTGGTTGTAGTCCGCTCAGCGTGCGTCACTGCCTCATACATAATCCTTTTTTTGTTTTATTGTAGCTCATTTTTCCTGATTTTTTTCTCCTATTAGTGTGCTTCCATCCATATCCATCCACATTGGTTGGTTGCAAACACTATATAGGAGTAGATAGAGGAGCCTTTTTGCTGGCTTGTGCCCTGCAGCTGCTGCCAGATTAGTATTAGCCTATTTTTTGGAGCCTGATCTTTTGCATTGTAGGTTACCTTCTTGCATTGTAATAGCTCCAAAAAGTTTGTGATACTATCGCTTTCACATCTTTAGTCACATCCTTTTCGTTTTTGTTTTTTTTAAAAAAACACGTAAATAAAGTTCACCAAACACTCCACTTGACAGTTGTGTAGGCCACATTAGCTCATATTAAAGTG
This sequence comes from Dendrobates tinctorius, assembly GCF_039654945.1. Taxonomy (NCBI): domain Eukaryota; kingdom Metazoa; phylum Chordata; class Amphibia; order Anura; family Dendrobatidae; genus Dendrobates; species Dendrobates tinctorius. The sequence continues at coordinate 286,563 of NW_027362013.1, read as the reverse complement.
TAGTCCACACACTTTATAAGATTAGTGTTTCTTATACATGTTAGCAGCTGTTCAGAAATAAGCACACTAAGCCCCCCCTTTGTACTTTTCTGCCTATCTTTATCAGTCTACCAAGATGAAGAAGGCATGGAGTATGGCACGTGGTCGTGGGCGTGGAGATTCAGCAGGGAGAGGACGTGGGGATTTTGTGCCTGCTGCGGGCACCAGTGACTCAGCATCCCCCAGTTTTACCTGGCAACAGTCCTTTATGCGCAGCTTTGTAGGACCTCGCCGTACCCCACTGCTCCGGGACAAACAAATTCAAGCCATTGTCGGATGGATGGCAGCTAACGCATCGACTTCAATGACTTCCACATCCTCTCAGGGCCAGAGCACTGAAGAGCAACTGGGTTGCCCTCCCAGGGCTGTGGTGTACTCTGTACCGGGCCGGTGTCAGCGGGATGTGTCACAGCAGCGGTGACCCGGTCCTTGGCCCTGGGCGCCCATGTAACAGGGGAGATTGAATAGTGGAATGTAGTTAGATCTATAGTTCGTGACGCCACCTGTGGTGCTCGGCAAGGGGGTGTTGAGCCGACGCTGCATGCAGATCCGCTGGGACTGATGGTATGGTGCAGTAAAGATGTAAAAGCTCCCCACAGGTGAAGCTGTAGTCCCAGGGCAGTGTAGATGTGGTTGGCATGGGGATGTAGCTGTGCGAGAAAGGTAGGAAGCAGACAAGACACAGCGGGGTGCAATTTCTGTACCTTTACTTGATAACTGCAGTCCAGGGTCCTGATTACAGATGGTAACGGAGAAGGCTAGCCTGAAAGCAACTCAGGGTTTCTCTCTCAGCAGAAGGGCTGTGCAGTCTCCTTTCCTAGCGCTTACTTAAGGGATCTCCAGTACTGAGTTACACTGAAGTTCCTCCTGTCAGATGTTCTCAAGAACCTTACTTGCACGGCAGATAGCTGTAGCCTATCTCGGGAACTCCTTTCTCGTGAGTCCCGGCTCACTATCCAAGCTGCTGTTGTGCCCTCAAGTCTTAGATGGGAATAGGGCATTTACAGCCCCCTACTCCTCTGGTGTCTGTTGTAGGACCGTTAGTATCCATACAACCGTGGAGACCAGGCTCCAGTTCATGCGTTCTCACTCGAGATGAGCTCTTCCTCTCAGCTCTATCTCAGCGCTCCTTCCACACGTCTGCACACTTCACCCTCCGCAGACTAACTGACTCCTCCTTTCTCTTGGCCCTCAGAGAGCACTCCTCCCCTTAATTCCGGTTCAGAGTCCCCCCTGCTGGCCTGGAGTGGAACTGTGTTGCATGCATAGATTGACTGCGAGAGAGACCCATCATTGCCTCCAAGCCTGGCATTACCCTCCCTTGGAGGAAGGCAAAGCCGGTGTGGCGGCCATACTCCTGGGGGTGCCATATTCCCCCCTAGTGCAAGTCTGCACTCCTTGGCTGAACAAAACATGAAAACATACAAACAGTTAAACAATAATAATTGTACAAGATTTAAAAAATGAAAAAGTTGCAAAAGCCAAGTGCTTCAAAAATGGTCCTATGATGATAAGTTCAAGCATCATTGTCCATGTCATGGTATCTGGAATTTTGGTCTGACAAGCGAAGGCTTAATATGATATCTGGAATTTTGGTCTGACAAGCGAAGGGTTAATGGTTGGAGCCTCTCTTTGGTCTCAGGGAGGCTATTTATGGCCACAGGCGAGCAACCTTCCCTGTCGTTTATACGTCATACTTGAGTGTGTCCGACCCTGCCTTTGCTAAGTGCCTCTCGCCTGTTTCCATGTTTGTGGTGTGTATGACCTGGTGGTCTGGATTTTGGTTTTTGTCTCTTGGCTTCCTGATTTGGTACCATCCTGCTCGACCTGTGTTCTGACCTTTGGCTCCCCTAGACTACTCTCTGACTTTCTGATTTTGTACCGTGCAGCCGACCCGTGCCTGACCTCCTGCTTCCCTGACCATTCTTGCTCTGCCTGACTCTGTACCGCATTGATTCTCCTGTGTATGACTTCTGGATTGCCCGACTATCGCTACTGTATAAACCCCTGGCTCTCTGAGCCCTCTGCCTGTCACTTCAGTGTCCCTGCGATAAGCTCCGCCCCTCTGACATCACATGTCACGTGGTGCTAGGTCCTGCAGCCTCTGAGTGCTTCTGCAAGCACTCCGTCCCTTCCACAGGTCCTGCGACCTCCCAAGCTGTGCTCCTGCACTGCTCCCTCTGACAGCCCCGTGGTCTGAGTTCCTTCCCCAACACCGGGACCGCTGACCGGTCACGCTACACTCCTGCAGATAAGGGTAAGCGTGATAGTCCATGGTCCATTCCTGGCAAATGGTGAATTATATACAAGTAAAGTTTTTGACCACACAAGTCCTGTGGTACAATGTCCATAAAACAAAACGGGAAAATTTTTAAAGGAAAGTCTTACAGGTTACCTGTAGGCACAAAAATCTTGAGAATAGTTATATATATACATACAATTTCAACATTTACATTCACTTTGCTGTATACGATAGCTGATGGGTGGTATACCTTGTGTGGTGCGGGTAGACCTACGTAACTCTGATGTGGGTAAACTGGGTAAACTAGGTAGCATTCTCCTATGGACTCTTAGACTCACCACGGGAATAACATGTTCACCACTGGCAGGGCAAGGGTTCTCTGGCTCCACTGCTGGTGTGGCATTTGCTGCCTGATTTTCCTGATCCTCAGGGTTTTCTGTAGTTACGTCTCCTGTGCTACCAATTGGGAAAATGTCAACACTGGCACCACTTTCGCATCGTTTACTTTAGTCCAATTCGCAGGGAATACTCCAAGTATTGTGCTGACCTTCTCTTCTTCCTCTATGGGTTGGATGTTATCTGGTTCTTCCACTCTTTCCCTTAACAAGTCAGGACACAGCTTCAGATGATCTCTTGATATTTCTGCTGAGGTTTCTCCTCCATCTTTGCTAATAAGGCATACCTTGGTATTATCAACATTTGAGGGCAGAATGGTATAAGGTTCTGCTTCCCATTGATCATCCAGCTTATGCAGTCTTCGTTTTCTCTTGAGAACTTGCTCTCCCGGTGACAAGGGAACTGCAGGTGCATTCTGATTGTAAAGCTTCTCCTGCTTTTGTCTTGCCTGGGCCAAACTCTTTTCCACACGTTCTTGTTCTCTTCTGTACTGCTGTTGTCTTTCTGTATCCTAGTCAGCATCTGGGGATGGCACCTCAGGTGTAAGGACTCCCATGTTCAAATCTATAGGCAATTTGCCAGGCCTCGCTCTCATCAGGTATGCTGGGGTACAGTTGGTGGAGTTCACTGGAATATGATTGTAAAGGTCTACCAGATCTGGCAACTTCTCTGGCCACAGATTTCTCTCCTCCAAGGGCAAAGCCTTCAGGAGGTCAATCACTACCTGGTTCACGTTCTCGCACATGCCATTGGTCTGTGGGTGGTACGGGGTTGTCCGGATCATCTTACAACCATACAGGTTACAGAATTCTTGGAACACTTCTGTCTCGAAAGCTGGACCTTGATCTGTAAGCACTCTTTCAGGATACCCATGTGGTCTACAGAAGTGCTGTTGGAATGCTCTGGCTGCTGTCCGGGCCGTTTGAGCTTTGACAGGCACAACTACCAGGAATCTTGAGTAGTGGTCCACGATGGTAAGAGCATAGATGTAGCCTGACCGGCTTGGAACCAGCTTCACATGGTCCAGGGCCACCACCTCAAGGGGCTGTTTGGTGATGATTGGCTGTAGAGGAGCTCTCTGGCTGTTTCGATCCTTTCTGCGCAGGTTGCAATGTCCACACTCCCGGCACCACCTCTCAATGACTTTCCTCATACCAGCCCAATAGAACCTCTCCCGGAGCAATGCTTCCAACTTCTTCCATCCAAAGTGTCCAGCTCCATTGTGGTATGCTTCCAGGACCATTGATGCCTCTCTCTTTGGGACTATCACCTGCCAGACCAGCTCATGAGTGCGGGTATTGATACTCCTCTGACACAGCTTTCCTTCATAGATGAACAGCCGGCCTCTCTCCTTCCACAACTGCTGGGTTTCTTTAGGGGCATCCGACTCTGGGCGTGAGTCAGCTTGTGCCAGCAACTCTTTCACCAGGTGGACTTCAGGGTCACTATCTTGCATTTCTGCCCAGTCATGATGGGGCAATGGATTCAGGGTGACCTCCTTCAAGCCAGACCGTCTGTTTCTTAGTCCTTGAGCACGTTGGGCCGCAATTGGCTGGTGGAAGGGAGGTAGCTCTATTTCTTCAAGAGCCTCAGGGTCTTCTCCTGCATCTGGCAGATTAGGCATCCTGGACAGCGCATCAGGGTTGGCATTCTTGTGCCCTGCCCAGTACATGATGGTAAACTCATAGTTAGATAGCCGAGCCATCCATCACTGTTCCAGTGCACCTAGTTTTGCAGTGTCCAAGTGTGTCGACGGGTTGTTGTCCGTGAAGATGGTAAACTTGGCGGAGGCTGGGTAATGTTTGAACCTTTTGGTGACAGCCCAAACTATGGCATGGAACTCCAGCTTGAAAGAACTGTAGTTGTCAGGGTTCGCAGCTTCCTGCTGGCGTAAGAGATTACTCTTTCTTTTCCGTTCTGTACCTGCGACAGTACTGCTCCTAGTCCCACATTGCTGGCATCAATGTACAGCAAAAAGGGTTTGTCATAATCTGGGTAGGCCAGAACTTCGTCACCTGTGAGAGCCATCTTCAATCTGGTGAAGGACCTCTCCAACTCCTCCGACCATTCAAAGGTGGAATTCTTCTGTTTGGTTTTCTTGGACTGCCCCACCAGGAGATGTTGCATAGGGGTGGCTATTTTAGTAAAGCCTTTGATGAATCTTCGGTAGTAACCTACCAGTCCAAGGAATTGGCGTACTTCATGGAGGCTGCTGGGCTTCGGCCAGTCCTGGATGACTGTGACCTTGTCAGGATCTGGTGCCACACCTTCTGCACTGACCACATGACCGAGGTACTGTACCTTGGGCTTCAGGAGGTGGCATTTGGAAGACTTCACCTTCCAAATGGACTCCAGTCACAGAACATCTTTCTTGCCAGTAGAGAAACAGAAATCGGTGAGGAGCAGAATGAGAGAGCTCCTGAAAGGTCACGTTTCCATCAGATCCACAATGAGAGTTTTGGGCCTCATGATGGCTTGTATCCCCTGTGTTCACTGGGCACAGTTTCACTCGAGCCCTGCAGAGAGAGGTCCTGTCAGCCTGGGATCGACGACAGTCTACCCTTGACAGAAGAATATCTTTATCCCCGGCAGAAAGGAGGTCACTACTTTGGTGGATTCAGCCAGGAAACCTAAAAGTGGGCGTTAATTTGATTGCCTCTTCATGGGTGGTAATAACCACGGACTCCGGCAAGTAGCGATGCGGAGCGCACCTGGTAGGAAGTATTCTCCAGGTAGAATGGCCATCGGACATGCGTTCCATGTCTTCCAACTACAGAGAACTCTACGCTGTGTCGGAAGCCATAAGATTTAATCGAGCACTGTTAAGGGGCCAGCACGTCAAGATTCTGTCGGACAATGTGACGACGGTGTCCTTCCTGTGTCTCCAGGGGGGTCCCAGACATTGAATGCTCCAGGATCTGGCAAAAGAGATTGTTTTCATGGGCATAGAAGACAGTCCGACAGCAGTTCATCTCGAGGGGTCTCAAAATGTTGTGGCGGACTACCTGAGCAGACGAAAGGTCTGACAACGAAATGGGAGCTAAACAAGGTGTTCCAGTACTTTTGTCATCCAATCCAGAAGCCGTCGACGCATTAAGTCAGAGATGATGACGGTCCCTGTCCTACGCTTTTCCCCCATAGCACTCATTCCAGCCATCCTCAGGAAGATACAGGAGGATCAGGCAAAGGTACTTCTGATCACCACGTTCTGGCCAAAAGGAAGTTGGTCTTTGCTGCTGCTAACTATGGCATTAGAAGACTTGGTTCTGCTTCCATGGAGTAAAGACCTCATCCATCAGAGCCCAGTCTTCCATCTGGATCCGGAAAGGCTTCATTTTTCAGCTTGGATCCTGAGCAGGACATCCTGAGAGCTTGGAGGCTGTCAGACCAGGTTATAACCACAATCCAGGCCAGTAGGAAGCCAGTTACTTCTGCAATATATTATAAGATCTGGAAGATCTGTTTTTAGAGTGGCAGTTCTGATTTTATTGCGGGGAAGCCCGATATCCCAAGCGTCTTAGACTTCCTTCAGGCTGGTTTTAATAAGGGGCTTAGACCCAGTACCTTAAAAGTCCAGATAGCGAAGTTAGGCCGGGGTCAGACTTGCGAGAAACTCGCACGAGTCTCGCATCTCAATACCCGGCACTGCTACCGGCACGTGGGACCAGAGTGCTCAGCTGGAAATACATGCAGCTGAGCGCTCCGGTCCAGAGTACTGGTGGCAGTGCCGGATATTGAGATGTGAGACTCATGCAAGTTTCTCGCAAGTCTGACCCCGACCTTAAGCACTTTCTTTGCCTACTCTCTGGCCACTCTCCCATGGGTAATAAGGTTTGTCAGGGCAATCCAGCGTCTGTGCCCCACAATCAGGTGGTCAGTTCCCTCCTGGGATCTTAATTTGGTCCTTAGGTCCCCATGTTCGAATCCTTATGTCCCTGGGGAAAAGATGTCCATTTCACAGTGTACCGTAAAAACAGCATTTTTGGTAGCTGGTACTACAGGAAAACATGTAGGGGAGATTCAGGCCTTGTCCATTCGGGACCCATATCTTCAGATTTGGGATGACCGTATAATCCTAAAATTAGAACGCCTTTTGTACCAACCAAGAAATTGTTCTACCCTCGTTCTGCAAAAACCCCTCAAATGAGAAGGAGCGGCCCTTCACAAGTTATATGTCAAACAGGTTGTCATTATTATTTTTTTTTTATTATTATTATTTATTTATATAGCACCATTGATTCCATGGTGCTGTACATGAGAAGGGGTTACATACAAATTACAGATATCATTTACAGTAAACAAACTAACAAAGACAGACTGATACAGAGGACCCTGCCCTTTCGGGCTTACATGCTACAGGATGGTGGGGAAGGAGACAGTAGGTTGGTGGGTTGCAGCAGTTTCGGTGTTGGTTGAGGTGAGATCACCGGTAGTGGTGAGAGAGAAGGAGGTAGCGGGGTCATTGCAGGCTGTAGGCTTTCTTGAAGAGGTGGGTTTTCAGGTTCCGTCTGAAGGATCCAAATGTGGTTGATAGTCGGATTTGTTGGGGCAAAGAATTCCAGAGAATAGGGGCTATTCGGGAGAAGTCTTGGAGGCAGTTGGGTGAGGAGCGAATAACTGTGGAGGAGAGGAGATTACATGAGGGAAGGTATTGGTAGATTAGTTCAGAGACATGTTATAGATGGCCTTGTAGGTCAGTATTAGTAATTTGAACTGTATACGCTGAGGGAATGGGAGCCAGTGAAGATATTTGCAGAGGGGAGAAGCGGAGGAGTAGCGAGGAGAGAGATGAATTAGTCGGGCGGCAGAGTTAAGGATAGACTGGAGAGGTGCGAGGGTGTTAGCAGGGAGACCGCAGAAAAGGATGTTGCAGTAGTCGAGGCGGGAGATGATGAGGACATGCACAAGCATTTTAGGAGACTGAGGGTTGAGGAAAGGACGGGTTCTGGAAATATTTTTGAGCTGGAGGCGACATGAGGTAGAAAGAGCTTGGATGTGCGGTTTGAAGGACAGGGCAGAGTCAAAGGTTACTCTGAGGCAGCGGACTTCCGGTACTGGGGAAAGTGTGATGTCATTAATTTTTATAGCTAGGTTGGGTAAGGAAGATCTGAGAGATGGAGGAAAGATGATGAGTTCAGATTTGTCCACATTGAGCTTGAGGAAGCGAGAGGAGAAGAAGGAGGATATGGCTGATAGACACTCTGGGATTCTGGACAGCAGAGAGGTGACGTCTGGGCCAGAGAGGTAGATCTGGGTGTCATCAGCATAAAGATGGTAGTGGGAATCCGTGGGACTTTATGAGTTGCCCCAGACCAAGTGTATAGACTGAGAAGAGTAGGGGTCCTAAAACAGAGCCTTGGGGGACTCCAACAGGGAGAGGATGGGATGACGAGGTGGTGTGGGAGTGGGAGACGCTGAATGTTGGAAAGGTATGAGGAGATCCAGGATAGGGAAAGGCCTTTGATGCCAAAGGAGGAGAGGATCTGTAGTAGGAGGCAGTGGTCAACTGTGTCGAATGCAGTGGACAGGTCTAGAAGCAGGAGTATAGAGTATTGTCCATTTGATTTGGCTGTAAGTAGGTCGTTAGTAATTTTGGTCAGGGCTGTCTCAGTGGAGTGATGGGGGTGGAAACCAGATTGTAGATTGTCAAAGAGCAAGTTAGATGATAGGTGGGAGGAAAGTTCAGCATGGACGTGCTGTTCCAGGAGTTTGGAAGCGAATGCGGGCAACGATATTGGGCGATAGCTGGACATAGCGGTTGGGTCGAGGGTTGGCTTTTTAACCCCTTTCTGCCATAAGACGTACTATCCTGTCCATGTGCCCTGGGATTTAATCCCCAGGGACGGGATAGTACGTCTAGCGCGATCAGCGGCGCCCACGTGGTGAGCCCCGCTGATCGCGGCCGGGTGTAGCTGATTATCACAGCTGACACCCGGCACAATGTGTCAGGGGCGGTCCGTGACCGCCCCAGACATGTTAACCCCTTGTACACCGCGATCAAACACGATTGCAGTGTAGCGGGGGTTAAAGAGAAGCATCGGCAGGGAGGGGGCTCCCTCCGTGCATCCCTGAGCCCCCCACGGCAGCGCAATGTGCAGCGCTGCTGCGGGGGGCTCTTTCCCTACAGGCCCCTGCATCCAAGATGGCGACGGGGACCTTCGGGGGCCTGTAGGGAGCTGACTTCCTCACTGCCTGCAAAGCGCAGGCATGAGGAAGTCTGCAGCAGTGCCTGTGACAGATCGCCGATCTGTCACAGTGACCGATCAGCGATCTGTCACAGGACAGTGATGTCCCACCTGGGACAATGTAATGAAGTTAAAAAAATTAAAAAAAAATGTAAAAATAATTTTTAAAAAATCGCTAAATAAATTAGTAAAAAAAAAAAAAATATTCCCCAATAAATTCATTTTTTGAAAATAAAAAAAACAAAACAATAAAAGTACATATATTTGGTATCGCCGCGTCCGTAACGACCCGCCCTATAAAACTGTCCCATTAGTTAACCTTCTTAGGGAACCGCTTAAAAAATAAAAATAAAAAAGAAGCAAAAAATAATGATTTATTATCATACTGACGAACAAAAAGTGCAATAACGCGTGATCAAAAAGACGCATATAAATATTCACGGTACCACTGAAAACATCATCTTGTCCCGCAAAAAAGACCCGCAATACAGCATCATTAGCGAAAAAATACAAAAGTTATAGCTCGCAGAATAAAGCCATGCAAAAATAATTATTTTTTATATAAAATAGTTTTCATTGCATAAAACCGCCAAAACATAAAAAAAGACCTAAATGAGGTATTGCTGTAACCGTACTGACCCGAAGAATAAAACCGCTTTATCAATTTTACCGCACGTGGAACGGTGTAAACGCACCCCCCAAAAGAAATTCATGAAACGCTGGTTTTTGCTCATTCTGCATCCCAAAAATCGGAATAAAAAGCGATCAAAAAATGTCACGTGCCCGAAAATGGTACCAATAAAAACGTCAACTCGTCCCGCAGAGAATATGACCTCACATGACTCGGTGGGTCAAAATACGGAAAAATTATAGCTCTCAATATGTGGTGATGCAAAAACTATTTTTACAATAAAAAGCGTCTTTTAGTGTGTGACAGCCGCCAAACATAAAAACCGCCATAAATAGTAAATCAAACCCCCGTTATCACCCCCTTAGTTAGGGAAAAATAATAAAATAAAAAAAATGTATTTATTTCCATTTTCCCGTTAGGGTTAGGGTTAGGGCTAGGGTTAGGGCTAGGGTTAGGGCTGAGATTAGGGTTAGGGGTGTGTTGGGGTTAGGGTTGGAGTTATAATTGGGGGGCTTCCACTGTTTGGGCACATCAGGGGCTCTCCAAATGCAACACGGCGTCTGATCTCAATTCCAGCCAATTCTGCGTTGAAAAAGTCAAATGGTGCTCCTTCCCTTCCAAGCTCTGCCATGCGCCCAAACAGTGTTTTACCCCCACATATAGGGTATCAGACTACTCAGGACAAATTGCAAAACAACTTTTGGGGTCCAATTTCTCCCGTTACCCTTAGGAAAATAAAAAATTGGGGGCAAAAATATCATTTTTGTGGAAAAAAATGATCTTTTTATTTTAACGCCTAGGCGTTATAAACTTCTGTGAAGCACTTGGGGCTTCAAAGTGCTCACCACACATCTAGATAAGTTCCGTGGGGGGTCTAGTTTCCAAAATGGGGTCACTTGTGGGGAGTTTCAATAGTTTAGGTACATCAGGGGCTCTTCAAACGCACATGACACCCGCAGACCATTGCATCAAAGTCTGCATTCTAAAACGTCACTACTTCCCTTCCGAGCCTCGACGTGTGCCCGTACAGTAGTTTTCTCCCACATATGAGGTATCAGCCTACTCAGGACAATTTGGAAAACAACTTTTGGGGTCCAATTTTTCCTTGTACCCTTGGGAAAATAAAAAAATTGGGGACTAAAAGATGATGTTTGTTGAAAAAATACGATATTTTTACTTTCACGCCCGGTCATTATAAACTTCTGTGAAGCCCTTGGGGGTTCAATGTGCTCACCACACATCTAGATAAGTTCCTTGGGGGGCCTAGTTTCCAAAATGGGGTCACTTGTCGGGGTTTTCCACTGTTTAGGTACATCAGGGGCTCTCCAAAAGCAACATGACACCCGCAGACCATTCCATCAAAGTCTGCATTCCTTAATGTCACTGCTTCCCTTCCGAGCCCCGACGTGTGCACATACAGTAGTTTTCTCCCACATATGAGGTATCAGCGTACTCAGGACAAATTGGACAACAACTTTTGGGGTCCAATTTTTCCTTGTACCCTTGGGAAAATAAAAAAATTGGTGACTAAAAGATCATGTTTGTGGAAAAAATACGATATTTTTAAAGTCAAAGGGCGCTCCTTCCCTTCTAAGGACTGTCATGCACCGAAACAGTGGTTCCACCCACATATCAGGTATCAGCGTACTCAGGACAAAATGCACAATAACTTTTGCAGTCCAATTTCTCCTCTTACACTTGGTAAAATAAAAAAAATTGAACCTGAAATATTTTTTTTGTGAAAAAAAGTTAAATGTTCATTTTTTTTTAAATATTCAAAAAATTCCTGTGACGTACCTTAAGGGTTAATAAACCTCTTGAATATGGTTTTGAGCACCTTAAGGGGTGCAGCTTTTAGAATGGTGTGACTTTTGGGTATTTTCTATCATATAGACCCCTCAAAGTGGCTTCAAATGTGATGTGGTCCGTAAAAATAAAATGGTGTTGCAAAAATGAGAAATCGCTTGTCAATTTTTAACCCTTATAACTTCCAATCAAAAAAAAATTTTGGTTCCAAAATTGTGCTGATGCAAAGTAAACATGTGGGAAATGTTATTTATTAAGTTATTTGTGTGCCGTATCTCTTAGATTTAAGGGCATAAAAATTCAAATTTAGAAAATTGCGAAATTTTCAAAATTTTCGCCAAATTTCCATTTTTTTCACAAATAAACGCAAGTTATATGAATGAAATTTTACCACTATCATCAAGTACAATATGTAATGAGAAAACATTGTCAGAATCACTGGGATCCATGGAAGCATTTCAGAGTTGTAACCTCATAAAGGGACAGTGGTCAGAATTGTAAAAATTGGCCCGGTCATGAACATGCAAACCACCCTTGGGGCTTAAGGGGTTAAGGATAGGCATGATTGTGGCATGTTTGAAAGCAGAAAGGAAGGTATCGGACGTTAGTGATAGGTTGAAGTGGTGGGTTAGGCATGGGATAAGTGTGGTGGTGAGGTTGGAGAGGAGGTGGGATGGGATGGGATAGGATAGAGTGCACATGTTGTGAGGTGCGATTTGCAGAAGAGACAACTAAGCTCCCCTTCAGTGATGTTGGAGAGTGAGGTTATGGGGTTTGGGCATTGGTCTGGTATACAAAGGGGTTGTGGTGGTTGAGTGATGAAGACTTGCCTTGTTTGGTCAATCTTGTTTTTGAAGTGTGTAGCAAAGTCCTTGGCAGAGATGAGGGAGGTTGGAGGACGTAGTGGTGGGCGGAGGAGGGAGTTAAAAGTTTTGAATAGCTGTTTGGGGTTGTAAGATAGGGAAGATACGAGGGTTGTGAAGTAGGCCTGTTTAGCAGAGGTGAGGGCAGATTTGAAATCAAGTGTTGCCTGTTTGAATGTGGTGAAGTCATCTTGCGAATTTGTTTTCTTCCAGCACCGCTCTGCAATCCTGGACACTTGCTGGAGCTTTTTAGTGGTGTTGTTGTGCCAGGGTTGTCTGTTGATACGTCGCATTCTGCCATGAACGAGAGGGGCAACCACGTCAATAGCTGATGCGAGAGTGGCATTGTAGAAAGCAGTAGCACTGTGTGTTATGGAGTGAGGATATGGATGCCAGTGGTAGAATAGAGTCAGAGAGCGCTTGGGTGTCTAGGTGCGCAAGGTTTCTGCGGGGGTGTGCATGTTGCTGGACCTGGGTGCCTGGTGAGGAGGACAGGGATGAGAAAGTGAGTAGATGGTGGCCAGATAGAGGGAGAGGGGAGGTGGTGAAGTTAGAAAGAGAGCAGAGACGGGTGAAGACCAGGTCTAATGTGTGTCCGTCTGTGTGGGTGGCTGAGGAGGACCACTGAGTAAGTCCAAAGGATGAAGTAAGGGACAGGAGTTTGGAGGCTGCTGACTGAAGGGTATCAGTGGGGATGTTGAAGTCACCCATGATGATAGTGGGGGTGTCAGTTGAAAGAAAATGAAGAAGCCAGGTAGAGAATTGGTCAATGAAGGCAGTGGTCGGGCCTGGAGGTCGGTATATGACAGCCACTTGGAGGTTGGAGGGAGAGTAGATGAGGACAGAGTGGACTTCAAAAGAGGGGAGGATTAGGGAGGGAAGAGGTGGGATTGGGTTGAAGGTGCAGTTGGAAGAAAGGAGAAGACTCACTCCTCCACCGTGTCTGTTGCCAGGGTGAGGAGTTTGGGTGAAGTGGAGGCCCGCTGTAACACAGCGCAGCAGGGGAGGCGGTGTCAGAGGATGTCAGCCATGTTTCTGTGAGGCCGAGGAAGGCAAGATTGCAAGAGAAAAAGAAGTCATGAATCACATGGAGCTTATTGCAGATGGAGCGGGCATTCCAAAGTGTTCCCGAGAGAGGGAGCAGGGGGTTGAGTGTCAATGGCACAGGTTTTAAGTTGGAAAGATTGCGGTAGTTCTTATTAGATAGGGAGCGGTAGGAAGGGGTATTAATGGGGGTATGAGCTGTGGGGGTCCAGGATTGGGAGATATGTCACCAGCAGTGAGGAGAAGCAGAGAAAGGGAGAGCAGATGGGAGAAGGAGAGTGGGCAGCTTGTTTTATGTTTCATTCAGACAGATTTGAGATTGATTAGCAGTTCAGCAGAGGAGGTCAGGTGGGGAGGGAAGAGGGAAGGGGAGATGATTATTTGGTTAGAGGGTGCTGGGGTTTAGGGATAGCGAATAACTGCCATAGTAATAACTGCATCTTCAGATACTTATGCTGCAGGGAGACACACGTGCCTGACCCGCACACGTGCCCCCCTAGGCGGCATCTGAATATATAGGACTGAGTAGAGGATCAGGTGAGAGGGATTGTGGGAACTGATTTGGAATAAATTACCAATTGCCTAGCACACCAGGGGAGGTTAGACAATCAAAGGCACAGGGCCTGGCTACATCCATATGCTACTAACACCTTACACCTGATAACATCTCTACTGGCCCCAACATGGCTGGACAGCAGTAAGTATTGAGTTCAATGCAACAAATGAATTTAGCAAACATTCAGTAGGCACTGTTATATACCATTAAATGAAAGTTTGCACTAGATGACAGCAAACAGGGAATGTAGCAGGAGCAGAGATTGTACCATTAAAAGAAAGGATTACATAGAAGCCACTTGTAGTTGGAGGCAGGACCATAACTTGTTCCTCTTGTTTGGGGGAAAGAATAGAGGGAAGAAAGACTGGGCATGTGCAGTAGTTCTCTGCGGCTCCCATGCCCAAGATTCTCAGCCCCGCAGTGTGAATAAATCATAAGCGACTGTGGGGCGGGATCTCTGGCAGCGCGTCCACGCAGGTGCGATAGCCAGGCCATGAAGTGATGTGAGAGAACAGGCAGCGCTAACTGCGCATGCCCAAGAAAATATATTACAGCGCAGGCGCCAGCATTTGAATTGAACACAGAGGAGGCGGAGCAAAGACATAAGGAGGAAATGAATGATGGATGCGAGACATCGGTGTCAGAGGGGGAAAGACCTGCCCCCCGGTCAAAATTCTGGCATGTCTGACTAATTTTAAAAACTCTTATTTCGGCGGTGGAAGGGACGCTAAATAATGAGCCACCTTGACATAATGCAGCATTAGTGCTGCACAAGGTGGCTCTTTTACTTAAAAATGCCTGGGGGGGTGACAGGTTCCCTTTAAGAGCCCACTCGGCTAGAGTGGTATCAACCTCCTGGGCCAAGAGGGTTGGGGGCATCAGTAGACCAAATTTTTAAGGCCTCAACCTGGGCTAGGCTTAATACATTTTGCAGTCATTACAAATTAGACATGTTATCTAGCTAACAGACTGCATTTGGGAGAAAAGTTCTCCAGGCAGTAATCCCACCCTGAGGAGGTACTTTGGTATTCTCCATGGTGCTGTCAGGAAGGACGTCCTGGAAAATAGGTATTAGACCTACCGGCAATTATGTTTCCAGGAATCCATCCTGACAGCACCATTAGTTCTCTCCCTGATTATGTTATGTCATATGTTGTAATATGATATTGTTTAATAAATGTGTTAAGTTGCTTCATCCATGGTGTGGTACTTGTTAAAACACTGAGGGAATTGGGGTGGGGAGGGGCCTTTTAACCTCTTGTGTACTTTCTTGTCCCTGTAAGGAGGAGGAGGACGACCTCCATGGTGCTGTCAGGATGGACACCTGGAAACATAATTACCGGTAGGTCTAATACCTATTTTTGGATCCAAGGGATGCAGACAGTTAGTCAAATGACCTCCAAACTCAGGATACAAGCCATAGTACACTCTGAAGACCGTGAAGCATGGTGGTGCAAGCGTCATAATATAGGCATGTTTCTCTTACTATGGTGCCGGACCTATTTACTGCATACCCGGGATCAAGGACCAGTTTGCATATATTAAAATACTTGAAGAGGTCATGTTGCCTTACACTGAAGAGGATATGCCCTTGAAATGGGTGTTTGAACAAGACAACAACGGTAAACACACCAGTAAACAAGCAAAATCTTGGATCCAGTCCAACAAAATTGAGGTTTTGGAGCGGCCAGCCCAATTCCCAGACCTTAATCTGATAGAACATTTGTGGGGCGACATCAAAAATGCCGTTTCTGAGGCAAAGCCAACAAATACCAAAAAATTGTGGGACGTAGTCCAAGCGTCCTGGGCTGGAATAACAGCTGTCAGGGGCCAGAAGTTGGTTGACTCTATGCAACATAGATGTGAAGCAGGTGTATAAAAGTGTGAGTATACAACTAAATATTAGGTTAGTGATTCACAGGAATGCTAAATCCACAAAAACAATACATATTGTGACTTTGTAAAGACAATTGCAGACGCTGCTATTTTTTAGAACAGCACAATGTTCATTTTTTTGCTATTTTCAGTAAAGTTGTTAAAATTATCTACATTTCTCTTCATGTTTTAAATTAGAAAACAGTGTGCAATATTCCCAATGCTGGAAATAAAAACTAGTATGAAGATTTTGTGCATAACTCATGTTTTTGAACACACTGCTATTATTTTGAACACTACTGTATTGGGGTCGCTGACTTGGTGCAGATCTGCCCCTCTGGGAACGTTTTATACACATATTTTTTATATGGTCGAGATTGTAAGATTCAATTAAGAAATTATTAGTTTTAATCCAAATTAATTTTAACTACAATTTACATAAACATATAGTAATCAGAAAGTTTTTTTTAGATATACTGTCACTATTCAAATGGAAAAAATACTATTGATAAAATCTTACCATAAGACCTACAGACCAATCCTTATGAATGCCTGTCACCTGCCCGTTTGGTAGAATATCCCATGGGATCAATTTATGCTATTAAATCCATAGACAGCCTCTTCTGACCTTAGCACTCCGGTATCTTCAGTATTAGATCAGATAGACATGGTGGACAGCAGTGTGAGCAGTCTCCTCTTTCTGAATCAACCCAGGTATCTCCAGTGTAAGATCACATAGATAGGACACACACAAGTTTTAGTGGCCTTTTCATACCGCAGCACCTCTGGGATCTCCAGTAGTATTAGTGGAGCACATCTTCCTATACATGAAGGAGGGCGCAGCGTCCTGCTGCACATGCTCGCAGGTACCTGTCCTCACATTCTAGGACAGGTTTCTGTCAGTTTAAGAGGATGGCAGCCATTTTAATTTTGTAGTGATTACCTCCTTAGACAAAATTATTATGATTTGATAATTAAAGGGAACCTGTCACCTCTTTTTGCCTCTATAAAAATGTGGCCACCGCCATTCAGGGCTTAGGCTGGGATCACATTGCGTTAGGGTCAATCCGCTAGTGCTATCCGATACATAGTGGCGCAAACACTATCTAACAGATCCGTTAGCACAGCCATTGACTGCAATGTTAATGACGCATACTAACGCATGCCGTTATTTCCTAACGCTCCCTCGAACGCTGCTTGCAGCGTTTTTGGGTGCGTTGGTATTAATGCACAGCGAACGGAC
Organism: Dendrobates tinctorius; assembly: GCF_039654945.1. NCBI lineage: Eukaryota > Metazoa > Chordata > Amphibia > Anura > Dendrobatidae > Dendrobates > Dendrobates tinctorius. Next base: position 269,683 of record NW_027362013.1, on the reverse strand, counting down.
CCATTCGCTGTGCATAGGAATGTATGGGCTAACGCATGGTAGCACTAGGTACTGGAGCGCTACCATGCGTTAACGCATACAGTTAGTGCTATGGCGCTAAAGATTCCAAAAATGACATTAACGTTAGGCACTGTGAACCTAGCCTTATCTACAGTATTCTATAATGCTGTAGATAAGCTCCCGGTCCGACCTGAAAGATAAGAAAAATAAGTTTTACTATACTCATCCAGGGAGGCGGTCCGTTGCAGGCCGGTCTAATGGGTGTCGCAGGTCTAGGTCCGGCACCTCCCATCTTCATGCGATGTCGTCCTCCTACTTGCTTTGTGTCGCACTCCTGCGCAGGTGTAACTCTCTGCCCTGTTGAGGGCAGAACAAAGTACTACTGCAGTGCGCAGGCGCTGGGCCTCTCTGACCTTTCCCGATGCCTGTGCACTGCAGTACTTTGCTCTGCCCTTAACAGGGCAGAGAAGTACGCCTGTGCTGGAGCTCAATGCCGGGGAGCTATGAATCAAGCAGGAGAGCGGCGTCACAAGAAGATGGGAGGCGCCGGACCCGGACTGCGACACCCATAAGACCAGACCGCATCGGACCGCCCCCCTGTGAGTATAATAAAACTTATTTTTCTTATCTTGCAGGTCGGACCGGGGGCTTATCTACAGCATTATAGAATGCAATTTTCAAACTTTGAATTTTAATGCCCTTAGATCACAGAGATATATCACACAAAATAGTTAACGGATAACATTTCCCACATGTCTACTTTACATCAGCACAATCTTGGAGCCAAAAATTTTTTATCTTAGGAAGTTATAAGGGTTAAAAGTTGACCAGCGATTTCGCATTTTTACAACAAAATTTGCAAAACCATTTTTTTAGGGACCACATCACATTTGGAGTCCCTTTAGGGGTCTATACGATAAAAGATGCCCAAAAGTGACATCATTCTAAAAACTGTATACCTCAATGTGCTTAAAGCCACATTCAAGAAGTTTATTAACCCTTCAGATGCTTCACAGGAATTTTTGGAATGTGGAAAAAAAATGAACATTTAACTTTTTTCACAAAAAAATTGCTTGAAACTTTTTTATTTTTACAAGGGTAGCAGGAAAATCTGGACCCCAACATTTGTTGTGTAATTCCTCCTGAACATGCTGATACCCCATATGAGGGAGAAAACTACTCTTTGTGTGCACGGCAGAGATTGGAAGGGAAGGAGCGTCATTTGACTTTTTGAAAGTAAAATTTCTTGGAATCCTTAACAGACGTCATGTTTCATTTAGAAAGCCCCTGATGTGCCTAAACAGTGGAAACCCCCCACAGTTGACCACATTTTGGAAAGTAGACCCCTCAGGGAATGTATTTAGCTGTGTGGTGAGCATATTGAAGACCAGGTACTTCACAGAAGCTTATAACCTTGAGCCATGAAAATTAAAAAAAAAATCACATTTTCCATTTTGGCCACAAATTTAGCATTTTCATAAGGGTAAAGGGAGAGATTGCACCATACAATTTGTTGTGTAATTGCTCCTGAGTACGCCCGTAACCCAAATGTGGGGGAATACTATGTTTGAGGCACAGTGCAAAGCTCAGAAGTGAAGAAGCGCCATACTGGAGTTCAGATTTTGCTGGAATGGTTTGAGGGTGCCATGTCACATTGGCAGAGCGTAAGTACTGTGAAGGATAAATTTCAGCTCACCTTTAGTAAGTTCATGAGAACTGATTGAAAGCTCCGAGCACGGACACGTCTCTGCCAAGACGTATATGGAAGTCCAGAAAAGAAAAGAAAGGTCCAGCTCCAGGAGATAAAATCCAGAAATTTTGATTGAATCATGAATAAAAACAGATTCATGGCTGCTGTGATCAAATATCGGCAAACAAATTGAGTTACCGCGTGGGGATATTTCCAAAGATCTCTGTACGTGTATTGTAACTACACAATAGGTGGTTACTGTCCTCCCAGCAGGCTGCTTAACACCACTATTCATTTGAGTATTGGCGCCAGTGGACTCCTTTTCTTTCTGATATCTTATTCCATTTGCCTATATATTTCTCACATCTTTCAGCTAACTTGGCTTTTACCAACTATGTACAAGTTACTTGCTCCTGCCCATAGAGCTTCATGTATAATTATCTTTGTGTTACACTTTATTCAAAATCAATTTGGCGATGTCCCTTGATCTATTACTTTACAGGTGCATCTCACAAAATTAGAATATCATCAAAAAGTTAATTTATTTCAGTTCTTCAATACAAAAAGTGAAACTCATATATTATATAGAGTCATTACACGCAGAGTGATCTATTTCACGTGTTTATTTCTGTTAATGTTGATGATTATGGCTTACAGCCAATGAAAACCCAAAAGTCATTATCTCAGTAAATTAGAATACTTTATAACACCAGCTTCAAAAAATTATTTTAAAATCCAAAATGTTGGCCTACTGAAGTGTACTGTATGTATACTACATGCACTGAATACTTGGTCGGGGCTCCTGTGGCATCAATTACTGCATCAATAACAATAATAATCTTTATTTATATAGCGCCAACATATTCCGCAGCACTTTGCATTTTAACAGTTTCAAAACACAAGTCATAAGTAATGTGGCGTGGTATGGATGTGATCAGCCTGTGGCACTGCTGAGGTGTTATGGAAGCCCAGGTTGCTTTGATAGCAGCCTTCAGCTCATCTGCATTGTTGGGTCTGGTGTCTCTCATCTTCCTCTTGATAATACCCCATAGGTCAGGCGAATTTGCTGGCCAACCAAGCACAGTGATACTGTTGTTTATAAACCAGGTATTGGTACTGTTATCAAAGCAACCTGGGCTTCCATAACCCCTCAGCAGTGCCACAGGCTGATCGCTTCCATGCCACGCCGCATTGATGCAGTAATTGATGCAAAAGGAGCTCCGACCAAGTATTGAGTGCATTCACTGAACATACATTTCAGTAGGCCAACATTTTGGATTTTAAAATCATTTTTCAAGCTGGTGTTATAAAGTATTCTAATTTACTGAGATAATGACTTTTGGGTTTTCATTGGCTGTAAGCCATAATCATAAAGATTAACAGAAATAAACACATGAAATAGATCACTCTGTTTGTAATGACTCTATACAATATATGAGTTTCACTTTTTGTACTGAAGAACTGAAATAAATTAACTTTTTGATGATATTCTAATTTTGTGAGAAGCTCCTGTATATGCAGTCATGGATCATTGCAGCCATTATTGCCATCTATACCATCCTTTCTGTTTAGTTTTATTTTTTTGTCTGCTTGGGTCTCTTATTCCTTTTTTTTAATGGTTTTTCAATAAAGCTTTCTAATATTTTATATGTATTCCCTATCTGGCATTTTTTATTTCCGTCATTTTCTATTTGCGTTAATATCTTAGGACAGGATATTTTGCTGCTTCTTCGCTCTGTAGGTTTAGCAGTTTTTAATAGTAAACTTTGCAAACAGTGAAATAAATGATCTATGGTGAAAAAAACACGTGAGGTGCAAAATATGTCCAATATTTCCTATAATATGACGTAGCGCATCATTAGGGTATGTTCACCATTGGCGTTAGTTCAGCACTAAGATTCTATCACAAGATTCCATTATGACATCACTGGTGATTCTTGGCCATTGTGACATCACAGCTCAGTCACTACTTCTAGAATGTACACTGGGTCACCGGCGCCATTTTTGGTTCTATAGTGACTGAGAGCATTTGCAATTTTTCACTATGGCTGAATTACTTTTGGAAAATCATCAGGTACAAGCACTGTGGGAGATTGTTATCAATAATCGCCCGGACATTGTGCTTCTACCACCCGATGGCGTCCTCAGCTTCACTCACCAGCTGGTGCTGGAGCTAGTAAGGGATTGCCTGAGGAAACACCGACAACGTCGTCTAACGTCAGAGTATCTGACGGATTTATGTCACAACATCAGGACATTACTTCTCCAGGTAAATGGCGGACGCTCCGCACAAAACTTCTCCATAATCACAGAGAATAATGGTGGGAGAGAAGCTTCTTCTTTCCTCCTATATAAAACACGACGAGTCCCCAGATATGGAGTCGTTGTATCTGCAGAGAGGAGCAGATGTCACATACAATGGCCGCCCCCATTATGTCCCTTCTCATAATCTCAGGATTTTATTTTTTCTTCTTTATAGGCTGAAATAAAATATCAAAATGGAGATTTGGCTTTTCTTAAAGAACTGGCCGAAGAAGTCCTGTCAGTAATAGAATGTCCGACCCGCCCATTGGATCAACCGGTAAGGACCCATCCAGGGTCATGCATAGAAATCATGGGCCCCATAGCAGAAGTCGACAAAATTGCCCTCTAAACACAGTATGATACCCCGGGGATTTCTAAGATAAAAACATCCAGACGCATAGTTTGATGACCCTACATTACCCCCCATTCCACAAAGTATAATACCCCACAGTGACCCCAGCACAGTATAATGGCCCTTACTCCTCTCCACACAGTATAATGGCCCCTGCAGAACCCTAATACACAGTATGATAGCCCCAACATAACCCTCCATATTGTATAATGGCCTCATCATAGACCTCTAAATAGTATAATGGCCAACGTATCGCCCCGTAAACTCTTTTAGGGCCCCGAAACAGGGCCCCCACTGTCAATTGACAGCTCCCACTTCCATCATTGCTTTCAACTGTATCCGAATCCAGGATGCGAAGTCTGCCACATTTACTGGTACGCCACTGGACTGGTACGCCACTGCACCTTCATCCTCTCTGTCTTCTACAGATCACCAGTTACATATGGCAAGATCTGGTGTTACATTTTACAGGACTCCCTGTCAGTCACTGGGCTTTGCTACCCAATCTAAGAGCATTAGTATGTATTTGGGCAGAGACCCTGATTCCAGCGATGTATCACTTACTTTATTGGGTGCAAAAATTGTGAGTCTTCTATGCTGCAGATCTAGCAGTGCTCTGAATGCTGATCTTTGCATAACACCGCACACACCACTGATTGGCAGCTTTCTGTGTACACTGTGTATAGACAGAAAGCTGCAAATCATTGATGGGGGCAGGGTTACAGAGAACAATGGGACTACATGACACAATATAGCTAGTCCTTTTGTGACATTCTTTTGCTGATAAAACACTGATTTTATTGAAATACCAGCACATGGCATATTAAGTAACGTAGCTGGAATCAGGGTCTCTACTCCTACAACATGCTGCTCTTACATTACATAGAAAAACCTGCTGACAGATTTCTATTAAGTTCTTGCCTGTGTGATCTTTCGTATTATCCAGCACTTTACAATAATACCGGTGTATAGAGGATCTCCCTTATATTACATCCATGAGGAACGTCCGGCTTGTATCGTCCCCTACATCGCATCAGTGTAAATCGGCTGGGACATAATATAGGAGAAGATTTTACAGTCTGAGCTGTTTTCCTGCAGCTTCTATATCTTAATATAATTTCTTATTCTTTTTTAGGACGTGATCAGATCATTGATCCCGGCACGAGAGCCGCGTATGAGCGACTATGAGACATCTACACTGATCGGCACTGGAGCTTTTGGGTGAGATTTCTGTTCCCATAATCCCCATTTCTCAGGGTTCCCTATGACAATGCTGCTGCCTCTGTGCTCTGCCATTCAGTGTTATCATAGGGAAACGATCAGAGTCCACATCACTGTCCACATCTCAATGTCACTATTCAGCTCAGTTATATACAGCTGAGCGACCAGATCTGTAACAAATCAGTCTGTAAGGAAAGGGATGATATAATACATTACACCCACCGGTCCCAGACCTCATCTGCTCTTATGCTGCCACCTCCACCTCAGCTTCCTCGTCCTCCGCACCGATCTTCTGAGTTTTTTGGGTCCCATTATGAAGCTTAGAATAGTGATTGGCTGCACACGGTCACGTGAGGGGTGACACGATACTGACGCCAATGACATCTGCACCCCCACCCTCCACCATGACCATGTGAGTCCGATCACTGACCTCAGCAGCAGAAGGGAGGACAACCAAAGACTGGCACAGAGGATGGAGGACTTGACTCCTTCACTCCCATTTATTCTGCCTTAGGGTGTGGAGAACATAATAAGCGTCTTCTTCCAGCAAATAGAGAACTTTCAATTTACACCAATTTACAGTATATTTGGACTGAATCGTATCTACTGGTCGGTTATAGTGAATCTGCCCAAGATGAGTTTCGGTAGATTCTCTCATCTATAATGTGACCTGGGTGAGGGTCCGGCAGACGTGGCATTGTGCAGACCCCCATAGGTGATCTATGTAGTGTTATTTCATGGATTTCTAGTGATGGCCGGACTGCTGGTATCAAACATTACTACAAAAGATCATATAATGACTTGTATATACAGACTGTTAATAAGGGTTCATTATAAACCATGGATTCTCCTTCTCTCCAGGTCCGTCCACTTAGTGCGCCATAAAGAATCACAACAGATCTTCGCTATGAAGAAAATGGCCAAGCGGAACCTGGATACTCCACAGAAAGTGGAATGGGCCTATCTGGAGAGGGACATCTTAGCAATCGCAGATTGTCCCTTCGTGGTCTCCATGCTCTGCTCCTTCCAAACTAAATCTCACCTGTGTATGGTCATGGAGTATGTAGGAGGTAGGACACGTAAATTGTATTATATTCAGCACAGTCTGCTGACATCTTATCACCTCTCATATCATTAAGACTTGTCCTCGTGGACAGTTACTTCCCCACACAGCATTTACTCACTTCTCATCACACATCGTGGTGATCTGCTGTAGAAACCCCTCACCGGTCATATTTCCTTTCTTCTATAGGTGGAGACTGTGGGACCCTTCTAAGCACCAGAGGTCCTTTATCTGTCCCGTTGGCCCGCTTGTACTTTGCAGAAGCGGTCCTTGGTGTGGAATACCTGCATAGTTGCGGTGTGGTGCACAGAGACCTGAAGCCGGATAAGTAAGTGAATACCTGTAGTGTAGTAAAGAGGGAGAGTTATCATTTATTATCTCACAGTCTGTGAGACTAAACCCATCTTCTCTTTCACAGCCTCCTGATAACGTCTTCTGGACACATAAAAATCACCGATTTCGGGCTGTCAAAATTTGGTCTAATGATATCAAACACCAACATCTACAAGGAATCAGCAGAGGACATCAGCAGAGAGTTCCAGGACCGTGAGGTTGGCGTTACTTACAAGAACTCAGCTAGTTCTTTATAAAACTCATCACAGTACTGTCTCTTCTCTACGTTCTTCATTTCTAGAGAACTTTTCCATTGATGCTATCTTCTTTCTTTGTGTTTTCATGGAGAGAACTTGTAATAACTACAGTATAGTTTCATCAATCTGATCTTTTTTTCTGTTGGTTTCCAGGTCTGTGGCACCCTATATTACACAGCCCCCGAGGTCATCCTGAAACAAGGCTATGGAAGACCTGTTGACTGGTGGGCAATGGGGATCATCCTTCATGAATTTCTTATGGGATGTGTACCATTTGATGAAGATTCCCTGAATAAGCTATATAAAAATGTTCTTCTTGGTAAGTAGAATAATGTAATAATTTTTGACTGGTTATACTGGTTTAGTTATTTCTTTTGCTTTATATTGCAGTTCATTAAAGAGGTTTTATTTTCTATAATTTTCCATACAACAGGAGACATAGTTTGGGATTGTGACGGCGCTCCTCCCCTGGATGCTCAGAACATCATCACTGAGCTGCTCAGAACAAATCCTGAGCATAGACTTGGGACAGGTAACAGAAATAATAGAGTTAATATTTAGTTGTTACACCAAGGACATATCGCTCATGTCTATGAGGATATCAGCTCTTCTCTATCTGCTCTTCCAATTCTTGATCTCCGCACTAAGACTTTCAGTCATTTTCCTTCATGTCGGCTCTGTTATATCATTAGCTCAGATTATGATATACTGCTCAGATATGGAGCAGTGGCTGACAATATCGGCATCACTTTTGTTTTTCATTTTCCAGGAGGAGCATTTCAGATCAAGGATCATGCATTCCTTAATGACTTAGACTTTGACAACCTCCTAAGTCAGAAGCCGGAGTATGTCCCTCAGCTTTTATCAGACATGGACACCAGCTGCTTCATCAGTAAGTAGAATGAGACGTCATATAGACTACGTGTCTGATTGTCTCCTATTCCCTAATATGTGACCATTGGTTCCCTTCAATATTAGTGATAAATGGAGACTGTGTTATACTGACAACCTCTAATAACACTTCATTACTTATGTCTTGTAGATAACTCTGATATAAACAACCAGCTGGTCTCACAGGATGAGGAGGACACTAGTGTGGACAATGAGAGTCTTGACTTTCTAAATTTTATGTCATCTTCTGAAAGGCATGCTAAAGTAAGTGTGTGATCAATAAATCCAAGTTAGGTAAAAAAATATTTAAGAGTAAAAACAATATTTCATATCTTATTGTTGTCCTCATTTAGCTCTCTACCACCGATATCGGGATGAAGAATGATGAGGATCCCAAGTCCTCTCCAGAGTGTACCTCAACATCCAACACTGACATCTCAGAAATGTGAGTAGATTATGGGGTCATTACTGGGAACTCCAGGTTGATATATGTGCACAACACCAAATATAGGACATAAATACCGTAATATCACATGCAGCATCCACAGCCCCATTGTTAGCATCATTGAGCTTTTGGCTTTAGAAGCCACTGGTGGTAACAGCCCATGATTGCGGCCAGTCAAGCATTTTTAGTGCTGTCCCCCACACTGTAGGAGAGATGTAGTATTACATGCCAGACATTCTTGGTAGTTGTTTAACGCTCTGCTTTATAAAACGTAGTTTACTTGTGATTTACACATTTTTCTTCTTCCAAACAGGCAGAAAGAATCTGTTTGTGTACATGATAGAGGCGATGATATTACCATCTTGCCATCCTCGTCCTCACTATCAGGTATGTCCATGTCTGCAGCACCAACAATGTGAATGTTGACTTCAAGATTCAAATATTTCCACATGGTTTTTCTGCGATTGTTCTCCTATGGTATCTATATTTCATGGATCCCAATTGTGTTGACCATGGGCCCATACTGAATCCCTATTTCTCTAATTTGTACAGGACTTTTTATGTTTTCCTTGAATGACTTTGTAGCATCCAGGAAACTAGAGATAAATAGCGACTGTGTTATACTGACAACCTCTAACAATACTTCCTTACCTATGTCTTGTAGATCACTCTGATAAGAGCAACCATCTGGTCTCAGAGGATGAGGAGGGCAAAAGTAAGAATGAGGAGAATATTTTCTTCCTAAAAATAACATCTTCTGAAAGTCTTTCTAAAGTAAGTATGTGATCAGTAAATCCAAGATATATTAAAAAAAGACCTCTAAAATAAAGGACCTCTAAGAGTGAAAAAAAATATTTAATATCCTTTTGTTATCCACATTTAGCACTCTACCACCACTAACGGGACGAAGAACGATGAGGATCTCAAGTCCCCTCCAGAGAGTAACGGGACGATGAGCGATGAGGATCCCAAGTCCCCTCCAGAGTGTAACGGGACGATGAATGATGAGGATCCCAAGTCCCCTCCAGAGTGTAACGGGACGATGAGCGATGAGGATCCCAAGTCCCCTCCAGAGTGTAACGGGACGATGAGCGATGAGGATCCCAAGTCCCCTCCAGAGTGTAACGGGACGATGAGCGATGAGGATCCCAAGTTCCCTCCAGAGAGTAACGGGACGATGAACGATAAGGATCCCAAGTCTCCTCCAGAGAGTAATGGGACGAAGAACGATGAGGATCCCAAGTCCCCTCCAGAGATTAATGGGACGATGAACGATGAGGATCCCAAATCCCCTCCAGAGTGTACCCTAACATCCAACACCGACAGCTCAGAAATGTGAGTAGATTATGGGGTCATTACTGGGAGCTCCGGGCAGATATATGTGCACAACACCAAATATAGGACAGAAATACCATAATCTCACATGCAGCATCCACAGCCCCATGGTTAGCGGTCATTGTGCTTTTGCCCTTACAAAGTGCTTGTGATAACAGCCCATCATTATTGCAGCCGGTCATGCATTTTTCGTGCTGCCCCCCACACTGTAGGAGAGATGTAGTATTACATGTCAGACATTCTTGGTAGCTGTTTTCCTCTCTGCTCTATAAAAGTTAGTTTTGAGCATTAGACCTTCCCCACTATGACAGTCACATGTCCTATTAGGCCTTATAGTCGGTGTTCTTATAGTGAGACAACCCCTTATACTGGGTTTACCTGTGATTTACGTGCTTTTCTTCTTCCAAACAGGCAGAAAGAATCTGTCCCCGAACCTGATAGAGACAACGTTACTACCATCTTGCCATCCTCGTCCACACTGTCAGGTATGTCCATGTCTGCAGCACCAACAATGGGAATGTTGACTTCAAGGCTCAAATATTTCCAGATGGTTTTTATAGAATACTATAGGTTTCCTATGTCATCCATGTTATGACAAAGCAGATCCTATAAGGACAAATCGTTACTGACTTTTTTTTATTTTCTGATAAGAATTTCCAGCTCAGGAAGAAAGAAAATCTGCAACAAATCTGAGTAATGATACAGAAAAGCCAGAAAAGGGGAAAAAGAGACGAGGTAAGTGTGAGAATCAGCTCCATGTTATGTGATGTCTGTGAGAATCATTCGTGTGGAGCAGATGTCATCTGTCAGTGATGGGATTATCACATGTATGATGGCTGACAATGATCCCTGACCTCTGTGTGATAATATTCCTCTGCCGTCCGGCCCCAGTGACCGCACAATAGTATCATGTCATATGGAGTCCCATCACTTACATTATATTTACTTCTCTTCTCATAGGTTCCATCTTCCGCCGGACATTAGCATCCTGCCGGCGCGGATTATCCAGGGCTGCTCGCATATTTGCTTGTTGTTACTGTTGCCCTAGAACCATCTAAAGGACAGGAAACCTAAGCATCCAGCGCCCTGAAGACCAGCAGATCCACCATCAGCGCTGGAGTTGTATAGAAGGACCTTCACCAGCTACCTGTGACCACTGACTCTCATCCTTCTATCCTAATTTTCTTCTTTTATTCTTTATTTATGCCAGAAATTATAATTTAACATCTTTGACATTGCAAACCATCATTTACAGCAATGAAATAAAACATCATATTAAATGACTTCTGGATATGGCACGGACCCTCATTTATTAGCACATAACCCAAACTACATAGCCCCATAATATAAAGTATACAATACGGTATTTTTTTGAGCACCGGAATGAGCTCTCCCACAAAATACAGAAAACCTATAAAGACAGATACAGGATCACTAGCCAAGGGGACTGGAAAGATTTTCTTTATTACACAAATATCAAAATCAAATTTAAAAGATTGTCAGACATAAACATACATACAATAACCATACATGAAGCCTCCAAATGTAGAGCTAAAATGGTGCACTCAAAATGTATCCCAATATGAAGGTGAGAATCTAATCTAATAGGTAATTCATATCACATCAATATGATGGTTATATATATATAGTGGAATAATAATCCTACATATAAACTATCAACCTCTTGATAATTATCAAATCTTATATAGATGAGTATCAATCAATAGAAGAATGTGTGCTGCATATTCCAGGGAAGTGATAAAAACATGTATAATGCAGCAAAGTGTGCACAGGAGATATAGTAACAAGTGTTGAGCGAATGTGCTTGCCACTACTCGGTATTCGCCCGAGTATCACTTTACACGGTGAGCACCGAGCATTTCTGGGATTACTCGGCGGGAACTCGGGTCTCCACCCAGCACTTTTGGCGGACTTTAGAGACCCAATCACGCTGAAGGGATTGTCTGCCAGGCAATGAAGCGCCGCAGCCATCTTTGTTATGGTCGTGCAATGATTAGCTGGCCACACAGCATCATCAGGGGTTATAAAAGACCGGATGCCGTCTTGCTCAGCGCATTCAGCTCCAGATTGAGAGAGTGTAGGGAGAGCGGCTGCCTTGATAGGGTCAGAATTGGGGATTTCTTAGTGAGTGTGGGGTCTACCATCCTAAATAATCACATCCAGGTAAACCAACAGTCCTTCTAAGAATTGATTCCGGAGAATATAGGTTCCAGTGTTAGGCAGGCAGGGTAGTGTACGTCGCTGTACACGCATCAGTGCCAGGCCTGCAGGCACTTTATGTGTGTATATAGAGCATTGCATATATCAAGAGGGTCCATTCCCTTCCTGTGTTCTGGTTCTGCTACTGCTACCTGTGGGATATCTTAGCCGTATATAGCTAGCCCCAGGTGTAATTAGAATACAGGCCACACATATTTTGGTGTGGCATCTCCGTTCCGGCTCATATCTGTGCGTGCTCGAAGTTTGGCCAGTTTAAGGCCGTTATCTTTTTTTGGACTGCCTGTCACTTTTGGTTAAATACAGCAGTATTTAGCCCAAAAAAAAACCAGGCCTCACATTTAATGTAGTGGTATCTCCGTGTCAGCTCATATATTTGCGTGCTCAATAATTTGCCAGTGTAGGGCGCTTTTCTTTATTTTTCCTGGGTTAAGCTGTACTTATATACAGCAGTAGTTAGGTAAAAAAAAAACAGGGCATACATTTGTCATAGTGGTATCTCCTTGGCAGCTCATATCTGTGTGTGCTCAAAGTTTTGCCAGTCTATCTCTGACACGCCTCATACATCCGTGTGCCAAAAATTGAGGCATTTTAGACCTAAATTCCCTTTTTTGGCCAGTCTGTCACTCTCGTTATATCTAGCAGTCTTTTGCATCCACCAAAAAACAAAGAAACATATTTGACAGTGTGGTATATCTGTGACACGCCTCATACGTCCGTGTGATAAAAATTTGTGGAATTTAGGCCGGTGCGCCAGTGATTTCCTGTCTGGTACTCAACTTATATACAGCACTATGTTGCATTATTTTGAAAAACAGGCCACATTTTACAGTGGGGTCTATGACATGCCTCAAACATCCGTGAGCCAAAAATTGAGGCATTTTAGGCCTAAATTCCCTTTTTTGGCCAGTCTGTCACTCTCGTTATATACATGCAGTGCCTGGGCTGACAAACATTTCCCATGGGGGCTACAGTTTTTAAAAATATACTATGGGCATCATAGACACCATTGCCAAAAATTGGACTGCCTGTAGCAGCACAGAGCACGTTAACCCTGGTGATTTAGTGGCAGAGAATGAGGAGACATAATGATAAATCATACTGAAATCAAACAAATAAAAAATGTGAATCCACCTATGAAAGCAAAAACAAAAGGGAGGGGCGAACACAGGTTCATAGATATGAAGCCAGAATGTGCCCAATGAGGTATGTTTGTCCCTAGCAACAGCTCAGAGACAGGGATATAAATTAAAATATAATAGAATAGTATTTCAATATTTTTATATTGTAGAGGTATACACTAGGTCCTTAGAGGATGGTCCAGACATAGTAAAACTGGAAAATATAAGAATAAGTGGGAAGAATAAACGTACATCTCATTTTTATGACAGTCCCCCCTGGGGGAGTAACATTTGTTTTGGTTTCAAATTAGTAACGGGCATCATACAAACACCCTTGCTCAAAAATTGAGTGACTTTTGCATCACGGAATACGTTCAACTGGGTGTTCTACTGGTTGTGAATGATGAGAATGAGGATAAGGAGGAGGCTAACACCAAGGAGACCAAATCATGAAGCGGATGTGTGGTTGTGAAGAGGTGCATGAGAATACACCTCCACAAAAAAGACAATGTATTTGAGGTTATGTTTCGCTGTTTTCATTCGGTGGTGTACAGAAGTCTTTCCCAATCCAGGCCTTGCTCATTTTTATAAAAGTCAGCCTGTCAGCATAGTCAGTTGACAGGCGGATGGGCTTATCTGTTATAATTCCACCAGCGGCACTAAAAACCCCTCTGACAGAACGCTAGCAGCAGGGCAGGCCAGGACCTCCAAGGCGTAAAGAGCCTGTTCATGCCACATGTTCAGCTTGGATACCCAATAATTAAAAGGCACAGAGGAACCTCGGAGGATGTTTGTACAATCTGAAAGGTCCTCCCTCAGCATCTTCCCAAACATTGCACTTCTTGTGCCAGGACCCCTTGCCTCTGTGCCGGCACGATGGGAGGGTCTGAGAAAAGTGGCCCAGAACTTTGCCATTGTTCCCCTGCCTGAGCTGGATAGTACTTCTGTCTCTGTCGCTTGGACTCCTTGGTTGTACAACAAACTCTGACGTCTGCTGCCAGCGTTCTCACATGAGAATATTTTCAGTAATTCTGCTACAAGGGCCCTCTGGTACAGCAACATTTTTGTACACTTCTCTGCCTCTGGAAGAAGAGATTGAAAGTTCTCCTTGTAGCGTGGATCTAGTAGTGTCACCAACCAGTAATGAGTGTCACCGAAAATGTTTATAATGCGAGGGTCAAGGGAAACGCAGCGCAACATAAAGTCAGCCCAATGAGTCCCAGACTCTTAACAGGCAACACTTCCGTGTCCTCGCCCCAACAGAATAACTGATCATGCTGTCCTCCTCCTCCTTGTCCTCAGGCCTACAACACTTACAACGAACCTCAGTAAGATCAGAGTACAAACATTGCTGTAAATACCTTCTTGTAAATACACCCCTGTAGTTTCAAGATCCCCCCACCTAATTTTAGATTGTAATTTGTCACGAGCAGGTTTGTTCTGTTTGGGTTGAATTATTATCATCGTTGTTGCTTACTGTAGCTTGTAAGCTGTCATAAGCAGGGTAGTTTTATTTGGGTTTAATTATTTGATTATTGTTAGCCTTGTTATTTAGGACTGTTGTGTTTGAAACTGTTAAGCTGTAAGTATGTTTTCGCTCTATAATAACTTTCAAGATTCAAATTAGAACACAGAAAAGCAGGATGGAGACATTAGTCATGTTGTCTTTGAAGCTCACCATCTTGGTGGATTTCTCAAAGTTTTGGAGGATGGCACACATGTCAGACATCCATGTCCACACCTCATATATTATGTGTGAAGACAGAATAGAATACTGACAACCTTATTGATGCTGGTAGATTAGTCACCAACTGCCCTTTTCTGCTCAGAAATCCTTTCCTACATCTGCAGTGTTGAGTTCCAAGACCTGGGGTCATCACACACCAGTCAGTGAGCCAGAAGTAGCAAGCGCTGATGAAATCACGGCAATGGTGGATGAAGCTGTAGCTGACTTTCTAAAATGGGTATTTAGAGCGTTGTATTTTTACCAGCAGATCTGCCAGCTCCATGTCGCTTTTCAAAAAACATTGACCAATTTGGTTAAGTGCATGAACCAGGCAAGGCAAGTGTGTGAGCTCGCCTCGCCAAAGACCAGCCACCAGGTTCCACCCATTGTCACACACAAACTGTCAGGAACACCGCACTGTACTTGCTCACTGAGCCAGTGCGCGTGTCCTGAGTGTCAGCGCCGGCGTGCAGCCTCCGATGAGCAGTGACTCACCCGCAATGTAGGGGTACCGGGGTCAGGTAGAGCCAGAAAGTACCGATGCACAGGACCTGTGGATGCTGAAGTTTAGGAAGCCAGCATAGGACCTATGGTCATGTGACTGCAAGGGGGCGGGGCTTAGCGTCCTGCACACAGAGAAGGAAGAGAACTCAGAGTCCAAGCAAAGCAGAGGTTATGCACAGTACAGACCAGCGAGGTACAGGAGAGATAAACAGATGGGAGGTCAGACAAAGCCAAAGGTCATACACGGGATCACAGTACAGTACCAGGGAGGAGACAGAGCGGATAATCAGGGCCAAGCAGAGATCAAAACCAAACAGACATATAAGGTACCAGGCAGAATCCAAAGCGATATCCAGGGAACAGACCGAGTCATACACAGAGAATCAAGTAACCAGAACACAGCACTAACACACTCAGGGGTCACCACACAATGCCAAGGGTGAAAGTATAACTGACAGGGATAGGAGCGTCCTGAGGCTATAAGAAGCCTCCCCCAGAACCAGGGAGAGGCCACAATCATAGCCCCAGGTGTGCAGGTAAGCCTGCACCGGGATCACAACCTTTAACCCCAGAAATGCCAGTCATCAGCACTGGTTCCAAACATTAACCCCACGTGTGCGAGTCAAACCCGCACTGAGATCATGACACAAACATGCCTGACTGTGGGTTCACCAGTCTCATCCACAAATATGCCTGCTGTTTCATAGCTGTCCACAAATTTACAGCATTGTGGTGTTTTCCACAGAAGCATATTAGCTTCAGCACAGCCTGTTCCCACTTTGATTAGGCAGTGCTGCAGTGTTCCAGCATGAGATTGATGTGCTACCTTTTTGAGCTGGAGGCTGAAGAGGAGACGAAGGGGGGCAGTGCACTATGCACCTAATGCGCCAACACTGTGTCAAAATGCAGCAGACAGACCCATTGACCTAGTGGCATGGGGCCAGCTTAAGATAAATCGGGCAAGACATCAAAGATTTTTGGCGTGGACAAGCAGCGCATCGGAGGCTGAGTAGCGTGCTCCGTCCTTACAGCAGTGGCTGTTATGATTGGGTCATCGAGGAGGAAAACAAGACCAAGCTAAGCCACAGAAAACCAGAGAGGTTGGTAACTAAGTGGATTGCAGACCCCTGATCCTATCCACACAACTAGCAGTAGCCGTGGAGCGTACCTACAATGATTCTAGATGCCTTGACACAGCCGGAGGACTAAATAAGCCTAAAGCAAGAAAAAGGGAAATTTAAACTGCCCCAGAGCAGACCCCAAAGGAATAGACAGCCCCCAAACATATATTGCCGGTGAGACAAGATGAAAACACAAACACAGGTAGGAAAATAGGCTGAGCAAACGATGAGGCCCACACTAACTAGAAAGGACAGGAAAGGAAAGATGCTGTCTGCAATCATGCCAAAAAACCCTGCAAAAATGTCCAACACATCTGATAGCAAAAAAACCCTGAAGTCACTAGACTTCACCCACTATATCAGCACTCTGGCATATTCTAAAAACAGAGCAAAAGAGGCCAATCTAATAAGGGCCAAAAAGCAACCTGGCACAAACAGTAACATAAGATTGGAAATTCAGCACAGCCCCAGCCGGGCCTGGCTGAGCACACAAAACTGAATAGACAAAACCAAATCAAATGTGAACAATAGCAAAGAATACTTAGCTTGAGAATGCAGGGACTGAACTGGAAAGTAAGACCTCAGGAGGCAGGTAAAATCACCAGCATGGATAGAGGGAGTCGGCTGTCTTAAATCCAGTCAGAGACTCCAGATGTCCAATCGTCGTCCTCATTATCAGGTGGCTGGTCTCTGTTAATTAGATCAGCTTCATTACCTCCTGCAACCACCAGAGGGAGCCCGGAAAGAGAACTCACGACTCCTCTGTCAATACAATCAGCTCCACCACCCTCACCAAGCAACCAGAGGTAGACCAGAAAGTGAATTCACAACAGTACCCCCCTTTGAGGAGGGGTCACCAAACCCTTATCCACGCCACCAGGCCGATGGGCACGGTAAAAAGCACGAACCAATCTATCGGCATGAATGTCAGAAGCAGAGACACAAGAATTATCCTCCTGGCCATATCCCCTCCATTTGACCAAGTACTTGAGTCTCCGTCTAGCCAAACAAGAATCCATTATTTTCTCTACCTCATATTCCACATTGCCTTTAACCAATATAGGGTCAGAAGGCGCCGCCATGGGAACTACTGGCTCAACAAACCTCTTCAACAGAGATTTATGAAACGTTATGGATAGTGTTGAGCATTCCGATACCACAAATATCGGGTATCGGCCGATATTTGCGGTATCGGAATTCCGATACTGAGTTCCCAAACTTTTTGCATATTGAATACCGGAATCGGAAGTTCCCATAATGCTATGAGCCAGTTTGATTTGATTCAGCCAATGAGGAATCCTCAGAAGTGTGGGCACATCCTGTTAGGCATGTAGGCATGTTAACTAATGTCATGGCTGTGATTGGCTGCTGAAATGATGTCATGATGCACTATAAAAGCCGCCGCCGCCATTTAGGGTTCACTCTGCTGTGAATTCAGTTAGGGACAGGCTGCTGTTCAAGACTCTGAGGGACAGTTAGAAATAGCGATTTGCTAAATAATATTGTGCTTTACCCAGGCTACATTATCAATCACTGTAGCTTTCTTTTGCCTTGCAGCGCTGTTCACAGCTGTCTGCAAGGTCTGTGTGAGTGCAGCTCATGCTGTAGTGTGTCCTGCAGCCATCTCTGGTTGTAGGCCGCTCATGGTTTGTCACTGCCTCATACATATTTTTGTTTTATTGCTGCTCATTTTTCATTAATTCTCCTATTAGTGTGCATCCATCCGTATCCATATACATTGGTTGCAAACACTTTAGGAGTAGACAGCGGAGCCTTTCTGCAGCCTTTCAGTGCTAGTGCCCAGTTCTCTGCACTGTTCACGGCTGTCTGTGAGGTCTCTGTGTGTGAGTGCAGCTCACGTTGTAGTGTGTTCTGCAGCCACCTCTGGTTGTAGTCCGCTCAGCGTGCGTCACTGCTTCACACATAATCCTTTTTTTGTTTTATTGCAGCTAATTTTTCCTGATTTTTTTCTCCTATTAGTGTGCTTCCATTCATATCCATCTACACTGGTTGGTTGCAAACACTATATAGGAGTAGATAGAGGAGCCTTTTTGCTGGCTTGTGCCCTGCAGCCGCAGCCAGATTAGTATTAGCCTATTTTTTGGAGCCTGATCTATTGCATTGTAGGTTACCTTCCTACATTGTAATAGCTCCAAAAAGTTTGTGATACTATCGCTTTCACATCTTTGGTCACATCCTTTTTGTTTTTTTGAAAAAAAAAACACGTAAATAAAGTTCACCAAACACTCCACTTTACAGTTGTGTAGGCCACATTAGCTCATATTAAAGTGTAGTCCACACACTTTATAAAATTAGTGGTTATTAAACCTGTTAGCAGCTGTTCAGGAATAAGCACACTAAGCCCCCCCTTTGTACTTTTCTGCCTATCTTTATCAGTAAGGCACGTGATCGTGGGCGTGGAGTTTCAGCAGGGAGAGGACGTGGGGATTCTGTGCCTGCTGCGGGCACCAGTGACTCAGCATCCCCCAGTTTTACCTGGCAACAGTCCTTTATGCGCAGCTTTGTAGGACCTCGCCGTACCCCACTGCTGCGGGACGAACAAATTGAAGCCATTGTCGGATGGATGGCAGCTAACGCATCGACTTCAATGACTTCCACATCCTCTCAGGGCCAGAGCACTGAAGAGCAACTGGGTTGCCCTCCCAGGGCTGTGGGGTACTCGGTACCGGGCCAGTGTCAGCGGGATGTGTCACAGCAGTGGTGACCCAGTCCGTGGCCCTGGGCGCCCATGTAACAGGGGAGATTGAATGGTGGAATGTAGTTAGATGAATAGTTCGTGACGCCACCTGTGGTGCTCGGCAAGGGAGGTGTTGAGCCGACGCTGCATGCAGATCCGCTGGGACTGATGGTATGGTGCAGCAAAGATGTAAAAGCTCCCCACAGGTGAAGCTGTAGTCCCAGGGCAGTGTAGATGTGGTTGGCATGGGGATGTAGCGGTGCCGGAAAGGTAGGAAGCAGACAAGACACAGAGGGGTGCAATTTCTGTACTTTTACTTGATAACTGCAGTCCAGGGTCCTGATTACAGATGGTAACGGAGCAGGCTAGCCTGGAAGCAATTCAGGGATTCTCTCTCAGCAGAAGGGCTGTGCAGTCTCCTTTCCTAGCCCTTACTTAAGGGATCTCCAGTACTGAGTTACACTGAATTTCCTCCTGTCAGATGTTCTCAAGAACCTTTCTTGCACGGCAGACAGCTGTAGCCTATCTCGGGAACTCCTTTCTCCTGTGTCCCGGCTCGCTATCCAAGCTGATGTTGTGCCCTCAAGTCTTAGATGGGAATAGGGCATTTACAGCCTCCTACTCCTCTGGTGTCTGTTGCTGGACGGTTAGTATCCATACAACCGTGGAGACCAGGCTCCAGTTCATGCGCTCTCACTCGAGATGAGCTCTTCCTCTCAGCTCTATCTCAGTGCTCCTTCCACACGTCTGCACACTTCACCCTCCGCAGACTAACTGACTCCTTCTTCCTCTTGGCCCTCAGAGAGCACTCCTCCCCTTAATTCTGGTTCAGAGTCCACCCTGCTGGCCTGGAGTGGAACCGTGTTGCATGCATAGATTGACTGTGAGAGAGACCCGTCATTGCCTCCAAGCCTGGCATTACCCTCCCCTGGAGGAAGGCAAAGCCAGTGTGGTGGCCATACTCCTGGGGGCGCCACATTCCCCCCTAGTGAACAAAATATGAAAACATACAAACAGTTAAACAATAATAATTGCACAAGATTTAAAAAATGAAAAAGTTACAAAAACCAAGTGCTTCAAAAATGGTCCTATGATGATAAGTTCAAGCATCAATGTCCATGGTCCATTCCTGGCAAATGGTGAATTATATACAAGTAAAGTTTTTGACCACACAAGTCCTGTGGTACAATGTCCATAAAACAGAACGGGAAAATTTTTAAAGGAAAGTCTTAGGCTAAGTGCACACGTACCGGAACTCTCGCGGAAATTACCGCGAGAATTCCGGAATTCCAGTCCGCGGGAAAATCGCATTTTAAATTCCCGCGATTTTCCCGCGGAAAAACTAGCATTTTGCAAGCGTATTTAGCTTGCAAAATACTAGCGTTCTCCAAGCGATCTGTAGCATCGCTTGGAGAACTGATTGACAGGTTGGTCACACTCTTCAAACATAGTGTTTGACAAGTGTGACCAACTTTTTACTACTGAGGCCGCCTATGCAGCATCAGTAGTAAAAGATAGAATGTAAAAAAAAATAAAAAATGGTGTTATTCTTACCCTCCGACGTCCAGCGCATCCGTTCCCAGTAATCCTTTGCGAAAATGCCCGCGATGACGTCAGTTCTCGCGAGATCGCGACGTCTCGCGGTAATTCGCTATGACGTCGCGCGAATGACCGCGAGACTTCGCGATCCTGCGAGAACGGAGGCCATCGCGGGCATTTTCACAAAGGACTACTGGGAACGAGAGCGTGAAGAGAAGCAGGAAGACTGTGCGGGACGTCGGAGGGTGAGAATAACAATATTTTTTATTTTTAAATTTTTTTTTTACAGGGATATGGTACCCAAAGCCCGGAGGACAGTCTTCTCTCCTCCGGACCGTGGGTACCATCCGCCAATGTTCTGCTTACTTTCCGCATGGTGTGCACAACCACATGCGGGAAGTAAGTGGAACAATGCATTCCTATGGGTGCGGGATCGCCGCGATTCCGCAAATTAATGAGCATGCTGCGGTTTTTACCGCGAAGCGATTCCACCGCGGTAAAACCCGCAGCATTAGTACAGCATTGCGGAATCCCATAGGAATGCATGGGATGCTTATTTTTCGCGTTTTCGCGGCAAAATCGCGCGGTTAAAACCGTCGCGGAAACGCGAAAAAAACGCTACGTGTGAACTCAGCCTTACAGGTTACCTGTAGGCACAAAAAACTTGAGAATAGTTACATATATACATACAATTTCAACATTTACATTCACTTTGCTATATACGATATCTGATGGGTGGTATACCTTGTGTGGTGTGGGTAGACCTGCGTAACTCTGATGAGGGTAAACTGGGTAAACTAGGTAGTATTCTCCTATGGACTCTTAGACTCACCACGGGCATAACAGGTTCACCACTGGCAGGGCGAGGGTTCTCTGGCTCCACTGCTGGTGTGGCATCTGCTGCCTTATTTTCCTGATCCTCAGGGTTTTCTGGAGTTACGTCTCCTGTACTGCCAATTGAGGAAATCTCAACACTGGCACCACTATAGCATCGTTTACTTTAGTCCAATTCGCAGGGAATTCTCCAAGTATTGTGCTGACCTTCTCTTCTCCCTCTATGGGTTGGATGTTATCTGGTTCTTCCACTCTTTCCCTTAACAAGTCAGGACACAGCTACAGATGATCTCTTGATATTGCTGCTGAGGTTTCTCCTCCATCTTTGCTAATAAGGCATACCTTGGTATTATCAAAGTTTGAGGGCATAATGGTATAAGGTTCAGCTTCTCATTGATCATCCAGCTTATGCAGTCTTCTTTTTCTCTTGAGAACTTGCTCTCCCGGTGACAAGGGAACTGCAGGTGCATTCTGATTGTAAAACTTCTGCTTTTGTCTTGCCTGGGCCAAACTCTTTTCCAAACATTCTTGTACTCTTCTGTACTACTGTTGTCTTTCTGTATCCCATTCAGCATCTGGGGATGGCACCTCAGGCGTAAGGACTCCCAAGTCCAAATCTATAGGCAATTTGCCAGGTCTCGCTCTCATCAGGTATGCTGGGGTACAGTTGGTGGAGTTCACTGGAATATGATTGTAAAGATCTACCAGATCTGGCAACTTCTCTGGCCACAGATTTCTCTCCTCCAAGGGCAAAGTCTTCAGGAGGTCAATCACTACCTGGTTCATGTTCTCGCACATGCCATTGGTCTGTGGGTGGTACGGAGTTGTCCAGATCTTCTTACAACCATACAGGTTACAGAATTCTTGGTACACTTCTGCCTCGAAAGCTGGACCTTGATTTGTAAGCACTCTTTCAGGATACCCATGTGGTCTACAGAAGTGCTGTTGGAATGCTCTGGCTGCTGTCCTGGCCATTGATCTTTGACAGGCACAACTACCAGGAATCTTGAGTAGTGGTCCACGATGGTAACAGCATAGATGTAGCCAGACTGGCTTGGAACCAGCTTCACATGGTCCAGGGCCACCAACTCAAGGGGCTGTTTGGTGATGATTGGCTGTAGAGGAGCTCTCTGGCTGTTTCGATCCTTTCTGCGCAGGTTGCAATGTCCACACTCCCGGCACCACCTCTTAATGACTTTCCTCATACCAGCCCAATAGAACCTCTCCCGGAGCAATGCTTCCAACTTCTTCCTTCCGAAGTGTCCAGCTCCGTTGTGGTATGCTTCCAGGACCATTGATGCCTCTCTCTTTGGGACTATCACCTGCCAGACCAGCTCATGAGTGCAGGCATTGATACTCCTCCGACACAGCTTTCCTTCATAGATGAACAGCCGGCCTCTCTCCTTCCACAACTGCTGGGTTTCTTCAGGGGCATCCGACTCTGGGCGTGAGTCAGCTTGTGCCAGCAGCTCTTTCACCAGGTGGACTGCAGGGTCACTATCTTGCATTTCTGCCCAGTCATGATGGGGCAATGGATTCAGGGTGACCTCCTTCAAGCCAGACCGTCTGTTTCTTACTCCTTGAGTACGTTGAGCCGCAATTGGACGGTGGAAGGGAGGTAGCTCTATTTCTTCTAGAGCCTCAGGGTCTTCTCCTGCATCTGGCAGATTAGGAATCCTGGACAGCGCATCAGCGTTGGCATTCTTGTGCCCTGCCCGGTACTTGATGGTAAACTCATAGTTAGATAGCCGAGCCATCCATCGCTGTTCCAGTGCATCTAGTTTTGCAGTGTCCAAGTGTGTCAACTGGTTGTTGTCCGTGAAGATGGTAAACTTGGCGGAGGCTAGGTAATGTTTGAACCTTTCGGTGACAGCCCAGACTATGGCAAGGAACTCCAGCTTGAAAGAACTGTAGCTGTCAGGGTTCCTCTCGGTGGGACGCAGCTTCTTGCTGGCGTAGGAGATCACTCTTTCTTTTCCGTTCTGTACCTGCGACTGTACTGCTCCTACTCCCACATTGCTGGCATCAATGTACAGCACAAAGGGTTTGTCATAATCTGGGTAGGCCAGAACTTCGTCACCTGTGAGAGGCATCTTCAATCTGGTGAAGGACCTCTCCAACTCCTCCAACCATTCAATGGTGGAATTCTTCTGTTTGGTTTTCTTGGACTGCCCCATCAGGAGATTTTGCATAGGGGTGGCTATTTCAGTAAAGCCTTTGATGAATCTTCGGTAGTAACCTACCAGTCCAAGGAATTGTCGTACTACATGGAGGCTGCTGGGCTTCGGCCAGTCCCGGATGACTGTGACCTTGTCAGGATCTGGTGCCACACCTGCACTGACCACATGACCGAGGTACTGTACCTTGGGCTTCAGGAGGTGGCATTTGGAAGGCTTCACCTTCCAAATGGACTACAGTCACAGAACATCTTTCTTGCCAGTAGAGAAACAGAAATCGTTGAGGAGCAGAATGAGAGAGCTCCTGAAAGGTCACGTTTCCATCAGATCCGCAATGAGAGTTTTGGGCCTCATGATGGCTTGTATCCCCTGTGTTCTTTGGGCACAGTTTCACTCGAGCCCTGCAGAGAGAGGTCCTGTCAGCCTAGGATCGACGACAGTCTACCCTTGACAGAAGAATATCCTTATCCCCGGCAGGAAGTAGGTCACTACTTTGGTGGATTCAGCCAGGAAACCTAAAAGTGGGCATTCATTGGATTGCCTCTTCATGGGTGGTAATTACCACGGACTCCAGCAAATAGCGATGCGGAGCGCACCTGGTAGGAAGTATTCTCCAGGTAGAATGGCCATCGGACATGCGTTCCAGGTCTTCCAACTACAGAGAACTCTACGCTGTGTCGGAAGCCCTAAGATTTAATCGAGCACTGTTAAGGGGCCGGCACGTCAAGATTCTGTCGGACAATGTGACGGCGGTGTCCTTCCTGTGTCTCCAAGGGGGTCCCAGACATTGAATGCTCCAGGATCTGGCAAAAGAGATTTTTTTCATGGGCATAGAAGACAGTCCGACAGCAGTTCATCTCGAAGGGTCTCAAAATGTTGTGGCGGACTACCTGAGCAGACGAAAGGTTTGGCAACGAAATGGGAGCTAAATGAGGTGTTCCAGTACTTCTGTCATCTCTGGGGAATGCTTCAGATAGATCTGTTCGTGACCAGGAAAAATGCAAAGACAGACGGATTATACTCGCTGAACTCATCATACAATCCAGAAGCCGTCGGCTCATTAACTCAGAGATGGAGACGGTCCCTGTCCTACGCTTTCCCCCCCCCCATAGCACTCATTCCAGCCATCCTCGAGAAGATACAGGAGGATCAGGCGAAGGTACTTCTGATCACTACGTACTGGCCAAAAAGAAGTTGGTTATTTCTGCTGCTAACTATGGCATTAGAAGACTTGGTTCTGCTTCCATGGAGTAAAGACCTCATCCATCAGAGCCCAGTCTTCCATCAGGATCCGGAAAGGCTTCATTTTTCAGCTTGGATCCTGAGCAGGACATCCTGAGAGCTTGGAGGCTGTCAGACCAGGTTATAACCACAATCCAGGCCAGTAGGAAGCCAGTTACTTCTGCAATATATTAGAAGATCTGGAAGAAGATCTGTTTTTAGAGTGGCAGTTCTGACTTTATTGCGGGGAAGCCCGATATCCCAAGCGTCTTAGACTTCCTTCAGGCTGGTTTTAATAAGGGGCTTAGACCCAGTACCTTAAAAGTCGAGATAGCGATGTTAGGCCAGGGTCAGACTTGCGAGAAACTCGCACGAGTCTCGCATCTCAATACCCGGCACTGCTACCGGCACGTGGGACCAGAGTGCTCAGCTGCATGGAAATACATGCAGCTGAGCGCTCCGGTCCCGAGTACTGGTGGCAGTGCCGGATATTGAGATGTGAGACTCATGCAAGTTTCTCGCAAGTCTGACCCCGACCTTAAGCACTTTCTTTGCCTACTCTCTGGCCACTCACCCATGGGTAATAAGGTTTGTCAGGGCAATCCAGTGTCTGTGCCCCACAATCAGGTGGTCAGTTCCCTCCTGGGATCTTGATTTGGTCCTTAGGTCCCCATGTTCGAAGCCTTATGTCCCTGGG
This sequence comes from Dendrobates tinctorius, assembly GCF_039654945.1. Taxonomy (NCBI): domain Eukaryota; kingdom Metazoa; phylum Chordata; class Amphibia; order Anura; family Dendrobatidae; genus Dendrobates; species Dendrobates tinctorius. Next base: position 243,916 of record NW_027362013.1, on the reverse strand, counting down.
GAAAAGATGTCCATTTCACAGCATACCGTAAAAACAGCATTTTTGGTAGCTGGTACTACAGGAAAACATGTAGGGGAGATTCAGGCCTTTTCCATTCGGGACCCATATCTTCAGATTTGGGATGACCGTATAATCCTAAAATTAGAACGCCTTTTGTACCAACCAAGAAATTCTTCTACCCTCATTCTGCGAAAACCCCTCAAATGAGAAGGAGCGGGCCCTTCACAAGTTATATGTCAAACAGGTTGTCATCGATTATTATTATTTTTTTATTATTATTTATTTATATAGCACCATTGATTCCATGGTGCAGTACATGAGAAGGGGTTACATACAAATTAGAGATATCACTTACAGTAAACAAATTAACAATGACAGACTGATACAGAGGACCCTGCCCTTTCGGGCTTACATGCTACAGGATGGTGGGGAAGGAGACAGTAGGTTGGTGGGTTGCAGCAGTTTCGGTGTTGGTTGAGGTGAGATCACTGGTAGTGGTGAGAGAGAAGGAGGTAGCGGGGTCATTGCAGGCTGTAGGCTTTCTTGAAGAGGTGGGTTTTCAGGTTCCGTCTGAAGGATCCAAATGTGGTTGATAGTCGGACTTGTTGGGGCAAAGAATTCCAGAGAACTGGATACGCTGAGGGAATGGTAGCCAGTGAAGAGATTTGCAGAGGGGAGAAGCGGAGGAGTAGTGAGGAGAGAGATGAATTAGTCGGGCGGCAGAGTTAAGGATAGACTGGAGAGGTGCGAGGGTGTTAGCAGGGAGACCACAGAAAAGGATGTTGCAGTAGTCGAGGAGGGAGATGATGAGGGCATGCACAAGCATTTTAGTAGACTGAGGGTTGAGGAAAGGACGGATTCTGGAAATATTTTTAAGCTGGAGGCGACAGGAGGTAGAAAGAGCTTGGATGTGCGGTTTGAAGGACAGGGCAGAGTCAAAGGTTACTCCGAGGCAGCGGACTTCTGGTATTGGGGAAAGTGTGATGTCATTAATTTTTATAGCTAGGTCAGGTAAGGAAGATCTGAGAGATGGAGGAAAGATGATGAGTTCAGATTTGTCCACATTGAGCTTGAGGAAGCGAGAGGAGAAGAAGGAGGATATGGCTGATAGACACTCTGGGATTCTGGACAGCAGAGAGGTGACGTCTGGGCCAGATAGGTAGATCTGGGTGTCATCAGCATAAAGATGGTAGTGGAATCTGTGGGACTCTATGAGTTGCCCCAGACAAAGTGTATAGACTGAGAAGAGTAGGGGTCCTAAAACAAAGCCTTGGGGGACTCCAACAGAGAGAGGATGGGATGAGGAGGTGGTGTGGGAGTGGGAGACGCTGAATGTGCGTCAACTGTGTCGAATGCAGAGGACAGGTCTAGAAGCAGGAGTATAGAGTATTGTCCATTTGATTTGGCTGTATGTAGGTCGTTAGTAATTTTGGTCAGGGCTGTCTCAGTGGAGTGATGGGGCGGAAACCAGATTGTAGATTGTCAAAGAGCAAGATAGATGATAGGTGGGAGGAAAGTTCAGCATGGACGTGCTGCTCCAGGAATTTGAAAGCGAATGGGAGCAACGATATTGGGCGATAGCTGGACATAGCGGTTGGGTCGAGGGTTGGCTTTTTAACCCCTTTCTGCCATAAGACGTACTATCCCATTCATGTGCCCTGTGACTTTATTCCCAGGGACGGGATAGTACGTCTAGCGCGATCAGCGGCGCCCACGTGGTGAGCGCCGCTGATCGCAGCCGGGTGTCAGCTGATTATCACAGCTGACACCCGGCACAATGTGTCAGGGGCGGTCACGGACCGCCCCCGAAACGTTAACCCCTTCTACACCGCGATCAAACACAATCGCGGTGTACCAGGGGTTATAGGGAAGCATCGGCAGGGAGGGGGCTCCCTCCGTGCTTCCCTGAGCCCCCCACGGCAGCGCAATGTACAGTGCTGCTGCGGGGTGCTCTTTCCCTACAGGTCCCCGGATCCAAGATGGCGACGGGGACCTTCGGGGGCCTGTAGGGAGCTGACTTCCTCACTGCCTGCAAAGCGCAGGCATGAGGAAGTCTGCAGCAGTGCCTGTGACAGATCGCTGATCTGTCACAGTGATCTGTGATGTGACAGATCAGCGATCCGTCACACGACAGTGATGTCCCACCTGGGACAATGTAATAAAGTTAAAAAAAAAAAAGTGTAAAAATAATTTTAAAAAAAATCGCTAAATAAATTATTAAAAAAAAAATATTCCCCAATAAATTCATTTTTTGAAAATAAAAAAAAAAACAATAAAAGCATACATATTTGGTATCGCCGCGCCCGTAACGACCCGCCCTATAAAACTGTCCCATTAGTTAACCCCTTTACTGAACCCCTTAAAAAATAAAAAACCAAGCAAAAAAATAATGATTTATTATCATACCGCCAAACAAAAAGTGCAATAACGCACGATCAAAAAGACGCATATAAATATCCATGGTACCGCTGAAAACGTCATCTTGTCCCGCAAAAAACGAGTCACCATACAGGATCATTAGCAAAAAAATAAAAAAGTTATAGCTCACAGAATAAAGCGATGCAAAAATAATTATTTTTTATATAAAATAGTTTTCATTGCATAAAACCGCCAAAACATGAAAAAAGACCTAAATGAGGTATCACTGTAATCGTACTGACCCGAAGAATAAAACTGCTTCATCAATTTTACCGCACGCGGAACGGTGTAAACGCACCCCCCCAAAAGAAATTCATGAAACGCTGGTTTTTGTTCATTCTGCATCCCAAAAATCAGAATAAAAAGCGATCAAAAAATGTCACATGCCTGAAAATGGTACCAATAAAAACGACAACTCGGCCCGCAAAGAATATGACCTCACAAGACTCGGTGGGTCAAAATACGGAAAAATTATAGCTCTCAATATATGGTGATGCAAAAACTATTTTTACAATAAAAAGCGTCTTTTAGCGTGTGACAGCTGCCAAACAGAAAAATCACCATAAATAGTAAATCAAACCCCCTGTTATCACCCCCTTAGTTAGGGAAAAATAATAAAATAAAAAAAATGTATTTATTTCCATTTTCCCATTAGGGTTAGGGTTAGGGCTAGGGTTAGGGCTAGGGTTAGGGTTAGGGCTAGGGTTAGGGCTAGGGCTGAGATTAGGGTTAGGGGTGTGTTGGGGTTAGGGTTGGAGTTATAATTCGGGGGTTTCCACTGTTTGGGCACATCAGGGGCTCTCAAAATACAACATGGCGTCTGATCTCTATTCCAGCCAATTCTGCGTTGAAAAAGTCAAATGGTGCTCCTACCCTTCCAAGCTCTGCCATGCACCCAAACAGTGTTTTACCCCCACATAGAGGGTATCAGCATACTCAGGACAAACTGCAAAACAACTTTTGGGGTCCAATTTCTCCTGTTACCCTTAGGAAAATAAAAAATTGGGGGCAAAAATATCATTTTTGCGGAAAAAAATGATTTTTTTATTTTCACGACCAGGCGTTATAAACTTCTGTGAAGCACTTGGGGGTTCAAAGTGCTCACCACACATCTAGGTAAGTTCCGTGGGGGGGTCTAGTTTCCAAAATGGGGTCACTTGTGGGGAGTTTCAATAGTTTAGGTACATCAGGGGCTCTCCAAACGCACATGACACGTGCTGACCAATCCATCAAAGTCTGCATTCCAAAACGCCACTACTTCCCTTCCGAGCCCCGACTTGTCCCCATACAGTAGTTTTCTCCCACATATGAGGTATCAGGGTACTCAGGACAAATTGGACAACAACTTTTGGGGTCCAATTTCTCCTTTTACCCTGGGGAAAATAAAAAAATTGGAGACTAATTGATTATGTTTGAGGAAAAAATACGATTTTTTTATCTTCATGCCTGGGCATTATAAACTTCTGTGAAGCCATTGGGGGTTCGAAGTGCTCACCACACACCTAGATAAGTTCATTAGGGGGGTCTAGTTTCCAAAATGGGGTCATTTGTGGGGGGTTTCCACTGTTTAATTACATTAGGGGCTCTCCAAAGGCAACATGACACCTGCAGACCATTCCATCAAAGTCTGCATTCCAAAACGTCACTCCTTCCCTTTCAAGTCCCGACGTGTGCCCATACAGTAGTTTTCTCCCACATATGGGGTGTCAGCGTACTCAGGACAAATTGGACAACAACTTTTGGGGTTCAATTTCTCCTGATACCCTTGGGAAAATAAAAAAAATGGGGACTAAAAGATGATGTTTATGGAAAAAATACAATTTTTTTATTTTCACGCCCGGGCGTTATAAACTTCTGTGAAGCACCGGGGGTTCAAAGTGCTCACCACACATCTAGATAAGTTCCTTGTGGGGTCTAGTTTCCAAAATGGTGTCATTTATGGGGGGTTTCCACTGTTTTGGTACATCAGGGGCTTTCCAAACGCGACATGGTGTCCGATCTCAATTCCAGCCAAAAACGTCAAATGGCGCTGCTTCCCTTCCGAGCTCTGCCATGCGCCCAAATAGTGGTTTACCCCCACATGTGGGGTATCAGTGCACTCAGGAAAAATTGCACAATATCTTTTAGGGTCCTGTAACCCTTGGAAAAATAAGAATTGAGGGTGAAAGTTCATTTTTGTGGAAAAAATATGATTTTTTAATTGTACGTCTGTATGTTATAAACTTCTGTGAAGCCCTTGTGGGTTCAAAGTTCTCAACACATATCTAGATAAGTTCCTTGGGGGGTCTAGTTTCCAAAATGGTGTCTTTTTTGGGGGGTTTCCACTGTTTTGGTACATCAGGGGTTTTCCAATCGCGACAAGGTGTCCGATCTCAATTCCAGCCAATTTTGCATTGAAAAAGTCAAATGGCGCTCCTTCCATTCTGAGGTCTGCCATGCGCCGAAACAGTGGTTCCCCTCCACATATCAGGTATCAGCGTACTCAGGACAAATTTCACAATAACTTTTGCAGCCCAATTTCTGGTTTTGAGCACCTTTAGGGGTGCAGTTGTTAGAATGGTGTCACTTTTGGGTATTTTCTATCATATAGACCCCTCAAAGTGGCTTCAAATGTGATGTGGTCCATAAAAATAAAATGGTGTTGCAAAAATGAGAAATCACTGGTCAATTTTTAACCCTCATAACTTCCTAACAAGAAAAAATTTTGGTTCCAAAATTGTGCGGATGTAAAGTAAACATGTGGGAAATGTTATTTATTAAGTTTTTTGTGTGCCGTATCTCTGTGATTTAAGGGCATAAAAATTCAAATTTGGAAAATTGCGAAATTTTCAAAATTTTCGCTAAATTTCCATTTTTTTCACAAATAAACGCAAGCTATATGAATGAAATTTTACCACTAACATGAAGTACAATATGTCACGAGAAAACAATGTCAGAATCACCGGGATCCATGGAAGTGTTTCAGAGTTGTAACCTCATAAAGGGATAGTGGTCAGAATTGTAAAAATTGGCCCGGTCATGAACGTGCAAACCACCCTTGGGGCTAAAGGGGTTAAGGATAGGCATGATTGTGGCATGTTTGAAAGCAGAAGAGAAGGTACCGGACGTTAGTGATAGGTTGAAGAGGTGGGTTAGGGATGGGATAAGTGTGGTGGTGAGGTTGGAGAGGAGGTGGGATGGGATAGGGTCGAGTGCACAGGTTGTGAGGTGCGATTTGGAGAAGAGACGACTAAGCTCCCCTTCAGTGATGTTGGAGAGTGAGGTTATGGGGTTTGGGCATTGGCTTGGTATACAAAGGGGTTGTGGTGGTTGAGTGATGAAGACTTGCCTTGTTTGGTCAATCTTGTTTTTGAAGTGTGTGGCAAAGTCCTCGGCAGAGATGAGGGAGGTTGGAGGAGGTAGTGGTGGGCAGAGGAGGGAGTTAAAAGTTTTGAATAGCTGTTTGGGGTTGTAAGAAAGGGAAGATACGAGGGTTCTGAAGTAGGCCTGTTTAGCAGAGGTGAGGGCAGATTTGAAATCGAGTGTTGCCTGTTTGAATGTGGTGAAGTCATCTTGCGAATTTGTTTTCTTCCAGCACCGCTCTGCAATCCTGGACACTTGCTGGAGCTTTTTAGTGGTGTTGTTGTGCCAGGATTGTCTGTTGATACGTCGCATTCTGCCATGAACGAGAGGGGCAACGGCGTCAATAGCTGATGCGAGAGTGGCATTGTAGAAAGCAGTGGCACTGAGTGTCATGGAGTGAGGATATGGTTGCCAGTGGTAGAATAGAGTCAGAGAGCACGTGGGTGTCTTGGTGCGCAAGGTTTCTGCGGGGGTGCGTATGTTGCTGGACCTGGGTGCCTGGTGAGGAGGACAGGGATGAGAAAGTGAGTAGATGGTGGTCAGCTAGAGGGAGAGGGGAGGTGGTGAAGTTAGAAAGAGAGCAGAGACGGGTGAAGACCAGGTCTAATGTGTGTCCGTCTGTGTGGGTGGCTGAGGAGGACCACTGAGTAAGTCCAAAGGATGAAGTAAGGGACAGGAGTTTGGAGGCTGCTGACTGAAGGGTATTAGTGGGGATGTTGAAGTCGCCCATGATGATAGTGGGGGTGTCAGTTGAAAGAAAATGAAGAAGCCAGGTAGACAATTGGTCAATGAAGACAGTGGTCGGGCCTGGAGGTCGGTATTGATAAAATCTTACCATAAGACCTACAGACCCATCCTTATGAATGCCTGTCACCTGCCCGTTTGGTAGAATATCCCATGGCATCAATTTATGCTATTAAATCCATAGACAGCCTCTTCTGACCTTAGCACTCCGGTATCTTTAGTATTAGATCAGATAGACATGGTGGACAGCAGTGTGAGCAGTCTCCTCTTTCTGAATCAACCCTGGTATCTCCAGTGTAAGATCACATAGATAGGACACACACAAGTTTTAGTGGCCTTTTCTTACCGCAGCACCTCTGGGATCTCCAGTAGTATTAGTGGAGCACATCTTCCTATACATGAAGGAGGGCGCAGCGTCCTGCTGCACATGCTCGCAGGTACCTGTCCTCACATTCTAGGACAGGTTTCTGTCAGTTTAAGAGGATGGCAGCCATTTTAATTTTGGAGTGATTACCTCCTTAGACAAAATTATTATGATTTGATAATTAAAGGGAACCTGTCACCTCTTTTTGCCTCTATAAAAATGTGGCCACCGCCTTTCAGGGCTTAGGCTGGGTTCACATTGCGTTAGGGTCAATCCGCTAGCGCTATATATCTATAATGCTCTAGATAAGCTCCCGCTCCGACCTGAAAGATAAGAAAAATAAGTTTTACTATACTCATCCGGGTAGGCGGTCCATTGCAGGCCGGTCTAATGGGTGTCGCAGGACTAGGTCCGGCACCTCCCATCTTCATGCAATGTTGTCCTCCTGCTTGCTTTGTGTCGCACTCCTGCGCAGGTGTAACTCTCTGCCCTGTTGAGGGCAGAGCAAAGTACTGCAGTGCGCAGGCGCTGGGCCTCTCTGACCTTTCCCGATGCCTGTGCACTGCAGTACTTTGCTCTGCCCTTAACAGGGCAGAGAAGTACGCCTGTGCTGGAGCTCAATGCCGGGGAGCTATGAATCAAGCAGGAGGGCGGCGTCACAAGAAGATGGGAGGTGCCGGACCCGGACTGCGACACCCTTAAGACCAGACCGCATCGGACCGCCCCCCCCTCGGTGAGTATAATAAAACTTTTTTTTCTTATCTTGCAGGTCAGAGCGGGGCTTATCTACAGCATTATAGAATGCAATTTTCAAACTTTGAATTTTCATGCCCTTAGATCACAGAGATATATCACACAAAATAGTTAACGGATAACATTTCCCACATGTCTACTTTACATCAGCACAATCTTGGAGCCAAAAATATTTTATCTTAGGAAGTTATAAGGGTTAAAAGTTGACCAGCGATTTCTCATTTTTACAACAAAATTTGCAAAACCATTTTTTTAGGGACCACATCACATTTGGAGTCCCTTTAGTGGTCTATACGTTAGAAGATGCCCAAAAGTGACATCATTCTAAAAACTGTATACCTCAATGTGCTTAAAGCCACATTCAAGAAGTTTGTTAACCCTTCAGATGCTTCACAGGAATTTTTGGAATGTGGAAAAAAATGAACATTTAACTTTTTCCACAAAAAAATTGCTTGAAACTTTTTTATTTTTACAAGGGTAGCAGGAAAAACTGGACCCCAACATTTGTTGTGTAATTCCTCTTGAACATGGTGATACCCCATATGAGGGAGAAAACTACTCTTTGCGTGCACGGCAGAGATCGGAAGGGAAGGAGCGCCATTTGACTTTTTGAAAGTAAAAATTCTTGGAATCCTTAACAGACGTCATGTTTCATTTAGAAAGCCCCTGATGAGCCTAAACAGTGGAAACCCCCCACAATTGACCACATTTTGGAAAGTAGACCCCTCAGGGAATGTATTTAGATGTGTGGTGAGCATATTGAAGACCAGGTACTTCACAGAAGCTTATAACCTTGAGCCATGAAAATAAAAAAAAAAATCACATTTTCCCCACAAAAATGTTATTTTGGCCACAAATTTAGCATTTTCATAAGGGTAACAGGAGAGATTGCACCATACAATTTGTTGTGTAATTGCTCCTGAGTACGCCCATACCCCAAATGTGGGGGAATACTATGTTTGAGGCACAGTGCAAAGCTCAGAAGGGAAGAAGCGCCATATTGGAGTTCAGATTTTGCTGGAATGGTTTGAGGGTGCCATGTCACATTGGCAGAGCGTAAGTACTGTGAAGGATAAATTTCAGCTCACCTTTAGTAAGTTCATGAGAACTGATTGAAAGCTCCGAGCACGGACACGTCTCTGCCAAGACGTATATGGAAGAAAAGAAAAGAAAAGAAAGGTCCAGCTCCAGGAGATAAAATCCAGAAATTTTGATTGAATCATGAATAAAAACAGATTCATGGCTGCTGTGATCAAATATCGGCAAACAAATTGAGTTACCGCGTGGGGATATTTCCAAAGATCTCTGTACGTGTATTGTAACTATACAATAGGTGGTTATTGTCCTCCCAGCAGGCTGCTTAACACCACTATTCATTTGAGTATTGGCGCCAGTGGACTCCTTTTCTTTCTGATATCTTATTCCATTTGCCTATATATTTCTCACATCTTTCAGCTAACTTGGCTTTTACCAACTATGTACAAGTTACTTGCTCCTGCCCATAGAGCTTCATGTATAATGATCTTTGTGATACACTTTATTCAAAATCAATTTGGCGATGTCCCTTGATCTATTACTTTACAGGTGCATCTCACAAAATTAGAATATCATCAAAAAGTTAATTTATTTCAGTTCTTCAATACAAAAAGTGAAACTCATATATTATATAGAGTCATTACACGCAGAGTGATCTATTTCACGTGTTTATTTCTGTTAATGTTGATGATGATGGCTTACAGCCAATGAAAACCCAAAAGTCATTATCTCAGGAAATTAGAATACTTTATAACACCAGCTTCAAAAAATTATTTTAAAATCAAAAATGTTGGCCTACTGAAATGTACTGTATGTATACTACATGCACTGAATACTTGGTCGGGGCTCCTGTGGCATCAATTACTGCATCAATAACAATAATAATCTTTATTTATATAGCGCCAACATATTCCGCAGCGCTTTGCAGTTTAACAGTTTCAAAACACAAGTCATAAATAATGTGGCGTGGTATGGATGTGATCATCCTGTGGCACTGCTGAGGTGTTATGGAAGCCCAGGTTGCTTTGATAGCAGCCTTCAGCTCATCTGCATTGTTGGGTCTGGTGTCTCTCATCTTCCTCTTGATAACACCCCATAGATTCTCTATGGGGTTAAGGTCAGGCGAGTTTGCTGGCCAACCAAGGACAGTGATACTGTTGTTTATAAACCAGGTATTGGTACTGCTATCAAAGCAACCTGGGCTTCCATAACCCCTAAGCGGTGCCACAGGCTGATCGCTTCCATGCCACGCCACATTGATGCAGTAATTGAAGCAAATGGAGCCCCGACCAAATATTGAGTGCATTTACTGAACATACATTTCAGTAGGCAAACATTTTGGATTTTAAAATAATTTTTCAAGCTGGTGTTATAAAGTATTCTAATTTACTGAGATAATGACTTTTGGGTTTTCATTGGCTGTAAGCCATAATCATCAACACTAACAGAAATAAACACATGAAATAGATCACTCTGTAATGACTCTATATAATATAGGAGTTTCACTTTTTGTATTGAAGAACTGAAATAAATGAACTTTTTGATGATATTTTAATTTTGTGAGAAGCAGCTCATTCATGGATCATTGCAGCCATTATTGCCATCTATACCATCCTTTCTGTTTAGTTTTATTTTTTTGTCTGCTTGGGTCTCTTATTTCTTTTTTTAATGGTTTTTCAATAAAGCTTTCTAATATTTTATATGTATTCCCTATCTGGCATTTTTTATTTCCGTCATTTTCTATTTGCGTTAATATCTTAGGACAGGATATTTTGCTGCTTCTTCGCTCTGTAGGTTTAGCAGTTTTTAATAGTAAACTTTGCAAACAGTGAAATAAATGATCTATGGTGAAAAAAACACGTGAGGTGCAAAATATGTCCAATATTTCCCATGATATGACGCAGCGCATCATTAGGGTATGTTCACCATTGGCGTTAGTTCAGCACGAAGATTCTATCACAAGATTCCATTATGACATCACTGGTGATTCTTGGCCATTGTGACATCACAGCTCAGTCACTACTTCTAGAATGTACACTGGGTCACCGGCGCCATTTTTGGTTCTATAGTGACTGAGAGCATTTGCAATTTTTCACTATGGCTGAATTACTTTTGGAAAATCATCAGGTACAAGCACTGTGGGAGATTGTTATCAATAATCGCCCGGACATTTTGCTTCTACCACCCGATGGCGTCCTCAGCTTCACTCACCAGCTGGTGCTGGAGCTAGTAAGGGATTGCCTGAGGAAACACCGACAACGTCGTCTAACGTCAGAGTATCTGACGGATTTATGTCACAACATCAGGACATTACTTCTCCAGGTAAATGGCGGACGCTCTGCACAAAACTTCTCCATAATCACAGAGAATAATGGTGGGAGAGAAGCTTCTTCTTTCCTCCAATATAAAACACGACGAGTCCCCAGATATGGAGTCGTTGTATCTGCAGAGAGGAGCAGATGTCACATACAATGGCCGCCCCCATTATGTCCCTTCTCATAATCTCAGGATTTTATTTTTTCTTCTTTATAGGCTGAAATAAAATATCAAAATGGAGATTTGGCTTTTCTTAAAGAACTGGCCGAAGAAGTCCTGTGTGTAATAGAATGTCCGACCCGCCCATTGGATCAACCGGTAAGGACCCATCCAGGGTCATGCATAGAAATCATGGGCCCCATAGCAGAAGTCGACAAAATTGCCCTCTAAGCACAGTATGATACCCCGGGGATTTCTAAGATACCAACATCCAGACGCATAGTTTGATGGCCCTACATTACCCCCCATTCCGCAAAGTATAATACCCCACAGTGACCCCAGCACAGTATAATGGCCCTTACTCCTCTCCACACAGTATAATGGCCCCTGCAGAACCCTAATACACAGTATGATAGCCCCAACATAACCCTCCATATTGTATAATGACCTCATCATAGACCTCTAAATAGTATAATGGCCAACGTATCGCCCCGTAAACTCTTTTAGGGCCCTGAAACAGGGCCCCCACTGGCAATTGCCAGCTCCCTCTTCCATCATTGCTTTCAACTGTATCTGAATCCAGGATGCGTAGTCTGCCACATTTACTGATACGCCACTGGACTGGTACGCCACTGCACCTTCATCCTCTCTATCTTCTACAGATCACCAGTTACATATGGCAAGATCTGGTGTTACATTTTACAGGACTCCCTGTCAGTCCCTGGGTTTTGCTACCCAATCTAAGAGCATTATTATGTTTTGGGCAGAGACCCTGAATCCAGCGATGTATCACTTACTTTATTGGGTACAAAAATTGTGATAAAATCACTGTCTTCTATGCTGCAGATCTAGCAGTGCTCTGAATGCTGATCTCTGCATAACACCGCACACACCACTGATTGGCAGCTTTCTGTGTACACTGTGTATAGACAGAAAGCTGCAAATCATTGATGGGGGCAGGGTTACAGAGAACAATGGGACTACATGACACAATATAGCTAGTCCTTTTGTGACATTCTTCTGCTGATAAAACACTGATTTTATTGAAATACCAGCACATGGCATATTAAGTAACGTAGCTGGAATCAGGGTCTCTACTCCTACAACATGCTGCTCTTACATTACATAGAAAAACCTGCTGACAGATTTCTATTAAGTTCTTGCCTGTGTGATCTTTCGTATTATCCAGCACTTTACAATAATACCGGTGTATAGAGGATCTCCCTTATATTACATCCATGAGGAACGTCCGGCTTGTATCGTCCCCTACATCGCATCAGTGTAAATCGGCTGGGACATAATATAGGAGAAGATTTTACATCCTGAGATGTTTTCCTGCAGCTTCTATATCTTAATATAATTTCTTATTCTTTTTTAGGACATGATCAGATCATTGATCCCGGCACGAGAGCCGCGTATGAGCGACTATGAGACATCTAAACTGATCGGCAGTGGAGCTTTTGGGTGAGATTTCTGTTCCCATAATCCCCATTTCTCAGGGTTCCCTATGACAATGCTGCTGCCTCTGTGCTCTGCCATTCAGTGTTATCATAGGGAAACGATCAGAGTCCACATCACTGTCCACATCTCAATGTCACTATTCAGCTCAGTTATATACAGCTGAGTGACCAGATCTGTAACAAATCAGCCTGTAAGGAAAGGGATGATATAATACATTACACCCACTGGTCCTAGACCTCATCTGCTCTAATGCTGCCGCCTCCACCACCGCTTCCCCGTCCTCCGAACCGATCTTCTGAGTTTCTTGGCTCCCATTATGAAGCTTAGAATAATGATTGGCTGCACACGGTCACGTGAAGGGTGACACGATATTGACGCCAATGACATCTGCACCCCCACCCTCCACCATGACCATGTGATTCCGATCACTGGCCTCAGCAGCAGAAGGGAGGACAACCAAAGACGGGCGCAGAGGATGGAGGACTTGACTCCTTCACTCCCATTTATTCTGCCTTAGGGTGTGGAGAACATAATAAGCGTCTTCTTCCAGCAAATAGAGAACTTTCAATTTACACCAATTTACAGTATATTTTGACTGAATCGTATCTACTGGTCGGTTATAGTGAATCTGCCCAAGATGAGTTTCGGTAGATTCTCTCATCTATAATGTGACCTGGGTGAGGGTCCGGCAGACGTGGCATTGTGCAGACCCCCATAGGTGATCTATGTAGTGTTATTTCATGGATTTCTAGTGATGGCCGGACTGCTGGTATTAAACATTAGTGCAAACGATCATATAATGACTTGTATATACAGACTGTTAATAAGGGTTCATTATAAACCATGGATTCTCCTTCTCTCCAGGTCCGTCCACTTAGTGCGCCATAAAGAATCACAACAGATCTTCGCTATGAAGAAAATGGCCAAGAGGAACCTGGATACTCCACAGAAAGTGGAATGGGCCTATCTGGAGAGGGACATCTTAGCAATCGCAGATTGTCCCTTCGTGGTCTCCATGCTCTGCTCCTTCCCCACTAAATCTCACCTTTGTATGGTCATGGAGTATGTAGGAGGTAGGACACGTACATTGTATTATATTCAGCCCAGTCTGCTGACATCTTATCACCTCTCATATCATTAAGACTTGTCCTCGTGGACGGTTACATCCCCACACAGCATTTACTCACTTCTCATCACTCATCATGGTGATCTGCTGTATAAACCCCTCACCGGTCATATTTCCTTTCTTCTATAGGTGGAGACTGTGGGACCCTTCTAAGCACCAGAGGTCCTTTATCTGTCCCTTTGGCCCGCTTGTACTTTGCAGAAGCGGTCCTTGGTGTGGAATACCTGCATAGTTACGGTGTGGTGCACAGAGACCTGAAGCCGGATAAGTAAGTGAATACCTGTAGTGTAGTAAAGAGGGAGAGTTATCATTTATTATCTCACAGTCTGTGAGACTAAACCCATCTTCTCTTTCACAGCCTCCTGATAACGTCTTCTGGACACATAAAAATCACCGATTTCGGGCTGTCAAAATTTGGTCTAATGATATCAAACACCAACATCTACAAGGAATCAGCAGAGGACATCAGCAGAGAGTTCCAGGACCGTGAGGTTGGCGTTACTTACAAGAACTCAGCTAGTTCTTTATAAAACTCATCACAGTACTGTCTCTTCTCTACGTTCTTCATTTCTAGAGAACTTTTCTATTGATGCTATCTTCTTTCTTTGTGTTTTCATAGAGAGAACTTGTAATAACTACAGTATAGTTTCATCAATCTGATCTTTTTTTCCGTTGGTTTCCAGGTCTGTGGCACCCTATATTACACAGCCCCCGAGGTCATCCTGAAACAAGGCTATGGAAGACCTGTTGACTGGTGGGCAATGGGGATCATCCTTCATGAATTTCTTCTGGGATGTGTACCATTTGATGAAGATTCCCTGAATAAGCTATATAAAAATGTTCTTCTTGGTAAGTAGAATAATGTAATAATATTTGACTGGTTATACTGGTTTAGTTATTTCTTTTGCTTTATATTGCAGTTCATTAAAGAGGTTTTATTTTCTATAATTTTCCATACAACAGGAGACATAGTTTGGGATTGTGACGGCGCTCCTCCCCTGGATGCTCAGAACATCATCACTGAGCTGCTCAGAACAAATCCTGAGCATAGACTTGGGACAGGTAACAGAAATAATAGAGTTAATATTTAGTTGTTACACCAAGGACATATCGCTCATGTCTATGAGGATCAGCTCTTCTCTATCTGCTCTTCCAATTCTTGATCTCCACACTAAGACTTTCAGTCATTTTCCTTCATGTCGGCTCAGTTATATCATTAGGTCAGATTATGATATACTGCTCAGATATGGAGCAGTGGCTGACAATATCGGCATCACTTTTGTTTTTCATTTTCCAGGAGGAGCATTTCAGATCAAGGATCATCCATTACTTAATGACTTAGACTTTGACAACCTCCTAAGTCAGAAGCCGGAGTATGTCCCTCAGCTTTTATCAGGCATGGACACCAGCTGCTTCATCAGTAAGTAGAATGAGACATCATATAGACTACGTGTCTGATTGTCTCCTATTCCCTAATATGTGACCATTGGTTCCCTTCAATATTAGTGATAAATGGAGACTGTGTTATACTGACAACCTCTAATAACACTTCATTACTTATGTCTTGTAGATAACTCTGATATAAACAACCAGCTGGTCTCACAGGATGAGGAGGACACTAGTGTGGACAATGAGAGTCTTGACTTTCTAAATTTTATGTCATCTTCTGAAAGGCATGCTAAAGTAAGTGTGTGATCAATAAATCCAAGTTAGGTAAAAAAATATTTAAGAGTGAAAACAATATTTCATATCTTATTGTTGTCCTCATTTAGCTCTCTACCACCGATATCGGGATGAAGAATGATGAGGAACCCAAGTCCCCTCCAGAGTGTACCTCAACATCCAACACTGACATCTCAGAAATGTGAGTAGATTATGGGGTCATTAATGGGAGCTCCAGGCTGATATATGTGCACAACACCAAATATAGGACATAAATACCGTAATATCACATGCAGCATCCACCACCCCATTGTTAGCATCATTGAGCTTTTGGCTTTAGAAGCCACTGGTGATAACAGCCCATGATTGCGGCCAGTCAAGCATTTTTAGTGCTGTCCCCCACACTGTAGGAGAGATGTAGTATTACATGCCAGACATTCTTGGTAGTTGTTTAACGCTCTGCTTTTTAAAACGTAGTTTACTTGTGATTTACACATTTTTCTTCTTCCAAACAGGCAGAAAGAATCTGTTTCTGCATATGATAGAGGCGATGATATTACCATCTTGACATCCTCGTCCTCACTATCAGGTATGTCCATGTCTGCAGCACGAACAATGTGAATGTTGACTTCAAGATTCAAATATTTCCACATGGTTTTTCTGCAATTGTTCTCCTATGGTATCTATATTTCATGGATCCCAATTGTGTTGACCATGGGCCCATACTGAATCCCTATTTCTCTAATTTGTACAGGACTTTTTATGTTTTCCTTGAATGACTTTGTAGCATCCAGGAAACTAGAGATAAATAGCGACTGTGTTATACTGACAACCTCTAACAATACTTCCTTACCTATGTCTTGTAGATCACTCTGATAAGAGCAACCATCTGGTCACAGAGGATGAGGAGGGCAAAAGTAAGAATGAGGAGAATGTTTTCTTCCTAAAAATAACATCTTCTGAAAGTCTTTCTAAAGTAAGTATGTGATCAGTAAATCCAAAATATATAAAAAAAACCTCTAAAATAAAGGACCTCTAAGAGTGAAAAAAAATATTTAATATCTTTTTGTTATCCACATTTAGCACTCTACCACCACTAACGGGACGAAGAACGATGAGGATCCCAAGTCCCCTCCAGAGAGTAACGGGACGATGAGCGATGAGGATCCCAAGTCCCCTCCAGAGTGTAACGGGACGATGAACGATGAGGATCCCAAGTCCCCTCCAGAGATTAACGGGACGATGAACGATGAGGATCCAAAATCCCCTCCAGAGTGTACCCAAACATCCAACACCGACAGCTCAGAAATGTGAGTAGATTATGGGGTCATTACTGGGAGCTCCGGGCAGATATATGTGCACAACACCAAATATAGGACAGAAATACCATAATCTCACATGCAGCATCCACAGCCCCATGGTTAGCGGTCATTGTGCTTTTGCCCTTACAAAGTGCTTGTGATAACAGCCCATCATTATTGCAGCCGGTCATGCATTTTTCGTGCTGCCCCCCACACTGTAGGAGAGATGTAGTATTACATGTCAGACATTCTTGGTAGCTGTTTTCCTCTCTGCTCTATAAAAGTTAGTTTTGAGCATTAGACCTTCCCCACTATGACAGTCACATGTCCTATTAGGCCTTATAGTCGGTGTTCTTATAGTGAGACAACCCCTTATACTGGGTTTACCTGTGATTTACGTGCTTTTCTTTTTCCAAACAGGCAGAAAGAATCTGTCCCCGAACCTGATAGAGACAACGTTACTACCATCTTGCCATCCTCGTCCACACTGTCAGGTATGTCCATGTCTGCAGCACCAACAATGGGAATGTTGACTTCAAGGCTCAAATATTTCCAGATGGTTTTTATAGAATACTATAGGTTTCCTATGTCATCCATGTTATGACAAAGCAGATCCTATAAGGACAAATCGTTGCTGACTTTTTTTATTTTCTGATCAGAATTTCCAGCTCAGGAAGAAAGAAAATCTGCAACAAATCTGAGTAATGATACAGAAAAACCAGAAAAGGGGAAAAAGAGACGAGGCAAGTGTGAGAATCAGCTCCATGTTATGTGATGTCAGTGAGAATCATTCGTGTGGAGCTGATGTCATCTGTCAGTGATGGGATTGTCACATGTATGATGGCTGACAATGACCCCGGACCTCTGTGTGATAATATTCCTCTGCCGTCCGGCTACAGTGACCGCACAGTAGTATCATGTCATATGGAGTCCCATCACTTACATTATATTTACTTCTCTTCTCATAGGTTCCATCTTCCGCCGGACATTAGCATCCTGCCGGCGCGGATTATCCAGGGCTGCTCGCATATTTGCTTGTTGTTACTGTTGCCCTAGAACCATCTAAAGGACAGGAAACCTAAGCATCCAGCGCCCTGAAGACCAGCAGATCCACCATCAGCACTGGAGTTGTATAGAAGGACCTTCACCAGCTACCTGTGACCACTGACTCTCATCCTTCTATCCTAATTTTCTTCTTTTATTCTTTATTTATGCCAGAAATTATAATTTAACATCTTTGACATTGCAAACCATCATTTACAGCAATGAAATAAAACATCATATTAAATGACTTCTGGATATGGCACGGACCCTCATTTATTGCACATAACCCAAACTACATAGCCCCATAATATAAAACAATGTAGGATAGATCTTCAGCTCACCTGGTTCAGCCTGCCCAGTCCTCCTTTCCATAATCTCGGTGCATGGAGTGTATCCATCCCCATCTGGGAGAAATGCTCAATGAAAAAAAGTTTTTTATAGTTCCAGCACATGATGTGAAAAAATTAAGAAAAGCCTTTATTTAATCCATAATTAAAAAATGCAATTCCAGTGATGATAAAAGCATGTGTAGGCTTACGCGTTTCGGATCATATTTGACCCTTAATCATAGCATAAAATACTGAATAAATGTTGCACTTATCAAGGAAAAGCAACCAGAGAAGGCTGCCTTGGGTAACACCCACCAAAATCAGCTGTGAAACTGACATCACTAATTCAAAGTTAACAATAGTACCTCACTGGTTTAACCCTATGATGCATTCATCTTATGCAAACATATTACAATGTGAATTCTCACTTAATAATAATCTGATGATTAAACCAAAAACAAACAAACTTCAGCCTCCCAAGTAGCTGGGATTAAAGGCACATACCACCGCACCCGGCAAAAGAAAAAAAAAAAAAAAAAACATATTAATATAGATACATCAATTCATGCTTCAAATTTAATCCTGCTGGATATCTAGTATTAAGTTTTAGTATCCATCGAGCTTCAATCATCTGGAGTAATTTAATTCTATCGCCACCACGCCGAGGAGCAGGAACAAATTCCAAAGCACTTACTCGCAGGCTATTCAATTCTCCCTTATGTTCATGCAAAAAATGTTTAGAAGCCCCCGAAAGACTACGGGTAGTAATATTATTGATGTCATAAATGTGTTCTGACAATCTTTTTCTTATGCTACGACTTGTGGATCCTACATACTGTTTTCTGCATGTCGTGCAAAAGATGATATAAACACAGTAATCAGTGGCACAATTCATAAAAGTTTTGAGCTTAAATACTTGACCCTCATTACTTATAACAGACTTATTATTATTTATCATGAATTTACATAAACCACATAACTTCTGCCCGCATCTAAATGAACCTTTAGTAGATAACCATGTACAACCTATTTTATCTGTGTTCTCACTGAGTTCACTAGGAGAGATTATATTTCCTATCGTCAAAGATTTTTTGGGGACAAATTTGCAACCATCTTTCAAAATTTCCCTAAGGCCGGAGTCACACTGGCGAGGAATACGGGAGAGTGAGAGGCGCAAAAAGCACGCATTAGACACAGACCAATGATTTTCTATGGGGTCACTCGTACCAGGCGTATATTTCTCCTCAGTATCCTACGCTCCGTGCCACTTGCAGCATGCTGCGATTGTCAGCGTACTACGCCCGTAGTACGCCAATGCAAGTCTATGGGTGCGCAAAAAATACGGATTACACACGGACCACACATGTGACTTGCGAGAAATACGCACCAGGTGTCTTTTAGAAACCCTGTCATAGGGCTCCATTATATGTCCATTTTGCAATGTCCATTCCCTACCAAGTTTGGTCGGCATGTAACTGATTTTTTTTTACTTTACCCATTCTAACCTGTACTATTTCTGTTGTTCGACAGCTTCCTGTCCACTGGCCTGTCTTATGCCGCCCTCCACCATGAGTTTCTCATTGGAAAGTCAACCATTTCAGGCATAGTGAGGTCTACATGTGCAGAAATCTGGACAAAACTCCATCAGGTGGTCCTACCCGAGCCCAGGATGGAAGACTGGTTAAGGATTTCAAGGGACTTTGAGGAGGACTGCCAGTTTCCAAATTGTATTGGGGCCCTGGATGGCAAACATATCAGGGTGCGTAAGCCGCCGAACTCAGGCTCCCAATTCTTCAATTATAAGCAATACTTTTCTGTTGTATTGTTGGCTCTGGTAGACCCTCAATACAAGTTTATAATTGTTGACATTGGGGCCTATGGAAGGACGGGAGACTCTAGAGTCTTCAATACTTCCATAATGGGTCGGCGGCTACGCACCAACCAGTTGGATCTCCCACCACCACGCCAGCTACCAGGCTCCCCCGAACAATCAGTCCCTTATGTCCTTGTGGCAGATGAGGCCTTTCAGTTATCACGTAATGTCATGAGGCCATATCCCCGGCGCAACCTTGACCACAGGCGCAGAATGTTTAACTTGCGCCTATCACGTGCTAGGCGACTGGTGGAGTGTTCCTTTGGGATTCTTTGTGCCAAATGGCGGGTACTCCAGTCTGCCATTCAGTTGAGTGAGCAAAATGTGAATGAAGTTGTCAAAGCCTGTTTTGTTCTGCATAACTTCACCAGGATACATGATTGTTCCTCCTCTGATGGTGTTGTGCGTAGGCCGGACAATGTGCGCAGGGTGAGACCACCTATCATCCCTCAACATAGACCGCTCTCTGGCCTCAATGTGCATGATATATTCACGAATTACTTTATCTCACCTGAGGGGGCAACTTCTTGGCAAGAGAATGCTGTGTCTATGTTATAATTTTTTTGTTTCAAAGTGGGTCTAAATATATATTACTCAAGCCCTTATGATTCTATGACTGTTTCATTGCATTGGTTGGTGTCTGTTAGTATGTTGTGAGGGATAGTGAGAAATCACACAGAGACGTTAACTAGAGTAGACAAATTTTTAGTTTTGCCTTTTTTTTTTTTTCTGTTTTGTTTAAAGGCAAACATAATTTTGCCATAACACAAATTTGGCAATGGCCAAAATGCCCCTTTGGGCCTTCTTTAACTTGGTGTAACATTAACATTACAGAAAAAAACTGCAACAACCATTATGCAATAACAACATTGCTGCATGCCTACATTAACCTTGATTAGGCAACAAAGGGTGAGCTCCATCACCAAAATAAAGTCAATAAGATAACACTCACATTTCCTCATAATGTTTTCCAATCATAGAAATCTTCCACCATGACAGGCAAGGCTACCTCACATCTTTCACACAGATATTACCTGTCTGTAGAACAGACAATATTTAAGCATGCTATACTGGAAAGGATGAAAATACAAAACTCACTTGTTAAGACATAGAGAGAGCGTGATATTGTGAATGCTGGTCGCCTCAAATTGGCTTACTAGAGAATGCTAATAACAAAGTTGACTACTTAACTAAAGGCAAGCACACCTTTCCTATGCAATAGCAAGTGATTAGTGTATTTTCATCCTTTCATTTAACAGTATAGCGCATTTAAATCTTCTCTTTTATACACACATGTAATATCTGTGTGAAAGGCGTGAGGTAGCGTTGCCTGTCATGATGGATTGTTTCATATGTTTGGAAAACATTGTTTAAAAATGTGAGTGTTAAATTATGTTCCAAATGTTGGTGAAGGAGAACACCTGTTTTTTTGTCTAGATTAGAAGCACCAGTTACCTGTTACTGGACATCTCCAAAATTTTGAATCATAAATCCTCATATGTAGGGGAAGGGGAATGGGGAGGAACAGCCTGTGGGTGCTGCTGGACATTGTGGGCAACATCGCCCTGTGTGGGGCCATACTGTTGCCCATGATGTTGTTGTTGTCCAGCCTCCTGGGCCTGTTAGTGATACTGGCCAGAGTAATAATGATGATGGTGAGGGGCTTCTTGTTGGCTCTGGTAGGCCCGTGGCTCATACCCACCAAGATAGCCAGATCGTCCCCAACCAGGTTGGGACCAGCCTCCAACACTGGGTGGGTACAAGTGGCCATATTGGTGGGGTTGGCTTGATGAAGACATTTGGGGCTGTGGAATAGAAGAATGGGTAGGGGGAGGAAGGGGTTGAGGTGTTGGCCCACGTATTAGGGGCTGCTCAGACCCTGCTTGAGCAAGCATCTGTGTGGATGGTCTCATGCGCATTAAATTTCTCAAATAGAGATCCAAATCAAAATCCTATAGAAGAGCGGGGCGTAAGCACAGAGTTAAAACACAGAAAATACAATTACAGAACGAGGTATCGCAAATAAATCAGTTTACGGTCCTAAATCAATCTGCATGTATCCTTACTAATAATGAATTGAAAGTACTGCGCAAAGGGCTCAATTTTGTGCCTAAGAATAATGGAGATTTTTTTTCTACAATTTTGGATGTCAACAAATTTGTGAGAAGATTAACTATCAAGAAACATTTTTTTGATCAGGATCAATCAGCTGCTGAAATCAACACTCCTCTCTTACCAGTTAATGAATATGCAGGACTTACCTTCAGAGAACAATTTGCCTTGACTGAACTTAATTCCTTATCTGATTCTTCACAAAGGGACAATTTTGTCAGTGACAATAGTGTGGTCTCTAGAGTGCCAAATGTGGATTTTTATCCCTTACAATCAAGAGTCCCCATTATCGATGAATTTCAGCTCTCTGTGGAACGGGAATTAAAATCTGTATTTTCTGATAATAACAAGGGGGATAATTTATCTAAGGGAGAAAGAAAAGCTCTAAAAAACATACAAAATAATCCAAACATTGTAGTGAAGAATGCTGATAAGGGGGGATCAGTGGTAATATTGGATAAGACCCTATATGTAAGAGAGGTTAATAGTATTTTAAATGAAAGTCATGCTTACAAGAAAATAGATGGAGATCCAACGGAAACTATAAAAATTAAATTGGAAAAAATTTTACAAGAAGGATTTGATCTAGGCATTCTTAATTTAAAACAAAAAGAATTCTTATTACCAGTAAATCCCAAAATTCCCATTTTTCATGCCCTACCTAAAACCCATAAAGGGCTTTTTCCTCCTTTCAGACCTATAGTGTCAGGTGTGGATTCATTATTGGAAAGACTAGGTTCTTGGTTAGATGAGAGATTGCAACCATTGGTAGTTATGTCACCTAGTTATTTGAAAGACAGCAAACATGTGCTATCAGTAATGTCAAATCAGAATTGGGATGAGAATTTCATGTGGATGACTTGTGATGTTAAAACACTGTATTCTTGCATTCCACATAATTTAGCTATGCAAGCATTGACAGATCAACTAAATATATATTCCAATTATTCTGATGTAATGAAAGAATATATTTTAGATGTTACTCTATTTTTGCTTCAAAACAACTACTTTAGATTCTCCCGCCAGTTCTATGTGCAGTGTCAGGGTTGTTCCATGGGAGCTAAATTCTCCCCATCCCTGGCTAATCTGTACATGAACTGGTGGGAGTCGAAATTTATTTATTCTGAATTTAATCCTTATTCAGATTATATAGAACAATATTTACGATTCATAGATGATATTTTGATAGTGTGGAAAGGATCAGTTGACCTAGTGTCCAGCTTTAAAGATTATATTAATGATAATAATCTAAATCTGTCTTTCGTAGTAGATACCAATAGGGATATGATTTCCTTTCTCGACATACAATTGGGTGGTGGTAGTCTGAAGAAAAAAGTAGATTGTCAGCTTTTTCGTAAAAAAATTTCAGGAAATTCCATTTTGCATGCTTTTAGTCAACATCCACAACATGTGATTAGGAATATCCCCACAGGGGAATTTATCAGAGCCCGTAGGTGTTGTACCGATGACAGCAAGTATAAGGAAGAATGTGATAATATTAAAAAAAGGTTACAACACAAGGGTTATAATCTTAAAATGGTTAAAAAAGCTGAAACTAAAGCCAATGAAAAAAGCAGAGATCAGTATTTATTCCAGTCGAAAAAATCAGATAAGAAAGATTTTTCTAATGAAATGATTTTTTCTACTACATATCATAGTAATTATTACAAAGTAATTAATGTTGTTCGTAAACATCTACCATTATTAACTACTGATAGTACACTTAGGGAAATTTTGAAAAATGGTTGCAAATTTGTCCCCAAAAAATCTTTGACGATAGGAAATATAATCTCTCCTAGTGAACTCAGTGAGAACACAGATAAAATAGGTTGTACATGGTTATCTACTAAAGGTTCATTTAGATGCGGGCAGAAGTTATGTGGTTTATGTAAATTCATGATAAATAATAATAAGTCTGTTATAAGTAATGAGGGTCAAGTATTTAAGCTCAAAACTTTTATGAATTGTGCCACTGATTACTGTGTTTATATCATCTTTTGCACGACATGCAGAAAACAGTATGTAGGATCCACAAGTCGTAGCATAAGAAAAAGATTGTCAGAACACATTTATGACATCAATAATATTACTACCCGTAGTCTTTCGGGGGCTTCTAAACATTTTTTGCATGAACATAAGGGAGAATTGAATAGCCTGCGAGTAAGTGCTTTGGAATTTGTTCCTGCTCCTCGGCGTGGTGGCAATAGAATTAAATTACTCCAGATGATTGAAGCTCGATGGATACTAAAACTTAATACTAGATATCCAGCAGGATTAAATTTGAAGCATGAATTGATGTATCTATATTAATATGTTTTTTTTTTTTTTTTTTCTTTTGCCGGGTGCGGTGGTATGTGCCTTTAATCCCAGCTACTTGGGAGGCTGAAGTTTGTTTGTTTTTGGTTTAATCATCAGATTATTATTAAGTGAGAATTCACATTGTAATATGTTTGCATAAGATGAATGCATCATAGGGTTAAACCAGTGAGGTACTATTGTTAACTTTGAATTAGTGATGTCAGTTTCACAGCTGATTTTGGTGGGTGTTACCCAAGGCAGCCTTCTCTGGTTGCTTTTCCTTGATAAGTGCAACATTTATTCAGTATTTTATGCTATGATTAAGGGTCAAATATGATCCGAAACGCGTAAGCCTACACATGCTTTTATCATCACTGGAATTGCATTTTTTAATTATGGATTAAATAAAGGCTTTTCTTAATTTTTTCACATCGTGTGCTGGAACTATAAAAAACTTTTTTTCATTGAGCATTTCTCCCAGATGGGGATGGATCCACTCCGTGCACCGAGATTATGGAAAGGAGGACTGGGCAGGCTGAACCAGGTGAGCTGAAGATCTATCCTACATTGTTTGATATTGTTACTGTCTGAACTTTTTTCGTGCTCCCTGGTTTATTAACGCTGAAGGAAATTTTTATCCTTCATCAATAACAGCGTTACAGCTGCCCATAGGAGTTATAAGTGTTTGTTGCACTCTCCTAATTCCCCTTTCATTTGAATTATATATTTTCTGATAAAATGGAAGTCACTTTCAAGGACACTTTATTCCTGAGTTTAAATGACAAATCCAAATTGGAAAAAGTGGCAAATATAGTCTCCAAAAATAAGGGAAATCCCAATATGGAAGGTCAGGCAGATTTAAGACATAACATGCAACAATTGGAAAAATTCTTGTCTACACACCTGAGAACCTGGTGGGATCATATCATGCTTGAAAAGTATGTAGAAAATTTGATGATTCCCAGAGGACTGAGAATAAAAAAACAGTCTACTGTTCGATTTGATGAAGTTTTCCAAAAAGAATGGAATGACATTTTGACGGGATGTTCCCTTAAGCTTATGGAGCTTCTTATAGATTATGAACAAAAAAAAGTGAAAGATCTTGATTTAAAAATTAAAGAAATTGAAAATTCTTTGACAGAATCTTTTGATAATGCCACATATAAGAAACTGAGATCTGACATTATGGATAGATTGGATAAATTAGAGGACATTATTGTTGAAAATAAACAGAAAAAATATGAAAGAGATGTCAAAGATTTTGAGACCGGACATGTGTATGACTGGCGACCCCCGCAAAGACCTTATAGAAATTTTAGGTTTTCTAAGAAACCAAAATCTATTTTGAAAGGTCAAAGAGTTAATAGGATTTCAGAAGGTGGAGGAACATCACGAGTTACTTTCAGCTCCTCTGAACTTGAAACGACTGATGGAGAAATGGAAGAAGATGAAAATGATCGCTATAGTTCAGGGGAAGGATCTAGTGGGGCAAAAAACGGTGTAACCCCAAATAGAGATCCAAATCAAAATCCTATAGAAGAGCGGGGCGTAAGCACAGAGTTAAAACACAGAAAATACAATTACAGAACGAGGTATCGCAAATAAATCAGTTTACGGTCCTAAATCAATCTGCATGTATCCTTACTAATAATGAATTGAAAGTACTGCGCAAAGGGCTCAATTTTGTGCCTAAGAATAATGGAGATTTTTTTTCTACAATTTTGGATGTCAACAAATTTGTGAGAAGATTAACTATCAAGAAACATTTTTTTGATCAGGATCAATCAGCTGCTGAAATCAACACTCCTCTCTTACCAGTTAATGAATATGCAGGACTTACCTTCAGAGAACAATTTGCCTTGACTGAACTTAATTCCTTATCTGATTCTTCACAAAGGGACAATTTTGTCAGTGACAATAGTGTGGTCTCTAGAGTGCCAAATGTGGATTTTTATCCCTTACAATCAAGAGTCCCCATTATCGATGAATTTCAGCTCTCTGTGGAACGGGAATTAAAATCTGTATTTTCTGATAATAACAAGGGGGATAATTTATCTAAGGGAGAAAGAAAAGCTCTAAAAAACATACAAAATAATCCAAACATTGTAGTGAAGAATGCTGATAAGGGGGGATCAGTGGTAATATTGGATAAGACCCTATATGTAAGAGAGGTTAATAGTATTTTAAATGAAAGTCATGCTTACAAGAAAATAGATGGAGATCCAACGGAAACTATAAAAATTAAATTGGAAAAAATTTTACAAGAAGGATTTGATCTAGGCATTCTTAATTTAAAACAAAAAGAATTCTTATTACCAGTAAATCCCAAAATTCCCATTTTTCATGCCCTACCTAAAACCCATAAAGGGCTTTTTCCTCCTTTCAGACCTATAGTGTCAGGTGTGGATTCATTATTGGAAAGACTAGGTTCTTGGTTAGATGAGAGATTGCAACCATTGGTAGTTATGTCACCTAGTTATTTGAAAGACAGCAAACATGTGCTATCAGTAATGTCAAATCAGAATTGGGATGAGAATTTCATGTGGATGACTTGTGATGTTAAAACACTGTATTCTTGCATTCCACATAATTTAGCTATGCAAGCATTGACAGATCAACTAAATATATATTCCAATTATTCTGATGTAATGAAAGAATAAATTTTAGATGTTACTCTATTTTTGCTTCAAAACAACTACTTTAGATTCTCCCGCCAGTTCTATGTGCAGTGTCAGGGTTGTTCCATGGGAGCTAAATTCTCCCCATCCCTGGCTAATCTGTACATGAACTGGTGGGAGTCGAAATTTATTTATTCTGAATTTAATCCTTATTCAGATTATATAGAACAATATTTACGATTCATAGATGATATTTTGATAGTGTGGAAAGGATCAGTTGACCTAGTGTCCAGCTTTAAAGATTATATTAATGATAATAATCTAAATCTGTCTTTCGTAGTAGATACCAATAGGGATATGATTTCCTTTCTCGACATACAATTGGGTGGTGATAGTCTGAAGAAAAAAGTAGATTGTCAGCTTTTTCGTAAAAAAATTTCAGGAAATTCCATTTTGCATGCTTTTAGTCAACATCCACAACATGTGATTAGGAATATCCCCACAGGGGAATTTATCAGAGCCCGTAGGTGTTGTACCGATGACAGCAAGTATAAGGAAGAATGTGATAATATTAAAAAAAGGTTACAACACAAGGGTTATAATCTTAAAATGGTTAAAAAAGCTGAAACTAAAGCCAATGAAAAAAGCAGAGATCAGTATTTATTCCAGTCGAAAAAATCAGATAAGAAAGATTTTTCTAATGAAATGATTTTTTCTACTACATATCATAGTAATTATTACAAAGTAATTAATGTTGTTCGTAAACATCTACCATTATTAACTACTGATAGTACACTTAGGGAAATTTTGAAAAATGGTTGCAAATTTGTCCCCAAAAAATCTTTGACGATAGGAAATATAATCTCTCCTAGTGAACTCAGTGAGAACACAGATAAAATAGGTTGTACATGGTTATCTACTAAAGGTTCATTTAGATGCGGGCAGAAGTTATGTGGTTTATGTAAATTCATGATAAATAATAATAAGTCTGTTATAAGTAATGAGGGTCAAGTATTTAAGCTCAAAACTTTTATGAATTGTGCCACTGATTACTGTGTTTATATCATCTTTTGCACGACATGCAGAAAACAGTATGTAGGATCCACAAGTCGTAGCATAAGAAAAAGATTGTCGGAACACATTTATGACATCAATAATATTACTACCCGTAGTCTTTCGGGGGCTTCTAAACATTTTTTGCATGAACATAAGGGAGAATTGAATAGCCTGCGAGTAAGTGCTTTGGAATTTGTTCCTGCTCCTCGGCGTGGTGGCAATAGAATTAAATTACTCCAGATGATTGAAGCTCGATGGATACTAAAACTTAATACTAGATATCCAGCAGGATTAAATTTGAAGCATGAATTGATGTATCTATATTAATATGTTTTTTTTTTTTTTTTTTCTTTTGCCGGGTGCGGTGGTATGTGCCTTTAATCCCAGCTACTTGGGAGGCTGAAGTTTGTTTGTTTTTGGTTTAATCATCAGATTATTATTAAGTGAGAATTCACATTGTAATATGTTTGCATAAGATGAATGCATCATAGGGTTAAACCAGTTAGGTACTATTGTTAACTTTGAATTAGTGATGTCAGTTTCACAGCTGATTTTGGTGGGTGTTACCCAAGGCAGCCTTCTCTGGTTGCTTTTCCTTGATAAGTGCAACATTTATTCAGTATTTTATGCTATGATTAAGGGTCAAATATGATCCGAAACGCGTAAGCCTACACATGCTTTTATCATCACTGGAATTGCATTTTTTAATTATGGATTAAATAAAGGCTTTTCTTAATTTTTTCACATCGTGTGCTGGAACTATAAAAAACTTTTTCCCCATAATATAAAGTATACAATACGGTATTTTTTTGAGCACCGGAATGAGCTCTCCCACTAAATACAGAAAACCTATAAAGACAGATACAGGATCACTAGCCAAGGGGACTGGAAAGATTTTCTTTATTACACAAATATCAAAATCAAATTTAAAAGATTGTCAGACATAAACATACATACAATAACCATACATGAAGCCTCCAAATGTAGAGCTAAAATGGTGCACTCAAAATGTATCCCAATATGAAGGTGAGAATCTAATCTAATAGGTAATTCATATCACATCAATATGATGGTTATATATATATAGTGGAATAATAATCCTACATATAAACTATCAACCTCTTGATAATTATAAAAATCTTATATAGACGAGTATCAATTAATAGAAAAATGTGTGCTGCATATTCCAGGGAAGTGATAAAAGCATGTATAATGCAGCAAAGTGTGTACAGGACATATAGTAACAAGTGTTGAGCGAATGTGCTTGCCACTACTCGGTATTCACCCGAGTATCACTTTACACGGTGAGCACCGAGCATTTCTGGGATTACTCGGCGGGAACTCGGGTCTCCACCCAGCACTTTTGACGGACTTTAGAGACCCACTCACGCTGAAGGGATTGTCTGCCAGGCATTGAAGCGCCGCAGCCATCTTTGTTATGGTCGTGCAGTGATTGGCTGGCCACACAGCATCATCAGGGGTATAAAAGACCGGATGCCGTCTTGCTCAGCGCATTCAGCTCCGGATTGAGAGAGTGTAGGGAGAGCGGCTGCCTTGATAGGGTCAGAATTGGGGATTTCTTAGTGAGTGTGGGGTCTACCATCCTAACTAATCACATCCAGGTAAACCAACAGTCCTTCTAAGAATTGATTCCGGAGAATATAGGTTCCAATGTTAGGCAGGCAGGGTAGTGTACGTCGCTGTATACACATCAGTGCCGGGCCTGCAGGCACTTTATGTGTGTATATAGAGCATTGCATATATCAAGAGGGTCCATTCCCTTCCTGTGTTCTGGTTCTGCTACTGCTACCTGTGGGATATCTTAGCCGTATATAGCTAGCCCATGGTCTCCATGCTCTGCTCCTTCCCCACTAAATCTCACCTGTGTATGGTCATGGAGTATGTAGGAGGTAGGACACGTACATTGTATTATATTCAGCCCAGTCTGCTGACATCTTATCACCTCTCATATCATTAAGACTTGTCCTCGTGGACGGTTACATCCCCACACAGCATTTACTCACTTCTCATCATACATCGTGGTGATCTGCTGTATAAACCCCTCACCGGTCATATTTCCTTTCTTCTATAGGTGGAGACTGTGGGACCCTTCTAAGCACCAGAGGTCCTTTATCTGTCCCGTTGGCCCGCTTGTACTTTGCAGAAGCGGTCCTTGGTGTGGAATACCTGCATAGTTACGGTGTGGTGCACAGAGACCTGAAGCCGGATAAGTAAGTGAATACCTGTAGTGTAGTAAAGAGGGAGAGTTATCATTTATTATCTCACAGTCTGTGAGACTAAACCCATCTTCTCTTTCACAGCCTCCTGATAACGTCTTCTGGACACATAAAAATCACCGATTTCGGGCTGTCAAAATTTGGTCTAATGATATCAAACGCCAACATCTACAAGGAATCAGCAGAGGACATCAGCAGAGAGTTCCAGGACCGTGAGGTTGGCGTTACTTACAAGAACTCAGCTAGTTCTTTATAAATCTCATCACAGTACTGTCTCTTCTCTACGTTCTTCATTTCTAGAGAACTTTTCCATTGATGCTACCTTCTTTCTTTGTGTTTTCATGGAGAGAACTTGTAATAACTACAGTATAGTTTCATCAATCTGATCTTTTTTTCCGTTGGTTTCCAGGTCTGTGGCACCCTATATTACACAGCCCCCGAGGTCATCCTGAAACAAGGCTATGGAAGACCTGTTGACTGGTGGGCAATGGGGATCATCCTTCATGAATTTCTTCTGGGATGTGTACCATTTGATGAAGATTCCCTGAATAAGCTATATAAAAATGTTCTTCTTGGTAAGTAGAATAATGTAATAATTTTTGACTGTTTATATTGGTTTAGTTATTTCTTTTGCTTTATATTGCAGTTCATTAAAGAGGTTTTATTTTCTATAATTTTCCATACAACAGGAGAAATAGTTTGGGATTGTGACGGCGCTCCTCCCCTGGATGCTCAGAACATCATCACTGAGCTGCTCAGAACAAATCCTGAGCATAGACTTGGGACAGGTAACAGAAATAATAGAGTTAATATTTAGTTGTTACACCAAGGACATATCGCTCATGTCTATGAGGATATCAGCTCTTCTCTATCTGCTCTTCCAATTCTTGATCTCCGCACTAAGACTTTCAGTCATTTTCCTTCATGTCGGCTCTGTTATATCATTAGTTCAGATTATGATATACTGCTCAGATATGGAGCAGTGGCTGACAATATCGGCATCACTTTTGTTTTTCAATTTCCAGGAGGAGCATTTCAGATCAAGGATCATCCATTCCTTAATGACATAGACTTTGACAACCTCCTAAGTCAGAAGCCGGAGTATGTCCCTCAGTTTTTATCAGACATGGACACCAGCTGCTTCATCAGTAAGTAGAATGAGACGTCATATAGACTACGTGTCTGATTGTCTCCTATTCCCTAATATGTAACCATTGGTTCCCTTCAATATTAGTGATAAATGGAGACTGTGTTATACTGACAACCTCTAATAACACTTCATTACTTATGTCTTGTAGATAACTCTGATATAAACAACCAGCTGGTCTCACAGGATGAGGAGGACACTAGTGTGGACAATGAGAGTCTTGACTTTCTAAATTTTATGTCATCTTCTGAAAGGCATGCTAAAGTAAGTGTGTGATCAATAAATCCAAGTTAGGTAAAAAAATATTTGAGTAAAAACAATATTTCATATCTTATTGTTGTCCTCATTTAGATCTCTACCACCGATATCGGGATGAAGAATGATGAGGATCCCAAGTCCCCTCCAGAGTGTACCTCAACATCCAACACTGACATCTCAGAAATGTGAGTAGATTATGGGGTCATTACTGGGAGCTCCAGGCTGATATATGTGCACAACACCAAATATAGGACATAAATACCGTAATATCACATGCAGCATCCACCACCCCATTGTTAGCATCATTGAGCTTTTGGCTGTAGAAGCCACTGGTGATAACAGCCCATGATTGCGGCCAGTCAAGCATTTTTAGTGCTGTCCCCCACACTGTAGGAGAGATGTAGTATTACATGCCAGACATTCTTGGTAGTTGTTTAACGCTCTGCTTTATAAAACGTAGTTTACTTGTGATTTACACATTTTTCTTCTTCCAAACAGGCAGAAAGAATCTGTTTCTGTATATGATAGAGGCGATGATATTACCATCTTGACATCCTCGTCAGGTATGTCCATGTCTGCAGCACCAACAATGTGAATGTTGACTTCAAGATTCAAATATTTCCACATGGTTTTCCTGCGATTGTTCTCCTATGGTATCTATATTTCATGGATCCCAATTGTGTTGACCATGGGCCCATACTGAATCCCTATTTCTCTAATTTGTACAGGACTTTTTATGTTTTCCTTGAATGACTTTGTAGCATCCAGGAACCTAGAGATAAATAGCGACTGTGTTATACTGACAACCTCTAACAATACTTCCTTACCTATGTCTTGAAGTTACCAAAAGAAAAAACAGTCAAAAGTCCATAAAACTATAATGTTTATTGAAAATAGTAATAAAATATTGATAAATATGGACACACAGTATTTGGAAAGGGGAAAGGAACAGCATATAGATGAACACAATGGTCATGAAGGGCCAACGAGGCTGCAAACACCCCGTCAAGGCAATAGAACGCAGAGCTGGATAATATAGCCAGTAACGGTCAAGGGGATGTAAAAACTGTATAATATAAATCATATAGCAAGTGCCGCTATCCTTCATAGGAAACATTCCCTGACAAAATGCAAAGTGCATAGATAGAATTAGTGCATAATAAGCATGATAGCGATGGCATGAAAAGACTGCATTGCTATACCTGAAATACGGGGGGAGGCAGCAGGGTCGGTCCTGTCCCCGACGCGCGTTTCGGAGCTAGAGGGCTCCTTCCTCAGGGCCACCTTACGTTCACATCTGATGCTAATGAATTGGACTTTTTGGACATTACCGTAAGGAGGGACCCCTATGGGATGGTGCAAACAGACATATTTAGAAAGATTACCACGACAAATTCCTTGCTGCACTCCTCATCCGCACATCCGAGACATGTCATTAAGGCGGTACCCATAGGTCAATTTTTACGACTGCGCCGTATCTGTTCTACAGATGAGACATTCTTTCATCGGGCGGATGAGCTTCGTCAACGATTTCTAGAACGTGGATATAGCCGGAGATCCATCAAAATTGCTTTCAATCGAGCTAAGCATGCTACTAGGCAGGATTTATTATATAGATCAGGGATGTCCAATACATCTAGGGGTAACCAAACTGTTAGGTTTATTACTACTTTTAGCTCTAGATCAGAGGCTGTTCGTTCTGCCCTTGATAAAGCATGGCCTATCCTCCGCATTGACCCGATCATTAACAGGATCACAACAGAGAGACCAGCCATGGCGTTCCGACGGTCTAGAAACTTAAGGGATCATCTGGTTATGAGCCACTACGCTGTGGGCTCTAAAACTACCTTTCTGGATGGTCACATTCTCGGGGTTGGTTGTTATCCGTGTGGCCACTGTGTCGCCTGCCCCAACATTATGCGGTGTACTGAATTTAACAATTCGAGTGGAGATCAGGTCTTCAGTATTAGACAACGCATTACCTGTACGACTAGGTATGTCGTATACTATGCTACGTGTCCCTGTGGCCTTATTTATGTAGGCCTTACTACGTGACAATTCAAGGTCCGAGTCAGGGAGCACGTGTTGGGGATTCAGGCGGCTCGTGGCCACACGGATGCTTCCACCCTGAGGACTATACCTAGACATTTCAAGGAGCACCATGGCTGTGATTCCACCTCACTTATGGTATGGGGCATTGAGGCCCTGAAAATTGATATTCGAGGTGGGGGTCTCTCTAAAAGATTGAGTCAATTAGAAGCTAAATGGATTTGGAAATTGAAAACAGTCCATCCATATGGCCTTAACGAATGTCTTTCATTCGTTCCATTTTTGTGAGTTTTCCATTTATCTTTCCCTCTTCTCCTCCACCTATTCCCCCGTTGTGGTACTGTTACACTTCTGGAGTGACATTTGTTGTGTCTTTTTTAACTTTTTTAACTTTGTTTTATTTTAGTCTTTTAGATTTGGCATCTTTTTGGTTGGGTTGTCTGGGTCCGAAATATCTTCTGGAGGCTTTGGATAAATATGATCGTCTCTTCTATGAATATATCAACATTCTCCTATACAAGAAGATGAAGATGTGTTCTCTTTGTTGCCCATTTTTTTTCCATTTTTTATGGGTGGACTTCTATGTGGTGATCATTGATATATGGCTGTATACACCTCTATTTACAAGCATATGTAGTTATATATATGGGGGCAATGCATAATAATGCGGCTGATAGAGATTATTCTTTATATTTCATTGTAATAGCATTATTTTTGGGCTAACTTATTCCATTTAGATTATAATAGGACTATGTACATTTTTATGGCTATAATTTTTGACTAAACTAATGCATGGGGTATATATATTGTTGTCATAAACCTGTATAGGACTGGAATACGTTGGTTTACCCTATATCCTTATAACCCTCGTGTTTAATCATTTTTGATGCTTTGTAACAATCTATAAATTTTCATATAAATACATTGGTATTTTTTACGCTTACTATTAGGTGTGTTTCCATCTTTGATGGCCGTATATAAATTTTTTATGGTCATTTGCGCATGTGCGGTTACCTTATCCACCTATGCTATTGGATACTTATCCATGGTGCCTAATATAGTCGCTATGTGATGCACTAGATACTGGTAAAACATTTGGCACTCTTTTTTGGTCAAATACTATGTTAGATATCATATTTTTCTGTTTGCCATCTATTATGCCCCCAGTCAAGATGGCCGCGACCATTTTGTGGCCGTCTGCGCATGCGCGGGTGACGCGCTCCTAACTCCACCCCCATCCGCCCGTGGTCTGGCGTCTGACGTCACGGGGCCCCGTGTATTGTCAGCGCCAGCCCGGACGTGTTGGTGGGTGGGTGGTTGGTCGCTCCCCTGATTGGCGCTCAGGTTTATTTGGACCCCTATTTATAGTACACCCGGTGGCCTTTTATGACACACCCCCTGAGGAAGGAAGCGGTGTAGCTTCCGAAACGTACGTTGGGCTGTTTTCCTTGCGCCGGTGGTCCAGTGCCCCCTTAGGTATGAGTATTATGTTTGTATTTTGATCTCTCATAACCCCCTTCTTTGGGGTTGCCTGACGGTCTGGGGATTTTTCCCTTTATTTCACTATGACTAGTCGGCTTGTATATACCACTAATGGAGATACATTATACCATATTGATATACCTTAGGGAATCTCTGTACCTCTGTGCGTTCTGCTTGTGTCACTTCTGTCATGCCAATTTTTATCTGTGTCCTTAATAAAGATTCATGTTATTTCTACCTATTTTGGATGTTTATGCACTGTTTTTTCGGTTGCTTCTTTATAAGAGGTACAGGGAGTGGACTGCTGAGGACTGGGGTAAAGTCATTTTCTCTGATGAATCCCCTTTTCGATTGTTTGGGACATCTGGAAAACGGCTTATTCGGAGAAGACCAGGTGAGCGCTACCACCAGTCTTGTCTCATGCCAACTGTCAAGCATCCTGAAACCATTCATGTGTGGGGTTGCTTCTCAGCCAAGGGAATGGGCTCTCTCTCAGTCTTTCCTAAAAACACAGCCATGAATAAAGAATGGTACCAGAATGTCCTCCAAGTGCAACTTCTCCCAACCGTCCAAGAGCAGTTTGGCGATCAACAATGCCTTTTTCAACATGATGGAGCACCTTGCCATAAAGCAAAGGTGATAACTAAATGACTCAGAGAACAAAACATAGAGATTTTGGGACCATGGCCTGGAAACTCCCCAGATCTTAATCCCATTGAGAACTTGTGGTCAATCATCAAGAGACGGGTGGACAAACAAAAACCTTCAAATTCAGACAAAATAAAAGCATTGATTTTGCAAGAATGGACTGCTCAGTCAGGATTTGATCCAGAAGTTGATTGAGAGCATGCCAGGTAGAATTGCTGAGGTCCTGAAGAAGAAGGGTCAACACTGCAAATATTGACTTGCTGCATTAACTCATTCTAACTGTCAATATAACCTTTTGCTACTCATAATATGACTGCAATTATATTTCTGTATGTGATAAAAACATCTGACAAACACACATAAAAACCAGAGGGCAGCAGATAATGTGAAAATATAATATTTGTGTCATTCTCAAAACTTTTGGCCATGACTGTAGATAAGTTCCTTGGGTGGTCTAGTTTCCAAAATGGGGTCACTTGTGGGGGAGCTCCAATGTTTAGGTACACAGGGGTTCTCCAAACACGACATGGTGTCCACTAACGATTGGAGCTAATTTTCCATTCAAAAAGTCAAATGGATCAATTTGTGAAGCACCTGGCGGTTCAAAGTGCTCACTATGCATCTAGATAAGTTCCTTGGAGGGTCTAGTTTCCAAAATGGGGTCACTTGTGGGGGAGCTCCAGTGTTTAGGCACACAGGGACACTCCAAACGCGACATGGCAACCGCTAAATATTACTGTATATTTTCCATTCAAAAAGTCAAATGGCGCTCCTTCCCTTCTGAGCCCTGCCATGCGCCCAAACAGTGGTTTATGACCACATATGAGGTATCGGTGTACTCAGGAGAAATTGCCCAACAAATTTTAGGATCCATTTTATCCTGTTGCCCTTGTGAAAATGAAAAAATTGATGCTAAAAGAAAATTTTTGTTGGAAAAATTAAAATGTTCATTTTTTCCTTCCACATTGCTTTAGTTGCTGTGAAGCACCTGAAGGGTTAATAATCTTCTTGAATGTAGTTTTGAGTAGCTTGAGGGGTGCAGTTTTTAGAATGGTGTCACTTTTGGGTATTTTCTGCCATATAAACCCCTCAAAGTGACTTCAAATGTGAGGTGGTCCCTAAAAAAAATGGTTTTGTAAATTTTGTTGTAAAAATGAGAAATCGCTGGTCAACTTTTAACCCTTATAACTTCCCAACAAAAAAAAAATTTGTTTCCGAAATTGTGCTGATGTAAAGTAGACATGTGGGAAATGTTATTTATTAACTATTTTGTGTCACATAACTCTCTGGTTTAACAGAATAAAAATTCAAAATGTGAAAATTGCAAAATTTTCAAAGTTTTCGCCAAATTTCCGTTTTTTTCACAAATAAATGCAAACATTATCGACCTAAGTTTACCACTAACATGAAGCCCAATATGTCACGAAAAAACATTCTCAGAATCGCTAGGATCCGTTGAAGCGTTCCTGAGTTATTACCTCATAAAGGGACACTGGTCAATATTGTCAAAAATGGCCAGGTCGCTAAGGTCAAAATAGGCTGGGTCATGAAGGGGTTAATTGTATGGGTCCACTGCATCCTGATGGTGCATTTGTCTGGAGGCCTGTACCGGTAAACCTTTTTGCTCTTTTGCTGTTTTCCATCTATAAATGTGGAAATGTAGCAGAGCTGTGTGCATCTATAAATGTGCAAATGTTTCAGAGCTGTGTCTATACGTAGCAGATCTGTGTGTGTATAATACACATTAACAATTGATCTATTACATTCCTATTCTACCCTAGTGCATTAAAATTAGTGATCATGACCTCTCCATTTTACCCGGGAAGTTTTAGTTAGTAGGAAAAATGTTTTTCCTATTTTGTGCTCTCTAAACCTAGAGTGTAGTGCAAAATAATACAGTATTTATCTTTCAATTTTAGTTATATAAAGGCTATATGAAAATGACAGTTTTATTCACTTTTACTTTTATGCCACCAATTGAACCACATACCGTGGTATGAGCTGTGTACACAAATTTGTGGAATATTTGAAAATTAATTTTGTTTTAAATGCAGTGGAACAATTTTTAAAAATCTGGCTGTAAATGTTTTCCCCTCCCAATTTAAGTACGGTAACTTCCGACACATCAACTGTTTTGATTAATGGTGTCGGAGTGCTGAAACCTTCGCAGACCACTTATATACTTTTGTGAGCATATACAATGCTAACCCTGCCCCTCCAAAAATGAGCTAAAAGGGCACAATTCTGATTATAGTGCCCCTGACCTTTTTGTTTTATGGATCAGTGGGGGGGTGCTAAACTCGCATACCCTCACTGATCAAAACTTAAAGCGTTTAAGTGTGACATATAAAAAGTTCTCTAAAATTGCTTTTTGTCTTCCATGGAGGGGGGGAGAATTGCCCAGAATTGTGGCACTTTTTTTTGTGAAGTTTCTCTAAAAGAAAAAAAAAACTGAAGAGGGAGATTGGAGTAGATAGCTGACCTGCATTTTTTTCTTTTTAAATCCATTGATGAATCGGACAAAAACTCCACGAAACCACCCAAACTCTGGCAACAATGGCGGGGACAGCAAAAACAGAAAAATAGACACGTAAACACACAAAAATAAACTTTAAAACAGGCAAAATGCGATAATGGATTACTTTCTTGTCCCATCCCATGGACCACTTTTTAGGACATTTTTTTTATATTTGATTATCCTGCAGTAAATTACTTAAAAAAATCAATTTGGTACAAAGTAAAACACCCGTCACGCAGCGGCTTATCAGAACAGTAGGAAGTCGGCCAAGTCTTTGGTCCTGTTGCCAAGAGGCTCCCAAACAGCGGCCATTGTAGTTACTCAGCATTGGTCCTAGGTTTTCTATGGCATCTCTACTCCTGTCTGATACTTTTTATCTTGTATGTAATATGTTTCTGTAAAACTAATGATGGTGTTAATCTCGTCCTGTAAGGTTTGGCTCCACTGTGTGAAAATATGCCCAGCGGCAGAGCTAATAAGCCTGGGGATGTGGTGAAGGCCAAGAACGGGGAAGACCATCCAGGTAATCTTCACCCATTGCCGGCTGTGGTGACGGACATTATCCTGACTAGTAGGAGTTTAGTAGGGTGACGAATACAAATATCAGCTTTGCCCTAGGTTTCCTCAGCTTTTGGCTCCCTAGTAAACATGATATAAATGGAGATCTGGCCCCTGGGTTTATGCTCTTATCTCATTGTAACCCAAGGCAATGTGTAGCGGGGCCTGTGATGGGTTGGACCATTAGATGTACATGGTCAGTGTGAAGCTGGAAAGTGTTCTGTACCAACACCACCAAACAATGGAGAACCAGCTCAAAACTCGCCACCCTGAGCCATTGTTAGTAGTGCTATCCAGTTCAAAGTGGCACTGAGGAGTGGCCATACATTTGTCATGTATAGTCAATGGCGTAGCGTGTGTTGGGGGCCCCGGTAAGGCAAGTGTTTTCATTGTGCTGTGTAGTATTAGTATAGAGTCCTTTACACTAATCCAGTACTGAACCCCCAAATTGTTTTTGTTTTTTAACCCCTTACTGATATCTGTCGGCACCCTGTCTTTGATGCGAGCTCAGGAACTGAGATTGCATCTTTCCCAGCAGATGATGGCTGTGTTATTCAGCCATCATCTGCCTCTAACATCCTCGTGTAGAGCGGAGCTCTGTCCACAGGTGTTAACCTGTTAAACTTAGCTGCCAGTCTTTTGACAGCGGCATTCACAGCTCACGTCCTGAGGAGCGCGCTGTTCTAATTGGCTGTTGGCTCCAATGCGAGGTGCTCGCGGTCTCACAATGGGTTGCCATGACAGCTGGGGGTCTGCTGAAGACTCCTTATGGCTGTCATGGTGGTGCTCCAATGAGAGCGGGATTTTTTTCCTATATAAAGCAACACTGGTATTGCTTAATCCTATATATCCAAGGAGGATAATGGTAGACACTTCACTATTCAATACACCACCTATATCTGTTCCTGCAATAGTCAGTAGCTGTCAGATAGGAAGAGATTCCAGCTTCATAATTAAAATATTGACTTTTTCGATGGATATATAATTACAAATTACAATTGAAAAGACAAGGCAAGAAGCCTCCACAGAAGGGGGACACGAGCAAAATATAAACCCATCCCACAATAGTGGATAAATTGCTGTATTCAGTCCTTCAGGGTTTAGATTTATTACAGTGCAGGATCTTTCTAGAATAGACCACGATAGAGCCGGATTGTTCTCTAATGCCACCAGTTTTGTGACTATTATAGATAAAGTGCGAGTCCTATAATTCAATAGAATACAGATATCTAACCGCAAGATGAAGGGTTCTCCTCTAATAAGTATTGATCCCTTGCCCTGTACTGATCAGATCTGAACAGCAATTTAGTTTGTTTTATTTTATAGATGGCAAAGTAGTAAATCCATGACTGCTGCTGTTTCCTCACAGGTAGATAACACTGACGCGGAGGGACGGCTGCTGTTGGCGGACGCTCTGTGTTACGCACACAACTTTAATGCAAGAGCGATCGTAAATGCAGCGACATTAACAGGTATGGGAGCTGCGTACACATGATGGAAGGGGCTGGAAGAATGTACACATGGGCTCCGATTCATTAAGTGTGGGGTCTCAACGTCAGAGGCGCGCGCCACTTAGGATGCCCCAAACTCGTTATCACTGCCGTGCGGATCCATGCACCTCGCAAGAAACAGGACTGGAGTAACACTTGTAGAGTAAGAATCACCCCCCACTTTTGATGAATTTAATGGGCGGGTGTAGCCAGGCCCCATCCCCCTTCACCAGCTCAGAATAGATGATCCGTTACTGATCGGTGAGGGTCTGACCAGGGAATAACTGTCCCTGATTGAGCTTTTTTTTTAAATTCAAGTTACAAAATTGAGTGGCAGATTGGATACTTGATTACTGCTCCATACCTCCTCTTACGGGGCTGCCAGAAAAAGCCGAGTGCAGCACTGGGCAGCCCCCCATAGGATGAGCAGAGCAGCGGTCAGGTATCTGCATTGCCGCTCTATTTAACCAGAGATAAAAGTTCCAATTTTGCCGATCAATACGGTTACCGATCAGTAAGATTTCACCAGTAGACTTGGGCGACTTTGCAGAGGGAACCCGGGTTCCTGGATCACGCCTGCCCATCAGCTGATCGCCGCCGCAGCTGCATATGTCACATGCTGTGACTGACACAGGCGCGACACATGCAGCTGCAGAGCCGTTCAGCCGGTGTGATCCAGGAAGCCGGGTTCCCTCTGCAGCTTATTTGGTAAGCGCTTATAGCTTGCCGAATAAGAGGGAACCCGAACAAATTCGCTCAACTCTAATCACCAGTCCTATGGATGGGTAATAACTGGAGAACCCTTTTAATTTGGATTTCAAAAAAATATAATTAATGTATGTCGTAGAGAAATAATGTTTGTTTTTTCTTTAGCTGTATATTTTATTAGTTTTGCATTGTCTGTCTGGTGGTCTGTGCTTTATGGCGGCTGCAATTGGGTGGAATATGAATGGTGGAAGAAGTGTCAGTAGACACAACCAGCTACCAGGATGTGATTGGTGCAGATGGAGCCCGGCTTTATCCGTTTCACTTTGTGGGATTGTACTGCAGCTGTATGCAGTTATTGTATGTAGATGTCTGCCTGTGTCTTCTCACGAGGAGCGCGGCTCACCGGGAATTGTTGTGTAGGTGCAATGGACGTAGCCCTGGGATCTGCAGCCACTGGAGTCTTCACCAATTCTTCTTGGCTTTGGAATCACCTTCAAGAGGTCGGAAACATTTTACTTTCTATCTTCTTGTCATAACATGCTCTTCTGTCTGAATCATTGTTCATTTCACTTTATTCCCCCCCCTTTCCTTATTCCAGTAGCTCTTTATTTGTCCACTAACATAACTGTACGAGAGATTTTTTTTTTTTTTTTTTTTGGGTTGAGAGGAGGGTGTGTTCTAGTTTTGAAAGACACCATTCACTTTTTGTACTATATTTGTCTTTTTTTTTTAATTTTTTTTTTTATAGCGCTCATTGTGCAGTAAATGACCTGTAACACAATTATTCAGGTCAGTGCAATTACAACAGTGCCAAAGCTGCATAGGTTTGGGCTCCCCCCTTTGTTTGGTCTTAAAGAAAACATTTGGAACTTTTGTAATAAATAAAAAGAATAAAAAAATTTCTTCCATTCATATAGCTGTGCAAGAGCTTGTTTTTCACATGGCGAGATTTTTTTTTCTCTTTCTTTTCCTTGACCCAATTATGGGGTCCATGCAACGTTTTGATTTTTCACTGCATTTTTTGGAGGTTATGTTGACCAAAAAAATGGTCAGTTTGGCTTTATTTTTTGTCTTTTCCAGTATTGTAATTCTTAACATTTTTCATTGTTTTTCCTTCATTTTGCAGCAATGCCAAATAGATTCAGATCAGGAAAAGGAATTCAATTCATACTGTCAGGGTGTGTTTTTCTTTACTTAAACTTGTTCTGTATACTGCAGCAATATATAGTAAAAATTACCAGTCGCCTATTAAGATAGGGCAAGGCTGCGTAGGAGCACAAAGATGGAGGCAATGAGGGCCTTCAGAAGGTGTCTGGCTGCCAACGAAACCATCAGCACCTTCCCATTCAGCACTATTTCAGCTGTCATACAGCGATCTGAGCTAGCTCCAGTTGTTGCTACTAGAGGCAGTTGCCAGCTGTGTAACACTGCCAGCATCTGTTCTGTATGGGGGCGGCTCAGCTCCTGAGAGAACTCCGTACACCTGCACCTTTTGTGGGAAGGCACCAAGTATGTATTCTAGACCTGTGGGATGTCCTCCACATTGCTGAATTTACTGCTGATGTTTCATGTTCCTTCCAGGCCAGCGTTGTGACTGGGGATCGTGTATGGAGAATGCCTCTCTTTGATCATTACACTAAACAAGTGACTGAGTCGGCCCTCGCAGACCTTAATAATGTCGGGAAGTACAGCAGGTAATGGATGTAAATATGGTGGTTGTAGTAGGTTTCTAAAGTATCTCATAGAGCGACCCCCGCCTCTGAGACCTCCATCCATCACCAAAACGGAGATCCAGATTTGCTCATCTGTTGGAATTCCTATAGAAATGATTGGTGAGATCCTAACCACATGGGTGCACCCCTACAGGATATGTCATCAATTTCTATCATGGGAATATTATTATTATTATTGGGTTTTTTTTTTTCCTTTTTATGTGGATTTTATTAAAAAATAAACCTACAATTTCCACATCAGTAGTATACATGAGGTAATGTATCTTGCTCCACAGAAACTAATGAAAGGTTTTCTTCTCGCAGATCTGGGGGTGCGTGTACGGCCGCGGCTTTCTTGAAGGAGTTTGTCACGTCCCCGCACTGGGCTCACCTGGATATAGCCGGAGTCATGTCCAACAAGGATGAGGTCCCTTATCTGCGCAAGGGCATGTCCGGCCGCCCCACAAGGACTCTGGTAGAATTCGCCGATCGGCTGAGTAAGGACAAGAAGCCCAAATAATCCGGACATCAGTTACCGGATCTGCTTCGTCCTATGTGGACGTAATGAACTAAAGCGCAATGACCTTGCTATGCACTTATTTTTTTTACTAACACGACCAAAGCAAATCTAGAATCTGCGCCTCCATCTTCAGATGATTCTGCAATTTTAATACATCTACGTGCTGAGTGGAGAAATGTCTGAAAATAAAGAAAAAATCAAAAATTTTATCTGCCAGTCATATCTCACACATTTGTTTTATAGGTGTTGAACGCTTTAGGCACGATTCATCATTGCATTTTGGACGTGACAAATTAATCAAACTATTTGTACTTTTTTTTTTTTTCCTCCAAGCGGTTTCTGATTTTTATGTCAGTGTGACTTTCCAGATGAATTAAACAGATTCATTAAATGCGACTATTTAA
Source organism: Dendrobates tinctorius (assembly GCF_039654945.1). Lineage (NCBI taxonomy): Eukaryota > Metazoa > Chordata > Amphibia > Anura > Dendrobatidae > Dendrobates > Dendrobates tinctorius. The sequence goes on along the minus strand of NW_027362013.1, from coordinate 200,174 downwards.
AAAAAAAAAGTTGCAAAATTTGGCACAATTCTACTCTTCTAGTCCTCCCTGGAGTGAATATATCAGTTATTTGGCTGCAACTTTTCCCATTTAAGCACTCGCAGAACCAGTTAGGAAAAAGACAGCTTGAGGTTATGCTCAAAACTCGAGTCTCATGTGCCATTTTGATGAATCTAGTGCAACAAAGTCAGCAAAAACCACAAGTTGAAAGACTTAAAGGGTTCAATTCATCATGAGCTGGGTATATTTTACTATCTGCCGTGCATGTACTGTGCAAGTCATATGTGTATGGAGCTGGGCCGCAAAGTGTAAATGATTAAGTCACGGGTTTCCCTGAATCTTCTATATATCAATCTGCTCAGCTCCTGGTCACGCTACAAAGCAGTTGAGGAGTTTCTCACTCAGGATGCTGTTTTCTCCTGATGTAGATTTACTGAATATATTAGTGGAAGGGATCTTCCTGGCATTTGTTCTCAGTAGATTCCTTTTGTATAGTTAATGGGGACCTGTCTCCTTGGAAAACGCCACCTTCAAGTCCACACTCACTGCAGCAAAACAAATCTGCTTCTCATATCTTATATCCTCCCTGTCTCGCAACCCTAATCAGCTATTCAGTAGTTTCAGTTGTCTCTTCCATCCCCCAGCACCCCCTCTCTCTCCTCTCATATCAGCTGCAGACTTTGCTTAATTCTTCAAGCAGAAAATTAACATCTGAGAAAGCTCAGGCCTACAGCCCTTCCTCATAACTCAGCCCTCCTCCTCCAAAACCAGTGTCTCTGCCATTATAGAAGACCAACTTTCCTCTCTACTCTCCAGATCACATCTCGCCACCTGTGCACTTGACTGATCCTGTCCCACCTCATACTAAACCTCACCAGTCTTCATCCCACCTCTTCAACCTCTCACTAACAACTGGGGTCTTCCCCCTTATGCTTTATATGTACCTTGATCACGCCCACCCTTGACCCATCCTCTGTATCTAGCTATCGACTCATATCACTTCTCCCCTATGCCTCAAAACTACTGGAACAACACGTCCATCTTGAACTGTCCTCCCACCTCTCTTCCTGCTCCCTCTTTGACCACTTATAATCTGGCTTCCAGCTGCATCACTCCACTGAAACTGCCCTGACTAAGCTCACCAATGACCTACTAACTGCCTAAGCCAAGGGACACGACTGTCCTCCTCCTAGACCTGTCCTCTGCCTTCGACACAGTGGACCACTCCCCCTTACTACAGATTCGCTCATCTCTTGGCATCACAGACTTGGCCCTATCTTGGATCTTGTCATACCTAACAGACCGGACATTGTCTCCCTCTTGCACACCACCTCATCACCCCCTATCTATAGATGTCCCCAAAGGTTCAGTTCTAGGACCCCTGCTCTTCTCAATCTACACCTTTGGTTTTCAGTATCACCTCTATGCTGATGACACACAGATCTACCTCTTTGGACCTGATGTCACCTTCTTGCTTACCAGAATCCCAACATCTGTCTATTTCATCTTTCTTCTTAGCTAAATTTCTAAAACTTAACATGAACAAAATAGAATTTGTCACCTTTCCCCCATCTCTCTCAACCCGCCTCCCAACCGACCTGGCCATCAAAGTCAACGCCTGTTCACTCTCCCTAATCTCACTTGCTCGCTGCCTTGGGGTTATCCTTGACTCTCATCTCTCTTTCAAACAACATATCCAAGCCCTTTCCACTTCTTGCCAATTCCAACTCAAAAATATTTCCTGGATTCATGCATTCTTGGCTCAGGAATCTGCAAAAACAATAGTGCATGCCCCCATCATCTCCCATCTCAAAGACTACAATCTCCTGCTCTGTGACCTCCCTTCTAACACACTTGCATCCCTCAATACTATCCTAAACTCTGCTGCCCGACTAATACACCTATTCCCCCACCTCTTCTCCCTGTCAATCCCTTCACTGGCTCCTCATTGATTGACCAGAGACTCCAGTTCAAAACCACAATCATGGCATACAAAGCCATCCACAACCTGTCTCCTCCATACAGCTGTGAGTTAGTCTCCCAACATCTATTCTCACCCACCATGGGAACCTTCATAAGAAACCTAAAGACTCACCTCTTCAGACAACCTGCAGTAACCCTTGTTCCATCATACTGCTGCACAAACAGCTCTACCCTCCCTATTGTAGCCTCACACATCCCTTGTAAACAGTGATCCCTCACGGGCAGGGTCCTATCTCTCCTCCTGTACCAGTCGATGACTTGTATTCATGATTATTGTACTTTTTTTTTTTTTTTACACTCTTTTAACATGTAAGGTGTCATGGACGTAATGGTGCTAGAAGAATAATCTGCCCTTTAATAGCAATATAATGTTCCCTGTCCGCCTTATTGAACATTCAGATATAGGGAGAAAATTAATCTCCTGAGAGCTGCTGGATCATTTACCCCTTCATGACCTTTGACGTACATTTACGTCAAAGTTTGTGCCTGTCTTTGATGCGGGCTTGCACACCGACCCACAACTTTTCCCCGCACATGATGGCAGATTTAATCAGTCACCATGTGCCTTTAACAGCCTTGAGTGTAGTGGTGCTCTGCCCGTGGCTGTTATCCGGTTACATCTCGCTGTCCATTACTAACGGTGGGATTTAACACGTGCCGGCCAGAAGTGCGTCATGCATCTTGACCATCAATGCACCCGACACGTGATCGTGGGGCGCAATTGGATTGTCGTGACAGCCGGGGGTCGGCAGAAGACCTCTGCACCTGCCATTACGATCCTACTGTGAGCACCGGCTTATGGCTGGCTTTCATAGAAGACTGTGATCTCTGCTACACACAGCAATGCTGATGCACAGGGGTGGATTAAGGGTAGCCAGGGCCCCGGGCTGTTCAGACTCCATAGGCCCTCCGGTCATGTGACGGGGTCGGGAAGTCACTAGTTTTCATGACGCATACGTGGCGGGAAGGGGTTAAATACTGAGGTAAAAAAACTCTGCAAATACGCAACGTGTGCACGAGGCCTCACAAATACTGAGGTAAAAAACCCCAAATGCTCAGTGTGTCCATGAGGCCTTACAAATACTGAGTGAAAAACTCACCAAATACTCAGCGTGTGCACGAGGTCTTACAAATAGTGGAAGGCTTCCACCCAACATCTAGTCCTGACTCACCTGTACCTAACATCGAAACCAGCTAATAGCCTGCAATCACCTGCTGACCTGGACCCATGACCTGTCAGACAAGTTACTTCACATGAGTCACACAGAGGCTTCTGCTTCATGAACTTCCCCAGATAGAAGAAGCAGCCTCCGATGTGCAGCCTGTGGCCGGATACACAGGAAGAGACGCTCCTCGTCACAGGCTGTGTCCAGCATGGCAGCAGAGGGGTTAACGCCACAGACAAGTCGCCGTCTCCTCACACACTGAACACGACGCTGCATCTGGCGACGAACAAGCGCACATTGCGCAATGTTAGTCATGTCCCAGATGTTCAGCATGTGGAGGACCAAGGGGGACCAAAAAAGACCCCAGGATTGGAACAGGAGCATGGGAAAGTGGACGGCGGTTGGAGGGGCAGGGTTTATATAGGGGTCGGAGTAAGTATGTATATATATATATATATATACACACAGACACATATTACTACATGCGGGCAGTGCACACATGCACAATCCTCAGGTTGTACAACTTCCAACTGGTCAAAACATTTCAGTATGCCAAGAAATATAGCAGGAATAAAATACATCTCATAGTAACTTGTGTGAGGCACAGGTGACAAGAACCCGCCATCTCGTGCCCACCTTACTAGAGGTGCCCACATATAACAAAGTTGATGGAAACAGATGCCTTCCACTATGATGATTGGCTACCGGCCGCCCGACCACACCCATTTCACAACTAGTCACACCCATGTCCACGCCCCAACCACACCCATTTAGCACTGCTGATCACACTGACTGGTACTGAGGGCACAGTGGCTGGTACTGTGGGCACATTGACTGGTACTGAGGAAAAGAGAGAAAGAAAGAACAGAGAAACAAAAAAAGAACAGAGAGAAAGGAAAAAAGAACAGAGAAAGAAAGAGGGGATAGAAAAAAAGAACAGAGAGAAAAAAAGAAAGAGAAAGAAAGAGGGGAAAGAAAGAACAGCGAGGGAGAGAGAAAGAAAGGGGAAAGAAGGAACAAAGAGAAAGAAAGAAAGAAAGGTGAAAGAAAGAATAACGAGAGAAAAAAAGAAAGAAAGGGGAAAGAAAGAACAGAGAGGGAGAAAGAGAGGGGAAAGAAAGAACAGAAAGTGAAAGAAAGAACAGAGAAAGAAAGAAAGAAAAAGACAAGGAAAGAGGGGAAAGAAAGATTCTATAAAGATACTATACCAGCTCACATTGTAGTGCCCACCTGAGCCTCCTGGTGCAGGACATATCATGATCCACTCACATGGCCGACATCCCCGAGTCCAAGGCGATCCCGCTGTCCGCGCTCTCAAAGGAGGACATGGTGATGATCTGAAGCATTCCCTGAAGAGCCTCCATGGTTCCGTCACAATCTCCTCTGGTCATTTACATCTCATAGTAACTTGTGTGAGGCACAGGTGACAAGAACCCGCCATCTTGTGCCCACCTTACTAGAGGTGCCCACTGCCCACATATAACAAAGTTGATGGAAACAGATGCCTTCCACTATGATTGGCTACCGGCCGCCCGACCACACCCATTTCACAATTAGTCACACCCATGTCCATGCCCCAACCACACCCATTTAGCACTGCTGATCACACTGACTGGTACTGAGGGCACAGTGGCTGGTACTGTGGGCACATTGACTGGTACTGAGGAAAAGAGAGAAAGAAAGAACAGAGAGAAACAAAAAAAGAACAGAGAGAAAGGAAAAAAGAACAGAGAAAGAAAGGGGATAAAAAAAAAGAACAGAGAGAAAATAAGAACGAGAAAGAAAGAGGGGAAAGAAAGAACAGCGAGGGAGAGAGAAAGAAAGAGGGGAAAGAAGGAACAAAGAGAGAAAGAAAGAAAGAGAAAGGTGAAAGAAAGAATAACGAGAGAAAAAAAGAAAGAAAGAACAGAGAGGGAGAAAGAGAGGGGAAAGAAAGAACAGAAAGTGAAAGAAAGAACAGAGAAAGAAAGAAAGAAAAAGACAAGGAAAGAGGGGAAAGAAAGATTCTATAAAGATACTATACCAGCTCACATTGTAGTGCCCACCTGAGCCTCCTGGTGCAGGACATATCATGATCCACTCACATGGCCGACATCCCCGAGTCCAAGGCGATCCCGCTGTCCGCGCTCTCAAAGGAGGACATGGTGATGATCTGAAGCATTCCCTGAAGAGCCTCCATGGTTCCGTCACAATCTCCTCTGGTCATTTTCCATCACGTCACTTCCGATAGAATGTCATGTGCGAGTTTTCAAGTGCTCCTTGGGGCTCCGCCATATACTCCTGTGTCCACGGGAAAAGTAAGCTCCAGGTCGGGGCAGTGGGGCAGACTCTCAAAATCTGGTACGGTTGGGAGGTATGAATGCTCCCCATCATACACCTTGTACACACATGGCTCCGCACACCTCATTCACACACTGTTCCGCTTTGTATGCCTCGTACACACGGCTTCGCTCCGTACACCTCGCACACACAGCTCCATTCAGTACACACATCGTAAACCTCGTGCACATGCGGCTCTGCTCCGTACACCTTATACACACACGGCCACACTCTGTACACCTTGTACACACATGGCTCTGCTCTGTAAACCTTGTACACATGCGGCTTTGCTCCATACACCTCATACACACATGGCTCCGCTCCGTAAACACATGGCTCAGGTCTGTACACTTTGTACACACAGGGATCCGTTCCGTACACCTCGTACACACGCGGCTCCTCTCCGTACACCTGGTACACATGCGGCTTCGCTCCGTACACCTCGTACACACACACGGCTCCGCTCTGTACACGCGTGGCTCCGCTCCGTACACCTCGCACACGTGCAGCCCCGCTCCGTACACCTCGCACACGTGCAGCTCAGCTCTGTACACACAGGGCTCCGTTCCGTACACCTCGTACACACATGCGGCTCCGCTCCGTACACCTCGTACACACACGCGGCTCCGCTCCGTACACCTTGCACACGTGCAGCTCAGCTCTGTAAACACAGGGCTCAGCTCTGTACGCCTCGTACACGCGCGGCTCCCCTCCGTACACCTCTCGCGTGCGCAGCTCTGCTCCATACATCGCGCGCGGCTCCGCTCCGCACACCTCGTACACACACGGCTCCGCTCCGTACACTTCGTACACACACGGCTCCGCTCCGTACACTTCGTACACACACGGCTCCGCTCCGTACACTTCGTACACACACGGCTCCGCTCCGTACACTTCGTACACACACGGCTCCGCTCCGTACACTTCGTACACACACGGCTCCGCTCCGTACACCTCGTACACACACGGCTCCGCTCCGTACACCTCGTACACACACGGCTCCGCTCCGTACACTTCGTACACACACGGCTCCGCTCCGTACACTTCGTACACACACGGCTCCGCTCCGTACACTTCGTACACACACGGCTCCGCTCCGTACACTTCGTACACACACGGCTCCGCTCCGTACACCTCGTACACACACGGCTCCGCTCCGTACACCTCGTACACACACGGCTCCGCTCCGTACAGCTCGTACACACACGGCTCCGCTCCGTACACTTCGTACACACACGGCTCCGCTCCGTACACTTCGTACACACACGGCTCCGCTCCGTACACCTCGTACACACACGGCTCCGCTCCGTACACACACGGCTCCGCTCCGTACACCTCGTACACACACGGCTCCGCTCCGTACACCTCGCACATTCGCGGGTCTGCTCCGTACACCTCGCACACACACGCAGCTACATCCATCCTGTAAACCCCTCCTGACCCCACACATACTTTCCTCATCCAGCACCATGACAACCAGCACAGCAGAGTCCCGCATACAATACAATGATGGCTGTGTGCACAGGACCTGTGATGAAGTCACAGGAGGGGAGGAGTCAGGGGTCACATGATCAGGGGCCTCTACTGAAACCCCTGACTCCTCCCCTCCTGTGACCTCATCACAGGTCGTGTGCGCACAGAGCAGGGATTTATCAGTGAGGGGCTGGCGCTGCGGTGGCCGGTGGGTCTGGGAGGGGGAGGGAAGGGTTGATACATGGGGGCGTGGCGCTATGGTGGCAGATTATAATGGGGCAATTTTCCCTGGGCTGGTGGGCCCCCCCACACCACTGGTCACAGACCGCTCCCGGCACTTTATCCCCCGGAATACTGTGATCGAATGCGATCACAGCATCCTGGGAGCAAGCAGAGGGCTGACAGCCCCTCTGCCTTTGGATCGGAGACCCCCGCGGCGTGACGATCGCTGCTATGGCAATCCGACAACACCCGGGTACCAGAGCTGAGAAACTTCCTGTCATGCGCAGTGCATGATCAGGAAGTCTCTCAGGTCAGTGTGCAGAAAGTGCAGCGCTGACAGCTTCTATAGCATGCAGATCTTCATCTGCATGCTATAGTCTAAGCGATCAGCCTGCAAAAAATGATTGTCCCATGGTGGGACAACATGTAAGAGATAGAATGAAGTAAAAAAAAAGTTTAAATAACTGTAAAAATATTTTTAAAAAATCTATATTCTATAATTGTAAAAATATTTAAAAAATAAAAAAAATCAATATTCTATCACTAAATAAATATTTGAATTAAAAAAATCTAAACAATAAAAGTACACATATTTGGTATCGCTGTGTCTGTAATGACCTCTCCTATAAAACTGTCTCACTAGTTAACCCCTTTAGTGAACCCAGTAAAAAAATAAGCAAAAAACAATGCTTTATCATCATACTGCCAAACAAAGTGTAATAACACGCGATCAAAAAGACGGATATAAATAAACATGGTACCGCTGAAAACGTCATCTTGTCCCACAAAAAAAAATAAGCCGCCATATAGCTCCATCACCTGAAAAATAAAAGTGATAGCTCTCAGAATAAAGCAATGCAAAAATAATAATTTTTTATATAAAAGTTTTTATTGTATAAAAGCACCAAAACACAAAAAATGATATAAATGAGGTATTGCTGTAATCGCACTGACCCAAAGAATAAAACTGCTTTATCAATTTTACCACACGTGGAACGGTGTAAACGCCCCCCCCCCCCCAAAAAAAAGAAATTCATGAATTGCTGGCTTTTGCTCATTCTGTCTCTCAAAAAACGTCATGTGCCAAAAAATGGTCCCGCAAAAAACAAGACCCCACATGACTCTGTGGGCTAAAACATGGAACAATCATAGCTCTCGAAATGTGGTGATGCAAAAATTATTTTTTTGCAATAAAAAGCGTCTTTTAGTGTGTGACAGCTGCCAAACATAAAAACCCGCTATAACGCCTCTTTCACACTTCCTGATATTTCCGGTAGCGGAGATGTCAGTGTCCATGTGTGTAATACTTACGGCACACGTGTGGCATGCGTGTGCAGCATCAGTACCACAAGGACGGGCACCAGGGAAGAAGCGTTACAGTAAGCACTGTTCCCCGGCGCCGGATGCTGATCTTGTCATTCTCCCCTGCTCTGCGGGCGATCAGCACAAGAAGGGGAGACTGATGAGAGCTATAATCAGCACCCGGCGCCGGGGAACAGCACTTGCTGTAATGCTTCTTCCCCGGCGCCGATGCGTGTCGCATGGATGACATCCATGTGTGTTATGCGTATGCACGTGTGATGGATGTTTTGTGGCCAGCGACGACATTGAAAAACGGACATGTCAGCATGTTTTGCCCATGTACACATGGTCTGTGGAACACACTGACATGTGCACAGAGCCATTCACTTGAATAGGCAAATAGCGCTCCGTTCCTCCTGAGTCTCTTCGCATGGCTGTCCAATGGTATAAAATTCTGTGACATACCCATGGTGTCAATATGATCACTGCACCCCTAGATGAATTCACTGAGAGGTGTAAGTCATAAAATGGGCTCACTTATGGGGGGTTCTGCTGTTTTGGCACCTCATGGGCTCTCCCAGTGAGTCATGGCACCTGCAAACCATAACAGTAAAATCTGGCGCTGCTTCCCTTCTTAGCTCTGCCATGCGCCCAAACAGTGGTTTACCCCCACATATGGGGTATCAGCGTACTCAGGACACATTGCACAATAATTCTTGTGGTCCAAATTCTTCTGTTACCCTTGGGAAAATAAAAAATTGGGGTCGAAAAGATCATTTTTGTGGAAAAAATGATTTTTACATTTTTATGGCTCTACGTTATAAATGTGTGTGAAGCACTTGGGGGTTCAGAGTGCTCACCCCACATCTAGATAAGTTCCGTAAGGGGTCTAGTTTCCAAAATGGGGTCACTTGTGGGGGTTTCCACTCTTTAGGCACATTAGGGGCTCTCTAAACGTGACATGGCGTCCGATCTCTATTCCAGCCAACTTTGCATTGAAAAGTAAGACTATGTGCACACGGAGTTTTTTGCCTCTGCGGATTTTGTAGTGAAAACTGCAGATAAATCTGCAGGATTAAAGTCCTGTGGTTTATCTGCGGTTTTACACCTCATAATGGATGAAAAGAATTGACATGCTGCGGATTGTAAACTGCAGCAAAACCGCGCGGAAAAATCCGCAGCATGTGCACAGCGGTTTCCTGTTTACCATTGAAAGCAATGGTACTGTACAACGCAGCTAAATCTGCTGCGGACCAACAGGACCAGAAACGCTGCGGATCCGCAGCAGAATCCGCACCGTGTGCACATGGCCTAAAACGGCGCTCCTTCCCTTCCGAGCTCTGCCATGCGCCAAAACAGTGGTTCCCCCCCACATATGAGGTATCACCGTACTCAGGACAAATTGCACAACACATTTTGGGGTCCAGTTTCTCGTCTTACCGTTGGTAAAAAAAAAAAAATTGGATTTGAAGTAATTTTTTTGTGAAAAAATTTAAATGTTCATTTTTTTGAACATTCCAAAACTTCCTGTGAAGCACCTAAAGGGTTAATAAACTTCTTGAATGTGGTTTTGAGCACTGTGAGGGGTGCAGTTTTTAGAACGGTGTCACTTTTGGGTATTTTCTATCATATAGACCCCTCAAAGTGGCTTCATATGTGATATGGTCCGTAAAAATAAAATGGTGTTGTAAAAAGGAGAAATCGCTGGTCAATTTTTAACCCTTATAACTTCCTAACAAAAAAAATTTGCTGCTCCCAAATTGTGCTGATGTAAAGTAAACACGTGGGAAATGTTACTTAGTAAGTTTTTTGTGTGCTGTGTCTCTGTGATTTAAGGGCATAAAAATTCAAAGTTGGAAAATTGTGAAATTTTCAAAATTTTTGCCAAATTTCTGTTTTTTTCACAAATAAATACAAGTTATATGAATGAAATTTTACCACTGACATGAAGTACAATATGTCACGAGAAAACAATGTCAGAATCACCGGGATCCATGGAAGCGTTCCAGAGTTATGGCCTCATAAAGGGACAGTGGTCAGAATTGTAAATATTGGCCGGTCATGAACGAGCAAACCACCCTTGGGGGTAAAAATATGGGGGAACCACAGAAGTTCGGATCTCCCCACTTCTCCCTATTGCTGCATTCCCTCTGGATCAGTCCGTCATTGTTACTGTCAGTGACATCTGTGATCTGTATGTCAGCCCTTCTCATGCACAGCACCATGGAACCAATGGTGCTATATAAATAATAATAATTCGTAAAAATACGATGTATGAAAATAGAAACTAATCCGCTCAGAAAGCAGCGGAACGAGATAAGAACCAAACCGCCAGGATTATGGGGTTTTTTGGTCGCTGCAACATCGGAAAGTGGCATCAATAAAAACCCCTGGGGGCAAAGAATAACCCTCAGCCCCCGAAAAATGAGAACTCTACAGGAAAATGGCGACGTGATATGTATCTTATCACAACTGTAGAATATAGACTCCAGTCTGGTTCTTTGACCCCTAAAAAAAAGGAAAGGAAAAAAGTTCTGGCTGTTACATCTATGACTGTAGAGCAGTGACTGTCATCTTCTGCTCATGCGCACAAGTGCAGGCCGGGACGGTCCAGCCCTGTATCCATGACTCCCCACCAGTCTGAGCCGCTCGGGCCCTGCTCTCGTTTCCCTGTGCTATGGCGCCATCTGGTGGCTAGAAAAAAAACACGGCTGTAGCTGTTATTCCACGCTTTGCCGCTGTGTGGCGATTCCCAGCTCCGGACATACTTTGTTGTTGGGAAGCACATTCTCTTCCGAAAATAAAGCATTAAAAAAAATCAGTTACCAAATCAATGATGGCGGCGTAGGGCGCATGCCAGTAGTGGTTGTGCAGGAAGACGTCCGGTGACGTCAGTAGCCCTGTTCTGTTCTTCTGTCTCATGGCGTCTTCTCTCAGCGGGATGTTCTCCGGGCAGCCTCCCGGGCCTCCGCCGCCCATGCAGCCTGGAGCAGGGCCTGGCCTGATGTCCACTCCTCCCGGGGCGAAGAACACCAACAGCACCCTGGTGGACGAGCTGGAGTCCTCGTTCGAGGTAGGAACGTGCAGACTGGAAACTGGGGCCGTCCGACTACAACTCCCAGCATTCCCTGATGACGTCAACATGCTGGGAGTTGTAGTTCCACAGCAGCTGCACAGTCTGCACTGCAGATGATGGAGGAGGGACAGGTGTATATTAGTAGTCTGCAGCCTCACTACAAGTCCCAGCATGCACACAGGACACTGGTGCTTCTCTCCCCCAGCTCTGGAGCACTGCAGCCCCCCCCACAGCAGCTCTGGAGCACTGCAGCCCCCCCCACAGCAGCTCTGGAGCACTGCAGCCCCCCCCCCCCCCCCCCAGCAGCTCTGGAGCACTACAGCCCCCCCACAGCAGCTCTGGAGCACTGCAGCACCCCCCCCCCCAACAGCTCTGGATCACTACAGCCCCCCCCCCCCCCCGAGCTCTGGAGCACTGCAGCCCCCCCACAGCAGCTCTGGAGCACTGCAGCCCCCCCCCCCCCCCAACAGCTCTGGAGCACTGCAGCCCCCCCCCCCCCAGCAGCTCTGGATCACTACAGCCCCCCCCCCCCCCCCGCAGCTCTGGAGCACTGCAGCCCCCCCCCCCCCCCCCCCAGCTCTGGAGCACCGCAGCCCCCCCCCCCCAGCTCTGGAGCACTGCAGCCCCCCCCGGCTCTGGAGCACTGCAGCCTCCCCCCCCCCCCCCCCCAGCTCTGGAGCACTGCAGCCCCCCCCCCCAGCTCTGGAGCACTGCAGCCCCCCCCCCCCTGGCTCTGGAGCTGTATACCTAACATCTTGGTCTGAGGGAAGAGATGATTTGTATTTTGCCTCCTCTATGGCAGACCCCGCTGACTTCTGTAACGGCGGCTCCGGTGTATTACCGGGGAGTTAGATGGAGGGGTCTGCAGGCCGCCATGTCGGGAACACCGGGGTCTATGCACCACAATAACCAGCATTCCCTCTGTTCTAAGGGTGTGCTCACATTTCGCTCTGTCACCGTTCCTTGTCCCTGTTGGGGCTTATGTCCGAACCTCCCCGAAAAACGGGTTTCGGACGCATGAGCTGACGGGGCCATAGACTATAATGGTGGTGACAGGGCGAGCGTGGGCTCTGACGTGCGTCATTTTCAGGTGTATGTGACTACTGGAGGCGGCCGCTCGGACAGAGGAGACTGTGTCTAGTAGGTGTACACGCCCGAAAATGATGGACGTTCGAGCCCATGCTCGCTCTGTCAGCACCATTGTAGTCTATGGCCCTGTTGGCGAATATGTCCGAATCCTGTTTTGTGGGGGACGGTGAAGTAACCATCGACAGCGCTGCTGACCGGGGGGATAGACGCAATGTGAAGGCACCCTAAGGTATGTTCACACTGAGTGAAAAACAATTGGAAAACTTCCTATTCATTTCTATGGGAAATCCTCTGTGCTGTTCATATGATGAGGGTTTTCCTTTTAGAGTAGCTGCTGTTTTCATTTCTATGTCATGAATTGATAGGACACATGAAGATTAGACACGTTGTAATACATCAGAGAAATCTGCTTCTTTCTTATTCTCAAAATCCCATTACTGAGACAGGAGAAGACAGTTCACTGTAGAGAGGAGGGGGGAGGAGCTCTGCCTTTAGCTCCTCCTCCCTCATCTACATAGAATCTTATCGGCACCAACTGTCTTCCGTCTCATTAATGTAACAATGAATTCCGATGTTAACCAAGAATTGATTATTTTTAAAGTGATCAGTCCAGGAGGAGAAGAAATCAGATTTCTCTGAAAACATAGTTGTTGGACTTGTTTCCACTCAAGAAAGTATTGTGTGAACGTGTCCTAATGGTTTCCAGTGGTTTGTTAGGGTGATGCTGGGTGCGGCCACACAGAGACTTTTTCCATCACACAAGTTGGCGCAGTCTGAGATCGGTTACTGACTTAGGATAAAAGCCAAACCAGAATCTGTTTGCTGACACATGTTTGGAAGGTGTAACTCCTCCTCAGTGCAAAGCATGAGATCTGATTTGGTGTATGAGAGGCATCTGACTTGGGTCTACGGGGTAACAATCTCCATGTTTAGAGTGACATGTCTAGAATGCCAGTGTAAGGAGACTTAAAGGCCATACAATGCTCCTGGGAGGTATGTCACTCTCCACAAAGAGAGATGCCACCCTTTAGACCTCAGTCAGAGGCCTCTCCATACAGCAAAATTAGATCTCATGCTTTGCACTGAGGAGGGGTAATATCTCAAAACACGTCTGCAAGTTGAGATTTTGGTTTGACTTTTATCCAAAGTCATATGGCAAGGCTCGTTAAAGGGTCGATACTTAATTTTAGGATCGCTACTTCCAGTAGATGGCGCTAGAGTTCAAGTCCTCTTACTCTCTGAAGAGACAATTTGCATATTTAATTTCCCAGAGGAGCATTGTATGGCCTATAAGCCTCCTTACCCTGGCATGTCGCTCTCCAGGAGGAGAAACAGGGCACTTACATGTAAGTGCAGCCAATTTACATCTATGGTGTCTAACCTGTTAGGAAATCACAACTCTCTGCATGTGAAGATCAGCTCTCCACCCTCCTGTCAAAATCATGGGCGGACATACCGCCGGTTCAACCTGTGCAACTGCACAGGGGCCCAGAGCCTCCAGGGGGCCCTGCAAGGCGGCTAATGAGGAGGGCAATTTGGCCGGTTTCTCCGGGCCCGAGGGGCAATGATATGATGGGGTGATGGGGAGAAGGCCGTGATGGGGAGAGGGCAATTATGGGATGGTGGGGAAAAATGAAATGATGATGGGGTGGTGGGGGAGAATGCAATGATGGTGGTGGAAAGGGCAATGAATGGGGGAGGTGGAGGTGGTGGAATGGGCAATGATGGGAGTGGTGGGGGAGAAAGCCAAAATAGTGGTGGGGGAGAAGAAAATGATGGAGGTGGTGAAGAGGGCAATGATGGCTTGGGGGAGAGGACAATAATGAGATGTGAGGGGAGGAGAACAATGAGGCGTGTGGGGGATTGGGATGGGAGGAAGGGGGACTTATAATTGCCTTAGGAACAGGGGGAGGTGGAGGAAGACATTATTATTATTACTTACTATGTCTAACACAGTCCCTAATTATATAGTGTACTCACTAATTCTGTATAACATCATCCTTAGTTACATAGTTTCCTCTTTTATTATGTATAACACCGTCCCTTATTACGTACCATCCTCTCTAGTTATATATGGTGCCGTCCCTTATTATATACCTTCCTCTGCTGTTATGTACAGTGCTGTCTCTTACATAGTGTATTCTTGCCCTCTTTTATTACATAGTCCCCTCTCTTTTTAGATATAAAATGACTGCTGATCGAGGAGCCGGTGACCAGGCTACCAGTCCATCAGCTCCTCCATTAGAAAAGAAGCTTTCCCATGCTCCATCAGCCATCATTGCATTATACAGCTAACAAGACAGGACGGTAAGTAATAAAAAACAGGGCTCTATATAATTCAAAATGCAAGGGACCGTACTGTACATAACGAGAGGGCACACTGTAAGGGACAGCAATATACATAATAAAGGAGATTATGTAATATATATACATGTATGTGTGTGTGGCTATATACACACGTAGCTTTGACGCCATAAAAGGAGGGGGGCCCAGACACATTTCTTGCACAGGGGCCCCAAGCTGTCAGTGTCCGCCCCTGGTCAAGATCACACCTCACCACTTGTACGCTTGACCCACTCCCGTCCCACCTCATCCCTAACCTTGCCACAGTCTTCATCCCAACTCTAACACACCTCTTCAACCTTTCACTTACAAATGGTGTCTTTCCCTCTTAATGTGTACAAACTGTAAAGCGCTGCGTAATATGTTAGCGCTATATAAAAATAAAGATTATTATCCTTTAAACATGCCTCAATCACACCCATCCTCAAAAAGCCCTCCCTCGACCCATCCTCTGTGTCTAACTATCGCCCGATATCTCTTCTCCCTTATGCCTCAAAACTACTGGAACAGCATGTATATCTTGAACTGTCCTCCCACCTCTCCTCCTGTTCCCTATGTGATCGGTTACAATCTGGCTTCCGACCACATCACTCAACTGAAACTGCCCTAACTAAAGTCACCAAGGACCTACTAACCGCCAAGAGCAAGCGACACTACTCTGTCCTCCTTCTCCCGGACCTGTCTTTCTCCTTTGACACCGTGGACCACTCTCTCCTGCTACAAATTCTCTCATCTCTTGGCATCACAGGCTTGGCCCTATCCTGGATCTCATCATACCTAACAGACCGAACATTTAGTGTCTCCCTCTCACACACCACCTCCTCACCGCGCCCCCTGTCGGTGTTCAAGGCTCAGTTCTAGGACCCCTACTCTTCTCCATCTACACCTTCAGCCTGGGACAGCTCATAGAATCCCACGGTTTGCAGTATCACCTGTACGCCAATGACACGCAGATCTACCTATCTGGACCTGACCTGACCTCACCTACTTACTGACCAAAATCCCACAATGTCTGTCTGCTGTTTCAGCCTTCTTTTCTGCTCGCTTTCTCAAAGTGAACATGGACAAAACAGAATTCATCATCTTTCCCCCATCTCACTCTACTCCTACACCAGACCTATCCATCATTGTCAATGGCTGCTCGCTTTCCCCAGTCCCGCATGCTCTGTGCCTTGGGGTCTTCCTCAACTCTGCCCTCTCTTTCAAACCACATATCTAAGCCCTTACCTCCTCATGCCGCCTCAAACTCAATTATTTCCCGGATCCGCGCATTCCTCAACCATGAAACCACAAAAACACTAGTGCATGCCCTTATCTCCTGCCTCGACTACTGCAACCCCCTACTCTCTGGCCTCCCCTCCAGCACTCTGGCACCACTCCAATCCATCCTGCACTCTGCTGCCCGACTAATCCACCTGTCTCCCCGTTATTCCCCAGCCTCCCCCCTATGCCAGGCCCTTCAATAGCTTCCTATTGCCCAGAGGCTCCAGTTCAAAACCCTAACCATAACATACAAAGCCACCCACAACCTGTCTCCCCCATACATCTGTCACATGGTCTCCCGGTACCTAATCGCACGCAACCTTCGATCATCTCAAGATCTCCTCCTCTACTCCCCCCGTATCTCTTTCCCACCACAACCACATACAAGACTTCTCCTGTGCTTCCCCCATACTCTGTAACGCTCTGCCGCAACACATCAGACTCTCACCAACAACGGAAACCTTCAAGAAGAACCTGAAGATCCACCTGTTCCGACACACAACCAGCACGACCTGCTCTACCCTCTCCTACTGTATCCTCACCCATCCCTGTAGACTGTGAGCCATCGCGGGCAGGGTCCCCTCTCCTTATGTACTTGTGTGTCCCTTGTCTTACAAATGTTTATTATACTTGTCTATATTTCTCATTTCACATGTAAAGTGCCTTGGAATAAATGGTGCTATATAAATGTATATTAATAATGTGTTAGGGCGTGCTGGGAGTTGTAGTTTTGTAACAGCTGGAAATCACTGAAATACGGAAGAAATTGTTAGTGTTTCCAGTACTCGGCGCATTGGGACAACGTCTGGTCTGTGCGCCCTGAGCTATACACAGCATCCCTTACTACAATGTTTCTACTTTAGGTGTGTTTCACCCCAATCCTTCCCTGACTGCCCGGCCGTGCATGGAGATCAGACATGTCCCGTCCTCTTCTGGGTGCTTGCAGGGCAGCCATGTTCCTGCCCACTGTCAGTTTCATGGTTTTCCGCAGCTTGTTGGAGATGGCAGCTGTCACTCACACTTGCTCCACAGAGAAGGACTTCTAGTCGGGGCAATGCTGTAACATGGCCGCCTCAGAAATGGTATAATCCATTGTAGATGTAATTCGTTTTCCTCTCTATTACAGGCTTGCTTTGCTTCTCTCGTGAGCCAGGACTATGTGAACGGCACAGACCAGGAGGAGATCCGCACAGGTAACATACGCCGAGATGCTGAGTCTCTGTCGTTTATAGGGATTTTACTTCTTTTACCAAATTTATCCAAATAGCTCTCCATACAAACCAGGTGATGGCACCATGGCTCAGAGGTCGTTATTACTCATTATTACCTTTTTGATGCTGCTTTGGCTTTTGTTGTCTAAATTACATAGTGGGGAAAAAAGTATTTAGTCAGCCACCAATTGTTCAAGTTCTCCCACTTAAAATGATGAGAGGCCTGTAATTGACATAATAGGTAGACCACAACTATGAGAGTCAAAATGAGAAAACAAATCCAGAAAATCACTTTGTCTGATTTGGCAAGAATTATTTTTCAAATTAAGGAGGAAAATAAGTATTTGGTCATCTAAAAACATGCAAGATTTCTGGCTCTCATAGACCTGTAACTTCTTCTTTAAGAGGCTCCTCTGTCCTCAACTCATTACCTGTAGTAATGGCACCTGTTTGAACTTATCAGTATAAAAGTCACCTGTCCACAACCTCAAACAGTCACACTCCAAACTCCACTATGGTGAAGACCAAAGAGCTGTCGAAGGACACCAGAAACACAATTGTAGCCCTGCACCAGGCTGGGAAGACTGAATCTGCAATAGGCAAGCAGCTTGGTGTGATGAAATTAACTGTGGGAGCAATAATAAGAAAATGGAAGTCATAAAAGACCACTGATGATCTCCCTCGATCTGGGGCTCCACGCAAGATGTCACACCATGGGGTCAAAATGATCACAAGAACGGTGAGCAAAAATCCCAGAACCACAAGGGGGGACCTAGTGAATGACCTGCATAGAAATGGGACTGCCTTAACAAAGGCTACTTTCAGTAACACACTATACCGCCAGGGACTGAGATCCTCCAGTGCCAGACGTGTCCCCCTGCTTAAGCCAGTACATGTCCGGGGCCGTCTGAAGTTTGTTAAAGAGCATTTGGTTTATCCAGAAGAGTATTGGGAGAATGTCATATGGTCTGATGAAACCAAAGTAGAACTGTTTGGTAGAAACAAAACTAGTCGTGTTTGGAGGAGACTGTATGCAACTCCGCATTCTAAGAACACCATACCTACTGTGAAGCATGGGGATGGCAACATCATGCTTTGGGGCTGTTTCTCTGCCAAGGGACCAGGACGACTGATCCGTGTACACGAAAGAATGAATGGGGCCCATGTATCGTGAGACTTTGAGTGCAAATCTCCTACCATCAGCAAGGGCATTGCAGATGAAACGTGGATGGGTCTTTCAGCATAATGATCCCAACACACACCACCAGGGCAACGAAGGTGTGGCTTCGTAAGAAGCACATGAAGGTCCTGGAGTGGCCTAGTCAGTATCCAGGTCTCAACCTCATAGAAAACTTTTGGAGGGATTTGAAAGTCTGTGTTGCCAAGCAACAGGCCCAAAACATCACTGCTCTAGAGGAGATCTGCATGGAGGAATGGGCCAACATACCACCAACAGTGTCGCCAACCTTGTGAAGACTTACTGAAATCGTAATTGGATTTGTTTTCTCATTTTGACTCTCATAGTTGTGGTCTACCTATGATGTCAATTACAGGC
Organism: Dendrobates tinctorius; assembly: GCF_039654945.1. Classification (NCBI taxonomy): domain Eukaryota; kingdom Metazoa; phylum Chordata; class Amphibia; order Anura; family Dendrobatidae; genus Dendrobates; species Dendrobates tinctorius. Next base: position 181,172 of record NW_027362013.1, on the reverse strand, counting down.
CTCTCTCATCTTTTTAAGTGGGAGAACTTGCACAATTGGTGGCTGACTAAATACTTTTTTTCCCTCACTGTATGTGAAGAACTACAGATCCAATGATTCCTCTTCCACCACACAGACATTTCTTATAGTTAAAAAGTAATTACTCACATAACACAGCTCCGGTACTGAAACTGTTCAGTCTGCTGCCCAGCTTGAGAAACACAATCCATTAAGAGACATGGAGGCTGAGGAGAGATGTGGGATCAGTGGAAATGAGAGGTTTATGATGTGTGACGGCCTGTACTCGATGGTGGGGAGATTACAGCGTACTGGACGCAATACAAGGAGGGAATAAATGCCAGGAGCGTGGAAATGTGACTGCATTTGTGAGAGAATTTAGATAAATCACCATAAACTCATGTGAGCTCCATTTATACTTTTTTTTTTTTCTGAAAGTGTCCGTTATTCCAGATAGGCACAGAGACGTAGCAGACGGTCCCCTTACTGCTGAAATGTTTTGAAAGCGCTTTACTGCAAATGTCTGTCTACAGCCCCAGCCCAGGGGTCCATGCTGTGTCTGTTATGTGGTAGCACCAGTCTGAAACGTTCCCGGTCTTCTTCTCTCCTCCTCAGGTGTTGAACAGTGTATTCAGAAGTTCCTGGATGTGGCCAGACAAACAGAATGTTTCTTCCTACAGAAGAGATTACAGCTGTCTGTCCAGAAGCCGGAGCAGGTTATTAAGGAGGTGAATATCCTACTGTGAGGACCATGTCATCTCCTCACTACTCCTAAGGATGATGTCTCCATAGCAAACTGGCTTATCTCAAAGAGGTCTCCAGGACTTAAACCCCATACACATTTGATTAATGTCAGCTGAGCCCACTGATATCTCCAGGATTGTCCCACAGTCTGTGTCTGGAATTCCTCTGACAGTTTGTTGGGGGGGCATAATGAAATGGAAGGTCTGATTTTTGGCCTGCCGATCGCATTGTCTCCCTGAGATAATCTGCAGCCAGACGTGCCAGGCGATGGCTCCCTCATAGAAAACGCGGGACGCGCGCCTCTTGTGTATGAGAGAGGCGGCTGGAATGTCTGCCATCTGAATGATTGCTCAAAAAGAGACTGTTGGCGCTGAAGGCTGTTCCAACCATGAACAGGCGCTTGGTGCACCATTGGTGTGGCCAAACAGTTCAGTGCACCTTTTCACATACTTGTTTTCACTTTTATCAGCGCCCTTTTACTGACTTTATAAAGCCAGAGCTGTCAATCAAAATAGAGGGGGTGAAGATGGGGGAAAACAAGCAGGTGGGAATCTGCACGGGACTGTTTGCCACATCAGAATAGTAATTCTCTGCTGACAGATTCCCTTTAAACATTCATGACCTGTCCTTAGGGCCCGTACTGATTAGTGCTATGAAAGGGCCAAAGCTGCAGCCCCATTCACCGCCACACTTGTATGTACAGGGCTGCAATAAGGGAGTTGTGCCACTAAGTCTGAGTTCACACGTGGCGTTGTTTTCGCGTTTCCGCGGCGGTTTTAACCGCTCGATTTTGCCGCGAAAACGCGAAAAATAAGCATCCCATGCATTCCTATGGGATTCCGCAATGCTGTACTAATGCTGTGGTTTTTACCGCGGCGTAATCGCTTCGTGGTAAAAACCGCAGCATGCTCATTAATTTGCGGAATCGCGGCGATCCCGCACCCATAGGAATGCATTGTTCCGTTTACTTTCCGCATGTGGCTGTGCACACCATGCGGAAAGTAAGCAGAGCATTTGCGGATGGTACCCACGGTCCAGAGTAGAGGAGACTGTCCTGTAAAAAATAGAATTTAAAAATAAAAAATATTGTTATTCTTACCTTCCGGCGTCCCGCGCAGTCTTCCCGCTTCTCTTCACGCTCTCGTTCCCAGTAATCCTTTGCGAAAATGCCCACGATGGCGTCCGCTCTCGCGGGATCGCGAAGTCTCGCTGTCATTCGCGCGACGTCATCGCGAATAACCGCGAGACGTCACGATCCCGCGAGAACTGACGTCATCGCGGGCATTTTCGCAAAGGATTACTGGCAACGGATGCGCGGGACGTCGGAGGGTAAGAATAACACCATTTTTTATTTTTTTTTTTTACATTTTATCTTTTACTACTGATGCTGCATAGGCGGCCTCAGTAGTAAAAAGTTGGTCACACTTGTCAAACACTATGTTTGATGAGTGTGCCCAACCTGTCAATCAGTTCTCCAAGCGATGCTACAGATCGCTTGGAGAACGCTAGCACTTTGCAAGCTAATTACGCTTGCAAAATGCTAGTTTTTCCGCGGGAAAATCGCGGGAATTTAAAATGCGATTTTCCCGTGGACTGGAATTCCGGAATTCTCGCGGTAATTTCCGCGAGAGTTCCGGTACGTGTGCACTTAGCCTTACAGGCATAACACGCTATATAAGACATGTGCGGCCCCATCCAGCCCTGCCCAAGAAATAAAACCGTATATCACTTTACCTGGAGGGTTATCTATCTACCTGTGTACCCTAACAGACCTTACTGTAAGACAACATGGTCGCTCAGGTGGCAATAGTATCCATTGTAAGGCTGATGGAGCGCTGTGGGGGAACTAAAGGTTATGTCCACACTTTGCATGTTTGTGGCTGATGTCCCGTGTGGATTTGCATGTGGAAATCCAGAAAGTAATACAGTACCAGCTAACTGACATGATAAATCTCATTTATACAGTTAGGTCCATATATATTTGGACAGAGACAACATTTTTCTAATTTTGGTTCTAGACATTACCACAATGAATTTTAAACAAAACAATTCAGATGCAGTTGAAGTTCAGACTTTCAGCTTTCATTTGAGGGTATCCACATTAAAATTGGATGAAGGGTTTAGGAGTTTCAGCTCCTTAACATGTGCCACCCTGTTTTTAAAGGGACGAAAAGTAATTGGACAGATTAAATAATTGTAAATAAAATGTTCATTTCTAGTACTTGGTTGAAAACCCTTTGATGGCAATGACTGCCTGAAGTCTTGAACTCATGGACATCACCAGACGCTGTGTTTCCTCCTTTTTGATGCTCTGCCAGGCCTTCACTGCGGTGGTTTTCAGTTGCTGTTTGTTTGTGGGCCTTTCTGTCTGAAGTTTAGTCTTTAACAAGTGAAATGCATGCTCAATTGGGTTGAGATCAGGTGACTGACTTGGACATTCAAGAATATTCCACTTCTTTGCTTTAATAAACTCCTGGGTTGCTTTGGCTTTATGTTTTGGGTCATTGTCCATCTGTAGTATGAAACGACGACCAATCAGTTTGGCTGCATTTGGCTGGATCTGAGCACACAGTATGGCTCTGAATACCTCAGAATTCATTCGGCTGCTTCTGTCCTGTGTCACATCATCAATAAACACTAGTGACCCAGTGCCACTGGCAGCCATGCATGCCCAAGCCATCACACTGCCTCCGCCGTGTTTTACAGATGATGTGGTATGCTTTGGATCATGAGCTGTACCACGCCTTCGCCATACTTTTCTCTTTCCATCATTCTGGTAGAGGTTGATCTTGGTTTCATCTATCCAAAGAATGTTCTTCCAGAACTGTGCTGGCTTTTTTAGATGTTTTTTAGCAAAGTCCAGTCTAGCCTTTTTATCCTTGATGCTTATGAGTAGCTTGCACCGTGCAGTGAACCCTCTGTATTTACTTTCATGCAGTCTTCTCTTTATGGTAGATTTGGATATTGATACGCCTACCTCCTGGAGAGTGTTGGTCACTTGGTTGGCTGTTGTGAAGGGGTTTCTCGTCACTATAGAGACTATTCTGCGATCATCCACCACTGTTGTCTTCCGTGGGCGCCCAGGTCTTTTTTCTTTGATGAGTTCACCAGTGCTTTCTTTCTTTCTCAGGATGTACCAAACTGTAGATTTTGCCACTCCTAATGTTGTAGCAATTTCTCGGATGGGTTTCTTCTGTTTTTGCAGCTTAAGGATGGCTTGTTTCACCTGCATGGAGAGCTCCTTTGACGCATGTTTCCTTCACAGCAAAACATCCTAAATGCAAGCACCACACCTCAAATCAACTCCAGGCCTTTTATCTGCTTAATTGAGAATGACATAATGAAGGGATTGCCCACAAATGTCCATGAAATAGCCTTGGAGTCAATTGTCCAATTACTTTTGGTCCCTTTAAAAACAGGGTGGCACATGTTAAGGAGCTGAAACTCCTAAACCCTTCATCCAATTTTAATGTGGATACCCTCAAATGAAAGCTGAAAGTCTGAACTTCAACTGCAGCTGAATTGTTGTGTTTAAAATTCATTGTGGTAATGTCTAGAACCAAAATTGGAAAAATGTTGTCTCTGTCCAAATATATATGGACCAAACTGTACGTTGCTGATCATTTTTGTGCAGAAATTGACGCGTTAATCCGTGTTGTGGAATTGTAGATTTCACTTTCTGCAACGCATAGTCTGAAATCTTTTTCAATTTCTCAACAAAACAGCTCATGTTACATACTGATAAGATGCAGAAGAATCAAATGCAAATCTGCTATTCATGGAGATATCCTACAGGGATTGTCCAGAAGGATTAGAAAACCATGGCTGCTTTATTCCAGAAACAGCTGTCCACGTTAATTTCCACGAAGCTGAGCTGGAGTACCAGACATTCCTGGCTGACAGATATGACACTTTCTAGAAGAAAGTAGCCATGTATTTTAGATCCTAGAAAACCCCTTTAAATATAACCATAGTAGACATCAGGGCTATGGAGTCGGTAAGCCAAACCTGCGACTCTGACTCCTCAATTTCCCTTACACCGACTCCACGACTCCGACTCCCACATATATTGCTTATATTTAAGTGAAAAATTTATTGTAGTACAATGTGAACATCAGACATTTAATCATTTCTATGATCCAATAATCAAGATATTTAGAACATAATATTTATTGGAATACAACTTTAGAACACAAAAAACTGTAATAAATTGTAAATATGTAATACACTGTATACATGTACATGTATACGGTACAGACCAACGTTTGGACACACCACCTCATTCAGAGTTTTCTTTTCATGACTATGAAAATTGTAGATTCATTCTGAAGGCATCAAAACAATGAATTAACACATGTGGAATTATATAAAGTGTGAAAGAACTGAAAATATGTCTTATATTCTAGATTCTTCAAAGTAGCCACCTTTTGCTTTGATTACTGCTTTGCACACTCTTGGCATTCTCTTGATGAGCTTCAAGTGGTAGTCACCAGAAATGGTCTTCCAACAGTCTTGAAGGAGTTCCCAGAGATGCTTAGCACTTGTAGGCCCTTTTGCCTTCACTCACCCCAAACCATCTCGATTGGGTTCAGGTCTGGTGACTGTGGAGGCCAGGTCATCTGGCGTAGCACCCCATCACTCTCCTTCTTGGTCAAATAGCCCTTACACAGCCTGGAGGTGTGTTTGAGGCCGTTGTCCTGTTGAAAAATAAATGATGGTCCAACTAAACACAAACTGGATGGAATAGCATGCCGCTGCAAGATGCTGTGGTAGCCATGCTGGTTCAGTATGCCTTCAATTTTGAATAAATCCCCAAGAGTGTCACCAGCAAAGCACCCCCACACCATCACACCACCTCCTCCTCCATGCTTCACGGTGGGAACCAGGCATGTAGAGTCCATCCGTTCACCTTTTCTGCGTCGCACAAAGACACGGTGGTTGGAACCAAAGATCTCAAATTTGGACTCATCAGACCAAAGCACAGATTTCCACTGGTCTAATGTCCATTCCTTGTGTTCTCTAGCCCAAACAAGTCTCTTCTGCTTGTTGCCTGTCCTTAGCAGTGGTTTCCTAGCAGCTATTTTACCATGAAGGCCTGCTGCACAAAGTCTCCTCTTAACAATTGTTGTAGAGATGTGTCTGCTGCTAGAACTCTGTGTGGCATTGACCTGGTCTCTATTCTGAGCTGCTGTTAACCTGCGATTTCTGAGGCTGGTGACTCGGATGAACTTATCCTCCGCAGCAGGGGTGACTCTTGGTCTTCCTTTCCTGGGGCGGTCCTCATGTGAGCCAGTTTCTTTGTAGCGCTTAATGGTTTTTGCCAATGCACTTGGGGACACTTTCAAAGTTTTCCCAATTTTTCGGACTGGCTAACCTTCATTTCTTAAAGTAATGATGGCCACTCCTTTTTCTTTACTTAGCTGCTTTTTTCTTGCCATAATACAAATTCTAGCAGTCTATTCAGTAGGACTATCAGCTGTGTATCCACCAGACTTCTGCACAACACAACTGATGGTCCCAACCTCATTTATAAGGCAAGAAATCCAACTTATTAAACCTGACAGGGCACACCTGGGAAGTGAAAACCTTTTCCAGTAACTACCTCTTGTAGCTCATCAAGAGTGTGCAAAGCAGAAATCAAAGCAAAAGGTGGCTACTTTGAAGAACCTAGAAAATAAGACATACAGTATTTTCAGTAGTTTCACACTCTTTTGTTAATTATATAATTCCACATGTGTTAATTCATAGTTTTGATGCCTTCAGAGTGAATCTACAATTTTCATAGTCATGAAAATAAAGAAAACGCTTTGATTGAGGTGTGTCCAAACTTTTGGCCTGTACTGTGTGTGTGTGTGTGTGTATATATATAATAAACACACACACTATGACTTATCTCGGCTAAGAGAAACCCTAGACCCTCAGGCTTCATTCACACTATGGGCGTAGCCAGGATCAAACCTAGGGGGGGAGGCAGAATCTCATACTGTTCCGCAGAATTTCATACTGCACACCTCAGCTGCTGCAGAACCTCATACTTCACACCCCTACACTTGAAAATAAAGCCTGCATCTTAAGAAGATGTGGTGATGAATGCAGTCTATTTATTCCAACTATCAGTTGATGTTACTGAAGACGAGCAATGCCTGTCCTGGGCGTCCTTTTGGGCAGCTATGAGATGTACCTGACTGGTGCTAAAAAAAGGAGTGTAGTCTGTGTGCTATCCAGCGTTCATTCTTTTTGGTACAGATGTGATATGGATAAATGGATATATAGAGCAGATTTCTAATCTACTTTTGCTATTGAAAACATTATCTATGAGCTCGTGATGCGGTTTTTTTAAGAAGCTGATCTGCTTTTGCAACTGAAAAACGTATCCTCAAAAAACGCTGGAAAAACGCTGTGTGTGAATGTAGCCTTAGATCAGGAATAGAACAGCCATTTATAGGACATTTCATAACTTTCCCAAATTCCTATGAAAAAATATTCAGCACATTCTGCATTGAACTACTGTACCCAATTTATTATATATTTTAGGAGTCGGAGTCGGTCCATTTTATACCGACTCCAACAAAATGAGCACCGACCACGACTCCGACTCCACAGCCCTGGTAGACATAACAGCAAACCTCCTCCTGCCAGGAAGCATTGTTTGCTGTTTGCCATCATCAAACCCTTGCTACAATATAAATTGCCTTTTTTTTTTTCTACATTTGCTCCTGATAGGATGTGACAGAACTGAGGAGCGAGCTGCAGAGGAAGGAAGCGCTCATTCAGAAGCACCTGGCTAAGCTACGGAGCTGGCAGCAAGTCCTAGAGGAGATTAATGGTCCGCCTAAGAAGCCAAGCGAAATGCCACAAGGGCCTCTGGCATTCCTGGAGCAAGCCTCTGCCAATATCCCTGCGCCAATGAAGCAGACGTGACCTGAAGGACAAATTGTAAAGAATATTTTTGTTTGTTTTTTTTTATACTATATTTTGGAAAGGTGAGTCAATTAAAAAATGCTTCTATAAACTGGTGTATTTCAGTGTTTCTTAATGTTTCCAAGTGTCAGGTTCAAAAAAGCTAAAATACTCTGTCCTGCGCAGTAAGTGTCACATGTATGACGGGCAGAGAACTGAGGTGGTGCAAAAATAATAGAAGTGTCCATCTGAGTACATGATAGAGAAAGGAAAGCGTACCTTGCGCAGATCGTAGTAAGAAAAAACAGAGTTTGTGTTGTTTTTTACCTGAGCCTGTTGTGTCAGAGCAGGCACAGCGCTGAGGAATAATGAGGCGATTCTGATTTTCTGTTGCTCCACCTGCTGGACTCTGACATCCAGGCAGAAATCCAAGGAAGGGAGAAAAATCGGGGTTTGGTTCAGTGCTGCCATGGATGATGAGGTGATGTACCACTGGGGTCATTGTATAAAAGCTTTCATCGTTGCTTCGTGTTTCGGAGACGGTCTAGCCCCTTCATCAGGCTGGACTATATACACGATGAATACCCATGATTTTATACACTCCTATAGAACATATATCAAATGAATCCAACTTGTGATCTGTTGGCAAATTAGCTGACACCCAGACCAGAGGGTGCTACCGTTTAAATAGAAAGAACGGTCTTAGTTGCAACAGATCCTTATAATTGTCCATCTGGAAATGAGAGAACACAATTTCTGCATTAGAATCCAGGCTTGTGCTCACAGGCTCTGAGTTGTGCAAAGCTGCCGCACATCTGCCTGGTCCTTAACCCCTTTCCGACATTGGGCATAATAATACGCCAATGTCAGACAACCTCCTTTTGATGTGAGCCCACTTCTTTTCCAGCACGTCAGCTGTTTTGAACAGCTGACATGTGCCCAGAACAGCCGCGGTTGGAATCGCGATCCACCCTCGGCTATTAACCCGTTAAATGCCACTGTCAAACTCTTGACAGCGGCATTTAACACGCACTTTCGGCAAGCGAGCCGGAAATCCGCCTATCGGTGACCCCCGTCACGTGATTGCGGGTCACCGATGGGTTGGCATAACTACCATAGGTCTCCGGTAGATATCTATGATTGTCACTGCCGTATTGCTATGAGCGCCGCCCTTAGAGAAAGCTGGCCACCCCGGCGAAATGCACGTCAGTGACTTCATCCCAAGTAGAATATTATCTCAGACTAATGAAGGCACTATTCGTATATCCACCGCCACGCTACTCCCCGTCAGATCTCTGATTGAGACACGGGTAATGAGATTTAGGGACTGGCGGGCTGATATCAATCCTCACATGGTCTCCTGACACGAGACATGAAGAAGAGCGATCTTAATTGCAGCGCAGACGATCCCCGTAGTTAACACCGACAGGTGGATCGGGGATCACCGGCATTCATACTTACTACACTATTGGCAGACGGCGGCACAATTGCCTATCTTCTTTAGTTTGCAGTTGTGCAACTAGCAGAGTGGTTTGAGTTGCAGTGCCGATGATACCCCCAGCCGACACCGATGTACTTCTCTGCCCACAGCTTTACAGTGCCACAATTATGTATCTGCAGGTAATACATAATAATAATTATCCAAGTGCTGCATAATACAAGCCTCTGAATTTAATACAATAACGGGAACGTTTAGGGTGTGACATCAATGATGGCAATCCAACATCAAGCCATTGGATCTTCTTAATGCCCATATTAAATTGAAACCCAGCCTATTATTATAGGATCAGTGGCTGGGATATCATATCATAATTCTGAGACAGTCACTTGGGAACTAGTGATCATAGTGGTGCTTATAAAATAAATACTATGATCCAATGTACATCTTATGATGTATGATAATTTCATTTAAATTTAATATTTTAATTTGATTTATAATAAAGGACAATTTTATTAACAACTCCCCTTCCCCTATTTCCCCCTTTTCTTCCTTATTTAAGGGTCAAGCCAGGACATGTTGTACAGTGCTGTGAAAATTAATTGGGACAAAGCATTTTTTAAAGTAAAATCGTAAGTTGGTTACCAGTCAGTGATTCAAACCAGTTTTAACTGCTTTGAGCAGGTGTGAGTGCCAGTTCAAAGCAGTTAAAACTGGTTTGAATCACTGACTGGTAGCCAACTTACGATTTTACTTTAAAAAAATGCTTTGTCCCAATTAATTTGCACAGCACTGTACATGTATTTCTGTTTGAAAGCCAAAGAAATATGGGACTGCTCAGAAGAACAGCATACTTTGATTAAAAAGTTGATTGCAGAGGGTTAAATTTATGAAAAAGTGCAATAATAGGCCATTCAGCTAAAATGATCTCCAGTGCTTTAAAATGGAAAGCCAAACCAGAGAGACGTGAAAGGAAATGGAAGAAAAGCCAGGAGGCAAAGACTCAGCCAATGATCAACTCCCAGATGATCACAGACAGTCTCATGTTACCTGTGAGCACTGTGACAGAAGACGCCTGAGTGAAGCTAATATCTTAGCAAGAAGTTTCTGCAAAGTCCCACTGTTAAAAAAGACATGTACTGAAGCGGATACAGTTTGCCAAAGAACACATCAATTGGCCTAAAGAGAAATGGAGAAACATTTTATGGACTGATGAAAGTAAAATTGTTCTTTTCCAGGACGTTCCTCCTGACAGCACCATGGAGGTTTTCCTCCTCCTGACAGGGACAGGAAAGCACACAAGAGGATAAAAGGCCCCTCTTCACCCCAATTCCCTCAGTGTTTTTCCTGTCTCTGCATGGAGGAATGCACAAGGGGAAGTTTGCTTACCGGATGGGCCCAGGGGGATCATGCAGCTTGTCCAATCCTTCCCCCTGTCAAGGAATCCGGGACTGACACTTCCCTGGGTGGGAGTCCCTCAGCCTTGGAGATCAGTGAGCGGACGAGGCTCCTCAGAAGAGCCGCTTCCTCCCACAGGGAGGCTCTCGGCTCCGATACCGGTCGGCAAGTCATCGCTACTACCGGAAGTTGCGCGGTGGAGAAGGCCGTCGCAATTCCAGTGACGTCAGAGCAAGACGTCGGGGCAAAAGGTCGGTGTGCGTTCCAAAAAGGAACACGGAATTCGGCAAGACAGGTGGTGCCTTCCCTGAATCTCGCGGGGGACAGAATAACAGCAGTGCAATGGAGAATCCGGGCAGGACTGAGCAGGAAGGGGTAAGGGCGCTGTGCGCAATCCGCTGCCTCTGATCACAGCCCCTGACTGGTTCCCTCTTTTGCGCAGAAAAAGACAGAAATCAGATTTCGCACCAGAGAGAAGGAAGATTTTCTAAGGGGTGTTGCTGGACTCCAGTCACAGAACATCTTTCTTGCCAGTAGAGAAACAGAAATCGGTGAGGAGCAGAATGAGAGAGCTCCTGAAAGGTCACGTTTCCATCATATCCACAATGAGAGTTTTGGGCCTCATGATGGCTTGTATCCCCTGTGTTCATTGGGCACAGTTTCACTCGTGCCCTGCAGAGAGAGGTCTTGTCAGCCTGGGATTGACGACAGTCTACCCTTGACAGAAAAACATCCTTATCCCCGGCAGAAAGGAGGTCACTACTTTGGTGGATTCAGCCAGGAAACGTAAAAGTGGGAATTCATTGGATTGCCTCTTCATGGCTGGTAATCCCTAAGATTTAATCGAGCACTGTTAAGGGGCCAGCACGTCAAGATTCTGTCGGACAATGTGACGGCGGTGTCCTTCCTGTGTCTCCAGGGGGTCCCAGACATTGAATGCTCCAGGATATGGCAAAAGAGATTTTTTTCATGGGCATAGAAGACATTCCGACAGCAGTTCATCTCGAGGGGGTCTCAAAATGTTGTGGTGGACTACCTGAGCAGATGAAAGGTCTGGCAACGAAATGGGAGCTAAACGAGGTGTTCCTGTACTTCTGTCATCTCTGGGGAAGGCTTCAGATAGATCTGTTCGTGACCAGGAAAAATGCAAAGACAGACGGATTATACTCGCTGAACTCATCATACCATCCAGAAGCCGTCGACGCATTAAGTCAGAGATGGAGACGGTCCCTGTCCTACGCTTCCCCCCCCCATAGCACTCATTCCTGCCATCCTCCGGAAGATACAGGAGGATCAGGCGAAGGTACTTCTGATCACCACGTACTGGCCAAAAAGAAGTTGGTTTTTGCTGCTGCTAACTATGGCATTAGAAGACTTGGTTCTGCTTCCATGGAGTAAAGACCTCATCTATCAGAGCCCAGTCTTCCATGAGGATCCGGAAAGGCTTCATTTTTCAGCTTGGACCCTGAGCAGGACATCCTGAGAGCTTGGAGGCTGTCAGACCAGGTTATAACCACAATCCAGGCCAGTAGAAAGCCAGTTACTTCTGCAATATATTATAAGATCTGGAAGATCTGTTTTTAGAGTGCCAGTTCTGACTTTATTGCGGGGAAGCCCGATATCCCAAGCGTTTTAGACTTCCTTCAGGCTCGTTTTAATAAGGGGCTTAGACCCAGTACTTTAAAAGTCCAGATAGCGATGTTAGGCCGGGGTCAGACTTGCGAGAAACTCGCACGAGTCTCGCATCTCAATACCCGACACTGCTACCGGCACGTGGGACCAGAGTGCTCAGCTACATGGAAATACATGCAGCTGAGTGCTCCGGTCCCGAGTACTGGTGGCAGTGCCGGATATTGAGATGTGAGACTCATGCAAGTTTCTCGCAAGTCTGACCCCGACCTTAAGCACTTTCTTTGCCTACTCTCTGGCCACTCACCCATGGGTAATAAGGTTTGTCAGGGCAATCCAGCGTCTGTGCCCCACAATCAGGTGGTCAGTTCCCTCCTGGGATCTTAATTTGGTCCTTATGTCCCCATGTTCGAATCCTTATGTCCCTGGGGAAAAGATGTCCATTTCACAGCATACCATAAAAACAGCATTTTTGGTAGCTGGTACTACAGGAAAACATGTAGGGGAGATTCAGGCCTTGTCCATTCGGGACCCATATCTTCAGATTTGGGATGACCGTATAATCCTAAAATTAGAGCGCCTTTTGTATTTACCAAGAAATTGTTCTACCCTCGTTCTGCGAAAACCCCTCAAATGAGAAGGAGCGGCCCTTCACAAGTTATATGTCAAACAGGTTGTCATTGATTATTATTTTTTTTTTCATTATTATTTATTTATTTAGCACCATTGATTCCATGGTGCTGTACATGAGAAGGGGTTACATACAAATTACAGATATCACTTACAGTAAACAAACTAACAATCATAGACTGATACAGAGGACCCTGCCTTTTCGGGCTTACATGCTACAGGATGGTGGGCAAGGAGACAGTAGGTTGGTGGATTGCAGCAGTTTCGGTGTTGGTTGAGGTGAGATCACCGGTAGTGGTGAGAGAGAAGGAGGTAGCGGGGTCATTGCAGGCTGTAGGCTTTCTTGAAGAGGTGGGTTTTCAGCTTCCATCTGAAGGATCCAAATATGGTTGATAGTCGGATTTGTTGGGGCAAAGAATTCCAGAAAATAGGGGCTATTCGGGAGAAGTCTTGGAGGCAGTTGGGTGAGGAGCGAATAACTGTGGAGGAGAGAAGGAGGTCTTTGGAGGACCGGAGATTACATGAGGGAAGGTATTGGGAGATTAGTTCAGAGACATATGGGGGAGACAGGTTATAGATGGCCTTGTAGGTCAGTATACGTAATTTGAACTGGATACGCTGAGGGAATGGGAGCCAGTGAAGAGATTTGCAGAGGGGAGAAGTGGAGGAGTAGCGAGGAGAGAGATGAATTAGTCGGACGGCAGAGGTAAGGATGGACTGGAGAGGTGCGAGGGTGTTAGCAGGGAGACCACAGAAAAGGATGTTGCAGTAGTCGAGGAGGGAGATGATGAGGGCATGCACAAGCATTTTAGTAGACTGAGGGTTGAGGAAAGGACAGATTCTGGAAATATTTTTGAGCTGGAGGCGACTGGAGGTAGAAAGAGCTTGGATGTGTGGTTTGAAGGACAGGGCAGAGTCAAAGGTTACTCCGAGGCAGCGGACTTCCGGTACTGGGGAAAGTGTGGTGTCATTAATTTTTATTGCTAGGTCGGGTAAGGAAGATCTGAGAGATGGAGGAAAGATGATGAGTTCAGATTTAGGGAAAGGCCTTTGATGCCAAAGGAGGAGAGGATCTGTAGTAGGAGGCAGTGGTCAACTGTGTCGAATGCAGAGGACAGGTCTAGAAGCAGGAGTATAGAGTATTGTCCATTTGATTTGGCTGTAAGTAGTTCGTTAGTAATTTTGGTCAGGGCTGTCTCAGTGAAGTGATGGGGGCGGAAACCAGATTGTAGATTGTCAAAGAGCAAGTTAGATGATAGGTAGGAGGAAAGTTCAGCATGGACGTGCTGTTCCAGGAGTTTGGAAGCGAATGGGAGCAACGATATTGGGCGATAGCTGGACATAGCGGTTGGGTCGAGGGTTGGCTTTTTAAGGATATGCGTGATTGTGGCATGTTTGAAAGCAGAAGGGAAGGTACCGGACGTTAGTGATAGGTTGAAGAGGTGGGTTAGGGATGGGATAAGTGTGGTGGTGAGGTTGGAGAGGAGGTGGGATGGGATGGGGTCGAGTGCACAGGTTGTGAGGTGCGGTTTGGAGAAGAGACGACTAAGCTCCCATTCAGTGATGTTGGAGAGTGAGGTTATGGGGTTTGGGCATTGGTCTGGTATACAAAGGGGTTGTGGTGGTTGAGTGATGAAGACTTGCCTTGTTTGGTCAATCTTGTTTTTGAAGTGTGTGGCAAAGTCCTCGGCAGAGATGAGGGAGGTTGGAGGAGGTAGTGGTGGGCGGAGGAGGGAGTTAAAAGTTTTGAATAGCTGTTTGCGGTTGTAAGATAGGGAAGATACGAGGGTTGTGAAGTAGGCCTGTTTAGCAGAGGTGAGGGCAAATTTGAAATCGAGTGTTGCCTGTTTGAATGTGGTGAAGTCATCTTGCGAATTTGTTTTCTTCCGGCGCCGCTCTGCAATCCTGGACACTTGCCGGAGCTTTTTAGTGGTGTTGTTATGCCAGGGTTGTCTGTTGATACGTCGCATTCTGCCATGAACGAGAGGGGCAACCGCGTCAATAGCTGATGCGAGAGTGGCATTGTAGAAAGCAGTGGCACTGTGTGTCATGGAGTGAGGATATAGATGCCAGTGGTAGAATAGAGTCAGCACGTGGGTATCTAGGTGCGCAAGGTTTCAGCGGGGGTGCGCAGGTTGCTGGACCTAGGTGCCTGGTGAGGAGGACAGGGATGAGAAAGTGAGTAGATGGTGGTCAGATAGAGGGAGAGGGGAGGTGGTGAAGTTAGAAAGAGAGCAGAGATGGGTGAAGACCAGGTCTAATGTGTGTCCGTCTGTGTGGGTGGCTGAGAAGGACCACTGAGTAAGTCCAAAGGATGAAGTAAGGGACAGGAGTTTGGAGGCTGCTGACTGAAGGGTATCAGTTGGGATGTTGAAGTCACCCATGATGATAGTGTGGGTGTCAGTTGAAAGAAAATGAAGAAGCCAGGTAGAGAATTGGTCAATGAAGGCAGTGGTCGGGCCTGGAGGTCGGTATATGACAGTCACTTGGAGGTTGGAGGGAGAGTAGATGCGGACAGAGTGGACTTCAAAAGAGGGGAGGATTAGGGAGGGAAGAGGTGGGATTGGGTTGAAGGTGCAGTTGGAAGAAAGGAGAAGACCCACTCCTCCACCGTGTCTGTTGGCAGGGCGAGGAGTGTGGGTGAAGTGGAGGCCGCCGTAACACAGCGCAGCAGCGGAGGCGGTGTCAGAGGATGTCAGCCATGTTTCTGTGAGGCCGAGGAAGGCAAGATTGCAAGAGAGAAAGAAGTCATGAATCACATGGAGCTTATTGCAGATGGAGCGGGCATTCCAAAGTGCTCCCGAGAGAGGGAGCAGGGGGTTGAGTGTCAATGGCACAGGTTTTAAGTTGGAAAGATTGCGTTAGTTCTTATTAGATAGGGAGTGATAGGAAGGGGTAGTAATGGGGGGTATGAGCTGTGGGGGTCCAGGATTGGGAGATATGTCACCAGCAGTGAGGAGAAGCAGAGAAAGGGAGAGCAGATGGGAGAAGGAGAGTGGGCAGCTTGTTTTATGTTTCATTCAGACAGATTTGAGATTGAGTAGCAGTTCAGCAGAGGAGGTCAGGTGGGGAGGGAAGAGGGAAGGGGAGATGATTATTTGGTTAGAGGGTGCTGGGGTTTGGGGATAGTGAAGGAGAGTGAGGATTAAAGGAGCAGACAATGTGAGGGCATATGTAAACATGGTGATGAAATAAGATAGGTTAAGAAAAGCTAAGTCCAAGTAATAAGAAGGGCTTACTCAGCAGACATACCCAAAAGGGACAGGTAGTGTGGGGTCCTGACTCCTGCCGAGAATAGCTGCCGTAGTAATAACTGCATGTTCAGATACTTATGCTCCAGGGAGACACACATGCCTGACCCGCACACATGCCCCCCTAGGCGGCATCTGAATATATAGGACTGAGTAGAGGATCAGGTGAGAGTGAGAATCAAAGGCACAGGGCCTGGCTACATCCATATGCTAGTAACACCTTACACCTGATAACATCTCTACTGGCCCCAACATGGCTGGACAGCAGTAAGTATTGAGTTCAATGCAACAAATGAATTTAGCAAACATTCAGTAGGCACTGTTAGATACCATTAAATGAAAGGTTGCACTAGATGACAGCAAACAGGGAATGTAGCAGGAGCAGAGATTGTACCATTAAATGAAAGGATTACATAGAAGCCACTTGTAGTTGGAGGCAGGACTATAACTTGTTCTTCTTGTTTGGGGGAAAGAATAGAGAGAAGAAAAACTGGGCATGTGCAGTAGTTCTCTGCGGCTCCCATGCCCAAGATACTCAGCCCCGCAGTGTGAATAAATCATAAGCGACTGTGGGGCGGGATCTCTGGCAGCACGTCCACCTCAGGTGCGATAGCCAGGCCATGAAGTGATGTGAGAGAACAGGCAGCGCTAACTGCGCATGCCCAAGAAAATATATTACAGCGCAGGCGCCAGCATTTGAATTTAACACAGAGGAGGCGGAGCAAAGACATAAGGAGGAAATGAATGATGGATGCGAGGCATCGGTGTCAGAGGGGGAAAGACCTGCCCCCTGGTCAAAATTCTGGTATGTCTGACTAATTTTAAAAACTCTTATTTCGGCGGTGGAAGGGACGCTAAATAAAAGAGCCACCTTGACATAATGCAGCATTAGTGCTGCACAAGGTGGCTCTTTTACTTAAAAACGCCTGGGGGGGTGACAGGTTCCCTTTAAGAGCCCACTCGGCTAGAGTGGTATCAACCTCCTGGGCCAAGAGGGTTGGGGGCATCAGTAGACCAAATTTTTAAGGCTTCAACTTGGGCTAGGCTTAATACATTTTGCAGTCATTACAAATTAGACATGTTATCTAGCTAACAGACTGCTTTTGGGAGAAAAGTTCTCCAGGCAGTAATCCCACCCTGAGGAGGTACTTTGGTATTCTCCATGGTGCTGTCAGGAGGGACGTCCTGGAAAATAGGTATTAGACCTACCGGCAATTATGTTTCCAGGACAACGACGGTAAACACACCAGTAAACAAGCAAAATCTTGGTTCCAGTCCAACAAAATTGAGGTTTTGGAGCGGCCAGCCCAATTCCCAGACCTTAATCTGATAGAACATTTGTGGGGTGACATCAAAAATGCCGTTTCTGAGGCAAAGCCAACAAATACCAAAAAATTGTGGGACGTAGTCCAAGCATCCTGGGCTGGAATAACAGCTGTCAGGGGCCAGAAGTTGGTTGACTCTATGCAACATAGATGTGAAGCAGGTGTATAAAAGTGTGAGTATACAACTAAATATTAGGTTACTGATTCACAGGAATGCTAAATCCACAAAAACAATACATATTGTGACTTTGTAAAGACAATTGCAGACGCTGCTATTTTTTAGAACAGCACAATGTTCATTTTTTTGCTATTTTCAGTAAAGTTGTTAAAATTATCTACATTTCTCTTCATGTTTTAAATTCGAAAACAATGTGCAATATTCCCAATGCTGGAAATAAAAACTAGTATGAAGATTTTGTGCATAACTCATGTTTTTGAACACACTGCTATTATTTTGAACACTACTGTATTGGGGTCGCTGACTTGGTGCAAATCTGCCCCTCTGGGAACGTTTTATACACATATTTTTTATATGGTCGAGATTGTAAGATTCATTTAAGAAATTATTAGTTTTAATACAAATTAATTTTAACTACAATTTACATAAACATATAGTTATCAGAAAGTTTTTTTTAGATATACTGTCACTATTCAAATGGAAAAAATACTATTGATAAAATCTTACCATAAGACCTACAGACCCATCCTTATGAATGCCTGTCACCTGCCCGTTTGGTAGAATATCCCATGGGATCAATTTATGCTATTAAATCCATTACACTAAAGGGAATCCTACCTGATAGACCCCTTTTGACTTCTAGAAGGGGAAGAAATTTAAAAGACCATCTCGTGAGAAGTCACTATGTGGCTAAATCCACTAACCCTTTTTGTGCCAGGCCCCAGAGGTGGGGATGTTATCCATGTGGCTCATGTCTGGCCTGCCAAAATATTGTTAGGGCAACCACCTTTAAGGCGGCCGATGGTGGTATGGAATACCATATCACAAATTATATCTCTTGCAGTACCACACATGTGGTATATTATGCCACATGTGCATGTGACTTGATCTATGTGGGACTCACCTCTAGGGAGCTTCGCATGAGGGTTAGGGAGCATGTAAGGGACATAAGGGTGGCAAAGGAGATCTCAGATATTGCAATATTGAAGACTATCCCTCGGCACTTTAAGCAAGTCCATAATTGCAATCCACGGACATTTAAAGTGAAAGGGATTGACAAAGTACATCTTGGGACTAGGGGTGGAGATTATAAGAAGATCTTAGCCCAGCTGGAGTGTCGGTGGATAGTCACTTTAGGGTCCATGACACCTCATGGACTCAATGAGAAATTATCCTTTGCCCCCTTTTTGTAGTGTTAATATGTCTTTCTGGCTTTTTATATATGTATATATAAGGTGTTTTTCGTTCTTGTTTTTAATTGCTGTTTTTATTTTAATTTTTTTAGTGTACAATTAATATGAATCCTTGTACGTATTGCGGGGTTTATCCTGGGTGCACGAATCGGAATCGTGGAGTGGAGGGTGGAGAAACTCTTATGTGGAACCCTTTTGTATGCTGGATATGGAGTTTAAGAAGAGGGAAGAAAGTTCTCTCAGGTTTTATACTGACCTTTTTCCATGCAGACCTTGCAGAGCCATTTGTGTGTTGTTTATTATTTTTTGTGTTTTAATTTAATGTTTGGATATATAGCATATTAAATGGTATCTTGATTAGATGAGATGACATGTTGCACTCTTTTGATATAAAGATCAGTAATGAAATTGATTATGGGCTATGCCCTAATTGATGTTATACTATTTATGAGTAAATATGTGCTTTGGTCACATTTGGATATCAATGTATGGTGCTTTTTATATTAATAGTTATAATTGCATATATCTAGACTTTTCTGTCATATGTTTAATATTGTTTTGTTGTTTTTTTCTTTCGTAAATCACAATGGCTGTTAAACATATTTTACGTGGGTTCGGTGAATCACGTTAATTTTGTTTGTGGAAGATTGTGGTTTTGTATGGCCATTGGTATCAGTGTTGAACTCTCCTCCTTTTTTCCTTCCTTCCCTCTCTCCTGTTTCCCTTCCTTTTCCCTTTTGTGCCTCCTTGTAGGCCGTGTTATTCTATTCTGCCCTTCCCTCTGCCAATATCAGAGATGGCCGCCGCGGGGTTGCGCATGCGCGGCTTGTCCTGTCTTGAGCGGGCGTCCCGGAAGGCGTCAGTATATCTGGGCTGGGACAATGACGTCAGGAGAGTGGCACCTCTCCTTGTCCCTCCCACAGATTATGACGGCCGGAAGTGACGTTCCGCGATTGGGGCCGGCCTCTCATGCGCTCACATCCTCCCGCGGCGATGCTAATTCCGGACACCTGTGCCATACATATTTTATCCCCCGCACACGCAACAGCACCACATATGCCCCCCGATGAAGCCCAGTGCGAAACGTGCGTAGGGGCTCTGGGGACTGGACACCCCGCACACATACCTCCCTTATGGGTAAGTTTGGTGACTAACTTTTTCTCTGTCCATTTTCCTTGCACACAGCATGTTGATGGAAGCCTCTGTATGAATTCCCTATGCCTTTTGGTAGTAACTTTGCTTTAATAGATGGCCATATGTGAGACTTTGCGGCATGGGCATGGGTCTTTAGGCAGTTTTTGGACAATTCTTTGTACCATTGTACTCACCATATATGTGCGGCGATTCCATTCCTCTGTGTCATTCACTTTCCCTGATCATTTTTGATTGTACTTTTTAATGTACTTGTTTTGCTATTGTACTAATAAAGAGTTAATATTTTTGATACTATAATATAACTGCCTTGTTGAATTTTTTGGCGTTACACTCCATTTCTATATAGGTTCATATACTTCCATGGGAGTTGCCTCCTTATTTAGCCATTCTTGAACGTTCTTTTTTCTAGATAGAAAAAGTATTATGTTCATTGATATGTTGGATTGTGTCAAATTTAAATCCATAGACAGCCTCTTCTGACCTTAGCACTCCGGTATCTCTAGTATTAGATCAGATAGACATGGTGGACAGCAGTGTGAGCAGTCTCCTCTTTCTGAATGAACCCTGGTATCTCCAGTGTAAGATCACATAGATAGGACACACACAAGTTTTAGTGGCCTTTTCTTACCGCAGCACCTCTGGGATCTCCAGTAGTATTAGTGGAGCACATCTTCCTATACATGAAGGAGGGCGCAGCGTCCTGCTGCACATGCTCGCAGGTACCTGTCCTCACATTCTAGGACAGGTTTCTGTCAGTTTAAGAGGATGGCAGCCATTTTAATTTTGTAGTGATTACCTCCTTAGACAAAATTATTATGATTTGATAATTAAAGGGAACCTGTCACCTCTTTTTGCCTCTATAAAAATGTGGCCACCGCCATTCAGGGCTTAGGCTGGGTTCACATTGCGTTAGGGTCAATCCGCTAGCGCTTTCCGTTAGCGTCGCAAACACTATCTAACGCATCCGTTAGCACAGCCATTGACCGCAATGTTAATAACGCATACTAACGCATGCCGAAATCGGCATGCATTAGCAAGTATGCGTTATTTCCTAACGCACCCTCGAACGCTGCTTGCAGCGTTTTTGGGTGCATTGGCATTAACACACAGCGAATGGACCCTTTCACTGTGCATAGGAATGTATGGGCTAACGCATGGTAGCGCTAGGTACCGGAGCGTTACCATGCGTTAATGCATACAGTTAGCGCTATGGCGCTAAAGATTCCAAAAATGACATAAGCATTAGCGCATCCATTTAACGGATTTGTTAAACGGATGCCCTAACGCAATGTGAACCTAGCCTTATCTGCAGTATTCTATAATGCTGTAGATAAGCTCTCAGTCCGACCTGAAAGATAAGAAAAATAAGTTTTACTATACTCATCCGGGGAGGCGGTCCATTGCAGGCCGGTCTAATGGGTGTCGCAGGTCTAGGTCCGGCACCTCCCATCTTCATGCGATGTCGTCCTCCTGCTTGCTTTGTGTCGCACTCCTGCGCAGGTGTAACTCTCTGCCCTGTTGAGGGCAGAGCAAAGTACTGCAGTGCGCAGGCGCTGGGCCTCTCTGACCTTTCCCGGTGCCTGTGCACTGCAGTACTTTGCTCTGCCCTTAGCAGGGCAGAGAAGTACGCCTGTGCTGGAGCTCAATGCCGGGGAGCTAAGAATCAAGCAGGAGGGCGGCGTCACAAGAAGATGGGAGGCGCCGGACCCGGACTGCGACACCCATAAGACCAGACCGCATCGGACAGACCCACTGTAAGTATAATAAAACTTATTTTTCTTATCTTGCAGGTCGGACCGGGGGCTTATCTACAGCATTATAGAATGCAATTTTCAAACTTTGAATTTTAATGCCCTTAGATCACAGAGATATATCACACAAAATAGTTAACGGATAACATTTCCCACATGTCTACTTTACATCAGCACAATATTGGAGCCAAAAAAATTTTATCTTAAGAAGTTATAAGGGTTAAAAGTTCACCAGCGATTTCTCATTTTTACAGCAAAATTTGCAAAACCATTTTTTTAGGGACCATATCTGATTTGAAGTCCCTTTAGGGGCCTATACGATAGAAGATACCCAAAAGTGACATCATTCTAAAAACTGTATACCTCAATGTGCTTAAAGCCACATTCAAGAAGTTTATTAACCCTTCAGATGCTTCACAGGAATTTGTGGAATGTGGAAAAAAAATGAACATTTAACTTTTTTCACAAAAAACTTTTTTATTTTTACAAGGGTAGCAGGAAAAACTGGACCCCAACATTTGTTGTGTAATTCCTCCTGAACATGCTGATACCCCATATGAGGGAGAAAACTACTCTCTGCGTGCATGGCAGAGATCGGAAGGGAAGGAGCGTCATTTGACTTTTTGAAAGTAAAATTTCTTGGAATCCTTAACAGACATCATGTTTCATTTAGAAAGCCCCTGATGTGCCTAAACAGTGGAAACCCCCCACAATTGACCACATTTTGGAAAGTAGACCCCTCAAGGAATGTATTTAGCTGTGTGGTGAGCATATTGAAGACCAGGTACTTCACAGAAGCTAATAACCTTGAGCCATGAAAATAAAAAAAAATCACATTTTCCCCACAAAAATGTTATTTTGGCCACAAATTTAGCATTTTCATAAGGGTAACAGGAGAGATTGCACCATACAATTTGTTGTGTAATTGCTCCTGAGTACGCCCATACCCCAAATGTGGGGGAATACTATGTTTGAGGCACAGTGCAAAGCTCAGAAGGGAAGAAGCGCCATATTGGAGTTCAGATTTTGCTGGAATGGTTTGAGGGTGCCATGTCACATTGGCAGAGCGTAAGTACTGTGAAGGATAAATTTCAGCTCACCTTTAGTAAGTTCATGAGAACTGATTGAAAGCTCCGAGCACGGACACGTCTCTGCCAAGACGTATATGGAAGTCCAGAAAAGAAAAGAAAGGTCCAGCTCCAGGAGATAAAATCCAGAAATTTTGATTGAATCATGAATAAAAACAGATTCATGGCTGCTGTGATCAAATATCGGCAAACAAATTGAGTTACCGCGTGGGGATATTTCCAAAGATCTCTGTACGTGTATTGTAACTACACAATAGGTGGTTACTGTCCTCCCAGCAGGCTGCTTAACACCACTATTCATTTGAGTATTGGCGCCAGTGGACTCCTTTTCTTTCTGATATCTTATTCCATTTGCCTATATATTTCTCACATCTTTCAGCTAACTTGGCTTTTACCAACTATGTACAAGTTACTTGCTCCTGCCCATAGAGCTTCATGTATAATGATCTTTGTGATACACTTTATTCAAAATCAATTTGGCGATGTCCCTTGATCTATTACTTTACAGGTGCATCTCACAAAATTAGAATATCATCAAAAAGTTAATTTATTTCAGTTCTTCAATACAAAAAGTGAAACTCATATATTATATAGAGTCATTACACACAGAGTGATCTATTTCACGTGTTTATTTCTGTTAATGTTGATGATGATGGCTTACAGCCAGTGAAAACCCAAAAGTCATTATCTCAGGAAATTAGAATACTTTATAACACCAGCTTCAAAAAATTATTTTAAAATCCAAAATGTTGGCCTACTGAAGTGTACTGTATGTATACTACATGCACTGAATATTTGGTCGGGGCTCCTGTGGCATCAATTACTGCATCAATAACAATAATAATCTTTATTTATATAGCGCCAACATATTCCGCAGCGCTTTGCAGCTTAACAGTTTCAAAACACAAGTCATAAATAATGCGGCGTGGTATGGATGTGATCAGCCTGTGGCACTGCTGAGGTGTTATGGAAGCCCAGGTTGCTTTGATAGCAGCCTTCAGCTCATCTGCATTGTTGGGTCTGGTGTCTCTCATCTTCCTCTTGATAATACCCCATAGGTCAGGCGAGTTTGCTGGCCAACCAAGCACAGTGATACTGTTGTTTATAAACCAGGTATTGGTACTGCTATCAAAGCAACCTGGGCTTCCATAACCCCTCAGCGGTGCCACAGGCTGATCGCTTCCATGCCACGCCGCATTGATGCAGTAATTGATGCAAAAGGAGCCCCGACCAAGTATTGAGTGCATTTACTGAACATACATTTCAGTAGGCCAACATTTTTGATTTTAAAATCATTTTTCAAGCTGGTGTTATAAAGTATTCTAATTTACTGAGATAATGACTTTTGGGTTTTCATTGGCTGTAAGCCATAATCATCAACACTAACAGAAATAAACACATGAAATAGATCACTCTGTGTGTAATGACTCTATATATGAGTTTAACTTTTTGTACTGAGGAACTGAAATAAATGAACTTTTTGATGATATTCTAATTTTGTGAGAAGCTCCTGTATATGCAGTCATGGATCATTGCAGCCATTATTGCCATCTATACCATCCTTTCTGTTTAGTTTTATTTTTTTGTCTGCTTGGGTCTCTTATTCCTTTTTTTAATGGCTTTTCAATAAAGTTTTCTAATATTTTATATGTATTCCCTATCTGGCATTTTTTATTTCCGTCATTTTCTATTTGCGTTATTATCTTAGGACAGGATATTTTGCTGCTTCTTCGCTCTGTAGGTTTAGCATTTTTTAATAGTAAACTTTGCAAACAGTGAAATAAATGATCTATGGTGAAAAAACACGTGAGGTGCAAAATATGTCCAATATTTCCCATAATATGACGCAGCGCATCATTAGGGTATGTTCACCATTGGCGTTAGTTCAGCACTAAGATTCTATCACAAGATTCCATTATGACATCACTGGTGATTCTTGGCCATTGTGACATCACAGCTCAGTCACTACTTCTAGAATGTACACTGGGTCACCGGCGCCATTTTTGGTTCTATAGTGACTGAGAGCATTTGTAATTTTTCACTATGGCTGAATTACTTTTGGAAAATCATCAGGTACAAGCACTGTGGGAGATTGTTATCAATAATCGCCCGGACATTGTGCTTCTACCACCCGATGGCGTCCTCAGCTTCACTCACCAGCTGGTGCTGGAGCTAGTAAGGGATTGCCTGAGGAAACACCGACAACGTCGTCTAACGTCAGAGTATCTGACGGATTTATGTCACAACATCAGGACATTACTTCTCCAGGTAAATGGCGGACGCTCCGCACAAAACTTCTCCATAATCACAGAGAATAATGGTGGGAGAGAAGCTTCTTCTTTCCTCCAATATAAAACACGACGAGTCCCCAGATATGGAGTCGTTGTATCTGCAGAGAGGAGCAGATGTCACATACAATGGCCGCCCCCATTATGTCCCTTCTCATAATCTCAGGATTTTATTTTTTCTTCTTTATAGGCTGAAATAAAATATCAAAATGGAGATTTGGCTTTTCTTAAAGAACTGGCCGAAGAAGTCCTGTGTGTAATAGAATGTCCGACCCGCCCATTGGATCAACCGGTAAGGACCCATCCAGGGTCATGCATAGAAATCATGGGCCCCATAGCAGAAGTCGACAAAGTTGCCCTCTAAACACAGTATGATACCCCGGGGATTTCTAAGATACCAACATCCAGACGCATAGTTTGATGACCCTACATTACCCCCCATTCCACAAAGTATAATACCCCACAGTGACCCCAGCACAGTATAATGGCCCTTACTCCTCTCCACACAGTATAATGGCCCCTGCAGAACCCTAATACACAGTATGATAGCCCCAACATAACCCTCCATATTGTATAATGGCCTCATCATAGACCTCTAAATAGTATAATGGCCAACGTATCGCCCCGTAAACTCTTTTAGGGCCCCGAAACAGGGCCCCCACTGTCAATTGACAGCTCCCACTTCCATCATTGCTTTCAACTGTATCCGAATCCAGGATGCGTAGTCTGCCACATTTACTGGTACGCCACTGGACTGGTACGCCACTGCACCTTCATCCTCTCTATCTTCTACGGATCACCAGTTACATATGGCAAGATCTGGTGTTACATTTTACAGGACTCCCTGTCAGTCCCTGGGCTTTTCTACCCAATCTAAGAGCATTCGTATGTATTGGGGCAGAGACCCTGATTCCAGCGATGTATCACTTACTTTATTGGGTGCAAAAATTGTGAGTCTTCTATGCTGCAGATCTAGCAGTGCTCTGAATGCTGATCTCTGCATAACACCGCACATACCACTGATTGGCAGCTTTCTGTGTACACTGTGTATAGACAGAAAGCTGCAAATCATTGATGGGGCAGGGTTACAGAGAACAATGGGACTACATGACACAATATAGCTAGTCCTTTTGTGACATTCTTCTGCTGATAAAACACTGATTTTATTGAAATACCAGCACATGGCATATTAAGTAACGCAGCTGGAATCAGGGTCTCTACTCCTACAACATGCTGCTCTTACATTACATAGAAAATCCTGCTGACAGATTTCTATTAAGTTCTTGCCTGTGTGATCTTTCGTATTATCCAGCACTTTACAATAATACCGGTGTATAGAGGATCTCCCTTATATTACATCCATGAGGAACGTCCGGCTTGTATCGTCCCCTACATCGCATCAGTGTAAATCGGCTGGGACATAATATAGGAGAAGATTTTACATCCTGAGATGTTTTCCTGCAGCTTCTATATCTTAATGTAATTTCTTATTCTTTTTTAGGACGTGATCAGATCATTGATCCCGGCAGGAGAGCCGCGTATGAGCGACTATGAGACATCTACACTGATCGGCAGTGGAGCTTTTGGGTGAGATTTCTGTTCCCATAATCCCCATTTCTCAGGGTTCCCTATGACAATGCTGCTGCCTCTGTGCTCTGCCATTTAGTGTTATCATAGGGAAACGATCAGAGTCCACATCACTGTCCACATCTCAATGTCACTATTCAGCTCAGTTATACACAGCTGAGCGACCAGATCTGTAACAAATCAGTCTGTAAGGAAAGGGATGATATAATACATTACACCCACCGGTCCTAGACCTCATCTGCTCTAATGCTGCCGCCTCCACCTCAGCTTCCCCGTCCTCCGCACCGATCTTCTGAGTTTTTTGGGTCCCATTATGAAGCTTAGAATAGTGATTGGCTGCACAGGGTCACGTGAGGGGTGACACGATACTGACGCCAATGACATCTGCACCCTCACCCTCCACCATGACCATGTGAGTCCGATCACTGACCTCAGCAGCAGAAGGGAGGACAACCAAAGACTGGCGCAGAGGACGGAGGACTTGACTCCTTCACTCCCATTTATTCTGCCTTAGGGTGTGGAGAACATAATAAGCGTCTTCTTCCAGCAAATAGAGAACTTTCAATTTACACCAATTTACAGTATATTTGGACTGAATCGTATCTACTGGTCGGTTATAGTGAATCTGCCCAAGATGAGTTTCAGTAGATTCTCTCATCTATAATGTGACCTGGGTGAGGGTCCGGCAGACGCGGCATTGTGCAGACCCCCATAGGTGATCTATGTAGTGTTAATTCATGGATTTCTAGTGATGGCCGGACTGCTGGTATTAAACATTAGTACAAAAGATCATATAATGACTTGTATATACAGACTGTTAATAAGGGTTCATTATAAACCATGGATTCTCTTTCTCTCCAGGTCCGTCCACTTAGTGCGCCATAAAGAATCACAACAGATCTTCGCTATGAAGAAAATGGCCAAGAGGAACCTGGATACTCCACAGAAAGTGGAATGGGCCTATCTGGAGAGGGACATCTTAGCAATCGCAGATTGTCCCTTTGTGGTCTCCATGCTCTGCTCCTTCCCCACTAAATCTCACCTGTGTATGGTCATGGAGTATGTAGGAGGTAGGACACGTACATTGTATTATATTCAGCCCAGTCTGCTGACATCTTATCACCTCTCATATCATTAAGACTTGTCCTCGTGGACGGTTACATCCCCACACAGCATTTACTCACTTCTCATCATACATCGTGGTGATCTGCTGTATAAACCCCTCACCGGTCATATTTCCTTTCTTCTATAGGTGGAGACTGTGGGACCCTTCTAAGCACCAGAGGTCCTTTATCTGTCCCGTTGGGCCGCTTGTACTTTGCAGAAGCGGTCCTTGGTGTGGAATACCTGCATAGTTGCGGTGTGGTGCACAGAGACCTGAAGCCGGATAAGTAAGTGAATACCTGTAGTGTAGTAAAGAGGGAGAGTTATCATTTATTATCTCACAGTCTGTGAGACTAAACCCATCTTCTCTTTCACAGCCTCCTGATAACGTCTTCCGGACACATAAAAATCACCGATTTCGGGCTGTCAAAATTTGGTCTAATGATATCAAACACCAACATCTACAAGGAATCAGCAGAGGACATCAGCAGAGAGTTCCAGGACCGTGAGGTTGGCGTTACTTACAAGAACTCAGCTAGTTCTTTATAAAACTCATCACAGTACTGTCTCTTCTCTACGTTCTTCATTTCTAGAGAACTTTTCCATTGATGCTATCTTCTTTCTTTGTGTTTTCATGGAGAGAACTTGTAATAACTACAGTATAGTTTCATCAATCTGATCTTTTTTTCCATTGGTTTCCAGGTCTGTGGCACCCTATATTACACAGCCCCCGAGGTCATCCTGAAACAAGGCTATGGAAGACCTGTTGACTGGTGGGCAATGGGGATCATCCTTCATGAATTTCTTCTGGGATGTGTACCATTTGATGAAGATTCCCTGAATAAGCTATATAAAAATGTTCTTCTTGGTAAGTAGAATAATGTAATAATTTTTGACTGTTTATATTGGTTTAGTTATTTCTTTTGCTTTATATTGCAGTTCATTAAAGAGGTTTTATTTTCTATAACTTTCCATACAACAGGAGACATAGTTTGGGATTGTGACGGCGCTCCTCCCCTGGATGCTCAGAACATCATCACTGAGCTGCTCAGAACAAATCCTGAGCATAGACTTGGGACAGGTAACAGAAATAATAGAGTTAATATTTAGTTGTTACACCAAGGACATATCGCTCATGTCTATGAGGATCAGCTCTTCTCTATCTGCTCTTCCAATTCTTCATCTCCACACTAAGACTTTCAGTCATTTTCCTTCATGTCGGCTCTGTTATATCATTAGGTCAGATTATGATATACTGCTCAGATATGGAGCAGTGGCTGACAATATCGGCATCACTTTTGTTTTTCATTTTCCAGGAGGAGCATTTCAGATCAAGGATCATCCATTCCTTAATGACTTAGACTTTGACAACCTCCTAAGTCAGAAGCCGGAGTATGTCCCTCAGCTTTTATCAGACATGGACACCAGCTGCTTCATCAGTAAGTAGAATGAGACATCATATAGACTACGTGTCTGATTGTCTCCTATTCCCTAATATGTGACCATTGGTTCCCTTCAATATTAGTGATAAATGGAGACTGTGTTATACTGACAACCTCTAATAACACTTCATTACTTATGTCTTGTAGATAACTCTGATATAAACAACCAGCTGGTCTCACAGGATGAGGAGGACACTAGTGTGGACAATGAGAGTCTTGACTTTCTAAATTTTATGTCATCTTCTGAAAGGCATGCTAAAGTAAGTGTGTGATCAATAAATCCAAGTTAGGTAAAAAAATATTTAAGAGTAAAAACAATATTTCATATCTTATTGTTGTCCTCATTTAGCTCTCTACCACCGATATCGGAATGAAGAATGATGAGGATCCCAAGTCCCCTCCAGAGTGTACCTCAACATCCAACACTGACATCTCAGAAATGTGAGTAGATTATGGGGTCATTACTGGGAACTCCAGGCTGATATATGTGCACAACACCAAATATAGGACATAAATACCGTAATATCACATGCAGCATCCACAGCCCCATTGTTAGCATCATTGAGCTTTTGGCTTTAGAAGCCACTGATGATAACAGCCCATGATTGCGGCCAGTCAAGCATTTTTAGTGCTGTCCCCCACACTGTAGGAGAGATGTAGTATTACATGCCAGACATTCTTGGTAGTTGTTTAACGCTCTGCTTTATAAAACGTAGTTTACTTGTGATTTACACATTTTTCTTCTTCCAAACAGGCAGAAAGAATCTGTTTCTGTATATGATAGAGGCGATGTTATTACCATCTTAACATCCTCGTCCTCACTATCAGGTATGTCTGCAGCACCAACAATGTGAATGTTGACTTCAAGATTCAAATATTTCCACATGGTTTTTCTGCGATTGTTCTCCTATGGTATCTATATTTCATGGATCCCAATTGTGTTGACCATGGGCCTATACTGAATCCCTATTTCTCTAATTTGTACAGGACTTTTTATGTTTTCCTTGAATGACTTTGTAGCATCCAGGAACCTAGAGATAAATAGCGACTGTGTTATACTGACAACCTCTAACAATACTTCCTTACCTATGTCTTGTAGATCACTCTGATAAGAGCAACCATCTGGTCTCAGAGGATGAGGAGGGCAAAAGTAAGAATGAGGAGAATGTTTTCTTCCTAAAAATAACATCTTCTGAAAGTCTTTCTAAAGTAAGTATGTGATCAGTAAATCCAAAATATATAAAAAAAAACCTCTAAAATAAAGGACCTCTAAGAGTGAAAAAAAATATTTAATATCTTTTTGTTATCCACATTTAGCACTCTACCACCACTAACGGGACGAAGAACGATGAGGATCCCAAGTCCCCTCCAGAGAGTAACGGGACGATGAACGATGAGGATCCCAAATCCCGTCCAGAGTGTACCCCAACATCCAACACCGACAGCTCAGAAATGTGAGTAGATTATGGGGTCATTACTGGGAGCTCCGGGCAGATATATGTGCACAACACCAAATATAGGACAGAAATACCATAATCTCACATGCAGCATCCACAGCCCCATGGTTAGCGGTCATTGTGCTTTTCCCCTTACAAAGTGCTTGTGATAACAGCCCATCATTATTGTAGCCGGTCATGCATTTTTCGTGCTGCCCCCCACACTGTAGGAGAGATGTAGTATTACATGTCAGACATTCTTGGTAGCTGTTTTCCTCTCTGCTCTATAAAAGTTAGTTTTGAGCATTAGACCTTCCCCACTATGACAGTCACATGTCCTATTAGGCCTTATAGTCGGTGTTCTTATAGTGAGACAACCCCTTATACTGGGTTTACCTGTGATTTACGTGCTTTTCTTCTTCCAAACAGGCAGAAAGAATCTGTCCCCGAACCTGATAGAGACAACGTTACTACCATCTTGCCATCCTCGTCCACACTGTCAGGTATGTCCATGTCTGCAGCACCAACAATGGGAATGTTGACTTCAAGGCTCAAATATTTCCAGATGGTTTTTATAGAATACTATAGGTTTCCTATGTCATCCATGTTATGACAAAGCAGATCCTATAAGGACAAATCGTTACTGACTTTTTTTTATTTTCTGATCAGAATTTCCAGCTCAGGAAGAAAGAAAATCTACAACAAATCTGAGTAATGATACAGAAAAACCAGAAAAGGGGAAAAAGAGACGAGGTAAGTGTGAGAATCAGCTCCATGTTATGTGATGTCTGTGAGAATCATTCGTGTGGAGCTGATGTCATCTGTCAGTGATGGGATTATCACATGTATGATGGCTGACAATGATCCCTGACCTCTGTGTGATAATATTCCTCTGCCATCTGGCCCCAGTGACCGCACAATAGTATCATGTCATATGGAGTCCCATCACTTACATTATATTTACTTCTCTTCTCATAGGTTCCATCTTCCGCCGGACATTAGCATCCTGCCGGCGCGGATTATCCAGGGCTGCTCGCATATTTGCTTGTTGTTACTGTTGCCCTAGAACCATCTAAAGGACAGGAAACCTAAGCATCCAGCGCCCTGAAGACCAGCAGATCCACCATCAGCGATGGAGTTGTATAGAAGGACCTTCACCAGCTACCTGTGACCACTGACTCTCATCCTTCTATCCTAATTTTCTTCTTTTCTTCTTTATTTATGCCAGAAATTATAATTTAACATCTTTGACATTGCAAACCATCATTTACAGCAATGAAATAAAACATCATATTAAATGACTTCTGGATATGGCACGGACCCTCATTTATTAGCACATAACCCAAACTACATAGCCCCATAATATAAAGTATACAATACGGTATTTTTTTAAGCACCGGAATGAGCTCTCCCACTAAATACAGAAAACCTATAAAGACAGATACAGGATCACTAGCCAAGGGGACTGGAAAGATTTTCTTTATTACACAAATATCAAAATCAAATTTAAAAGATTGTCAGACATAAACATACATACAATAACCATACATGAAGCCTCCAAATGTAGAGCTAAAATGGTGCACTCAAAATGTATCCCAATATGAAGGTGAGAATCTAATCTAATAGGTAATTCATATCACATCAATATGATGGTTATATATATATAGTGGAATAATAATCCTACATATAAACTATCAACCTCTTGATAATTATAAAATCTTATATAGACGAGTATCAATCAATAGAAGAATGTGTGCTGCATATTCCAGGGAAGTGATAAAAACATGTATAATGCAGCAAAGTGTGTACAGGACATATAGTAACAAGTGTTGAGCGAATGTGCTTGCCACTACTCGGTATTCGCCCGAGTATCACTTTACACGGTGAGCACCGAGCATTTCTGGGATTACTCGGCGGGAACTCGGGTCTCCACCCAGCACTTTTGGCGGACTTTAGAGACCCAATCACGCTGAAGGGATTGTCTGCCAGGCAATGAAGCGCCACAGCCATCTTTGTTATGGTCGTGCAGTGATTAGCTGGCCACACAGCATCATCAGGGGTTATAAAAGACCGGATGCCGTCTTGCTCAGCGCATTCAGCTCCAGATTGAGAGAGTGTAGGGAGAGCGGTTGCCTTGATAGGGTCAGAATTGGGGATTTCTTAGTGAGTGTGGGGTCTACCATCCTAAATAATCACATCCAGGTAAACCAACAGTCCTTCTAAGAATTGATTCCGGAGAATATAGGTTCCAGTGTTAGGCAGGCAGGGTAGTGTACGTCGCTGTATACGCATCAGTGCCAGGCCTGCAGGCACTTTATGTGTGTATATAGATCACTGCATATATCAAGAGGGTCCATTCCCTTCCTGTGTTCTGGTTCTGCTACTGCTACCTGTGGGATATCTTAGCCGTATATAGCTAGCCCCAGGTGTAATTAGAATACAGGCCACACATATTTTGGTGTGGCATCTCCGTTCCGGCTCATATCTGTGCGTGCTCGAAGTTTGGCCAGTTTAAGGCTGTTATCTTTTTATGGGCTGCCTGTCACTTTTGGTTAAATACAGCAGTATTTAGCCCAAAAAAAACCAGGCCTCACATTTATTGTAGTGGTATCTCCGTGTCAGCTCATATATTTGCGTGCTCAATAATTTGCCAGTGTAGGCGCTTTTCTTTATTTTTCCTGGGTTAAGCTGTACTTATATACAGCAGTAGTTAGGTAAAAAAAAAACAGGGCATACATTTGTCATAGTGGTATCTCCTTGGCAGCTCATATCTGTGTGTGCTCAAAGTTTTGCCAGTCTATCTCTGACACGCCTCATACATCCGTGTGCCAAAAATTGAGGCATTTTAGACCTAAATTCCCTTTTTTGGCAGTCTGTCACTCTCGTTATATCTAGCAGTCTTTTAAATCCACCAAAAAACAAAGAAACATATTTGACAGTGTGGTATATCTGTGACACGCCTCATACGTCCGTGTGATAAAAATTTGTGGAATTTTGGCCGGTGCTCCAGTGATTTCCTGTCTGGTACTCAACTTATATACAGCACTATGTTGCATTATTTTGAAAAACAGGCCACATTTTACAGCGGGGTCTATCTCTGACATGCCTCAAACATCCGTGAGCTAAAAATTGAGGCATTTTAGGCCTAAATTCCCTTTTTTGGCCAGTCTGTCACTCTCGTTATATACATGCAGTGCCTGGGCTGACAAACATTTCCCCATGGGGGCTACAGTTTTTAAAAATATACTATGGGCATCATAGACACCATTGCCAAAAATTGGACTGCCTGTAGCAGCACAGAAAACGTTAACCCTGGTGATTTAGTGGCAGAGAATGAGGAGACATAATGATAAATCATACTGAAATCAAACAAATAAAAAATGTGAATCCACCTATGAAAGAAAAAACAAAAGGGAGGGGCGAACACAGGTTCATAGATATGAAGCCAGAATGTGCCCAATGAGATATGTTTGTCCCTAGCAACAGCTCAGAGACAGGGATATAAATTAAAATATAATATAATAGTATTTCAATATTTTTATATTGTAGAGATATACACTAGGTCCTTAGAGGATGGTCCAGACATAGTAAAACTGGAAAATATAAGAATAAGTGGGAAGAATAAACGTACATCTCATTTTTATGACAGTCCCCCCTGGGGGAGTAACATTTGTTTTGGTTTCAAATTAGTAACGGGCATCATACAAACACCCTTGCTCAAAAATTGAGTGACTTTTGCATCACGGAATACGTTCACCCGGGTGTTCTACTGGTTGTGAATGATGAGAATGAGGATAAGGAGGAGGATAACACCAAGGAGACCAAATCATGAAGCGGATGTGTGGTTGTGAAGAGGTGCATGAGAATACACCTCCACAAAAAAGACAATGTATTTGAGGTTATGTTTCGCTGTTTTCATTCGGTGGTGTACAGAAGTCTTTCCCAATCCAGGCCTTGCTCATTTTTATAAAAGTCAGCCTGTCAGCATAGTCAGTTGACAGGCGGATGAGCTTATCTGTTATAATTCCACCAGCGGCACTAAAAACCCCTCTGACAGAACGCTAACAGCAGGGCAGGCCAGGACCTCTAAGGCGTAAAGAGCCTGTTCATGCCACATGTTCAGCTTGGATACCCAATAATTAAAAGGCACAGAGGAACCTCGGAGGATGTTTGTACAATCTGCAAGGTCCTCCCTCAGCATCTTCCCAAACATTGCACTTCTTGTGCCAGCACCCCTTGCCTCTGTGCCGGCACGATGGGAGGGTCTGAGAAAAGTGGCCCAGAACTTTGCCATTGTTCCCCTGCCTGAGCTGGATAGTACTTCTGTCTCTGTCGCTTGGACTCCTTGGTTGTACAACAAACTCTGACGTCTGCTGCCAGCGTTCTTACATGAGAATATTTTCAGTAATTCTGCTACAAGGGCCCTCTGGTACAGCAACATTTTTGTACACTTCTCTGCCTCTGGAAGAAGAGATTGAAAGTTCTCCTTGTAGCGTGGATCTAGTAGTGTCACCAACCAGTAATGAGTGTCACCGAAAATGTTTATAATGCGAGGGTCAAGGGAAACGCAGCGCAACATAAAGTCAGCCCAATGAGTCCCAGACTCTTAACAGGCAACACTTCCGTGTCCTCGCCCCAACAGAATGACTGATCATGCTGTCCTCCTCCTCCTTGTCCTCAGGCCTACAACACTTACAACGAACCTCAGTAAGATCAGAGTACAAACATTGCTGTAAATACCTTCTTGTAAATACACCACTGTAGTTTTAAGATCCCCCCACCTAATTTTAGATTGTAATTTGTCACGAGCAGGATTGTTCTGTTTGGGTTGAATTATTATCATCGTTGTTGCTTACTGTAGCTTGTAAGCTGTCATAAGCAGGGTAGTTTTATTTGGGTTTAATTATTTGATTATTGTTATCCTTGTTATTTAGGACTGTTGTGTTTGAAACTGTTAAGCTGTAAGTATGTTTTCGCTCTATAATAACTTTCAAGATTCAAATTAGAACACAGAAAAGCAGGATGGAGACATTAGTCATGTTGTCTTTGAAGCTCACCATCTTGGTGGATTTCTCAAAGTTTTGGAGGATGGCACACATGTCAGACATCCATGTCCACACCTCATATATTATGTGTGAAGACAGAATAGAATACCGACAACCTTATTGATGCTGGTAGATTAGTCACCAACTGCCCTTTTCTGCTCAGAAATCCTTTCCTACATCTGCAGTGTTGAGTTCCAAGACCTGGGGTCATCACACACCAGTCAGTGAGCCAGAAGTAGCAAGCGCTGATGAAATCACGGCAATGGCGGATGAAGCTGTAGCTGACTTTCTAAAATGGGTATTTAGAGCGTTGTATTTTTACCAGCAGATCTGCCAGCTCCATGTCGCTTTTCAAAAAACATTGACCAATTTGGTTAAGTGCATGAACCAGGCATGGCAAGTGTGTGAGCTCGCCTCGCCAAAGACTCGCCTCGCCTCGCCTCGCCAAAGACCAGCCACCAGGTTCCACCCATTGTCACACACAAACTGTCAGGAACACCGCACTGTACTTGCTCACTGAGCCAGTGCACGTGTCCTGAGTGTCAGCGCCGGCGTGCAGCCTCCGCTGAGCAGTGACTCACCCGCAATGTAGGGGTACCGGGGTCAGGTACAGCCAGAAAGTACCGATGCACAGGACCTGTGGATGCTGAAGTTTAGGAAGCCAGCATAGGACCTATGGTCATGTGAATGGTCATGTGACTGCAAGGGGGCGGGGCTTAGCGTCCTGCACACAGAGAAGGAAGAGAACTCAGAGTCCAAGCAAAGCAGAGGTTATGCACAGTACAGACCAGCGAGGTACAGGAGAGATAAACAGATGGGAGGTCAGACAAAGCCAAAGGTCATACACGGGATCACAGTACAGTACCAGGGAGGAGACAGAGCGGATAATCAGGGCCAAGCAGAGATCAAAACCAAACAGACATATAAGGTACCAGGCAGAATCCAAAGCGATATCCAGGGAACAGACCGAGTCATACACAGAGAATCAAGTAACCAGAACACAGCACTAACACACTCAGGGATCACCACACTATGCCAAGGGTGAAAGTATAACTGACAGGGATAGGAGCGTCCTGAGGCTATAAGAAGCCTCCCCCAGAACCAGGGAGAGGCCACAATCATAGCCCCAGGTGTGCAGGTAAGCCTGCACTGGGATCACAACCTTTAACCCCAGAAATGCCAGTCATCAGCACTGGTTCCAAACATTAACCCCACGTGTGCGAGTCAAACCCGCACTGAGATCATGACAGTACCCCCCTCTCAACGGGGGGCCTCTGGACCCCCAGGCTTGCCCGGGTACTTAGCATGGAAAGCCCGCACCAGGCGATCAGCATGCATCAACCGGGCTGGTACCCAGGACCTGTCCTCCGGTCCATACCCCTTCCAATGAACCAGGTACTGTACCGACCGCCGTACCAACCTGGAATCTACGATATGACCAACCTCGTACTCCACCTGCCCCTCGACCAAAACCGGAGGAGCAGCAGACTCGGAGTCTCCCCGTACTGCTTCAAAAGGTTTCAGTAGAGATTTGTGGAAGACGTTAGGGATCTTGAAAGAGGGTGGAAGGCACAGCCTATACGCCACTGGATTGATTTTTTCCACAATCTTGTACGGGCCAATGAATTTGGGTCCCAACTTGGCTGACGGAATCTTTAACTTAATGTTTCGCGTGGAGAGCCAAACTTTCTCTCCCACCCGAAACATGGGACCAGGTGTTCGTTTCCTGTCCGCGAAAAACTTATACCTGCCTTGAGACCTAGATATACGCCGCTGGACTTCTGCCCATGT
Source organism: Dendrobates tinctorius (assembly GCF_039654945.1). NCBI lineage: Eukaryota > Metazoa > Chordata > Amphibia > Anura > Dendrobatidae > Dendrobates > Dendrobates tinctorius. Next base: position 143,802 of record NW_027362013.1, on the reverse strand, counting down.
ATCTTTTAACCGCTGAACAGAATCCTCAGCCCCAGGACACCCCGAATCCAGACGAGAAAACTCACCAAAATGAGGACTGAACCCATAGTTAATCAAGAAAGGGGACCTACCAGTGGATTGACTCACCCGACTATTGAAGGCAAATTCAGCCAACGGCAGTGCATCGCACCAGTCATTCTGTCTAGCAGAGGTTAGACACCTGAGGATCTGTTCCAGGGACTGGTTAGTGCGCTCCGTCTGCCCATTGCTCTCAGGATGGTATGCAGACGAAAAGGACAGAGACATACCTAATTTTTTGCAGAAAGCACGCCAAAACTTAGCCACAAACTGCACACCACGATCAGACACCACATTCAGGGGTACCCCATGCAACCGGATCACATGCTGCACAAACAACCTGGACAACGTCTCAGCTGACGGTAGTGCGGACAGGGGTACGAAATGAGCCTGCTTAGAAAACCTGTCCACCACTACCCATACCACTGTATTACCCTTAGATGGAGGGAGATTGGTAACAAAATCCATGGATAAATGAGTCCATGGCCTTTCGGGCACTGCCAAGGGTATCAGCTCCCCTGCCGGCCGGCTATGAGAGCTTTTAGAACGAGCGCAGACCCCACAACCAGCAATGAATTTTTTTATGTCCGAACCAAGGGTAGGCCACCAAAAGATCCTAGCCACCGCCAGACGTGTGGCTGAAATACCAGGGTGAGCACTCAGCTTGGATTCATGGAACTCCTGCAAGAGTTTCAGGCGAAGTCGCTCTGGGACAAACAACTTCCCCTCCGGCTTGGCCGCCGAGGCCTGCGACTGGTCCCCCAGAATCTCCCGTTCCAATTCAGATGAGACCTCTGCTATCACAACCCCAGGGTGAAGAATGGAGGACGGTGGCTCAGGGGGCGACATCGGCTGAAAACTGCGTGATAAGGCGTCAGCCTTGACATTCTTAGACCCTGGACGAAATGTAATCGTAAACTGAAAACGGGAAAAAAAAAGTGACCAACGGGCCTGTCTGGGCGTTAGTCTTTTAGCAGACTCAATGTACGACAGATTTTTGTGATCCGTGATCACCGTAACCGGGTGACTGGCCCCCTCCAAAAAGTGCCTCCATTCTTCAAACGCCAATTTGACCGCAAGAAGCTCTCTATTGCCTACGTCGTAATTTCTTTCCGCAGCAGAGAACTTCTTGGAAAAGAAAGCACATGGCCTGAGGTTGGTTAGAGTGGCAGGCCCTTGGGACAACACCGCCCCCACCCCCACCTCAGAGGCGTCCACTTCCACGACGAATGGTTTGGACGGATTTGGCTGCGCTAACACAGGAGCAGACATAAAACATTTTTTCAGCGTTGCAAAGGCCTCTTTTGCGAGCGAGGACCAATTTCTCACATCCGCACCTTTGCATGTTAGATCCGTGAGAGGTTTGACCACTTGCGAAAACCCCCGGATAAATTTGCGGTAATAATTGGCGAACCCCAAGAAGCGCTGAAGACCCTTAAGATCTCGGGGTTGCACCCAATCCGCAATGGCCTGCACCTTCTTGGGGTCCATGCGAAAACCCTCACCGGATACAATTAACCCCAAAAAGGACAACTCTTGTACACAGAATACACATTTCTCCAATTTGGCATACAAATGATTTTCTCTAAGCCTTTGGAGCACAGTTCGTACATGTTCCAAATGAGAATACTTGTCGGGGGAATATATCAAAATATCATCTAAGTAGATAACGACAAAACGACCAAAGAGATCCGAGAATACCACGTTGATGAAATTCTGAAATATGGCAGGGGCGTTGGTAAGACCAAACGGCATGACTAAATTTTCAAATAGTCCCTCGGTCGTGAGGAACGCGGTTTTCCATTCATCCCCCTCCCGGACCCTTATCAAATTATATTCCCCCCGAAGGTCAAGTTTAGAAAACCACTTTGCCCCTGATAGCTGGTTACATAAATCGGGAATCAACGGAAGGGGGTACGTATTCCGTACAGTAATTTGATTAAGCTCCCGGAAGTCGAGACAGGGACGTAACCCGCCATCTTTTTTCTTTACAAAAAAGAAATCTGCCGCTACAGGTGAGACTGAAGGACGTATGTGTCCTTTGCGCAGACTTTCAGTAATGTACTCCTTCATAGCCAAGCGCTCAGGACCAGACAAATTAAACAGACGGGCTTTGGGTAATTTAGCCCCCGGGACCAGCTCAATAGCGCAGTCAAAGGGTCTATGTGGCGGTAACGTCTCGGCCTCGCTTTCGGAGAATACATCTTCGAAGTCCTTCAGGCATTCCGGAATACCTTCCAGCTCGACAGATGATACAGACACAGATTTAACTGGTTCAACCAGCAGTGCGGATTTATCACATAACTCAAAATCATTAAACCCCCATTGAACAATCTCCCCTGTTTTCCAGTTAATAACTGGGTTATGGCGTTGTAACCAGGGCATGCCCAACACCAACCCTGCAGGTAGATTGTCCAGCACAAAACAACTTATGTTTTCCACATGAATAGCGCCCACTCTGAGCGAAAACACATCAGACATAAAGCGAATTCCCTCCTTAGTGAGGGGAGATGAGTCAATGGCCATCACCTTGATCGGAACCTTGAGCCTAACTGTCCCTATCTTGCAGTGTGTGACCAATTGTGTGTCAATGAGGTTAATAGATGATCCGCAGTCGACGAAGGCTGTAGAGGAAAAAGAACTACCGTCCACAAATAGTTCCACAGGCAGTAATACTTTAGAAAATAAGGAAAATGGTACCTGAGGGTCTGAGCAGCCTCCCCGTTGACTACCCAGACCTAGTCGTTTCCCGCCGACCGGGTTTGAAGACGGGCAATTCGGGCACTCCCTTTTCCAATGTCCCGTTTTACCGCAGTAAAAGCATAACTGCTTGTCCTTCTGGCGTTTCCTTCAGGGAGAGGGCGCCTACATCCATGGGCTCAGGGGCAGTCTCTTTTCCACTGGGGAATAATGGAGTATCCACCTGCATCACCCCTCTGGCCCGCAGCCTGCGGTCCATCCGGACGGCCTGGGTCATGGCGTCCTCGAGAGAGTTAGGTGGGGGATGTAACGCCAAGGCATCCTGCAGCCGCTCGGACAAGCCTCTGCGAAAGAGTCCTTGGAGTGTGGCGTCGCTCCAAGAGACCTCTGCCGCCCAGCGGCGGAACTCAGAACAAAACCACTCAGCTGAATGTTTCCCCTGACAGACACTCATCAACATATCCTCTGCCAATCGCACTCGGTCAGGTTCATCATAAATGTGCCCGAGGGCCTCAAAGAATGCGTTCACTGACATACGTTCAGGAGCAGAGGAAGACAGAGAGAAAGCCCATGCTTGCGGAGCCCCCCGAAGTAGGGAAATAATGACCCCCACCCTCTGGAACTCATCCCCGGAGGAGCGGGGCCTTAGAGAAAAAAAAAACTTGCATCCTTCTCTGAAAGACCTGAACTCCTTTTTGTCCCCTGAGAAAAAGTCTGGCAATTTGACCGGAGATTCGGGGGACGCTAATGACACATCCCTACCCCCAGAACTAGAAGCCCCTGCATCGACAGCCTCCTGCACAGTAACTACCAACTGTTGCTGGGTCTGGGCCATCGTGCGTTGTTCCACATTGAGCTTATGGAACATTTGGGTCAGGTGCTTGACCTGATCAGACAAGGCTTGTATGGTATCCATGAGGATAACACACCTTTTTTTTTTTTTTATTTCTGAAGAAAAAAAAACTGAAATGGTCAGTTATAATGTCAGGAACACCGCACCGTACTTGCTCACTGAGCCAGTGCGCGTGTCCTGAGTGTCAGCGCCGGCGTGCAGCCTCCGATGAGCAGTGACTCACCCGCAATGTAGGGGTACCAGGGTCAGGTACAGCCAGAAAGTACCGATGCACAGGACCTGTGGATGCTGAAGTTTAGGAAGCCAGCATAGGACCTATGGTCATGTGACTGCAAGGGGGCGGGGCTTAGCGTCCTGCACACAGAGAAGGAAGAGAACTCAGAGTCCAAGCAAAGCAGAGGTTATGCACAGTACAGACCAGCGAGGTACAGGAGAGATAAACAGATGGGAGGTCAGACAAAGCCAAAGGTCATACACGGGATCACAGTACAGTACCAGGGAGGAGAAAGAGCGGATAATCAGGGCCAAGCAGAGATCAAAACCAAACAGACATATAAGGTACCAGGCAGAATCCAAAGCGATATCCAGGGAACAGACTGAGTCATACACAGAGAATCAAGTAACCAGAACACAGCACTAACACACTCAGGGGTCACCACACAATGCCAAGGGCGAAAGTATAACTGACAGGGATGGGAGCGTCCTGAGGCTATAAGAAGCCTCCCCCAGAACCAGGGAGAGGCCACAATCATAGCCCCAGGTGTGCAGGTAAGCCTGCACCGGGATCACAACCTTTAACCCCAGAAATGCCAGTCATCAGCACTGGTTCCAAACATTAACCCCACGTGTGCGAGTCAAACCCGCACTGAGATCATGACACAAACATGCCTGACTGTGGGTTCACCAGTCTCATCCACAAATATGCCTGCTGTTTCATAGCTGTCCACAACTTTACAGCATTGTGGTGTTTTCCACAGAAGCATATTAGCTTCAGCATAGCCTGTTCCCACTTTGATTAGGCAGTGCTGCAGTGTTCCAGCATGAGATTGATGTGCTACCTTTTTGAGCTGGAGGCTGAAGAGGAGACGAAGGGGGGCAGTGCACTATGCACCTAATGCGCCAACACTGTGTCAAAATGCAGCAGACAGACCCATTGACCTAGTGGCATGGGGCCAGCTTAAGATAAATCGGGCAAGACATCAAAGATTTTTGGCATGGACAAGCAGCGCATCGGAGGCTGAGTAGCATGCTCCGTCCTTACAGCAGTGGCTGTTATGATTGGGTCATCGAGGAGGAAAACAAGACCAAGCTAAGCCACAGAAAACCAGAGAGGTTGGTAACTAAGTGGATTGCAGACCCCTGATCCTATCCACACAACTAGCAGTAGCCGTGGAGCGTACCTACAATGATTCTAGATGCCTTGACACAGCCGGAGGACTAAATAAGCCTAAAGCAAGAAAAAGGGAAATTTAAACTGCCCCAGAGCAGACCCCAAAGGAATAGACAGCCCCCAAACATATATTGCCGGTGAGACAAGATGAAAACACAAACACAGGTAGGAAAATAGGCTGAGCAAACGATGAGGCCCACACTAACTAGAAAGGACAGGAAAGGAAAGATGCTGTCTGCAATCATGCCAAAAAACCCTGCAAAAATGTCCAACACATCTGATAGCAAAAAAACCCTGAAGTCACTAGACTTCACCCACTATATCAGCACTCTGGCATATTCTAAAAACAGAGCAAAAGAGGCCAATCTAATAAGGGCCAAAAAGCAACCTGGCACAAACAGTAACATAAGATTGGAAATTCAGCACAGCCCCAGACGGGCCTGGCTGAGCACACAAAACTGAATAGACAAAACCAAATCAAATGTGAACAATAGCAAAGAATACTTAGCTTGAGAATGCAGGGACTGAACTGGAAAGTAAGACCTCAGGAGGCAGGTAAAATCACCAGCATGGATAGAGGGAGTCGGCTGTCTTAAATCCAGTCAGAGACTCCAGATGTCCAATCGTCGTCCTCATTATCAGGTGGCTGGTCTCTGTTAATTAGATCAGCTTCATTACCTCCTGCAACCACCAGAGGGAGTCCGGAAAGAGAACTCACGACTCCTCTGTCAATACAATCAGCTCCACCACCCTCACCAAGCAACCAGAGGTAGACCAGAAAGTGAATTCACAACAGTACCCCCCTTTGAGGAGGGGTCACCAAACCCTCATCCACGCCACCAGGCCGATCAGGATGGGCACGGTAAAAAGCACGAACCAATCTATCGGCATGAATGTCAGAAGCAGAGACACAAGAATTATCCTCCTGGCCATATCCCCTCCATTTGACCAAGTACTGGAGTCTCCGTCTAGCCAAACAAGAATCCATTATTTTCTCTACCTCATATTCCACATTGCCTTTAACCAATATAGGGTCAGAAGGCGCCGCTATGGGAACTACTGGCTCAACAAACCTCTTCAACAGAGATTTATGAAACGTTATGGATAGTGTTGAGCATTCCGATACCACAAATATCGGGTATCGGCCGATATTTGCGGTATCGGAATTCCGATACTGAGTTCCCAAACTTTTTGCATATTGAATACCGGAATTGGAAGTTGCCATAATGCTATGAGCCAGTTTGATTTGATTCAGCCAATGAGGAATCCTCAGAAGTGTGGGCACATCCTGTTAGGCATGTAGGCATGTTAAATAATGTCATGGCTGTGATTGGCTGCTGAAATGATGTCATGATGCACTATAAAAGCCGCCGCCGCCATTTAGGGTTCACTCTGCTGTGAATTCAGTTAGGGACAGGCTGCTGTTCAAGACTCTGAGGGACAGTTAGAAATAGCGATTTGCTAAATAATATTGTGCTTTACCCAGGCTACATTATCAATCACTGTAGCTTTCTTTTGCCTTGCAGCGCTGTTCACAGCTGTCTGCAGGGTCTGTGTGAGTGCAGCTCATGCTGTAGTGTGTCCTGCAGCCATCTCTAGTTGTAGGCCGCTCATGGTTTGTCACTGCCTCATACATATTTTTGTTTTATTGCTGCTCATTTTTCATTAATTCTCCTATTAGTGTGCATCCATCCGTATCCATATACATTGGTTGCAAACACTTTAGGAGTAGACAGCGGAGCCTTTCTGCAGCCTTTCAGTGCTAGTGCCCAGTTCTCTGCACTGTTCACGGCTGTCTGTGAGGTCTCTGTGTGTGAGTGCAGCTCACGTTGTAGTGTGTTCTGCAGTCACCTCTGGTTGTAGTCCGCTCAGCGTGCGTCACTGCCTCATACATAATCCTTTTTTTGTTTTATTGCAGCTAATTTTTCCTGATTTTTTTCTCCTATTAGTGTGCTTCCATTCATATCCATCTACATTGGTTGGTTGCAAACACTATATAGGAGTAGATAGAGGAGCCTTTTTGCTGGCTTGTGCCCTGCAGCCGCAGCCAGATTAGTATTAGCCTATTTTTTGGAGCCTGATCTATTGCATTGTAGGTTACCTTCCTACATTGTAATAGCTCCAAAAAGTTTGTGATACTATCGCTTTCACATCTTTGGTCACATCCTTTTTGTTTTTTTGAAAAAAAAAACACGTAAATAAAGTTCACCAAACACTCCACTTTACAGTTGTGTAGGCCACATTAGCTCATATTAAAGTGTAGTCCACACACTTTATAAAATTAGTGTTTATTAAACCTGTTAGCAGCTGTTCAGGAATAAGCACACTAAGCCCCCCCTTTGTACTTTTCTGCCTATCTTTATCAGTCTACCAAGATGAAGAAGGCAGGGAGTAAGGCACGTGATCGTGGGCGTGGAGTTTCAGCAGGGAGAGGACGTGGGGATTCTGTGCCTGCTGCGGGCACCCGTGACTCAGCATCCCCCAGTTTTACCTGGCAACAGTCCTTTATGCGCAGCTTTGTAGGACCTCGCCGTACCCCACTGCTGCGGGACGAACAAATTGAAGCCATTGTCGGATGGATGGCAGCTAACGCATCGACTTCAATGACTTCCACATCCTCTCAGGGCCAGAGCACTGAAGAGCAACTGGGTTGCCCTCCCAGGGCTGTGGGGTACTCGGTACCGGGCCAGTGTCAGTGGGATGTGTCACAGCAGTGGTGACCCAGTCCGTGGCCCTGGGCGCCCATGTAACAGGGGAGATTGAATGGTGGAATGTAGTTAGATGAATAGTTCATGACGCCACCTGTGGTGCTCGGCAAGGGAGGTGTTGAGCCGACGCTGCATGCAGATCCGCTGGGACTGATGGTATGGTGCAGCAAAGATGTAAAAGCTCCCCACAGGTGAAGCTGTAGTCCCAGGGCAGTGTAGATGTGGTTGGCATGGGGATGTAGCGGTGCCGGAAAGGTAGGAAGCAGACAAGACACAGAGGGGTGCAATTTCTGTACTTTTACTTGATAACTGCAGTCCAGGGTCCTGATTACAGATGGTAACGGAGCAGGCTAGCCTGGAAGCAATTCAGGGATTCTCTCTCAGCAGAAGGGCTGTGCAGTCTCCTTTCCTAGCCCTTACTTAAGGGATCTCCAGTACTGAGTTACACTGAATTTCCTCCTGTCAGATGTTCTCAAGAACCTTTCTTGCACGGCAGACAGCTGTAGCCTATCTCGGGAACTCCTTTCTCCTGTGTCCCGGCTCGCTATCCAAGCTGATGTTGTGCCCTCAAGTCTTAGATGGGAATAGGGCATTTACAGCCTCCTACTCCTCTGGTGTCTGTTGCTGGACGGTTAGTATCCATACAACCGTGGAGACCAGGCTCCAGTTCATGCACTCTCACTTGAGATGAGCTCTTCCTCTCAGCTCTATCTCAGTGCTCCTTCCACACGTCTGCACACTTCACCCTCCGCAGACTAACTGACTCCTTCTTCCTCTTGGCCCTCAGAGAGCACTCCTCCCCTTAATTCTGGTTCAGAGTCCACCCTGCTGGCCTGGAGTGGAACCGTGTTGCATGCATAGATTGACTGTGAGAGAGACCCGTCATTGCCTCCAAGCCTGGCATTACCCTCCCCTGGAGGAAGGCAAAGCCAGTGTGGCGGCCATACTCCTGGGGGCGCCACATTCCCCCTAGTGAACAAAATATGAAAACATACAAACAGTTAAACAATAATAATTGCACAAGATTTAAAAAATGAAAAAGTTACAAAAACCAAGTGCTTCAAAAATGGTCCTATGATGATAAGTTCAAGCATCAATGTCCATGGTCCATTCCTGGCAAATGGTGAATTATATACAAGTAAAGTTTTTGACCACACAAGTCCTGTGGTACAATGTCCATAAAACAGAACGGGAAAATTTTTAAAGGAAAGTCTTAGGCTAAGTGCACACGTACCGGAACTCTCGCGGAAATTACCGCGAGAATTCCGGAATTCCAGTCCGCAGGAAAATCGCATTTTAAATTCCCGCGATTTTCCCGTGGAAAAACTAGCATTTTGCAAGCGTATTTAGCTTGCAAAATGCTAGCGTTCTCCAAGCGATCTGTAGCATCGCTTGGAGAACTGATTGACAGGTTGGTCACACTCGTCAAACATAGTGTTTGACAAGTGTGACCAACTTTTTACTACTGAGGCCGCCTATGCAGCATCAGTAGTAAAAGATAGAATGTAAAAAAAAAATAAAAAATGGTGTTATTCTTACCCTCCGACGTCCCGCGCATCCGTTCCCAGTAATCCTTTGCGAAAATGCCCGCGATGACGTCAGTTCTCGCGAGATCGCGACGTCTCGCGGTAATTCGCGATGACGTCGCGTGAATGACCGCGAGACTTCGCGATCCCGCGAGAACGGACGCCATCGCGGGCATTTTCACAAAGGACTACTGGGAACGAGAGCGTGAAGAGAAGCAGGAAGACTGCGCGGGACGCCGGAGGGTGAGAATAACAATATTTTTTATTTTTAAATTCTTTTTTTTACAGGGATATGGTACCCAAAGCCCGGAGGACAGTCTTCTCTCCTCCGGACCGTGGGTGCCATCCGCCAATGTTCTGCTTACTTTCCGCATGGTGTGCACAACCACATGCGGGAAGTAAGCGGAACAATGCATTCCTATGGGTGCGGGATCGCCGCGATTCCGCAAATTAATGAGCATGCTGCGGTTTTTACCGCGAAGCGATTCCGCCGCGGTAAAACCCGCAGCATTAGTACAGCATTGCGGAATCCCATAGGAATGCATGGGATGCTTATTTTTCGCGTTTTCGCGGCAAAATCGCGCGGTTAAAACCGCAGCGGAAATGCGAAAAAAACGCCACGTGTGAACTCAGCCTTACAGGTTACCTGTAGGCACAAAAAACTTGAGAATAGTTACATATATACATACAATTTCAACATTTACATTCACTTTGCTATATACGATATCTGATGGGTGGTATACCTTGTGTGGTGTGGGTAGACCTGCGTAACTCTGATGAGGGTAAACTGGGTAAACTAGGTAGTATTCTCCTATGGACTCTTAGACTCACCACGGGCATAACAGGTTCACCACTGGCAGGGCGAGGGTTCTCTGGCTCCACTGCTGGTGTGGCATCTGCTGCCTTATTTTCCTGATCCTCAGGGTTTTCTGGAGTTACGTCTCCTGTACTGCCAATTGAGGAAATGTCAACACTGGCACCACTATAGCATCGTTTACTTTAGTCCAATTCACAGGGAATTCTCCAAGTATTGTGCTGACCTTCTCTTCTCCCTCTATGGGTTGGATGTTATCTGGTTCTTCCACTCTTTCCCTTAACAAGTCAGGACACAGCTACAGATGATCTCTTGATATTGCTGCTGAGGTTTCTCCTCCATCTTTGCTAATAAGGCATACCTTGGTATTATCAAAGTTTGAGGGCATAATGGTATAAGGTTCAGCTTCTCATTGATCATCCAGCTTATGCAGTCTTCTTTTTCTCTTGAGAACTTGCTCTCCCGGTGACAAGGGAACTGCAGGTGCATTCTGATTGTAAAACTTCTCCTGCTTTTGTCTTGCCTGGGCCAAACTCTTTTCCAAACATTCTTGTACTCTTCTGTACTACTGTTGTCTTTCTGTATCCCATTCAGCATCTGGGTATGGCACCTCAGGCGTAAGGACTCCCATGTCCAAATCTATAGGCAATTTGCCAGGTCTCGCTCTCATCAGGTATGCTGGGGTACAGTTGGTGGAGTTCACTGGAATATGATTGTAAAGATCTACCAGATCTGGCAACTTCTCTGGCCACAGATTTCTCTCCTCCAAGGGCAAAGTCTTCAGGAGGTCAATCACTACCTGGTTCATGTTCTCGCACATGCCATTGGTCTGTGGGTGGTACAGAGTTGTCCGGATCTTCTTACAACCATACAGGTTACAGAATTCTTGGAACACTTCTGCCTCGAAAGCTGGACCTTGATTTGTAAGCACTCTTTCAGGATACCCATGTGGTCTACAGAAGTGCTGTTGGAATGCTCTGGCTGCTGTCCTGGCCATTGATCTTTGACAGGCACAACTACCAGGAATCTTGAGTAGTGGTCCACGATGGTAAGAGCATAGATGTAGCCAGACTGGCTTGGAACCAGCTTCACATGGTCCAGGGCCACCAACTCAAGGGGCTGTTTGGTGATGATTGGCTGTAGAGGAGCTCTCTGGCTGTTTCGATCCTTTCTGCGCAGGTTGCAATGTCCACACTCCCGGCACCACCTCTTAATGACTTTCCTCATACCAGCCCAATAGAACCTCTCCCGGAGCAATGCTTCCAACTTCTTCCTTCCGAAGTGTCCAGCTCCGTTGTGGTATGCTTCCAGGACCATTGATGCCTCTCTCTTTGGGACTATCACCTGCCAGACCAGCTCATGAGTGCAGGCATTGATACTCCTCCGACACAGCTTTCCTTCATAGATGAACAGCCGGCCTCTCTCCTTCCACAACTGCTGGGTTTCTTCAGGGGCATCCGACTCTGGGCGTGAGTCATCTTTTGCCAGCAGCTCTTTCACCAGGTGGACTGCAGGGTCACTATCTTGCATTTCTGCCCAGTCATGATGGGGCAATGGATTCAGGGTGACCTCCTTCAAGCCAGACCGTCTGTTTCTTACTCCTTGAGTACGTTGAGCCGCAATTGGCCGGTGGAAGGGAGGTAGCTCTATTTCTTCTAGAGCCTCAGGGTCTTCTCCAGCATCTGGCAGATTAGGAATCCTGGACAGCGCATCAGCGTTGGCATTCTTGTGCCCTGCCCGGTACTTGATGGTAAACTCATAGTTAGATAGCCGAGCCATCCATCGCTGTTCCAGTGCATCTAGTTTTGCAGTGTCCAAGTGTGTCAACTGGTTGTTGTCCGTGAAGATGGTAAACTTGGCGGAGGCTAGGTAATGTTTGAACCTTTCGGTGACAGCCCAGACTATGGCAAGGAACTCCAGCTTGAAAGAACTGTAGCTGTCAGGGTTCCTCTCGGTGGGACGCAGCTTCTTGCTGGCGTAGGAGATCACTCTTTCTTTTCCGTTCTGTACCTGCGACAGTACTGCTCCTACTCCCACATTGCTGGCATCAATGTACAGCACAAAGGGTTTGTCATAATCTGGGTAGGCCAGAACTTCGTCACCTGTGAGAGGCATCTTCAATCTGGTGAAGGACCTCTCCAACTCCTCCGACCATTCAATGGTGGAATTCTTCTGTTTGGTTTTCTTGGACTGCCCCACCAGGAGATTTTGCATAGGGGTGGCTATTTCAGTAAAGCCTTTGATGAATCTTCGGTAGTAACCTACCAGTCCAAGGAATTGTCGTACTTCATGGAGGCTGCTGGGCTTCGGCCAGTCCCGGATGACTGTGACCTTGTCAGGATCTGGTGCCACACCTGCACTGACCACATGACCGAGGTACTGTACCTTGGGCTTCAGGAGGTGGCATTTGGAAGGCTTCACCTTCCAAATGGACTCCAGTCACAGAACATCTTTCTTGCCAGTAGAGAAACAGAAATCGTTGAGGAGCAGAATGAGAGAGCTCCTGAAAGGTCACGTTTCCATCAGATCCGCAATGAGAGTTTTGGGCCTCATGATGGCTTGTATCCCCTGTGTTCTTTGGGCACAGTTTCACTCGAGCCCTGCAGAGAGAGGTCCTGTCAGCCTGGGATCGACGACAGTCTACCCTTGACAGAAGAATATCCTTATCCCCGGCAGGAAGTAGGTCACTACTTTGGTGGATTCAGCCAGTAAACCTAAAAGTGGGCATTCATTGGATTGCCTCTTCATGGGTGGTAATTACCACGGACTCCAGCAAATAGCGATGCGGAGCGCACCTGGTAGGAAGTATTCTCCAGGTAGAATGGCCATCGGACATGCGTTCCAGGTCTTCCAACTACAGAGAACTCTACGCTGTGTCGGAAGCCCTAAGATTTAATCGAGCACTGTTAAGGGGCCGGCACGTCAAGATTCTGTCGGACAATGTGACGGCGGTGTCCTTCCTGTGTCTCCAAGGGGGTCCCAGACATTGAATGCTCCAGGATCTGGCAAAAGAGATTTTTTTCATGGGCATAGAAGACAGTCCGACAGCAGTTCATCTCGAAGGGTCTCAAAATGTTGTGGCGAACTACCTGAGCAGACGAAAGGTTTAGCAACGAAATGGGAGCTAAATGAGGTGTTCCAGTACTTCTGTCATCTCTGGGGAAGGCTTCAGAGAGATCTGTTCGTGACCAGGAAAAATGCAAAGACAGACGGATTATACTCGCTGAACTCATCATACAATCCAGAAGCCGTCGGCTCATTAAGTCAGAGATGGAGACGGTCCCTGTCCTACGCTTTCCCCCCCCCCACAGCACTCATTCCAGCCATCCTCGAGAAGATACAGGAGGATCAGGCGAAGGTACTTCTGATCACTACGTACTGGCCAAAAAGAAGTTGGTTTTTGCTGCTGCTAACTATGGCATTAGAAGACTTGGTTCTGCTTCCATGGAGTAAAGACCTCATCCATCAGAGCCCAGTCTTCCATCAGGATCCGGAAAGGCTTCATTTTTCAGCTTGGATCCTGAGCAGGACATCCTGAGAGCTTGGAGGCTGTCAGACCAGGTTATAACCACAATCCAGGCCAGTAGGAAGCCAGTTACTTCTGCAATATATTATAAGATCTGGAAGAAGATATGTTTTTAGAGTGGCAGTTCTGACTTTATTGCGGGGAAGCCCGATATCCCAAGCGTCTTAGACTTCCTTCAGGCTGGTTTTAATAAGGGGCTTAGACCCAGTACCTTAAAAGTCGAGATAGCGATGTTAGGCCAGGGTCAGACTTGCGAGAAACTCGCACGAGTCTCGCATCTCAATACCCGGCACTGCTACCGGCACGTGGGACCAGAGTGCTCAGCTGCATGGAAATACATGCAGCTGAGCGCGCCGGTCCCGAATACTGGTGGCAGTGCCGGATATTGAGATGTGAGACTCATGCAAGTTTCTCGCAAGTCTGACCCCGACCTTAAGCACTTTCTTTGCCTACTCTCTGGCCACTCACCCATGGGTAATAAGGTTTGTCAGGGCAATCCAGTGTCTGTGCCCCACAATCAGGTGGTCAGTTCCCTCCTGGGATCTTGATTTGGTCCTTAGGTCCCCATGTTCGAAGCCTTATGTCCCTGGGGAAAAGATGTCCATTTCACAGCATACCGTAAAAACAGCATTTTTGGTAGCTGGTACTACAGGAAAACATGTAGGGGAGATTCAGGCCTTGTCCATTCGGGACCCATATCTTCAGATTTGGGATGACCGTATAATCCTAAAATTAGAACGCCTTTTGTACCAACCAAGAAATTCTTCTACCCTCATTCTGCGAAAACCCTTAAATGAGAAGGAGCCGGCCCTTCACAAGTTATATGTCAAACAGGTTGTCATCGATTATTATTATTTTTTTATTATTATTATTTATTTATATAGCACCATTGATTCCATGGTGCTGTACATGAGAAGGGGTTACATACAAATTAGAGATATCACTGACAGTAAACAAACTAACAATGACAGACTGATACAGAGGACCCTGCCCTTTCGGGCTTACATGCTACAGGATGGTGGGGAAGGAGACAGTAGGTTGGTGAGTTGCAGCAGTTTCGGTGTTGGTTGAGGTGAGATCACTGGTAGTGGTGAGAGAGAAGGAGGTAGCGGGGTCATTGCAGGCTGTAGGCTTTCTTGAAGAGGTGGGTTTTCAGGTTCCGTCTGAAGGATCCAAATGTGGTTGATAGTCGGACTTGTTGGGGCAAAGAATTCCAGAGAACTGGATACGCTGAGGGAATGGTAGCCAGTGAAGAGATTTGCAGAGGGGAGAAGCAGAGGAGTAGTGAGGAGAGAGATGAATTAGTCGGGCGGCAGAGTTAAGGATAGACTGGAGAGGTGTGAGGGTGTTAGCAGGGAGACCACAGAAAAGGATGTTGCAGTAGTCGAGGAGGGAGATGATGAGGGCATGCACAAGCATTTTAGTAGACTGAGGGTTGAGGAAAGGACGGATTCTGGAAATATTTTTAAGCTGGAGGCGACAGGAGGTAGAAAGAGCTTGGATGTGCGGTTTGAAGGACAGGGCAGAGTCAAAGGTTACTCCGAGGCAGCGGACTTCTGGTATTGGGGAAAGTGTGATGTCATTAATTTTTATAGCTAGGTCAGGTAAGGAAGATCTGAGAGATGGAGGAAAGATGATGAGTTCAGATTTGTCCACATTGAGCTTGAGGAAGCGAGAGGAGAAGAAGGAGGATATGGCTGATAGACACTCTGGGATTCTGGACAGCAGAGAGGTGACGTCTGGGCCAGAGAGGTAGATCTGGGTGTCATCAGCATGAAGATGGTAGTGGAATCTGTGGGACTCTATGAGTTGCCCCAGACAAAGTGTATAGACTGAGAAGAGTAGGGGTCCTAAAACAAAGCCTTGGGGGACTCCAACAGAGAGAGGATGGGATGAGGAGGTGGTGTGGGAGTGGGAGACGCTGAATGTGCGTCAACTGTGTCGAATGCAGAGGACAGGTCTAGAAGCAGGAGTATAGAGTATTGTCCATTTGATTTGGCTGTAAGTAGGTCGTTAGTAATTTTGGTCAGGGCTGTCTCAGTGGAGTGATGGGGCGGAAACCAGATTGTAGATTGTCAAAGAGCAAGATAGATGATAGGTGGGAGGAAAGTTCAGCATGGACGTGCTGCTCCAGGAATTTGAAAGCGAATGGGAGCAACGATATTGGGCGATAGCTGGACATATCGGTTGGGTCGAGGGTTGGCTTTTTAACCCCTTTCTGCCATAGGACGTACTATCCCATTCATGTGCCCTGTGACTTTATTCCCAGGGACGGGATAGTACGTCTAGCGCGATCAGCGGCGCCCATGTGGTGAGCGCCGCTGATCGCAGCCGGGTGTCAGCTGATTATCACAGCTGACACCCGGCACAATGTGTCAGGGGCGGTCACGGACCGCCCCCGAAACGTTAACCCCTTTTACACCGCGATCAAACACAATCGCGGTGTACCGGGGGTTATAGGGAAGCATCGGCAGGGAGGGGGCTCCCTCCGTGCTTCCCTGAGCCCCCCACGGCAGCGCAATGTACAGTGCTGCTGCGGGGGGCTCTTTCCCTACAGTTCCCCGGATCCAAGATGGCGACGGGGACCTTCTGGGGCCTGTAGGGAGCTGACTTCCTCACTGCCTGCAAAGCGCAGGCATGAGGAAGTCTGCAGCAGTGCCTGTGACAGATCGCTGATCTGTCACAGTGATCTGTGATGTGACAGATCAGCGATCCGTCACACGACAGTGATGTCCCACCTGGGACAATGTAATAAAGTTAAAAAAAAAAAAGTGTAAAAATAATTTTAAAAAAAATCGCTAAATAAATTATTAAAAAAAAAATATTCCCCAATAAATTCATTTTTTGAAAATAAAAAAAAAACAATAAAAGCATACATATTTGGTATCGCCGCGCCCGTAACGACCCGCCCTATAAAACTGTCCCATTAGTTAACCCCTTTACTGAACCCCTTAAAAAATAAAAATAAAAAACCAAGCAAAAAAATAATGATTTATTATCATACCGCCAAACAAAAAGTGCAATAACGCACGATCAAAAAGACGCATATAAATATCCATGGTACCGCTGAAGATGTCATCTTGTCCCGCAAAAAATGAGTCACGATACAGGATCATTAGCAAAAAAATAAAAAAGTTATAGCTCACAGAATAAAGCGATGCAAAAATAATTATTTTTTATATAAAATAGTTTTCATTGCATAAAACCACCAAAACATGAAAAAAGACCTAAATGAGGTATCACTGTAATCGTACTGACCCGAAGAATAAAACTGCTTCATCAATTTTACCGCACGCGGAACGGTGTAAACGCACCCCCCCAAAAGAAATTCATGAAACGTTGGTTTTTGTTCATTCTGCATCCCAAAAATCAGAATAAAAAGCGATCAAAAAATGTCACATGCCCGAAAATGGTACCAATAAAAACGACAACTCGGCCCGCAAAGAATATGACCTCACAAGACTCGGTGGGTCAAAATACGGAAAAATTATAGCTCTCAATATATGGTGATGCAAAAACTATTTTTACAATAAAAAGCGTCTTTTAGCGTGTGACAGCTGCCAAACATAAAAATCACCATAAATAGTAAATCAAACCCCCCGTTATCACCCCCTTAGTTAGGGAAAAATAATAAAATAAAAGAAATGTATTTATTTCCATTTTCCCATTAGGGTTAGGGTTAGTGCTAGGGTTAGGGCTAGGGCTAGGGTTAGGGCTAGGGTTAGGGTTAGGGCTAGGGTTAGGGCTAGGGCTGAGATTAGGGTTAGGGGTGTGTTGGGGTTCGGGTTGGAGTTATAATTCGGGGGTTTCCACTGTTTGGGCACATCAGGGGCTCTCAAAATACAACATGGCGTCTGATCTCTATTCCAGCCAATTCTGCGTTGAAAAAGTCAAATGGTGCTCCTACCCTTCCAAGCTCTGTCATGCACCCAAACAGTGTTTTTCCCCCACATAGAGGGTATCAGCATACTCAGGACAAATTGCAAAACAACTTTTGGGGTCCAATTTCTCCTGTTACCCTTAGGAAAATAAAAAATTGGGGGCAAAAATATCATTTTTCGGAAAAAAATGATTTTTTTATTTTCACGACCAGGCGTTATAAACTTCTGTGAAGCACTTGGGGGTTCAAAGTGCTCACCACACATCTAGATAAGTTCCGTGGGGGGGTCTAGTTTCCAAAATGGGGTCACTTGTGGGGAGTTTCAATAGTTTAGGTACATCAGGGGCTCTCCAAACGCACATGACATGTGCAGACCAATCCATCAAAGTCTGCATTCCAAAACGCCACTACTTCCCTTCCGAGCCCCGACTTGTCCCCATACAGTAGTTTTCTCCCACATATGAGGTATCAGGGTACTCAGGACAAACTGGACAACAACTTTTGGGGTCCAATTTCTCCTTTTACCCTTGGGAAAATAAAAAAATTGGAGACTAATTGATCACGTTTGAGGAAAAAATACGATTTTTTTATCTTCATGCCTGGGCATTATAAACTTCTGTGAAGCCCTTGGGGGTTCGAAGTGCTCACCACACACCTAGATAAGTTCCTTAGGGGGGTCTAGTTTCCAAAATGGGGTCATTTGTAGGGGGTTTCCACTGTTTAAGTACATTAGGGGCTCTCCAAAGGCAACATGACACCTGCAGACCATTCCATCAAAGTCTGCATTCCAAAACGTCACTCCTTCCCTTTCAAGTCCCGACGTGTGCCCATACAGTAGTTTTCTCCCACATATAGGGTGTCAGCGTACTCAGGACAAATTGGACAACAACTTTTGGGGTCCAATTTCTCCTGATACCCTTGGGAAAATAAAAAAAATGGGGACTAAAAGATGATGTTTATGGAAAAAATACGATTTTTTTATTTTCACGCCCGGGCGTTATAAACTTCTGTGAAGCACCGGGGGGTTCAAAGTGCTCACCACACATCTAGATAAGTTCCTTGTGGGGTCTAGTTTCCAAAATGGTGTCATTTATGGGGGGTTTCTACTGTTTTGGTACATCAGGGGCTTTCCAAACGCGACATGGTGTCCGATCTCAATTCCAGCCAAAAACGTCAAATGGCGCTGCTTCCCTTCCGAGCTCTGCCATGCGCCCAAATAGTGGTTTACCCCCACATGTGGGTTAGGGATGGGATAAGTGTGGTGGTGAGGTTGGAGAGGAGGTGGGATGGGATAGGGTCGAGTGCACAGGTTGTGAGGTGCGATTTGGAGAAGAGATGACTAAGCTCCCCTTCAGTGATGTTGGAGAGTGAGGTTATGGGGTTTGGGCATTGGTTTGGTATACAAAGGGGTTGTGGTGGTTGAGTGATGAAGACTTGCCTTGTTTGGTCAATCTTGTTTTTGAAGTGTGTGGCAAAGTCCTCGGCAGAGATGAGGGAGGTTGGAGGAGGTAGTGGTGGGCAGAGGAGGGAGTTAAAAGTTTTGAATAGCTGTTTGGGGTTGTAAGAAAGGGAAGATACGAGGGTTCTGAAGTAGGCCTGTTTAGCAGAGGTGAGGGCAGATTTGAAATCGAGTGTTGCCTGTTTGAATGTGGTGAAGTCATCTTGCGAATTTGTTTTATTCCAGCACCGCTCTGCAATCCTGGACACTTGCTGGAGCTTTTTAGTGGTGTTGTTGTGCCAGGATTGTCTGTTGATACGTCGCATTCTGCCATGAACGAGAGGGGCAACGGCGTCAATAGCTGATGCGAGAGTGGCATTGTAGAAAGCAGTGGCACTGTGTGTCATGGAGTGAGGATATGGTTGCCAGTGGTAGAATAGAGTCAGAGAGCACGTGGGTGTCTTGGTGCGCAAGGTTTCTGCGGGGGTGCGTATGTTGCTGGACCTGGGTGCCTGGTGAGGAGGACAGGGATGAGAAAGTGAGTAGATGGTGGTCAGCTAGAGGGAGAGGGGAGGTGGTGAAGTTAGAAAGAGAGCAGAGACGGGTGAAGACCAGGTCTAATGTGTGTCCGTCTGTGTGGGTGGCTGAGGAGGACCACTGAGTAAGTCCAAAGGATGAAGTAAGGGACAGGAGTTTGGAGGCTGCTGACTGAAGGGTATCAGTGGGGATGTTGAAGTCGCCCATGATGATAGTGGGGGTGTCAGTTGAAAGAAAATGAAGAAGCCAGGTAGACAATTGGTCAATGAAGACAGTGGTCGGGCCTGGAGGTCGGTATTGATAAAATCTTACCATAAGACCTACAGACCCATCCTTATGAATGCCTGTCACCTGCCCGTTTGGTAGAATATCTCCTGGACTCGGAGGTGTGCAGACGTGCCTGTCTGCTCTCTGCCAGACTGTGGAGACAATAGGGCGCCTTGCTAGTGGCAGCCCATTGCAGCAGCTATTATTTTATCTTATTTTGTTTGTTACAGTCTTTTATACCTTTCCTGATGTCTTTTTGGACCTCTAATTTCAACTTTGGATCTATGCAACGTTTTCATCTCGTGGATTGCGACGTTCCTGCACGCTGGTCTGCTGTGGGATGGAAAATGCAGCACACCCCCACACTTTCTACTGCTGCCGGGCACACTGCATATGGTTTTTACCCGGATCCTCCACTACCACCCACAAGTCCCCTGCTGGCATGGCCACTTTGGGGTACGCAATATGGTCCATCTCAGCTAATACTACCGACGGATGTATGCTGCTGCCCACAGCCTGTGTCAGTGATACAGCCATATGTGCTCAGCGGAGAGCACCGTATACAGTATGCCACGGAGAGGTCTCCCGGGATGGATGGAATCACTGATCGGATGGTTGTCCCTAGGTCTGTCGCTAATCGAGTAGTGTATTCAAGGAGTCGTCTTCTGGAAATGCGCAGGACAAAGTCTTCTCCAGCAGTTGCAATACCACATGTTCCACGGGAAATGAGGAGACCTTTCAGAGGTTGCAGAGCAGGCAAGAAGACCAAGTCCTGGAGGAGAAGGTTTAAACCTGCAGTCCCATCCATCATCATGGGTAATGTACGATCGCTTGGTAACAAGTCGGATGAACTGCTGGCTCTGAGTAAGACCCAGAAGGAGTTCAGGGAATGCAGTCTCATGTGCTTTACAGAAACCTGGTTGCATGAGGACGTCCCGGATTCAAGTATATCGGTACCGGGGTTTCAAATGGTTCGGGCTGACAGGGACAGAGTGAAGTGCGGTAAGAAGAAGGGTGGAGGAGTGATACTGTACATTAACAACAGATGGTGTAATCAGGGGCATGTAACAGTAAAGGAGAGACATTGTTGCCCAAACATTGAACTATTAGCAGTGGGCCTCAGGCCTTACTATCTGCCTAGAGAATTCTCTCTTGTTATTGCAGTGGTGTCGTATATACCACCATCTGCAAATCCAGAGGCAGCTGGGGATGTACTGTCTGGGGTGATTGCCCGGCTTCAGACG
This sequence comes from Dendrobates tinctorius, assembly GCF_039654945.1. NCBI lineage: Eukaryota > Metazoa > Chordata > Amphibia > Anura > Dendrobatidae > Dendrobates > Dendrobates tinctorius. The sequence continues at coordinate 122,862 of NW_027362013.1, read as the reverse complement.
AAACACCCTAACTCTCTAACTGTCATTTCTGGGGATTTTAATAGAGCCAAGATCTCATTACCAAAATTCTATCAATATGTCAAATGTTCTACAAGGGACAATTATATATTGGATCTCCTCTATGCCAGTGTTAAGGATGCTTACTCATCATCTGCATTGCCCCCCCTGGGGAAATCTGACCACAATCTCATACTATTGTCTCCAGCTTATCAACCAGTTGTCTGCAAACAACCAGCGACAATTAAACGGATAAGGAAATGGTCTCCGGCAGCTGAAAAGACTTTACAAGACTGCTTTGAATGCACAGACTGGGAGGTGTTATGTGCCAGGGAACCTAATGATGATGTTAATGAGGTTACCAGGAGAGTTACTGATTACATCAACTTTTGTACTGACAATATTGTACCTATTCATGAGGTTCGGTGTTTTGCAAACAATAAGCCTTGGATTACAAAAGAATTGAAACATCTACTAAACAGGAAAAAAAAGCTTTTGAAAGGAAGGACAAGGAGGAAATGAAAATTGTTCAGAGAGACTTAAAGGGGAAAATTAGGATTGCCCGTGAAGCATTCAGAATTAAATTGGAAAATAAATTGTCACATAACAACTCCAGAGAAGTGTGGGCTGGAATGAAGCTTTTGACTGGGTTTAAGGCAAGGTCAGATCAGGGGGGTGGGGGGCTGATCATGGCTAATGAAATGAATGTTTTTTTCAACAGATTCAACAATAATTGTGCCATGTCAACAGAGGAGAGGGCCGGGGAGAGACGAGCAATATCTACTGGGGGGAGGAAGTCGGAGTCTTTCTTGATCTCCGAAAATGATGTGAGGGAACAGTTTAGTAAGCTGGTCATGGGTAAAGCAGCAGGGCCTGATGGTATCTGTCCACGTGTCCTCAGAGTGTGTGCGAATCAGTTGTGCACTGTCTTCCAGCACCTGTTTAACTGGAGCTTACAATCACAGAGAGTACCAGTTCTATGGAAGACTTCTTGCCTGGTGCCGGTTCCCAAGACTACCTTCCCGAGCTCCCATAATGACTATAGACCGGTGGCCTTAACATCGCATGTGATGAAGTCCTTGGAGAGAATTGTACTTGCCTACTTGTGTCCGAGGGTGTCTGCTTTTACGGACCCCCTTCAGTTTGCGTATCGGCAGAGTCTGGGGGTGGACGATGCTGTAGCGTATCTACTACAAACAGTACATTCCTTTTTGGACAATGATAGAACCACTGTGCGTGCCATGTTCTTCGATTTCTCCAGTGCATTCAACACCTTACAGCCACTATTATTACGTAAAAAGCTGGTTGAAATGGCGGTTGATGAGGGACTAGTGAATTGGATCATTGATTATCTGTCGGACAGGCCACAGTTTGTGAGGTTGGGGGCGGCCGTATCGGATAGTGTGCGGAGTAGTGTTGGAGCCCCTCAGGGAACGGTGCTGTCGCCATTCCTTTTTACGTTATACACAGCTGATTTTCAGTATAAATCAGACCTTTGTCACCTTCAGAAGTACTCTGATGACTCAGTGATAGTCGGAGGTATTGAGAGAGACCGGGGGGAGGAGGAATACAGAAGGGTGGTTTTGGACTTTGTTGACTGGTGCCAGGCTAACCATTTAGAACTCAACGTAAAGAAAACCAGGGAGCTGGTGTTGAGTTATGGAAGGTGCATGAAGGATTGCTTACCTATCACTATTGATGGTCAGGATGTGGAGATGGTGGAGAATTTCAAATATTTGGGGGTTCACCTGGACAGCAAGCTTGATTGGAGGTGCCATATGGAGAAGGTTTGCAAGAAAGGGATGAGTAGACTTTACTTCCTAAGGAAGTTAAGGTCGTTTAATGTGTGTAGCAAAATGCTTGAAATGTTCTACCAATCCATTGTGGCGAGTGCAATCTTTGATGCAATTATATGCTGGGGTAGTAGTGTGCGCACAGCTGACGCGAATAAGCTGAATAAACTTATCAAGAAGGCTAGTGCGGCGGTGGGTCTACAACTCAGGACTTTCGAGGAGGTATTAGAGGATAGAATTACTAAGAAATGCAAGGCTATAATGAGCAACAATACACACCCGCTCTATGAACTGTTTGCGAAGCAAAAGAGCACATTCAGCAAGCGTCTACTCCAACTAATGTGTAAAAAGGAAAGATATAGAAAATCGTTTGTTCCGACAGCTGTGGGGATGTTTAACAAATGTATAAGTGTAAAGCATCCCAAGACTAAATGAAGTTCAAAGTGTATGGGGGGGAATTGGTGAGTTACAAGTACCAGTCTATCCGCATCTGCTGTCCATATAGACTTATTTTGTAAAGTGTGTATTGTTCTTGTAATGTTCTTGATCTTTGTTCTGCTGCTGTAATACTGTAATTTCCTCCGGGATCAATAAAGTTTATCTAATCTAATCTAATCTAATCTAATATCCCATGGCATCAATTTATGCTATTAAATCCATAGACAGCCTCTTCTGACCTTAGCACTCCGGTATCTTTAGTATTAGATCAGATAGACATGGTGGACAGCAGTGTGAGCAGTCTCCTCTTTCTGAATGAACCCTGGTATCTCCAGTGTAAGATCACATAGATAGGACACACACAAGTTTTAGTGGCCTTTTCTTACCGCAGCACCTCTGGGATCTCCAGTAGTATTAGTGGAGCACATCTTCCTATACATGAAGGAGGGCGCAGCGTCCTGCTGCACATGCTCGCAGGTACCTGTCCTCACATTCTAGGACAGGTTTCTGTCAGTTTAAGAGGATGGCAGCCATTTTAATTTTGGAGTGATTACCTCCTTAGACAAAATTATTATGATTTGATAATTAAAGGGAACCTGTCACCTCTTTTTGCCTCTATAAAAATGTGGCCACCGCCTTTCAGGGCTTAGGCTGGGTTCACATTGCGTTAGGGTCAATCCGCTAGCGCTATCCGTTAGATAGCGGCGCAAACACTATCTAACGCATCTGTTAGCACAGCCATTGACCGCAATGTTAATAACGCATACTAACGCATGCCGAAATCGGCATGCGTTAGCAAGTATGCGTTATTTCCTAACGCACCCTCGAACGCTGCTTGCAGCGTTTTTGGGTGCGTTGGCATTAACACACAGCGAATGGACCCTTTCACTGTGCATAGGAATGTATGGGCTAACGCATGGTAGCGCTAGGTACCGGAGCGTTACCATGTGTTAACGCATACAGTTAGCGTTATGGCGCTAAAGATTCCAAAAATGACATTAGCGTTAGCGCATCAGTTTAACGGATTCGTTAAATGGATGCCCTAAAGTCCCCGTTACACACTGCGATATCGCTAGCAATATCGCTGTAAAGTCACCGATTTTGTGACGTTGCAGCGATATTGCTAGCGATATCGCTGCATGTGATACTTACCTCCGACCGGCTCCCCCGCTGGTTATCGCTGATCGCGCGAGAAGCTCCTAGACCATTCCTCGTCGGTCACTTCGTGCGGCGCTTCCTGTGGTGCCGACGAGCGACGCATGGAGCCGGGTGGGAGGACGCAGGATCGCCGCGTCTGACAGGTAAGTAGCGATCCCCGTCCCCAACGATGTCGCTGGTGAGATCTGCCTGTGTGGCAGCTCACTAGCGACCACCTAGCGATTCACCAGCGATGCTGACCGCGTCATATCGCTGGTCGGGATCGCTGGTGAGTCGCTAGGTGTAACGGTACCCTAACGCAATGTGAACCTAGCCTTATCTACAGTATTCTATAATGCTGTAGATAAGCTCCCGCTCCGACCTGAAAGATAAGAAAAATAAGTTTTACTATACTCATCCGGGGAGGCGGTCCGTTGCAGGCCGGTCTAATGGGTGTCGCAGGACTAGGTCCGGCACATCCCATCTTCATGCAATGTCGTCCTCCTGCTTGCTTTGTGTCGCACTTCTGTGCAGGTGTAACTCTCTGCACTGTTGAGGGCAGAGCAAAGTACTGCAGTGCGCAGGCGCTGGGCCTCTCTGACCTTTCCCGGTGCCTGTGCACTGCAGTACTTTGCTCTGCCCTTAACAGGGCAGAGAAGTACGCCTGTGCTGGAGCTCAATGCCGGGGAGCTATGAATCAAGCAGGAGGGCGGCGTCACAAGAAGATGGGAGGTGCCGGACCCGGACTGCGACACCCTTAAGACCAGACCGCATCGGACAGCCCCCCCCCCCTCGGTGAGTATAATAAAACTTTTTTTTCTTATCTTGCAGGTCAGAGCGGGGCTTATCTACAGCATTATAGAATGCAATTTTCAAACTTTGAATTTTCATGCCCTTAGATCACAGAGATATATCACACAAAATAGTTAACGGATAACATTTCCCACATGTCTACTTTACATCAGCACAATCTTGGAGCCAAAAATTTTTTATCTTAGGAAGTTATAAGGGTTAAAAGTTGACCAGCGATTTCTAATTTTTACAACAAAATTTGCAAAACCATTTTTTTAGGGACCACATCACATTTGGAGTCCCTTTAGGGGTCTATACGTTAGAAAATGCCCAAAAGTGACATCATTCTAAAAGCTGTATACCTCAATGTGCTTAAAGCCATATTCAAGAAGTTTGTTAACCCTTCAGATGCTTCACAGGAATTTTTGGAATGTGGAAAAAAAAGAACATTTAACTTTTTCCACAAAAAAATTGCTTGAAACTTTTTTATTTTTACAAGGGTAGCAGGAAAAACTGGACCCCAACATTTGTTGTGTAATTCCTCTTGAACATGGTGATACCCCATATGAGGGAGAAAACTACTCTTTGCGTGCACGGCAGAGATCGGAAGGGAAGGAGCGTCATTTGACTTTTTGAAAGTAATAATTCTTGGAATCCTTAACAGACGTCATGTTTCATTTAGAAAGCCCCTGATGTGCCTAAACAGTGGAAACCCCCCACAATTGACCACATTTTGGAAAGTAGACCCCTCAGGGAATGTATTTAGCTGTGTGGTGAGCATATTGAAGACCAGGTACTTCACAGAAGCTTATAACCTTGAGCCATGAAAATAAAAAATAAAAAATCACATTTTCCCCACAAAAATGTTATTTTGGCCACAAATTTAGCATTTTCATAAGGGTAACAGGAGAGATTGCACCATACAATTTGTTGTGTAATTGCTCCTGAGTACGCCCATACCCCAAATGTGGGGGAATACTATGTTTGAGGCACAGTGCAAAGCTCAGAAGGGAAGAAGCGCCATATTGGAGTTCAGATTTTGCTGGAATGGTTTGAGGGTGCCATGTCACATTGGCAGAGCGTAAGTACTGTGAAGGATAAATTTCAGCTCACCTTTAGTAAGTTCATGAGAACTGATTGAAAGCTCCGAGCACGGACACGTCTCTGCCAAGACGTATATGGAAGTCCAGAAAAGAGAAGAAAGGTCCAGCTCCAGGAGATAAAATCCAGAAATTTTGATTGAATCATGAATAAAAACAGATTCATGGCTGCTGTGATCAAATATCGGCAAACAAATTGAGTTACCGCGTGGGGATATTTCCAAAGATCTCTGTACGTGTATTGTAACTACACAATAGGTGATTATTGTCCTCCCAGCAGGCTGCTTAACACCACTATTCATTTGAGTATTGGCGCCAGTGGACTCCTTTTCTTTCTGATATCTTATTCCATTTGCCTATATATTTCTCACATCTTTCAGCTACCTTGGCTTTTACCAACTATGTACAAGTTACTTGCTCCTGCCCATAGAGCTTCATGTATAATGATCTTTGTGATACACTTTATTCAAAATCAATTTGGCGATGTCCCTTGATCTATTACTTTACAGGTGCATCTCACAAAATTAGAATATCATCAAAAAGTTAATTTATTTCAGTTCTTCAATACAAAAAGTGAAACTCATATATTATATAGAGTCATTACACGCAGAGTGATCTATTTCACGTGTTTATTTCTGTTAATGTTGATGATGATGGCTTACAGCCAATGAAAACCCAAAAGTCATTATCTCAGGAAATTAGAATACTTTATAACCCCAGCTTCAAAAAATTATTTTAAAATCAAAAATGTTGGCCTACTGAAGTGTACTGTATGTATACTACATGCACTGAATACTTGGTCGGGGCTCCTGTGGCATCAATTACTGCATCAATAACAATAATAATCTTTATTTATATAGCGCCAACATATTCCGCAGCGCTTTGCAGTTTAACAGTTTCAAAACACAAGTCATAAGTAATGTGGCGTGGTATGGATGTGATCAGCCTGTGGCACTGCTGAGGTGTTATGGAAGCCCAGGTTGCTTTGATAGCAGCCTTCAGCTCATCTGCATTGTTGGGTCTTGTGTCTCTCATCTTCCTCTTGATAACACCCCATAGATTCTCTATGGGGTTAAGGTCAGGCGAGTTTGCTGGCCAACCAAGGACAGTGATACTGTTGTTTATAAACCAGGTATTGGTACTGCTATCAAAGCAACCTGTGCTTCCATAACACCTCAGCAGTGCCACAGGCTGATCGCCTCCATGCCACGCCACATTGATGCAGTAATTGATGCAAATGGAGTCCCGACCAAATATTGAGTGCATTTACTGAACATACATTTCAGTAGGCAAACATTTTGGATTTTAAAATAATTTTTCAAGCTGGTGTTATAAAGTATTCTAATTTCCTGAGATAATGACTTTTGGGTTTTCATTGGCTGTAAGCCATAATCATCAACACCAACAGAAATAAACACATGAAATAGATCACTCTGTGTGTAATGACTCTATATAATATAGGAGTTTCACTTTTTGTATTGAAGAACTGAAATAAATGAACTTTTTGATGATATTTTAATTTTGTGAGAAGCAGCTCATTCATGGATCACTGCAGCCATTATTGCCATCTATACCATCCTTTCTGTTTAGTTTTATTTTTTGTCGGCTTGGGTCTCTTATTTCTTTTTTTAATGGTTTTTCAATAACGCTTTCTAATATTTTATATGTATTCCCTATCTGGCATTTTTTATTTCCGTCATTTTCTATTTGCGTTAATATCTTAGGACAGGATATTTTGCTGCTTCTTCGCTCTGTAGGTTTAGCAGTTTTTAATAGTAAACTTTGCAAACAGTGAAATAAATGATCTATGGTGAAAAAAACACGTGAGGTGCAAAATATGTCCAATATTTCCCATAATATGACGTAGCGCATCATTAGGGTATGTTCACCATTGGCGTTAGTTCAGCACTAAGATTCTATCACAAGATTCCATTATGACATCACTGGTGATTCTTGGCCATTGTGACATCACAGCTCAGTCACTACTTCTAGAATGTACACTGGGTCACCGGCGCCATTTTTGGTTCTATAGTGACTGAGAGCATTTGCAATTTTTCACTATGGCTGAATTACTTTTGGAAAATCATCAGGTACAAGCACTGTGGGAGATTGTTATCAATAATCGCCCGGACATTGTGCTTCTACCACCCGATGGCGTCCTCAGCTTCACTCACCAGCTGGTGCTGGAGCTAGTAAGGGATTGCCTGAGGAAACACCGACAACGTCGTCTAACGTCAGAGTATCTGACGGATTTATGTCACAACATCAGGACATTACTTCTCCAGGTAAATGGCGGACGCTCCGCACAAAACTTCTCCATAATCACAGAGAATAATGGTGGGAGAGAAGCTTCTTCTTTCCTCCAATATAAAACACGACGAGTCCCCAGATATGGAGTCGTTGTATCTGCAGAGAGGAGCAGATGTCACATACAATGGCCGCCCCCATTATGTCCCTTCTCATAATCTCAGGATTTTATTTTTTCTTCTTTATAGGCTGAAATAAAATATCAAAATGGAGATTTGGCTTTTCTTAAAGAACTGGCTGAAGAAGTCCTGTCTGTAATAGAATGTCCGACCCGCCCATTGGATCAACCGGTAAGGACCCATCCAGGGTCATGCATAGAAATCATGGGCCCCATAGCAGAAGTCGACAAAATTGCCCTCTAAACACAGTATGATACCCCGGGGATTTCTAAGATACCAACATCCAGACGCATAGTTTGATGACCCTACATTACCCCCCATTCCACAAAGTATAATACCCCACAGTGACCCCAGCACAGTATAATGGCCCTTACTCCTCTCCACACAGTATAATGGCCCCTGCAGAACCCTAATACACAGTATGATAGCCCCAACATAACCCTCCATATTGTATAATGGCCTCATCATAGACCTCTAAATAGTATAATGGCCAACGTATCGCCCCGTAAACTCTTTTAGGGCCCCGAAACAGGGCCCCCACTGTATCTGAATCCAGGATGCGTAGTCTGCCACATTTACTGGTACGCCACTGGACTGGTACGCCACTGCACCTTCATCCTCTCTATCTTCTACAGATCACCAGTTACATATGGCAAGATCTGGTGTTACATTTTACAGGACTCCCTGTCAGTCCCTGGGTTTTGCTACCCAATCTAAGAGCATTATTATGTTTTGGGCAGAGACCCTGAATCCAGCGATGTATCACTTACTTTATTGGGTACAAAAATTGTGATAAAATCACTGTCTTCTATGCTGCAGATCTAGCAGTGCTCTGAATGCTGATCTCTGCATAACACCGCACACACCATTGATTGGCAGCTTTCTGTGTACACTGTGTATAGACAGAAAGCTGCAAATCATTGATGGGGGCAGGGTTACAGAGAGCAATGGGACTACATGACACAATATAGCTAGTCCTTTTGTGACATTCTTCTGCTGATAAAACACTGATTTTATTGAAATACCAGCACATGGCATATTAAGTAACATAGCTGGAATCAGGGTCTCTACTCCTACAACATGCTGCTCTTACATTACATAGAAAAACCTGCTGACAGATTTCTATTAAGTTCTTGCCTGTGTGATCTTTCGTATTATCCAGCACTTTACAATAATACCGGTGTATAGAGGATCTCCCTTATATTACATCCATGAGGAACGTCCGGCTTGTATCGTCCCCTACATCGCATCAGTGTAAATCAGCTGGGACATAATATAGGAGAAGATTTTACATCCTGAGATGTTTTCCTGCAGCTTCTATATCTTAATATAATTTCTTATTCTTTTTTAGGACGTGATCAGATCATTGATCCCGGCACGAGAGCCGCGTATGAGCGACTATGAGACATCTAAACTGATCGGCAGTGGAGCTTTTGGGTGAGATTTCTGTTCCCATAATCCCCATTTCTCAGGGTTCCCTATGACAATGCTTCTGCCTCTATGCTCTGCCATTCAGTGTTATCATAGGGAAACGATCAGAGTCCACATCACTGTCCACATCTCAATGTCACTATTCAGCTCAGTTATATACAGCTGAGCGACCAGATCTGTAACAAATCAGCCTGTAAGGAAAGGGATGATATAATACATTACACCCACCGGTCCTAGACCTCATCTGCTCTAATGCTGCCACCTCCACCTCAGCTTCCCCGTCCTCCGAACCGATCTTCTGAGTTTCTTGGCTCCCATTATGAAGCTTAGAATAATGATTGGCTGCACACGGTCACGTGAGGGGTGACACGATACTGACGCCAATGACATCTGCACCCCCACCCTCCACCATGACCATGTGAGTCCGATCACTGGCCTCAGCAGCAGAAGGGAGGACAACCAAAGACGGGCGCAGAGGATGGAGGACTTGACTCCTTCACTCCCATTTATTCTGCCTTAGGGTGTGGAGAACATAATAAGCGTCTTCTTCCAGCAAATAGAGAACTTTCAATTTACACCAATTTACAGTATATTTTGACTGAATCGTATCTACTGGTCGGTTATAGTGAATCTGCCCAAGATGAGTTTCGGTAGATTCTCTCATCTATAATGTGACCTGGGTGAGGGTCCGGCAGACGTGGCATTGTGCAGACCCCCATAGGTGATCTATGTAGTGTTATTTCATGGATTTCTAGTGATGGCCGGACTGCTGGTATTAAACATTAGTGCAAAAGATCATATAATGACTTGTATATACAGACTGTTAATAAGGGTTCATTATAAACCATGGATTCTCCTTCTCTCCAGGTCCGTCCACTTAGTGCGCCATAAAGAATCACAACAGATCTTCGCTATGAAGAAAATGGCCAAGCGGAACCTGGATACTCCACAGAAAGTGGAATGGGCCTATCTGGAGAGGGACATCTTAGCAATCGCAGATTGTCCCTTCGTGGTCTCCATGCTCTGCTCCTTCCCCACTAAATCTCACCTGTGTATGGTCATGGAGTATGTAGGAGGTAGGACACGTACATTGTATTATATTCAGCCCAGTCTGCTGACATCTTATCACCTCTCATATCATTAAGACTTGTCCTCGTGGACGGTTACATCCCCACACAGCATTTACTCACTTCTCATCATACATCGTGGTGATCTGCTGTAGAAACCCCTCACTGGTCATATTTCCTTTCTTCTATAGGTGGAGACTGTGGGACCCTTCTAAGCACCAGAGGTCCTTTATCTGTCCCGTTGGCCCGCTTGTACTTTGCAGAAGCGGTCCTTGGTGTGGAATACCTGCATAGTTGCGGTGTGGTGCACAGAGACCTGAAGCCGGATAAGTAAGTGAATACCTGTAGTGTAGTAAAGAGGGAGAGTTATCATTTATTATCTCACAGTCTGTGAGACTAAACCCATCTTCTCTTTCACAGCCTCCTGATAACGTCTTCTGGACACATAAAAATCACCGATTTCGGGCTGTCAAAATTTGGTCTAATGATATCAAACACCAACATCTACAAGGAATCAGCAGAGGACATCAGCAGAGAGTTCCAGGACCGTGAGGTTGGCGTTACTTACAAGAACTCAGCTAGTTCTTTATAAAACTCATCACAGTACTGTCTCTTCTCTACGTTCTTCATTTCTAGAGAACTTTTCTATTGATGCTATCTTCTTTCTTTGTGTTTTCATGGAGAGAACTTGTAATAACTACAGTATAGTTTCATCAATCTGATCTTTTTTTCCGTTGGTTTCCAGGTCTGTGGCACCCTATATTACACAGCCCCCGAGGTCATTCTGAAACAAGGCTATGGAAGACCTGTTGACTGGTGGGCAATGGGGATCATCCTTCATGAATTTCTTCTGGGATGTGTACCATTTGATGAAGATTCCCTGAATAAGCTATATAAAAATGGTCTTCTTGGTAAGTAGAATAATGTAATAATTTTTGACTGGTTATATTGGTTTAGTTATTTCTTTTGCTTTATATTGCAGTTCATTAAAGAGGTTTTATTTTCTATAATTTTCCATACAACAGGAGACATAGTTTGGGATTGTGACGGCGCTCCTCCCCTGGATGCTCAGAACATCATCACTGAGCTGCTCAGAACAAATCCTGAGCATAGACTTGGGACAGGTAACAGAAATAATAGAGTTAATATTTAGTTGTTACACCAAGGACATATCGCTCATGTCTATGAGGATCAGCTCTTCTCTATCTGCTCTTCCAATTCTTGATCTCCGCACTAAGACTTTCAGCCATTTTCCTTCATGTCGGCTCAGTTATATCATTAGGTCAGATTATGATATACTGCTCAGATATGGAGCAGTGGCTGACAATATCGGCATCACTTTTGTTTTTCATTTTCCAGGAGGAGCATTTCAGATCAAGGATCATCCATTCCTTAATGACTTAGACTTTGACAACCTCCTAAGTCAGAAGCCGGAGTATGTCCCTCAGCTTTTATCAGGCATGGACACCAGCTGCTTCATCAGTAAGTAGAATGAGACGTCATATAGACTACGTGTCTGATTGTCTCCTATTCCCTAATATGTAACCATTGGTTCCCTTCAATATTAGTGATAAATGGAGACTGTGTTATACTGACAACCTCTAATAACACTTTATTACTTATGTCTTGTAGATAACTCTGATATAAACAACCAGCTGGTCTCACAGGATGAGGAGGACACTAGTGTGGACAATGAGAGTCTTGACTTTCTAAATTTTATGTCATCTTCTGAAAGGCATGCTAAAGTAAGTGTGTGATCAATAAATCCAAGTTAGGTAAAAAAATATTTAAGAGTGAAAACAATATTTCATATCTTATTGTTGTCCTCATTTAGCTCTCTACCACCGATATCGGGATGAAGAATGATGAGGAACCCAAGTCCCCTCCAGAGTGTACCTCAACATCCAACACTGACATCTCAGAAATGTGAGTAGATTATGGGGTCATTACTGGGAGCTCCAGGCTGATATATGTGCACAACACCAAATATAGGACATAAATACCGTAATATCACATGCAGCATCCACCACCCCATTGTTAGCATCATTGAGCTTTTGGCTTTAGAAGCCACTGGTGATAACAGCCCATGATTGCGGCCAGTCAAGCATTTTTAGTGCTGTCCCCCACACTGTAGGAGAGATGTAGTATTACATGCCAGACATTCTTGGTAGTTGTTTAACGCTCTGCTTTTTAAAACGTAGTTTACTTGTGATTTACACATTTTTCTTCTTCCAAACAGGCAGAAAGAATCTGTTTCTGCATATGATAGAGGTGATGATATTACCATCTTGACATCCTCGTCCTCACTATCAGGTATGTCCATGTCTGCAGCACCAACAATGTGAATGTTGACTTCAAGATTCAAATATTTCCACATGGTTTTTCTGCGATTGTTCTCCTATGGTATCTATATTTCATGGATCCCAATTGTGTTGACCATGGGCCCATACTGAATCCCTATTTCTCTAATTTGTACAGGACTTTTTATGTTTTCCTTGAATGACTTTGTAGCATCCAGGAAACTAGAGATAAATAGCGACTGTGTTATACTGACAACCTCTAACAATACTTCCTTACCTATGTCTTGTAGATCACTCTGATAAGAGCAACCATCTGGTCACAGAGGATGAGGAGGGCAAAAGTAAGAATGAGGAGAATGTTTTCTTCCTAAAAATAACATCTTCTGAAAGTCTTTCTAAAGTAAGTATGTGATCAGTAAATCCAAAATATATAAAAAAACCTCTAAAATAAAGGACCTCTAAGAGTGAAAAAAAATATTTAATATCTTTTTGTTATCCACATTTAGCACTCTACCACCACTAACGGGACGAAGAACGATGAGGATCCCAAGTCCCCTCCTGAGAGTAACGGGACGATGAGCGATGAGGATCCCAAGTCCCCTCCAGAGAGTAACGGGACGATGAACGATGAGGATCCCAAGTCCCCTCCAGAGATTAACGGGACGATGAACGATGAGGATCCCAAATCTCCTCCAGAGTGTACCCAAACATCCAACACCGACAGCTCAGAAATGTGAGTAGATTATGGGGTCATTACTGGGAGCTCCGGGCAGATATATGTGCACAACACCAAATATAGGACAGAAATACCATAATCTCACATGCAGCATCCACAGCCCCATGGTTAGCGGTCATTGTGCTTTTGCCCTTACAAAGTGCTTGTGATAACAGCCCATCATTATTGCAGCCGGTCATGCATTTTTCATGCTGCCCCCCACACTGTAGGAGAGATGTAGTATTACATGTCAGACATTCTTGGTAGCTGTTTTCCTCTCTGCTCTATAAAAGTTAGTTTTGAGCATTAGACCTTCCCCACTATGACAGTCACATGTCCTATTAGGCCTTATAGTCGGTGTTCTTATAGTGAGACAACCCCTTATACTGGGTTTACCTGTGATTTACGTGCTTTTCTTTTTCCAAACAGGCAGAAAGAATCTGTCCCCGAACCTGATAGAGACAAGGTTACTACCATCTTGCCATCCTCGTCCACACTGTCAGGTATGTCCATGTCTGCAGCACCAACAATGGGAATGTTGACTTCAAGGCTCAAATATTTCCAGATGGTTTTTCTAGAATACTATAGGTTTCCTATGTCATCCATGTTATGACAAAGCAGATCCTATAAGGACAAATCGTTACTGACTTTTTTTATTTTCTGATCAGAATTTCCAGCTCAGGAAGAAAGAAAATCTGCAACAAATCTGAGTAATGATACAGAAAAACCAGAAAAGGGGAAAAAGAGACGAGGTAAGTGTGAGAATCAGCTCCATGTTATGTGATGTCAGTGAGAATCATTCGTGTGGAGCAGATGTCATCTGTCAGTGATGGGATTGTCACATGTATGATGGCTGACAATGACCCCGGACCTCTGTGTGATAATATTCCTCTGCCGTCCGGTTACAGTGACCGCACAGTAGTATCATGTCATATGGAGTCCCATCACTTACATTATATTTACTTCTCTTCTCATAGGTTCCATCTTCCGCCGGACATTAGCATCCTGCCGGCGCGGATTATCCAGGGCTGCTCGCATATTTGCTTGTTGTTACTGTTGCCCTAGAACCATCTAAAGGACAGGAAACCTAAGCATCCAGCGCCCTGAAGACCAGCAGATCCACCATCAGCACTGGAGTTGTATAGAAGGACCTTCACCAGCTACCTGTGACCACTGACTCTTATCCTTCTATCCTAATTTTCTTCTTTTATTCTTTATTTATGCCAGAAATTATAATTTAACATCTTTGACATTGCAAACCATCATTTACAGCAATGAAATAAAACATCATATTAAATGACTTCTGGATATGGCACGGACCCTCATTTATTGCACATAACCCAAACTACATAGCCCCATAATATAAAACAATGTAGGATAGATCTTCAGCTCACCTGGTTCAGCCTGCCCAGTCCTCCTTTCCATAATCTCGGTGCACGGAGTGTATCCATCCCCATCTGGGAGAAATGCTCAATGAAAAAAAGTTTTTTATAGTTCCAGCACACGATGTGAAAAAATTAAGAAAAGCCTTTATTTAATCCATAATTAAAAAATGCAATTCCAGTGATGATAAAAGCATGTGTAGGCTTGCGCGTTTCGGATCATATTTGACCCTTAATCATAGCATAAAATACTGAATAAATGTTGCACTTATCAAGGAAAAGCAACCAGAGAAGGCTGCCTTGGGTAACACCCACCAAAATCAGCTGTGAAACTGACATCACTAATTCAAAGTTAACAATAGTACGTCACTGGTTTAACCCTATGATGCATTCATCTTATGCAAACATATTACAATGTGAATTCTCACTTAATAATAATCTGATGATTAAACCAAAAACAAACAAACTTCAGCCTCCCAAGTAGCTGGGATTAAAGGCACATACCACCGCACCCGGCAAAAGAAAAAAAAAAAACAAAAACATATTAATATAGATACATCAATTCATGCTTCAAATTTAATCCTGCTGGATATCTAGTATTAAGTTTTAGTATCCATCGAGCTTCAATCATCTGGAGTAATTTAATTCTATCGCCACCACGCCGAGGAGCAGGAACAAATTCCAAAGCACTTACTCGCAGGCTATTCAATTCTCCCTTATGTTCATGCAAAAAATGTTTAGAAGCCCCCGAAAGACTACGGGTAGTAATATTATTGATGTCATAAATGTGTTCTGACAATCTTTTTCTTATGCTACGACTTGTGGATCCTACATTCTGTTTTCTGCATGTCGTGCAAAAGATGATATAAACACAGTAATCAGTGGCACAATTCATAAAAGTTTTGAGCTTAAATACTTGACCCTCATTACTTATAACAGACTTATTATTATTTATCATGAATTTACATAAACCACATAACTTCTGCCCGCATCTAAATGAACCTTTAGTAGATAACCATGTACAACCTATTTTATCTGTGTTCTCACTGAGTTCACTAGGAGAGATTATATTTCCTATCGTCAAAGATTTTTTGGGGACAAATTTGCAACCATTTTTCAAAATTTCCCTAAGGCCGGAGTCACACTGGCGAGGAATACGGGAGAGTGAGAGGCGCAAAAAGCACGCATTAGACACGGACAAATGATTTTCTATGCGGTCACTCGCACCAGGCGTATATTTCTCCTCAGTATCCTACGCTCCGTGCCACTCGCAGCATGCTGCGATTGTCAGCGTACTACGCCCGTAGTACACCAATGCAAGTCTATGGGTGCGCAAAAAATACGGATTACACACGGACCACACATGTGACTTGCGAGAAATACGCACCAGGTGTCTTTTAGAAACCCTGTCATAGGGCTCCATTATATGTCCATTTTGCAATGTCCATTCCCTACCAAGTTTGGTCGGCATGTAACTGATTTTTTTTTACTTTACCCATTCTAACCTGTACTATTTCTGTTGTTCGACAGCTTCCTGTCCACTGGCCTGTCTTATGCCGCCCTCCACCATGAGTTTCTCATTGGAAAGTCAACCATTTCAGGCATAGTGAGGTCTACATGTGCAGAAATCTGGACAAAACTCCATCAGGTGGTCCTACCCGAGCCCAGGATGGAAGACTGGTTAAGGATTTCAAGGGACTTTGAGGAGGACTGCCAGTTTCCAAATTGTATTGGGGCCCTGGATGGCAAACATATCAGGGTGCGTAAGCCGCCGAACTCAGGCTCCCAATTCTTCAATTATAAGCAATACTTTTCTGTTGTATTGTTGGCTCTGGTAGACCCTCAATACAAGTTTATAATTGTTGACATTGGGGCCTATGGAAGGACGGGAGACTCTAGAGTCTTCAATACTTCCATAATGGGTCGGCGGCTACGCACCAACCAGTTGGATCTCCCACCACCACGCCAGCTACCAGGCTCCCCCGAACAATCAGTCCCTTATGTCCTTGTGGCAGATGAGGCCTTTCAGTTATCACGTAATGTCATGAGGCCATATCCCCGGCGCAACCTTGACCACAGGCGCAGAATTTTTAACTTGCGCCTATCACGTGCTAGGCGACTGGTGGAGTGTTCCTTTGGGATTCTTTGTGCCAAATGGCGGGTACTCCAGTCTGCCATTCAGTTGAGTGAGCAAAATGTGAATGAAGTTGTCAAAGCCTGTGTTGTTCTGCATAACTTCACCAGGATACATGATTGTTCCTCCTCTGATGGTGTTGTGCGTAGGCCGGACAATGTGCGCAGGGTGAGACCACATATCATCCCTCAACATAGACCGCTCTCTGGCCTCAAAGTGCGTGATATATTCACGAATTACATTATCTCACCTGAGGGGGCAACTTCTTGGCAAGAGAATGCTGTGTCTATGTTATAATTTTTTTGTTTCAAAGTGGGTCTAAATATATATTACTCAAGCCCTTATGATTCTATGACTGTTTCATTGCATTGGTTGGTGTCTGTTAGTATGTTGTGAGGGATAGTGAGAAATCACACAGAGACGTTAACTAGAGTAGACAAATTTTTAGTTTTGCCTTTTTTTTTTTTTGGGTTTTGTTTAAAGGCAAACATAATTTTGCCATAACACAAATTTGGCAATGGCCAAAATGCCCCTTTGGGCCTTCTTTAACTTGGTGTAACATTAACATTACAGAAAAAAACTGCAACAACCATTATGCAATAACAACATTGCTGCATGCCTACATTAACCTTGATTAGGCAACAAAGGGTGAGCTCCATCACCAAAATAAAGTCAATAAGATAACACTCACATTTCCTCATAATGTTTTCCAATCATAGAAAGCTTCCACCATGACAGGCAAGGCTACCTCACATCTTTCACACAGATATTACCTGTCTGTAGAACAGACAATATTTAAGCATGCTATACTGGAAAGGATGAAAATACAAAACTCACTTGTTAAGACATAGAGAGAGCGTGATATTGTGAATACTGGTCGCCTCAAATTGGTTTACTAGAGAATGCTAATAACAAAGTTGACTACTTAACTAAAGGCAAGCACGCCTTTCCTATGCAATAGCAAGTGAATAGTGTATTTTCATCCTTTCATGTAACAGTATAGCGCATTTAAATCTTCTCTTTTATACACACATGTAATATCTGTGTGAAAGGCGTGAGGTAGCGTTGCCTGTCATGATGGATTGTTTCATATGTTTGGAAAACATTGTTTAAAAATGTGTGTTAAATTATGTTCCAAATGTTGGTGAAGGAGAACACCTGTTTTTTTGTCTAGATTAGAAGCACCAGTTACCTGTTACTGGACATCTCCAAAATTTTGAATCATAAATCCTCATATGTAGGGGAAGGGGAACGGGGAGGAACAGCCTGTGGGTGCTGCTGGACATTGTGGGCAACATCGCCCTGTGTGGGGCCATACTGTTGCCCATGATGCTGTTGTTGTCCAGCCTCCTGGGCCTGTTGGTGATACTGGCCAGAGTAATAATGATGATGGTGAGGGGCTTCTTGTTGGCTCTGGTAGGCCCGTGGCTCATACCCACCAAGATAGCCAGATCGTCCCCAACCAGGTTGGGACCAGCCTCCAACACTGGGTGGGTACAAGTGGCCATATTGGTGGGGTTGGCTTGATGAAGACATTTGGGGCTGCGGAATAGAAGGATGGGTAGGGGGAGGAAGGGGTTGAGGTGTTGGCCCACGTATTAGGGGCTGCTCAGACCCTGCTTGAGCAAGCATCTGTGTGGATGGTCTCATGCGCATTAAATTTCTTGGTGAGAGCTGCCACCTCTCCAGAAATTCAAACACCTCATATGGGGTATTGGGGGGGTGCTTGCATCAAGCAGGATCTGAATACACCCCCCTAATATGGAGCCTGACCTCACGGGTAACGGCACGGAGATAAAGGGTGAGGCTACGTGCATAGGCCTCCTCACCATCATCTGTAGTGACTCTGGACAAGTAATTCAGCACCCCAGTGTCCACATTGGTCCTGCTCTCTTGAATGGTGACCTGGCGCCTTCTTCTTATTCGCCTTGATGCTAGAGCAGCCTGTGGGGAGGGCCTGATCTGGGCAGTTGGGCTGCTGCTCAAGTTGCCCATCTCTTCCAGGATGGGTGAGGTTGCAGCTGCAGACCGTCCTGGTGGTGTGTTGTGTAGGGCAGCCATTGTGTGTTCTGGTGAAGCCTCCTCTTCAGCCATCCTTCTTGTAGGGGGAGAAGATGGCCAGCCACCTCATCCCCTACAGGATCTATAATGGGCTCTGCCTCTGAGGCCGTTCCTCGATCCGTAAGGTTGGATTGAGTTCTGTTATGAAATAGAACAGAGGCAAAAATACATCAATATTTTTGTCCCTGTAAAGTATTTGTGTAATGTTTTTGTGTCATGTGGTGTGAGGTATGTACTTACGGTCTCAGAGCCAGAATTGGGGCGAGGAAGTTCAGCCGGTCATAGTATATATATTTGCGCTTGACATGGCCAGCATCCCCACTCCTGGACCGCTGCTGGCGTTCCCGCCGGTACTGGTCCCGGATGCTTCTCCACCGTTTCATCACATCTTCCACTGCAATGTGACAGGAAAGATTGTCAAAATCAGATATTTGAGAGGTCACATTTTCAAACAGTAGTCTAGGCATGGGGCCTTCTGGGGTGTGCGTTCTACCCATGGTGGCATATGTAATTGTGCCGATACCCAGGGTCTCATTAGCTCCCCTGAAACTAAGTTTAGTGGCTAGGAGGATGAGGAGCTTGTGGCCTAACCCCTAATTATGGCTGTGTGAAGCCACGTGTCACATCCTAATGTAACGGCCTCATGAGGCTAATAAAAGTACATGCACAGGAAGGGGGGAGCTGATTGTAGATTCCTTTTATAGTGCGCGCTAAGGTTAATTATATTTTTATGGTTGCACTTACGAATTTTATGCTGCTCATCACGTGGTCTGTCACCAAAGTCATGGTACATCTGGCGACAGATGCGCCTCCATGACGCCTCCTTTCTTGTGCGGTTCGCATAGTTTGCGTCGCGTGGGTCCCATATTTCTGGACGCTCCTGCACCAGCACAATTATCATCTCTACATTAATATATGTGGACGCCATGCTGCTGCTGTACTCCGTGGAGGCGTACTTCCTGGATGTCTGGTGCGCTTTTTGACCTCATTTGCATGTCTAGGCTTCCTGATGATGGATTGGCCCATTTCCTGTTCACCAGCCAAAAGACCTGCGTATTGCTCGCAGGTCACACGTGTGTTCCGTGTGTAATGCGTATTTTTTGCGCACCCATAGACTTGCATTGGCGTACTACGGGCGTAGTACGCTGACAATCGCAGCATGCTGCGAGTGGCACGCAGCGTAGGATACGGAGGAGAAATATACGCCTGGTGCGAGTGACCCCATAGAAAATCATTTGTCCGTGTCTAATGCGTGCTTTTTGCACCTCTCACTCTCCCGTATTCCTCGCCAGTGTGACTCCGGCCTAATCCCTGTGTTGTAACCTTTTTTTTATTATGACATCAATAATATTACTACCCGTAGTCTTTCGGGGGCTTCTAAACATTTTTTGCATGAACATAAGGGAGAATTGAATAGCCTGCGAGTAAGTGCTTTGGAATTTGTTCCTGCTCCTCGGCGTGGTGGCGATAGAATTAAATTACTCCAGATGATTGAAGCTCAATGGATACTAAAACTTAATACTAGATATCCAGCATGATTAAATTTGAAGCATGAATTGATGTATCTATATTAATATGGTTTTTTGTTTTTTTTTGGAGTTTTTTTTTTTATTTTTTTTCTTTTGCCGGGTGCGGTGGTATGTGCCTTTAATCCCAGCTACTTGGGAGGCTGAAGTTTGTTTGTTTTTGGTTTAATCATCAGATTATTATTAAGTGAGAATTCACATTGTAATATGTTTGTATAAGATGAATGCATCATAGGGTTAAACCAGTGAGGTACTATTGTTAACTTTGAATTAGTGATGTCAGTTTCACAGCTGATTTTGGTGGGTGTTACCCAAGGCAGCCTTCTCTGGTTGCTTTTCCTTGATAAGTGCAACATTTATTCAGTATTTTATGCTATGATTAAGGGTCAAATATGATCCGAAACGCGTAAGCCTACACATGCTTTTATCATCACTGGAATTGCATTTTTTAATTATGGATTAAATAAAGGCTTTTCTTAATTTTTTAACATCGTGTGCTGGAACTATAAAAAACTTTTTTTCATTGAGCATTTCTCCCAGATGGGGATGGATCCACTCCGTGCACCGAGATTATGGAAAGGAGGACTGGGCAGGCTGAACCAGGTGAGCTGAAGATCTATCCTACATTGTTTGATATTGTTACTGTCTGAACTTTTTTCGTGCTCCCTGGTTTATTAACGCTGAAGGAATTTTTTATCCTTCATCAATAACAGCGTTACAGCTGCCCATAGGAGTTATAAGTGTTTGTTGCACTCTCCTAATTCCCCTTTCATTTGAATTATATATTTTCTGATAAAATGGAAGTCACTTTCAAGGACACTTTATTCCTGAGTTTAAATGACAAATCCAAATTGGAAAAAGTGGCAAATATAGTCTCCAAAAATAAGGGAAATCCCAATATGGAAGGTCAGGCAGATTTAAGACATAACATGCAACAATTGGAAAAATTCTTGTCTACACGCCTGAGAACCTGGTGGGATCATATCATGCTTGAAAAGTATGTAGAAAATTTGATGATTCCCAGAGGACTGAGAATAAAAAAACAGTCTACTGTTCGATTTGATGAAGTTTTCCAAAAAGAATGGAATGACATTTTGACGGGATGTTCCCTTAAGCTTATGGAGCTTCTTATAGATTATGAACAAAAAAAAGTGAAAGATCTTGATTTAAAAATTAAAGAAATTGAAAATTCTTTGACAGAATCTTTTGATAATGCCACATATAAGAAACTGAGATCTGACATTATGGATAGATTGGATAAATTAGAGGACATTATTGTTGAAAATAAACAGAAAAAATATGAAAGAGATGTCAAAGATTTTGAGACCGGACATGTGTATGACTGGCGACCCCCGCAAAGACCTTATAGAAATTTTAGGTTTTCTAAGAAACCAAAATCTATTTTGAAAGGTCAAAGAGTTAATAGGATTTCAGAAGGTGGAGGAACATCACGAGTTACTTTCAGCTCCTCTGAACTTGAAACGACTGATGGAGAAATGGAAGAAGATGAAAATGATCGCTATAGTTCAGGGGAAGGATCTAGTGGGGCAAAAAACGGTGTAACCCCAAATAGAGATCCAAATCAAAATCCTATAGAAGAGCGGGGCGTAAGCACAGAGTTAAAACACAGAAAATACAATTACAGAACGAGGTATCGCAAATAAATCAGTTTACAGTCCTAAATCAATCTGCATGTATCCTTACTAATAATGAATTGAAAGTACTGCGCAAAGGGCTCAATTTTGTGCCTAAGAATAATGGAGATTTTTTTTCTACAATTTTGGATGTCAACAAATTTGTGAGAAGATTAACTATCAAGAAACATTTTTTTGATCAGGATCAATCAGCTGCTGAAATCAACACTCCTCTCTTACCAGTTAATGAATATGCAGGACTTACCTTCAGAGAACAATTTGCCTTGACTGAACTTAATTCCTTATCTGATTCTTCACAAAGGGACAATTTTGTCAGTGACAATAGTGTGGTCTCTAGAGTGCCAAATGTGGATTTTTATCCCTTACAATCAAGAGTCCCCATTATCGATGAATTTCAGCTCTCTGTGGAACGGGAATTAAAATCTGTATTTTCTGATAATAACAAGGGGGATAATTTATCTAAGGGAGAAAGAAAAGCTCTAAAAAACATACAAAATAATCCAAACATTGTAGTGAAGAATGCTGATAAGGGGGGGGATCAGTGGTAATATTGGATAAGACCCTATATGTAAGAGAGGTTAATAGTATTTTAAATGAAAGTCATGCTTACAAGAAAATAGATGGAGATCCAACGGAAACTATAAAAATTAAATTGGAAAAAATTTTACAAGAAGGATTTGATCTAGGCATTCTTAATTTAAAACAAAAAGAATTCTTATTACCAGTAAATCCCAAAATTCCCATTTTTCATGCCCTACCTAAAACCCATAAAGGGCTTTTTCCTCCTTTCAGACCTATAGTGTCAGGTGTGGATTCATTATTGGAAAGACTAGGTTCTTGGTTAGATGAGAGATTGCAACCATTGGTAGTTATGTCACCTAGTTATTTGAAAGACAGCAAACATGTGCTATCAGTAATGTCAAATCAGAATTGGGATGAGAATTTCATGTGGATGACTTGTGATGTTAAAACACTGTATTCTTGCATTCCACATAATTTAGCTATGCAAGCATTGACAGATCAACTAAATATATATTCCAATTATTCTGATGTAATGAAAGAATATATTTTAGATGTTACTCTATTTTTGCTTCAAAACAACTACTTTAGATTCTCCCGCCAGTTCTATGTGCAGTGTCAGGGTTGTTCCATGGGAGCTAAATTCTCCCCATCCCTGGCTAATCTGTACATGAACTGGTGGGAGTCGAAATTTATTTATTCTGAATTTAATCCTTATTCAGATTATATAGAACAATATTTACGATTCATAGATGATATTTTGATAGTGTGGAAAGGATCAGTTGACCTAGTGTCCAGCTTTAAAGATTATATTAATGATAATAATCTAAATCTGTCTTTCATAGTAGATACCAATAGGGATATGATTTCCTTTCTCGACATACAATTGGGTGGTGATAGTCTGAAGAAAAAAGTAGATTGTCAGCTTTTTCGTAAAAAAATTTCAGGAAATTCCATTTTGCATGCTTTTAGTCAACATCCACAACACGTGATTAGGAATATCCCCACAGGGGAATTTATCAGAGCCCGTAGGTGTTGTACCGATGAAAGCAAGTATAAGGAAGAATGTGATAATATTAAAAAAAGGTTACAACACAAGGGTTATAATCTTAAAATGGTTAAAAAAAGCTGAAACTAAAGCCAATGAAAAAAGCAGAGATCAGTATTTATTCCAGTCGAAAAAATCAGATAAGAAAGATTTTTCTAATGAAATGATTTTTTCTACTACATATCATAGTAATTATTACAAAGTAATTAATGTTGTTCGTAAACATCTACCATTATTAACTACTGATAGTACACTTAGGGAAATTTTGAAAAATGGTTGCAAATTTGTCCCCAAAAAATCTTTGACGATAGGAAATATAATCTCTCCTAGTGAACTCAGTGAGAACACAGATAAAATAGGTTGTACATGGTTATCTACTAAAGGTTCATTTAGATGCGGGCAGAAGTTATGTGGTTTATGTAAATTCATGATAAATAATAATAAGTCTGTTATAAGTAATGAGGGTCAAGTATTTAAGCTCAAAACTTTTATGAATTGTGCCACTGATTACTGTGTTTATATCATCTTTTGCACGACATGCAGAAAACAGTATGTAGGATCCACAAATCGTAGCATAAGAAAAAGATTGTCGGAACACATTTATGACATCAATAATATTACTACCCGTAGTCTTTCGGGGGCTTCTAAACATTTTTTGCATGAACATAAGGGAGAATTGAATAGCCTGCGAGTAAGTGCTTTGGAATTTGTTCCTGCTCCTCGGCGTGGTGGCAATAGAATTAAATTACTCCAGATGATTGAAGCTCGATGGATACTAAAACTTAATACTAGATATCCAGCAGGATTAAATTTGAAGCATGAATTGATGTATCTATATTAATATGTTTTTTTTTTTTTTTTTTCTTTTGCCGGGTGCGGTGGTATGTGCCTTTAATCCCAGCTACTTGGGAGGCTGAAGTTTGTTTGTTTTTGGTTTAATCATCAGATTATTATTAATTGAGAATTCACATTGTAATATGTTTGTATAAGATGAATGCATCATAGGGTTAAACCAGTGAGGTACTATTGTTAACTTTGAATTAGTGATGTCAGTTTCACAGCTGATTTTGGTGGGTGTTACCCAAGGCAGCCTTCTCTGGTTGCTTTTCCTTGATAAGTGCAACATTTATTCAGTATTTTATGCTATGATTAAGGGTCAAATATGATCCGAAACGCGTAAGCCTACACATGCTTTTATCATCACTGGAATTGCATTTTTTAATTATGGATTAAATAAAGGCTTTTCTTAATTTTTTCACATCGTGTGCTGGAACTATAAAAAACTTTTTCCCCATAATATAAAGTATACAACACGGTATTTTTTTGAGCACCGGAATGAGCTCTCCCACTAAATACAGAAAACCTATAAAGACAGATACAGGATCACTAGCCAAGGGGACTGGAAAGATTTTCTTTATTACACAAATATCAAAATCAAATTTAAAAGATTGTCAGACATAAACATACATACAATAACCATACATGAAGCCTCCAAATGTAGAGCTAAAATGGTGCACTCAAAATGTATCCCAATATGAAGGTGAGAATCTAATCTAATAGGTAATTCATATCACATCAATATGATGGTTATATATATATAGTGGAATAATAATCCTACATATAAACTATCAACCTCTTGATAATTATAAAAATCTTATATAGACGAGTATCAATTAATAGAAAAATGTGTGCTGCATATTCCAGGGAAGTGATAAAAACATGTATAATGCAGCAAAGTGTGTACAGGACATATAGTAACAAGTGTTGAGCGAATGTGCTTGCCACTACTCGGTATTCAACCGAGTATCACTTTACACGGTGAGCACCGAGCATTTCTGGGATTACTCGGCGGGAACTCGGGTCTCCACCCAGCACTTTTGACGGACTTTAGAGACCCACTCACGCTGAAGGGATTGTCTGCCAGGCATTGAAGCGCCGCAGCCATCTTTGTTATGGTCGTGCAGTGATTGGCTGGCCACACAGCATCATCAGGGGTATAAAAGACCGGATGCCGTCTTGCTCAGCGCATTCAGCTCCGGATTGAGAGAGTGTAGGGAGAGCGGCTGCCTTGATAGGGTCAGAATTGGGGATTTCTTAGTGAGTGTGGGGTCTACCATCCTAACTAATCACATCCAGGTAAACCAACAGTCCGTCTAAGAATTGATTCCGGAGAATATAGGTTCCAGTGTTAGGCAGGCAGGGTAGTGTACGTCGCTGTATACGCATCAGTGCCAGGCCTGCAGGCACTTTATGTGTGTATATAGATCATTGCATATATCAAGAGGGTCCATTCCCTTCCTGTGTTCTGGTTCTGCTACTGCTACCTGTGGGATATCTTAGCCGTATATAGCTAGCCCCAGGTGTAATTAGAGTACAGGCCACACATATTTTGCTGTGGCATCTCCGTTCCGGCTCATATCTGTGCGTGCTCGAAGTTTGGCCAGTTTAACCCCTTCACCCCCAAGGGTGGTTTGCACGTTCATGACCGGGCCAATTTTTACAATTCTGACCACTGTACCTTTATGAGGTCATAACTCTGGAACGCTTCCATGGATCCCGGTGATTCTGACATGGTTTTCTCATGACATATTGTACTTCATGTTAGTGGTAAAATTTCATTCAAATAACTTGCGTTTATGTGTGAAAAAAACAGAAATTTGGCAAAAATTTTGAAAATTTCGCAATTTTCCAACTTTGAATTTTTATGTCCTTAAATCACAGAGATACGGCACACAAAAAACTAGATAACTAACATTTCCCACATGTTTACTTTACATCAGCACAATTTTGGAACCAAAATTTTTTTTTGTTAGGAAGTTATAAGGGTTAAAAGTTGACCAGCAATTTCTCATTTTTACAACACCATTTTATTTTTAGGACCACATCACATTTGAAGCCACTTTGAGGGGTCTATATGATAGAAAATACCCAAAAGTGACACCATTCTAAAAACTGCACCCCTTAAGGTGCTCAAAACCACATTCAAGAAGTTTATTAACCCTTTAGGTGCGTCACAGGAGTTTTTTTGAATATTTAAAAAAAAATGAACATCTAACTTTTTTTCACAAAAAAAATACTTCAGGTTCAATTTTTTTTATTTTACCAAGGGTAACAGGAGAAATTGGACTGCAAAAGTTATTGTGCAATTTGTCCTGAGTACGCTGATACCTGATTTGTGGGGGGGAACGACTGTTTCGGCGCATGGCAGAGCTCAGAATGGAAGGAGCGCCGTTTGACTTTTTCAATGCAAAATTGGCTGGAATTCAGATCGGACGCCATGTCACGTTTGGAGAGTCCCTGATGTACCTAAACAGTGGAAACCCCCTACAAGTGACCCCATTTTGGAAACTAGACCCCCCAAGGAACTTATCTAGATATGTGGTGAGAACTTTGAACCCACAAGGGCTTTACAGAAGTTTATAACGTACAGCGGTACAATTAAAAAATCATATTTTTTCCACAAAAATGATCTTTTCACCCCAATTTTTATTTTCCCAAGGGTAACAGGACCCTAAAAGTTATTGTTCAATTTGTCCTGAGTATGCTGATACCCCACATGTGGGGGTAAACCACTATTTGGGCGCATGGCAGAGCTTGGAAGGGAAGCAGCGCCATTTGACGTTTTTGGCTGGAATTGAGATCGGACATCATGTCGCGATTGGAAAACCCCGATGTACCAAAACAGTGGAAACCCCCCACAAATGACACCATTTTGGAAACTAGACCCCCTAAGGAACTTATCTAGATGTGTAGTGAGAACTTTGAACCCCCAAGGGCTTCACAGAAGTTTATAACATAAAGCCGTACAATTAAAAAATCATATTTTTTTCCACAAAAATGATCTTTTCACCCTCAAATCTTATTTTTCCAAGGGTAACAGCACCCTAAAAGTTATTGTGCAATTTGTCCTGAGTACGCTGATACCCCACATGTGGGGGTAAACCACTATTTGGGCGCATGGCAGAGCTCGGAAGGGAAGCAGCGCCATTTGACGTTTTTGGCTGGAATTGAGATCGGACACCATGTCGCGATTGGAAAACCCCTGATGTACCTAAACAGTGGAAACCCCCCACAAATGACACCATTTTGTAAACTAGACCCCCCAAGGAACTTATCTAGATGTGTGTTGAGCACTTTGAACCCCCCAGTGCTTCACAGAAGTTTATAACGCCCGGGCGTGAAAATAAAAAATTCGTATTTTTTCCACAAACATGATCTTTTAGTCACCATTTTTTTTATTTTCCCAAGGGTAACAGGAGAAATTGGACCCCAAAAGTTGTTGTCCAATTTGTCCTGAGTATGCTGATACCCAATATGTGGGAGAAAACTACTGTATGGGCACATGTCGGGGATCGGAAGGGAAGTAGTGACGTTTTGGAATGCAGACATTGATGGAATGGTCTGCGGGTGTCATGTTGCCTTTGGAGAGCCCCTAATGTACCTAAACAGTGGAAACCCCCCACAAATGACCCCATTTTGAAAACTAGACCCCCTAAGGAACTTATCTAGATGTGAGGTGAGCACTTTGAACCCCCAAGGGCTTCACAGAAGTTTATAATGCCAGGGCATGAAAATAAAAAAATCGTATTTTTTCCACAAACATGATCAATTATTCCCCAATTTTTTTATTTTCCCAATGGTAACAGGAGAAATTGAACCCCAAAAGTTGTTGTCCAATTTGTCCTGAGTACGCTGATACCCCATATGTGGGAGAACACTACTGTATGGACACACGTCAGGGCTCGGAAGGGAAGTAGTGACGTTTTGGAATGCAGACTTTGATGGAATGGTCTGCGGGTGTCATGTTGCCTTTGGAGAGCCCCTAATGTACCTAAACAGTGGAAACACCCACAAATGACCCTATTTTGGAAACGAGAACCCCTAAGGAACTTATCTAGATGTGTGGTGAGCACTTTAAACCCCCAAGGGCTTCACAGAAGTTTATAATGCCCGGGCATGAAAATAAAAAAATCGTATTTTTTCCACAAACATGATCAATTATTCCCCAATTTTTTTATTTTCCCAAGGGTAACAGGAGAAATTGGACCGCAAACGTTGTTGTCCAATTTGTCATGAGTACGCTGAAACCCCATATGTGGGAGAAAACTACTGTATGGACACATGTCGGGGCTCGGAAGGGAAGCCGTGCCATTTTGGAAGGCAGACATTGATGGAATGGTCTGCGGGTGTCATGTGCGTTTAGAGAGCCCCTGATGTACCTAAACTATTGAAACTCCCCACAAGTGACCCCATTTTGGACACTAGACCCCCCACGGAACTTATCTAGATGTGTGGTGAGCACTTTGAACCCCCAAGTGCTTCACAGAAGTTTATAACGCTCGGACGTGAAAATAAAAAAATCATTTTTTTCCACAAAAATGATATTTTTGCCCCCAATTTTTTATTTTCCTAAGGGTAACAGGAGAAATTGGACCCCAAAAATTGTTTTGCAATTTGTCCTGAGTAGGCTGATACCCTATATGTGGGGGTAAAATACTGTTTGGGCGCATGGCAGAGCTTGGAAGGGAAGGAGCACTATATGACTTTTTCAACTCAGAATTGGCTGGAATTGAGATCAGACGCAATGTTGCATTTGGAGAGCCCCTGATGTGCCCAAACAGTGGAAACCCCCAATTCTAACTCCAACCCAAACCCCAACACACCCCTAACCCTAATCTCAGCCCTAGCCCTAGCCCTAACCCAAGCCCTAGCCCAAGCCCTAACCCTAGCCCTATCCCTAACCCTAGCCCTAATGGAAAAATGGAAATAAATACATTTTTTTAATTTTATTTTTCCCTTACTAAGGGGGTGATAACGGGGGGTTTGATTTACTATTTATGGTGGTTTTTATGTTTGGCGGCTGTCGCACGCTAAAAGACGCTTTTTATTGTAAAAATAGTTTTTGCATCAGCACATATTGAGAGCTATAATTTTTCTGTATTTTGACCCACCGAGTCATGTGAGGTCTTATTTATTGCGGGACGAGTTGACGTTTTTATTGGTACCATTTTCGGGCACGTGACATTTTTTGATCGCTTTTTATTCCGATTTTTGGGAATGAACAAAAACCAGCGTTTCATGAATTTCTTTTGGGGGGGTGCGTTTACACCGTTCCGCGTACGGTAAAATTGATAAAGCGTTTTTATTCTTCGGGTCAGTACGGTTACAGCGATACCTCATTTAGGTCGTTTTTTTATGTTTTGTCGGTTTTATGCAATGAAAACTATTTTATATAAAAACTAATTATTTTTGCATTGCTTTATTCTGCGAGCTATAACTTTTTTATTTTTTCGCTGATGATGCTGTGTGGCAGCTCGTTTTTTGCGGGACAAGATGACGTTTTCAGCAGTACCATGGATATTTATATGCGTCTTTTTGATCGCGTGTTAGTACACTTTTTGTTTGGCGGTATGATAATAAATCATTATTTTTTGCTTCGTTTTTTATTTTTATTTTTTAAGGGGTTGGCTAAAGGGGTTAACTAATGGGACAGTTTTATAGGGCGGGTCGTTACGGACGCGGCGATACTTAATATGTGTACTTTTATTGTTTTGGTTTTTTTTTATTTTCAAAAAATGAATTTATTGGGGAATATTTTTTTTTTTTTTACTAATTTATTTGGCGATTTTTTTAAAATTATTTTTACACTTTTTTTTTTATTTTTTTTTTACTTTATTACATAGTCCCAGGTGGGACATCACTGTCCTGTGACAGATCGCTGATCTGTCACATCACAGATCACTGTGACAGATCAGCAATCTGTCACAGGCATTGAAGAAGACTTCCTCTTACCTGCGCTTTGCAGGCACTGAGGAAGCCAGCTTCCTCCAGACCCCCGAAGGCCCCCATCGCCATCTTGGATTCGGGGGCCTGGAGGAAAAGAGCCCCCGGCAGCAGCGCTGCACATTGCGCTGCCGTGGGGGGCTCAGGGAAGCACGGAGGGAGCCCCCTCCCTGCCGATTCTTCCCTTTAACTCCTGGTACACCGCGATCATGTTTGATCGCGGTGTGCAAGGGGTTAACGTGTCGGGGGCGGCTGACACATTGTGCCGGGTGTCAGCTGTGATAATCAGCTGACACCCGGCCGCGATCAGCGGCGCTCACCACGTGGGCGCCGCTGATCGCGGTAGACGTACTATCCCGTCCATGGGCATAGGGGCCCGGGTCCCATGGACGGGATAGTACGTCGGATGTCAGGAAGGGGTTAAGGCTGTTATCTTTTTTTGGGCGGCCTGTCACTTTTGGTTAAATACAGCAGTATTTAGCCAAAAAAAAACAGGCCTCACATTTAATGTAGTGGTATCTCTGTGTCAGCTCATATCTTTGCGTGCTCAAAGTTTTGCCAGTGTAGGGCGCTTTTCTTTATTTTTCCTGGGTGAAACTGTACTTATATACAGCAGTAGTTAGGCCAAAAAAAAAACAGGGCATACATTTGTCGTAGTGGTATCTCCTTGGCAGCTCATATCTGTGTGTGCTCAAAGTTTTTCCAGTCTATCTCTAACACGCCTCATACATCCGTGTGCCAAAAATTGACGCATTTTAGACCTAAATTCTCTTTTATGGCAGTCTGTCACTCTCGTTATATCTAGCAGTCCTTTGCATCCACCAAAAAACAAAGAAACATATTTGACAGTGTGGTATATCTGTGACACGCCTCATACGTCCGTGTGATAAAAATGTGTGGAATTTAGGTCGGTGCTCCAGTGATTTCCTGTCTGGTACTCAAGTTATATACAGCACTATGTTGCATTATTTTAAAAAACAGGCCACATTTTACAGCAGGGTCTATCTCTGACATGCCTCAAACATCCGTGGGCCAAAAATGGAGGCATTTTAGGCCTAAATTCCCTTTTTTGGCCAGTCTGTCACTCTCGTTATATACATGCAGTGCCTGGGCTGACAAACATTTCCCATGGGGGCTACAGTTTTTAAAAATATACTATGGGCATCATAGACACCATTGCCAAAAATTGGACTGCCTGTAGCAGCACAGAACACGTTAACCCTGGTGATTTAGTGGCAGAGAATGAGGAGACATAATGATAAATCATACTGAAATCAAACAAATAAAAAATGTGAAACCACCTATGAAAGCAAAAACAAAAGGGAGGGGCGAACACAGGTTCATAGATATGAAGCCAGAATGTGCCCAATGAGATATGTTTGTCCCTAGCAACAGCTCAGAGACAGGGATATAAATTAAAATATAATATAATAGTATTTCAATATTTTTATATTGTAGAGGTATACACTAGGTCCTTAGAGGATGGTCCAGACATAGTAAAACTGGAAAATATAAGAATAAATGGGAAGAATAAACGTACATCTCATTTTTATGACAGTTCCCCCCTGGGGGAGTAACATTTGTTTTGGTTTCAAATTAGTAACGGGCATCATACAAACACCCTTGCTCAAAAATTGAGTGACTTTTGCATCACGGAATACGTTCACCCGGGTGTTCTACTGGTTGTGAATGATGAGAATGAGGATAAGGAGGAGGATAACACCAAGTAGACCAAATCATGAAGCGGATGTGTGGTTGTGAAGAGGTGCATGAGAATACACCTCCACAAAAAAGACAATGTATTTGAGGTTATGTTTCGATGTTTTCTTTCGGTGGTGTACAGAAGTCTTTCCCAATCCAGGCTTTGCTCATTTTTATAAAAGTCAGCCTGTCAGCATTGTCAGTTGACAGGCGGATGGGCTTATCTGTTATAATTCCACCAGTGGCACTAAAAACCCCTCTGACAGAACGCTAGCAGCAGGGCAGGCCAGGACCTCCAAGGTGTAAAGAGCCTGTTCATGCCACATGTTCAGCTTGGATACCCAATAAATAAAAGGCACAGAGGAATCTCGGAGGATGTTTGTACGATCTGCAAGGTACTCCCTCAGCATCTTCCCAAACATTGCACTTCTTGTGCCAGCACCCCTTGCCTCTGTGCCGCCACGATGGGAGGGTCTGAGAAAAGTGGCCCAGAACTTTGCCATTGTTCCCCTGCCTGAGCTGGATTGTACTTCTGTCTCCGTCGCTTGGACTCCTTGGTTGTACAACAAACTCTGACGTCTGCTGCCAGCGTTCTCACATGGGAATATTTTCAGTAATTCCGCTACAAGGGCCCTCTGGTACAACATTTTTGTACACTTCTCTGCCTCTGGAAGAAGAGATTGAAAGTTCTCCTTGTATCGTGGATCTAGTAGTGTCACCAACCAGTAATGAGTGTCACCGAAAATGTTTATAATGCGAGGGTCAAGGGAAACGCAGCGCAACATAAAGTCAGCCCAATGAGTCCCAGACTCTTAACAGGCAACACTTCCGTGTCCTCGCCCCAACAGGATGACTGATCATGCTGTCCTCCTCCTCCTTGTCCTCAGGCCTACAACACTTACAACGAACCTCAGTAAGATCAGAGTACAAACATTGTTGTAAATACCTTCTTGTAAATACACCCCTGTAGTTTTAAGATCCCCCACCTAATTTTAGATTGTACGTTGTCACGAGCAGGATTGTTTTGTTTGGGTTGAATTATTATCATCGTTGTTGCTTACTGTAGATTGTAAGCTGGCATAAGCAGGGTAGTTTTATTTGGGTTTAATTATTTGATTATTGTTATCCTTGTTATTTAGGACTGTTGTGTTTGAAACTGTTAAGCTGTAAGTATGTTTTCGCTCTATAATAACTTTAAAGCTTCAAATTAGAACTCAGAAAAGCAGGATGGAGACATTAGTTATGTTGTCTTTGACGCTCACCCTCTTGGTGGATTTCTCAAAGTTTTGGAGGATGGCACACATGTCAGACATCCATGTCCACACCTCATATGCTATGTGTGAAGACAGAACAGAATACTGACAACATTGTTGATGCTGGTAGATTAGTCACCAACTGCCCTCTTCTGCTCAGAAATCCTTTCCTACATCTGCAGTGTTGAGTTCCAAGGCCTGGGGGCATCACACACCAGTCAGTGAGCCAGAAGTAGCAAGCACTGTTGAATCACGGCAATGGCGGATGAAGCTGTAGCTGACTTTCTAAAATGGGTATTTAGAGCTTTGTATTTTTACCAGCAGATCTGCCAGCTCCATGTCGCTTTTCAAAAAACATTGACCAATTTGGTTAAGCGCATGAACCAGACATGGCAAGTGTGTGAGATCTCCTCGCCAAAGAGCAGCCATCAGGTTCCACCCGTTGTCACACACAAACATGCCTGACTGTGTTTTCACCAGTCTCATCCACAAATATGCCTGCTGTTTCATAGGTGTCCACAACTTTACAGCATTGTGGTTTTTTCCACAGAAGCATATTAGCTTCAGGACAGCCTGTTCCCACTTTGATTAGGCAGTGCTGCCAGCTTGAGATTGATGTGCTACCTTTTTGAGCTGGAGGCTGAAGAGGAGACGAAGGGGGGCAGTGCACTATGCACCCAAAGCGCCGACACTGTGTCAAAATGCAGCAAACAGACCCATTGACCTAGTGGCATGGGGCCAGCTTAAGATAAATCGGGCAAGACATCAAAGATTTTTGGCGTGGACAAGCAGCGCATCGGAGGCTGAGTAGCGTGCTCCGTCCTTACAGCAGTGGCTGTTATGATTGGGTCATCGAGGAGGAAAACAAGACTAAGCTAAGCCACAGAAAACCAGAGAGGTTGGTAACTAAGCGGATTGCAGACCCCTGATCCTATCCACACAACTAGCAGTAGCCGTGGAGGATACCTACGATGATTCTAGATGCCTCGACACAGCCGGAGGACTAAATAAGCCCAAAACAAGAAAAGGGGAAATTTAAACTGCCCCAGAGCAGACCCCAAAGGAATAGACAGCCCCCAAACATATATTGCCGGTGAGACAAGATGATAACAGAAACACAGGTAGGAAAATAGGCTGAGCAAACTATGGGGCCCACACTAACTAGAAAGGACAGGAAAGGAAAGATGCTGTCTGCAATCATGCCAAAAAACCCTTCAAAAATGTCCAACACCTCTAATAGCAAAAAAAACCTTGAAGTCACTAGACTTCACCCATTATATCAGCACTCTAATAAGGGACAAAAAGCAACCTGGCACAAACAGTAACATAAGAATGGAAATTCAGCACAGCCCCAGCCGGGCCTGGCTGAGCACACAAAACTGAATAGACAAAACCAAATCAAATGTGAACAATAGCAAAAAACACTTAGCTTGAGAATGTAGGGACTGAACTGGAAACTAAGACCTCTGGAGGCAGGTAAAATCACCAGCATGGATAGAGGGAGTCGGCTGTCTTAAATCCAGTCAGAGACTCCAGATGTCCAATCGTCATCCTCATTATCAGGTGGCAGGTCTCTGTTAATTAGATCAGCTTCATTACCTCCTGCAACCACCAGAGGGAGCCCGGAAAGAGAACTCGCGACTCCTCTGTCAATACAATCAGCTCCAACACCCTCACCAGCAACCAGAGGTAGACCAGAAAGTGAATTCATAACAGTACCCCCTCTTTGAGGAGGGGTCACCAAACCTTCATCAACGCCACCAGGCCGATCAGGATGGGCCCGGTGAAAAGCACGAACCAATCTATCGGCATGAATGTCAGAAGCAGAGACACAAGCATTATCCTCCTGGCCATATCCCCTCCATTTGACCAAGTACTGGAGTCTCCTTCTAGCCAAGCGAGAATCCAATATTTTCTATACTTCATATTCCACATTGCCTTTAACCAATACAGGGTCAGAAGGCACCGCCATGGGAACTACTGGCTCAACAAACCTCTTCAACAGAGATTTATGAAACACGTTATGGATAGTGTTGAGCATTCCGATACCACAAATATCGGGTATCGGCCGATATTTGCGGTATCGGAATTCCGATACTGTTATGATTCCACCACACGGCAGGGGAAGAGGGTGCCACTGAGCTCCACCCACCACTGACCCTACCTACTTGCCGGTCCCACCCTAGCCGGTGGGCGACAACTGGGCGGCGGTCCCTACCTCAGCGTAAGTGCAGGGAGCTACAGTGAGGGTAAACCGAGGGTGGAATGAGTGCAGGACAACCTAAGGGAGACAAGCAGCAGCAAGGAGGAATCCTAGAGTGAAACTAAAGAGTGAATGAACCTGAAGGGTAAAACCACGAAACCCCAAGCTAACACAAAAAATACTAAGATTTCAGCAAAGACCAAAGCGGAAAGCTGGAGTCCCAGAGGTACTCAACGAAAGAGAGACCGGGAGGCTGTCAGAGGTTGTACCGGACAGCGCTGTAGGGAAGATAGGAATCCGTACCACAGAAGAATCACCGGCAAGGAGTGAGAGCCCTGTGGAGTGCTAAATAGGAAAAAGGCGGGACATAAGCACAGGAAACAGTGAAGCAGCCAATCACCAGAACGGAGGAAGAACAATGAACGAAAAAGAACTAGTTGAACAGAAACTGTATATTGAGAATGGTTGTGTGGCACAGCAAGTAAGGCAGCGAGACTTGCTGTGGAACACAGACTAGACCCCGGTACGAATCCTGACATTACCCCCTCCTTTATGAGGGGCCCCTGGACCCTCACACAGGGAAGGCTTCTCAGGAAAATTGATATGGAACCTCTTACATAACCTGGGAGCATGAACCTCAGAATGAGACACCCACAACCTCTCCTCAAGGCCATACCCCTTCCAGTCCACCAGGTACTGCAGGACCCCACGAACTTTCCTGGAATCCAAGATCTTTTTTACCTCAAACTCAGGGTGACCAAGTACAACAACAGGAGCAGGAGGTGTGTCAGCCGGACAAACTGGAGGTACATAAGGTTTTAGGAGAGAGACATGGAATACCTTATGCACTCTCATCGCCTGGGGGAGATCCAATTTGACAGAAACAGAGTTGATTATATGAGATATTTTAAAAGGACCAATGTACCGGGGAGCCAGTTTACCAGAGGGGACTCTTAGTTTCAGATTTTTAGTAGAAAGCCACACTTTCTGCCCAACTTCAAAGGAAGGACTTCTCCTCCTTTTCATATTAGCAAAGTGGCATTGTGACTCATGAGCCTTTTTGATGTTGCTTTGGACTTGCTCCCAAACTGACCGCAGATCAGAGGAAACAATCTCTACCTCAGGATTGTCCGAGGGGTCCTCAGAGAAAGAGCTGGATTTAGGGTGAAATCCCATGTTGCAGAAGAAGGGAGATATCCCTGTGGAAGAGTTCACCCTATTATTTATGGCAAACTCTGCCAGGGCAATAAAAGATGCCCAGGTCTCTTGCTTATCAGCCACATAGCAACGTAAGAATTGTTCAAGGGCTTGATTGGCCCGTTCTGTCTGCCCATTGGTCTCCGGGTGAAAGGCCGATGAGAAAGCAAGGGAAACGCCAATCTTACTACAGAAAGCTCTCCAGAATTTGGAGACAAATTGGGTACCCCTATCTGACACAATATTAGAAGGAATTCCATGCAGCCGCACCACATGATTTAGAAACAAGGGGACCAATTGCTTGGCGGATGGCAATTTGGGTAAAGGAATAAAGTGCGCCATCTTACTAAAGCGATCCAACACAACCCACAAGGTAGTCATTCCCAGGGAGGAAGGTAAATCAGTAACAAAGTCCATGGAAAGATGGGTCCATGGCTTGGAGGTAACAGGTAGAGGATATAGTTCACCCAAAGGCCGTGAGCGGTTAACCTTAGACCGGGCACAAATGTCACACGCCTTGACATAGGCAGTGGCATCCCGGCGTAAAGTCGGCCACCAAAAATTTCTGGAGATTGACTCCATAGTACCAGAGATACCAGGGTGACCTGAAAGAGGAGAGTTGTGGTGTTCATTCAGCAGTCTCAAACGCAAATGACATGGAACGAACCATTTATTATCAGGAGAGCCGGACGGAGACAAATGTTGAAATTGCTTAACTTCAGCAAACAAATCAGAGGAATTAGCAACCAAAAATACTTTATCAGGTAAAATGGGAACAGGTGGGATGTTTGACGGTTGTTCAGGCAAGAAGCTTCTAGATAGCGCGTCTGCTCTGGCGTTTTTGCAGCCAGGTCTGAAAGAAATCACAAAATTAAAACGTGAAAAGAACAACGCCCACCTTGCCTGTCTTGGATTAAGCGGTTTGGCCGTTTTGAGATATTCAAGATTCTTATGGCCGGTGATTCTGTTATGATTCCACCACACGGCAGGGGAAGAGGGTGCCACTGAGCTTCACCCACCACTGACCCTACCTACTTGCCGGTCCCACCCTAGCCGGTGGGCAACAACTGGGCGGCGGTCCCTACCTCAGCGTAAGTGCAGAGAGCTACAGTGAGGGTAAACTGAGGGTGGAGTGAGTGCAGGACAACCTAAGGGAGACAAGCAGCAGCAAGGAGGACTCCTAGAGTGAAACTAAAGAGTGAATAAACCTGAAGGGTAAAACCACGAAACCCCAAGCTAACACAAAAAATACTAAGATTTCAGCAAAGACCAAAGAGGAAAGCTGGAGTCCCAGAGGTACTCAATGAAAGAGAGACCGGGAGGCTGTCAGAGGTTGTACCGGACAGCGCTGTAGGGAAGACAGGTATCCGTACCACAGAAGAATCACCGGCAAGGAGTGAGAGCCCTGTGGAGTGCTAAATAGGAAAAAGGCGGGACATAAGCACAGGAAACAGTGAAGCAGCCAATCACCAGAACGGAGGAAGAACAATGAACGAAAAAGAACTAGTTGAACAGAAACTGTATATTAAGAATGGTTGTGTGGCACAGCAAGTAAGGCAGCGAGACTTGCTGTGGAACACAGACTAAACCCCGGTACGAATCCTGACAGATACTGAGTTCCCAAACTTTTTGCATATCGAATACCGAAATTGGAAGTTCCCATAATGCTATGAGCCAGTTTGATTTGATTCAGCCAATGAGGAATCCTCAGAAGTGTGGGCACATCCTGTTAGGCATGTAGGCATGTTAAGTAATGGCATGGCTGTGATTGGCTGCTGAAATGATGTCATGATGCACTATAAAAGCCGCCGCTGCCATTTAGGATTCACTCTGCTGTGAATTCAGTTAGGGACAGGCTGCTGTTCAAGACTCTGAGGGACAGTTAGAAATAGCGATTTGCTAAATAATATTGTGCTTTACCCAGGCTACATTATCAGTCACTGTAGCTTTCTTTTGCCTTGCAGCGCTGTTCACAGCTTTCTGCAAGGTCTGTGTGTGTGCAGCTCATGCTGTATTGTGTACTGCACCATCTCTGGTTGTAGGCCGCTCAGCATGCATCACTGCCTCATACATATTTTTGTTTTATTGCTGCTCATTTTTCATTAATTCTCCT
This sequence comes from Dendrobates tinctorius, assembly GCF_039654945.1. Classification (NCBI taxonomy): domain Eukaryota; kingdom Metazoa; phylum Chordata; class Amphibia; order Anura; family Dendrobatidae; genus Dendrobates; species Dendrobates tinctorius. The sequence continues at coordinate 84,091 of NW_027362013.1, read as the reverse complement.
ATTAGTGTGCATCCATCCGTATCCATATACGTTGGTTGCAAACCCTATAGGAGTAGACAGCGGAGCCTTTCTGCAGCCTTTCAGTGCTAGTGCCCAGTTCTCTGCACTGTTCATGGCTGTCTGTGAGGTCTCTGTGTGTGAGTGCAGCTCACGTTGTAGTGTGTTCTGCAGCCACCTCTGGTTGTAGTCCGCTCAGCGTGCGTCACTGCCTCATACGTAGTCCTTTTTTTGTTTTATTGTAGCTCATTTTTCCTGATTTTTTTATCCTATTAGTGTGCTTCCATCCATATCCATCTACATTGGTTGGTTGCAAACACTATATAGGAGTAGATAGAGGAGCCTTTTTGCTGGCTTGTGCCCTGCAGCCGCTGCCAGATTAGTATTAGCCTATTTTTTGGAGCCTGATCTTTTGCATTGTAGGTTACCTTCCTGCATTGTAATAGCTCCAAAAAGTTTGTGATACTATCGCTTTCACATCTTTAGTCACATCCTTTTCGTTTTTTTTTTAAAAAAAAACACGTAAATAGAGTTCACCAAACACTCCACTTGACAGTTGTGTAGGCCACATTAGCTCATATTAAAGTGTAGTCCACACACTTTATAAGATTAGTGTTTCTTATACATGTTAGCAGCTGTTCAGAAATAAGCACACTAAGCCCCCCCTTTGTACTTTTCTGCCTATGTTTATCAGTCTACCAAGATGAAGAAGGCAGGGAGTATGGAACGTGGTCGTGGGCGTGGAGATTCAGCAGGGAGAGGACGTGGGGATTCTGTGCCTGCTGCGGGCACCAGTGACTCAGCATCCCCCAGTTTTACCTGGCAACAGTCCTTTATGCGCAGCTTTGTAGGACCTCGCCGTACCCCACTGCTCCGGGACAAACAAATTGAAGCCATTGTCGGATGGATGGCAGCTAACGCATCGACTTCAATGACTTCCACATCCTCTCAGGGCCAGAGCCCTGAAGAGCAACTGGGTTGCCCTCCCAGGGCTGTGGTGTACTCTGTACCGGGCCGGTGTCAGCGGGATGTGTCACAGCAGCGGTGACCCGGTCCTTGGCCCTGGGCACCCATGTAACAGGGGAGATTGAATAGTGGAATGTAGTTAGATGAATAGTTCATGACTAGTGTTGAGCATTCCGATACCGCAAGTATCGGGTATCGGCCGATACTTGCTGTATCGGAATTCCGATACCGACTTCCGATATTTTTTCAATATCGGAATTCGGCATCGGAATCGGAAGTTCAAAGTTGATTGACAGCCTGACGTCATCATGATGCGCGGTGTGTGCGCATCATGATGCGCCGTCATTTCGGGCCTTCCGGGGGTCTCTGCCGGCCTGCCGGGGGGCTGTGTGGAGTGCCCGGGGTCTGTACCGGCTTGCCGGGGGGCTGTGCCGGCCTGCCGGTGGTCTGTGCACCCTGTGGGGGTCTGTACCGGCCTGCCGGGGGGCTGTGCCGGCCTGCCGGTGGTCTGTGCACCCTGTGGGGGTCTGTACCGGCCTGCCGGGGGGCTGTGCCGGCCTGCCGGTGGTCTGTGCACCCTGTGGGGGTCTGTACCGGCCTGCCGGGGGGCTGTGCCGGCCTGCCGGGGGGCTGTGCTGATGTCCGGGGGTCTGTGCAAGCATCGTCCGATGGGACTACAAGTCCCATCTGGCGATGCCTGCTACCATGACAGTGATTGACACATTAGCCAATGATGGGACAGTAGTAGTCCCATCATCCGGCTAATGTGTTAAATGTTAAAAAAAAAAAAAAAATACTACATACATACTACATACATACTACATGCATGCTACATACATACTACATGCTACATACATACTACATGCTACATACATACTACATATATACTACATGCATGCTACATACATACTACATGCTACATACATACTACATATATACTACATGCTACATACATACTACATGCTACATACATACTACATGCTACATACATACTACATATATACTACATACATACTACATACATGCTACATACATGCTACATACATACATACTGCATGCTACATACATACTACATACATACTACATACATACTACATGCATGCTACATACATACTACATGCATGCTACATACATACTACATACATACTACATACATGCTACATACATGCTACATGCATGCTACATGCATGCTACATACATACTACATGCTACATACATACCACATACATACTACATACATAGTACATACATACTACATGCTACATACATACTACATATATACTACATGCATGCTACATACATACTACATGCTACATACATACCACATACATACTACATACATGCTACATGCTACATACATACTACATATATACTACATGCATGCTACATACATACTACATATATACTACATGCATGCTACATACATACTGCATGCTACATGCATGCTACATACATACTACATACATACTATATGCTACATACATACCACATATATACTACATACATACAATACATTCATACAATACATACATAGACATACAGTACATATAACATAGAGTAACATACTTACCAATACTTGTCACATTGTTCCCCGAAGCCATTGTCTTTTCCGGAATAAATATTAACATAACAAACCACAAAAATACTCACCCACGATCCGAAGCAGTCCACGAGTGTGTCCCACGACGATCTTGGGTAGAGAACTGCAGCATCAGATGATGCTGCCGTTCTCTACGGGCTGCAGGAATCCAATGACGGAAGGTAGGTATCCTTCCGCACTGTATTCCTCCGCCACTTAAAAAAAAAAAGTCCCTAGTCTCACTTTATGCCATTGCTGCGTGGGAAATTCCCACACAGCAATGGCATAAAGTAAGACTAGGGACTTTTTTTTTTTTTAAGTGGCGGAGGAATACAGTGCGGAAGGATACCTACCTTCCGTCATTGGATTCCTGCAGCCCGTAGAGAACGGCAGCATCAGCTGATGCTGCAGTTCTCTACCCAAGATCGTCGTGGGACACACTCGTGGACTGCTTCGGATCGTGGGTGAGTATTTTTGTGGTTTGTTATGTTAATATTTATTCCGGAAAAGACAATGGCTTCGGGGAACAATGTGACAAGTATTGGTAAGTATGTTACTCTATGTTATATGTACTGTATGTCTATGTATGTATTGTATGAATGTATTGTATGTATGTAGTATATATGTGGTATGTATGTAGCATGTAGTATGTATGTAGCATGTATGTAGCATGCATGTAGCATGCAGTATGTATGTAGCATGCATGTAGTATATATGTAGTATGTATGTGGTATGTATGTAGCATGTAGTATGTATGTAGCATGCATGTAGTATGTATGTAGTATGTATGTAGCATGCATGTAGTATATATGTAGTATGTATGTAGCATGTAGTATGTAGCATGCATGTAGTATATATGTAGTATGTATGTAGCATGTAGTATGTATGTAGCATGCATGTAGTATATATGTAGTATGTATGTAGCATGTAGTATGTATGTAGCATGCATGTAGTATATATGTAGTATGTATGTAGCATGTAGTATGTATGTAGCATGCATGTAGTATATATGTAGTATGTATGTAGCATGTAGTATGTATGTAGCATGCATGTAGTATATATGTAGTATGTATGTAGCATGTAGTATGTATGTAGCATGCATGTAGTATATATGTAGTATGTATGTAGCATGTAGTATGTATGTAGCATGCATGTAGTATATATGTAGTATGTAGCATGTAGTATGTATGTAGCATGCATGTAGTATGTATGTAGCATGCATGTAGTATGTATGTGGTATGTATGTAGCATGTAGTATGTATGTAGCATGCATGTAGTATATATGTGTTATGTATGTAGCATGTAGCATGCATGTAGCATGCATGTAGTATGTATGTAGTATGTATGTAGTATGTATGTGGTATGTATGTAGCATGCATGTAGTATGTATGTAGTATATATGTGGTATGTATGTAGTATGTAGTATGTATGTAGCATGCAGTATGTATGTAGCATGCATGTAGTATATATGTAGTATGTATGTAGTATATATGTAGTATGTATGTTGCATGTAGTATTTATGTAGTATGAATGTAGCATGTATGTAGTATGTAGTATGAATGTAGCATGTATGTAGTATGCATGTTGTATGTATGTAGCATGTATGTAGCATGTAATTTTTTTTTTTATTTTTTTTTTACATTCAACACATTAGCCGGATGATGGGACTACTACTGTCCCATCATTGGCTAATGTGTCAATCACTGTCATGGTAGCAGGCATCGCCCGATGGGACTTGTAGTCCCATCGGACGATGCCTGCACAGACCCCCGAAGCCTGCACAGACCACCGGCAGGCCGGCACAGCCCCCCGGCAGGCCGGCACAGCCCCCCGGAGCCTGCACAGACCACCGGCAGGCCGGCACAGCCCCCCGGCAGGCCGGCACAGCCCCCCCGGAGCCTGCACAGCCCCCCGGCAGGCCGGCACAGCCCCCCGGCAGGCCGGCACAGCCCACCGGAGCCTGCACAGACCACCGGCAGGCCGGCACAGCCCCCCGGCAGGCCGGCACAGACCACCGGAGCCTGCACAGACCCCCTGGCAGGCCGGCACAGCCCCCCGAAAGGCCCGTACAGACCCCAGAGAGGCTGTACAAGGCAAAAACAGGGTTTTTCTTATTCCGATACCGGAAGTCCCATACACTTGAATGGGACTTCCGGTATCGGAATCGGCGATACCGATACTTTTTTTAAAGATCGGCCGATCCATTCCGATCCGATACTTTGAAGTATCGGACGGTATCGCTCAACTCTATTCATGACGCCACCTGTGGTGCTCGGCAAGGGGGTGTTGAGCCGACGCTGCATGCAGATCCGCTGGGACTGATGGTATGGTGCAGTAAAGATGTAAAAGCTCCCCACAGGTGAAGCTGTAGTCCCAGGGCAGTGTAGATGTGGTTGGCACGGGGATGTAGCAGTGCGAGAAAGGTAGGAAGCAGACAAGACACAGCGGGGTGCAATTTCTGTACCTTTACTTGATAACTGCAGTCCAGGGTCCTGATTACAGATGGTAACGGAGAAGGCTAGCCTGAAAGCAACTCAGGGTTTCTCTCTCAGCAGAAGGGCTGTGCAGTCTCCTTTCCTAGCGCTTACTTAAGGGATCTCCAGTACTGAGTTACACTGAAGTTCCTCCTGTCAGATGTTCTCAAGAACCTTACTTGCACGGCAGACAGCTGTAGCCTATCTCGGGAACTCCTTTCTCGTGAGTCCCGGCTCACTATCCAAGCTGCTGTTGTGCCCTCAAGTCTTAGATGGGAATAGGGCATTTACAGCCCCCTACTCCTCTGGTGTCTGTTGTAGGACCGTTAGTATCCATACAACCGTGGAGACCAGGCTCCAGTTCATGCGTTCTCACTCGAGATGAGCTCTTCCTCTCAGCTCTATCTCAGCGCTCCTTCCACACGTCTGCACACTTCACCCTCCACAGACTAACTGACTCCTCCTTCCTCTTGGCCCTCAGAGAGCACTCCTCCCCTTAATTCCGGTTCAGAATCCCCCCTGCTGGCCTGGAGTGGAACTGTGTTGCATGCATAGATTGACTGCAAGAGAGACCCATCATTGCCTCCAAGCCTGGCATTACCCTCCCTTGGAGGAAGGCAAAGCCAGTGTGGTGGCCATACTCCTGGGGGTGCCATATTCCCCCCTAGTGCAAGTCTGCACTCCTTGGCTGAACAAAACATGAAAACATACAAACAGTTAAACAATAATAATTGTACAAGATTTAAAAAATGAAAAAGTTGCAAAGGCCAATTGCTTCAAAAATGGTCCTATGATGATAAGTTCAAGCATCATTGTCCATGTCATGGTATCTGGAATTTTGGTCTGACAAGCGAAGGCTTAATATGGTATCTGGAATTTTGGTCTGACAAGCGAAGGGTTAATGGTTGGAGCCTCTCTTTGGTCTCAGGGAGGGTATTTATGGCCACAGGCGAGCAACCTTCCCTGTCGTTTATACGTCATACTTGAGTGTGTCCGACCCTGCCTTTGCTAAGTGCCTCTCGCCTGTTTCCGTGTTTGTGGTGTGTATGACCTGGTGGTCTGGATTTTGGTTTTTGTCTCTTGGCTTCCTGATTTGGTACCATCCTGCTCGACCCGTGTTCTGACCTTTGGCTCCCCTAGACTACTCTCTGACTTTCTGATTTTGTACCGTGCAGCCGACCCGTGCCTGACCTCCTGCTTCCCTGACCATTCTTGCTCTGCCTGACTCTGTACCGCATTGATTCTCCTGTGTATGGCTTCTGGATTGCCCGACTATCGCTACTGTATAAACCCCTGGCTCTCTGAGCCCTCTGCCTGTCACTTCAGTGTCCCTGCGATAAGCTCCGCCCCCTCTGACATCACATGTCACGTGGTGCTAGGTCCTGCAGCCTCTGAGTGCTTCTGCAAGCACTCCGTCCCTTCCACAGGTCCTGCGACCTCCCAAGCTGTGCTCCTGCACTGCTCCCTCTGACAGCCCCGTGGTCTGAGTTCCTTCCCCAACACCGGGACCGCTGACCGGTCACGCTACACTCCTGCAGATAAGGGTAAGCGTGATAGTCCATGGTCCATTCCTGGCAAATGGTGAATTATATACAAGTAAAGTTTTTGACCACACAAGTCCTGTGGTACAATGTCCATAAAACAAAACGGGAAAATTTTTAAAGGAAAGTCTTACAGGTTACCTGTAGGCACAAAAATCTTGAGAATAGTTATATATATACATACAATTTCAACATTTACATTCACTTTGCTGTATACGATAGCTGATGGGTGGTATACCTTGTGTGGTGCGGGTAGACCTGCGTAACTCTGATGTGGATAAACTGGGTATACTAGGTAGCATTCTCCTATGGACTCTTAGACTCACCACGGGTATAACATGTTCACCACTGGCAGGGCAAGGGTTCTCTGGCTCCACTGCTGGTGTGGCATTTGCTGCCTGATTTTCCTGATCCTCAGGGTTTTCTGTAGTTACGTCTCCTGTGCTACCAATTGGGAAAATGTCAACACTGGCACCACTTTCGCATCGTTTACTTTAGTCCAATTCGCAGGGAATTCTCCAAGTATTGTGCTGACCTTCTCTTCTTCCTCTATGGGTTGGATGTTATCTGGTTCTTCCACTCTTTCCCTTAACAAGTCAGGACACAGCTTCAGATGATCTCTTGATATTTCTGCTGAGGTTTCTCCTCCATCTTTGCTAATAAGGCATACCTTGGTATTATCAAAATTTGAGGGCAGAATGGTATAAGGTTCAGCTTCCCATTGATCATCCAGCTTATGCAGTCTTCGTTTTCTCTTGAGAACTTGCTCTCCCGGTGACAAGGGAACTGCAGGTGCATTCTGATTGTAAAGCTTCTCCTGCTTTTGTCTTGCCTGGGCCAAACTCTTTTCCACACGTTCTTGTTCTCTTCTGTACTGCTGTTGTCTTTCTGTATCCTAGTCAGCATCTGGGGATGGCACCTCAGGTGTAAGGACTCCCATGTTCAAATCTATAGGCAATTTGCCAGGCCTCGCTCTCATCAGGTATGCTGGGGTACAGTTGGTGGAGTTCACTGGAATATGATTGTAAAGGTCTACCAGATCTGGCAACTTCTCTGGCCACAGATTTCTCTCCTCCAAGGGCAAAGCCTTCAGAAGGTCAATCACTACCTGGTTCATGTTCTCGCACATGCCATTGGTCTGTGGGTGGTACGGGGTTGTCCGGATCGTCTTACAACCATACAGGTTACAGAATTCTTGGAACACTTCTGCCTCAAAAGCTGGACCTTGATCTGTAAGCACTCTTTCAGGATACCCATGTGGTCTACAGAAGTGCTGTTGGAATGCTCTGGCTGCTGTCCGGGCCGTTTGAGCTTTGACAGGCACAACTACCAGGAATCTTGAGTAGTGGTCCACGATGGTAAGAGCATAGATGTAGCCTGACCGGCTTGGAACCAGCTTCACATGGTCCAGGGCCACCACCTCAAGGGGCTGTTTGGTGATGATTGGCTGTAGAGGAGCTCTCTGGCTGTTTCGATCCTTTCTGCGCAGGTTGCAATGTCCACACTCCCGGCACCACCTCTCAATGACTTTCCTCATACCAGCCCAATAGAACCTCTCCCGGAGCAATGCTTCCAACTTCTTCCATCCAAAGTGTCCAGCTCCATTGTGGTATGCTTCCAGGACCATTGATGCCTCTCTCTTTGGGACTATCACCTGCCAGACCAGCTCATGAGTGTGGGTATTGATACTCCTCTGACACAGCTTTCCTTCATAGATGAACAGCCGGCCTCTCTCCTTCCACAACTGCTGGGTTTCTTTAGGGGCATCCGACTCTGGGCGTGAGTCAGCTTGTGCCAGCAACTCTTTCACCAGGTGGACTTCAGGGTCACTATCTTGCATTTCTGCCCAGTCATGATGGGGCAATGGATTCAGGGTGACCTGCTTCAAGCCAGACCGCCCGTTTCTTACTCCTTGAGCACGTTGGGCCGCAATTGGCTGGTGGAAGGGAGGTAGCTCTATTTCTTCAAGAGCCTCAGGGTCTTCTCCTGCATCTGGCAGATTTGGCATCCTGGACAGCGCATCAGGGTTGGCATTCTTGTGCCCTGCCCAGTACATGATGGTAAACTCATAGTTAGATAGCCGAGCCATCCATCACTGTTCCAGTGCACCTAGTTTTGCAGTGTCCAAGTGTGTCGACGGGTTGTTGTCCGTGAAGATGGTAAACTTGGCGGAGGTTGGGTAATGTTTGAACCTTTCGGTGACAGCCCAAACTATGGCATGGAACTCCAGCTTGAAAGAACTGTAGTTATCAGGGTTCGCAGCTTCCTGCTGGTGTAAGAGATTACTCTTTCTTTTCCGTTCTGTACCTGCGACAGTACTGCTCCTAGTCCCACATTGCTGGCATCAATGTACAGCAAAAAGGGTTTGTCATAATCTGGGTAGGCCAGAACTTCGTCACCTATGAGAGCCATCTTCAATCTGGTGAAGGACCTCTCCAACTCCTCCGACCATTCAAAGGTGGAATTCTTCTGTTTGGTTTTCTTGGACTGCCCCACCAGGAGATGTTGCATAGGGGTGGCTATTTCAGTAAAGCCTTTGATGAATCTTCGGTAGTAACCTACCAGTCCAAGGAATTGGCGTACTTCATGGAGGCTGCTGGGCTTCGGCCAGTCCTGGATGACTGTGACCTTGTCAGGATCTGGTGCCACACCTTCTGCACTGACCACATGACCGAGGTACTGTACCTTGGGCTTCAGGAGGTGGCATTTGGAAGACTTCACCTTCCAAATGGACTCCAGTCACAGAACATCTTTCTTGCCAGTAGAGAAACAGAAATCGGTGAGGAGCAGAATGAGAGAGCTCCTGAAAGGTCACGTTTCCATCAGATCCACAATGAGAGTTTTGGGCCTCATGATGGCTTGTATCCCCTGTGTTCATTGGGCACAGTTTCACTCGAGCCCTGCAGTGAGAGGTCCTGTCAGCCTGGGATCGACGACAGTCTACCCTTGACAGAAGAATATCCTTATCCCCAGCAGAAAGGAGGTCACTACTTTGGTGGATTCAGCCAGGAAACCTAAAAGTGGGCATTAATTTGATTGCCTCTTCATGGGTGGTAATAACCACGGACTCCGGCAAGTAGCGATGCGGAGCGCACCTGGTAGGAAGTATTCTCCAGGTAGAATGGCCATCGGACATGCGTTCCATGTCTTCCAACTAGAGAGAACTCTACGCTGTGTCGGAAGCCCTAAGATTTAATCGAGCACTGTTAAGGGGCCAGCACGTCAAGATTCTGTCGGACAATGTGACGACGGTGTCCTTCCTGTGTCTCCAGGGGGGTCCCAGACATTGAATGCTCCAGGATCTGGCAAAAGAGATTGTTTTCATGGGCATAGAAGACAGTCCGACAGCAGTTCATCTCGAGGGGTCTCAAAATGTTGTGGCGGACTACCTGAGCAGACGAAAGGTCTGACAACGAAATGGGAGCTAAACAAGGTGTTCCAGTACTTCTGTCATCCAATCCAGAAGCCGTCGACGCATTAAGTCAGAGATGATGACGGTCCCTGTCCTACGCATCCCCCCCATAGCACTCATTCCAGCCATCCTCAGGAAGATACAGGAGGATCAGGCAAAGGTACTTCTGATCACCACGTTCTGGCCAAAAGGAAGTTGGTCTTTGCTGCTGCTAACTATGGCATTAGAAGACTTGGTTCTGCTTCCATGGAGTAAAGACCTCATCCATCAGAGCCCAGTCTTCCATCTGGATCCGGAAAGGCTACATTTTTCAGCTTGGATCCTGAGCAGGACATCCTGAGAGCTTGGAGGCTGTCAGACCAGGTTATAACCACAATCCAGGCCAGTAGGAAGCCAGTTACTTCTGCAATATATTATAAGATCTGGAAGATCTGTTTTTAGAGTGGCAGTTCTGATTTTATTGCGGGGAAGCCCGATATCCCAAGAGTCTTAGACTTCCTTCAGGCTGGTTTTAATAAGGGGCTTAGACCCAGTACCTTAAAAGTCCAGATAGCGAAGTTAGGCCGGGGTCAGACTTGCGAGAAACTCGCACGAGTCTCGCATCTCAATACCCGGCACTGCTATCGGCACGTGGGACCAGAGTGCTCAGCTGGAAATACATGCAGCTGAGCGCTCCGGTCCCGAGTACTGGTGGCAGTGCCGGATATTGAGATGTGAGACTCATGCAAGTTTCTCGCAAGTCTGACCCCGACCTTAAGCACTTTCTTTGCCTACTCTCTGGCCACTCTCCCATGGGTAATAAGGTTTGTCAGGGCAATCCAGCGTCTGTGCCCCACAATCAGGTGGTCAGTTCCCTCCTGGGATCTTAATTTGGTCCTTTGGTCCCCATGTTCGAATCCTTATGTCCCTGGGGAAAAGATGTCCATTTCACAGTGTACCGTAAAAACAGCATTTTTGGTAGCTGGTACTACAGGAAAACATGTACGGGAGATTCAGGCCTTGTCCATTCGGGACCCATATCTTCAGATTTGGGATGACCATATAATCCTAAAATTAGAACACCTTTTGTACCAACCAAGAAATTGTTCTACCCTCGTTCTGCAAAAACCCCTCAAATGAGAAGGAGCGGCCCTTCACAAGTTATATGTCAAACAGGTTGTCATTATTATTTTTTTTTTATTATTATTATTTATTTATATAGCACCATTGATTCCATGGTGCTGTACACGAGAAGGGGTTACATACAAATTACAGATATCATTTACAGTAAACAAACTAACAAAGACAGACTGATACAGAGGACCCTGCCCTTTTGGGCTTACATGCTACAGGATGGTGGGGAAGGAGACAGTAGGTTGGTGGGTTGCAGCAGTTTCTTTGTTGGTTGAGGTGAGATCACCGGTAGTGGTGAGAGAGAAGGAGGTAGCGGGGTCATTGAAGGCTGTAGGCTTTCTTGAAGAGGTGGGTTTTCAGGTTCCGTCTGAAGGATCCAAATGTGGTTGATAGTCGGATTTGTTGGGGCAAAGAATTCCAGAGAATAGGGGCTATTCGGGAGAAGTCTTGGAGGCAGTTGGGTGAGGAGCGAATAACTGTGGAGGAGAGGAGATTACATGAGGGAAGGTATTGGGAGATTAGTTCAGAGACATGTTATAGATGGCCTTGTAGGTCAGTATTAGTAATTTGAACTGTATACGCTGAGGGAATGGGAGCCAGTGAAGAGATTTGCAGAGGGGAGAAGCGGAGGAGTAGTGAGGAGAGAGATGAATTAGTCGGGCGGCAGAGTTAAGGATAGACTGGAGAGGTGCGAGGGTGTTAGCAGGGAGACCGCAGAAAAGGATGTTGCAGTAGTCGAGGCGGGAGATGATGAGGACATGCACAAGCATTTTAGTAGACTGAGGGTTGAGGAAAGGACGGGTTCTGGAAATATTTTTGAGCTGGAGGCGACAGGAGGTAGAAAGAGCTTGGATGTGCGGTTTGAAGGACAGGGCAGAGTCAAAGGTTACTCCGAGGCAGCGGACTTCCGGTACTGGGGAAAGTGTGGTGTCATTAATTTTTATTGCTAGGTCGGGTAAGGAAGATCTGAGAGATGGAGGAAAGATGATGAGTTCAGATTTAGGGAAAGGCCTTTGATGCCAAAGGAGGAGAGGATCTGTAGTAGGAGGCAGTGGTCAACTGTGTCGAATGCAGAGGACAGGTCTAGAAGCAGGAGTATAGAGTATTGTCCATTTGATTTGGCTGTAAGTAGTTCGTTAGTAATTTTGGTCAGGGCTGTCTCAGTGAAGTGATGGGGGCGGAAACCAGATTGTAGATTGTCAAAGAGCAAGTTAGATGATAGGTAGGAGGAAAGTTCAGCATGGACGTGCTGTTCCAGGAGTTTGGAAGCGAATGGGAGCAACGATATTGGGCGATAGCTGGACATAGCGGTTGGGTCGAGGGTTGGCTTTTTAAGGATATGCGTGATTGTGGCATGTTTGAAAGCAGAAGGGAAGGTACCGGACGTTAGTGATAGGTTGAAGAGGTGGGTTAGGGATGGGATAAGTGTGGTGGTGAGGTTGGAGAGGAGGTGGGATGGGATGGGGTCGAGTGCACAGGTTGTGAGGTGCGATTTGGAGAAGAGACGACTAAGCTCCCGTTCAGTGATGTTGGAGAGTGAGGTTATGGGGTTTGGGCATTGGTCTGGTATACAAAGGGGTTGTGGTGGTTGAGTGATGAAGACTTGCCTTGTTTGGTCAATCTTGTTTTTGAAGTGTGTGGCAAAGTCCTCGGCAGAGATGAGGGAGGTTGGAGGAGGTAGTGGTGGGCGGAGGAGGGAGTTAAAAGTTTTGAATAGCTGTTTGCGGTTGTAAGATAGGGAAGATACGAGGGTTGTGAAGTAGGCCTGTTTAGCAGAGGTGAGGGCAAATTTGAAATCGAGTGTTGCCTGTTTGAATGTGGTGAAGTCACTTGCGAATTTGTTTTCTTCCGGCGCCGCTCTGCAATCCTGGACACTTGCCGGAGCTTTTTAGTGGTGTTGTTATGCCAGGGTTGTCTGTTGATACGTCGCATTCTGCCATGAACGAGAGGGGCAACCGCGTCAATAGCTGATGCGAGAGTGGCATTGTAGAAAGCAGTGGCACTGTGTGTCATGGAGTGAGGATATAGATGCCAGTGGTAGAATAGAGTCAGCATGTGGGTATCTAGGTGCGCAAGGTTTCAGCGGGGGTGCGCATGTTGCTGGACCTAGGTGCCTGGTGAGGAGGACAGGGATGAGAAAGTGAGTAGATGGTGGTCAGATAGAGGGAGAGGGGAGGTGGTGAAGTTAGAAAGAGAGCAGAGATGGGTGAAGACCAGGTCTAATGTGTGTCCGTCTGTGTGGGTGGCTGAGAAGGACCACTTAGTAAGTCCAAAGGATGAAGTAAGGGACAGGAGTTTGGAGGCTGCTGACTGAAGGGTATCAGTGGGGATGTTGAAGTCACCCATGATGATAGTGTGGGTGTCAGTTGAAAGAAAATGAAGAAGCCAGGTAGAGAATTGGTCAATGAAGGCAGTGGTCGGGCCTGGAGGTCGGTATATGACAGTCACTTGGAGGTTGGAGGGAGAGTAGATGCGGACAGAGTGGACTTCAAAAGAGGGGAGGATTAGGGAGGGAAGAGGTGGGATTGGGTTGAAGGTGCAGTTGGAAGAAAGGAGAAGACCCACTCCTCCACCGTGTCTGTTGGCAGGGCGAGGAGTGTGGGTGAAGTGGAGGCCGCCGTAACACAGCGCAGCAGCAGAGGCGGTGTCAGAGGATGTCAGCCATGTTTCTGTGAGGCCGAGGAAGGCAAGATTGCAAGAGAGAAAGAAGTCATGAATCACATGGAGCTTATTGCAGATGGAGCGGGCATTCCAAAGTGCTCCCGAGAGAGGGAGCAGGGGGTTGAGTGTCAATGGCACAGGTTTTAAGTTGGAAAGATTGCGTTAGTTCTTATTAGATAGGGAGTGATAGGAAGGGGTAGTAATGGGGGGTATGAGCTGTGGGGGTCCAGGATTGGGAGATATGTCACCAGCAGTGAGGAGAAGCAGAGAAAGGGAGAGCAGATGGGAGAAGGAGAGTGGGCAGCTTGTTTTATGTTTCATTCAGACAGATTTGAGATTGAGTAGCAGTTCAGCAGAGGAGGTCAGGTGGGGAGGGAAGAGGGAAGGGGAGATGATTATTTGGTTAGAGGGTGCTGGGGTTTGGGGATAGTGAAGGAGAGTGAGGATTAAAGGAGCAAACAATGTGAGGGCATATGTAAACATGGTGATGAAATAAGATAGGTTAAGAAAAGCTAAGTCCAAGTAATAAGAAGGGCTTACTCAGCAGACATACCCAAAAGGGACAGGTAGTGTGGGGTCCTGACTCCTGCCGAGAATAGCTGCCGTAGTAATAACTGCATGTTCAGATACTTATGCTCCAGGGAGACACACATGCCTGACCCGCACACATGCCCCCCTAGGCGGCATCTGAATATATAGGACTGAGTAGAGGATCAGGTGAGAGTGAGAATCAAAGGCACAGGGCCTGGCTACATCCATATGCTAGTAACACCTTACACCTGATAACATCTCTACTGGCCCCAACATGGCTGGACAGCAGTAAGTATTGAGTTCAATGCAACAAATGAATTTAGCAAACATTCAGTAGGCACTGTTAGATACCATTAAATGAAAGGTTGCACTAGATGACAGCAAACAGGGAATGTAGCAGGAGCAGAGATTGTACCATTAAATGAAAGGATTACATAGAAGCCACTTGTAGTTGGAGGCAGGACTATAACTTGTTCCTCTTGTTTGGGGGAAAGAATAGAGAGAAGAAAAACTGGGCATGTGCAGTAGTTCTCTGCAGCTCCCATGCCCAAGATACTCAGCCCCGCAGTGTGAATAAATCATAAGCGACTGTGGGGCGGGATCTCTGGCAGCACGTCCACCTCAGGTGCGATAGCCAGGCCATGAAGTGATGTGAGAGAACAGGCAGCGCTAACTGCGCATGCCCAAGAAAATATATTACAGCGCAGGCGCCAGCATTTGAATTTAACACAGAGGAGGCGGAGCAAAGACATAAGGAGGAAATGAATGATGGATGCGAGGCATCGGTGTCAGAGGGGGAAAGACCTGCCCCCTGGTCAAAATTCTGGTATGTCTGACTAATTTTAAAAACTCTTATTTTGGCGGTGGAAGGGACGCTAAATAAAAGAGCCACCTTGACATAATGCAGCATTAGTGCTGCACAAGGTGGCTCTTTTACTTAAAAACGCCTGGGGGGGTGACAGGTTCCCTTTAAGAGCCCACTCGGCTAGAGTGGTATCAACCTCCTGGGCCAAGAGGGTTGGGGGCATCAGTAGACCAAATTTTTAAGGCTTCAACCTGGGCTAGGCTTAATACATTTTGCAGTCATTACAAATTAGACATGTTATCTAGCTAACAGACTGCTTTTGGGAGAAAAGTTCTCCAGGCAGTAATCCCACCCTGAGGAGGTACTTTGGTATTCTCCATGGTGCTGTCAGGAGGGACGTCCTGGAAAATAGGTATTAGACCTACCGGCAATTATGTTTCCAGGACAACGACGGTAAACACACCAGTAAACAAGCAAAATCTTGGTTCCAGTCCAACAAAATTGAGGTTTTGGAGCGGCCAGCCCAATTCCCAGACCTTAATCTGATAGAACATTTGTGGGGTGACATCAAAAATGCCGTTTCTGAGGCAAAGCCAACAAATACCAAAAAATTGTGGGACGTAGTCCAAGCATCCTGGGCTGGAATAACAGCTGTCAGGGGCCAGAAGTTGGTTGACTCTATGCAACATAGATGTGAAGCAGGTGTATAAAAGTGTGAGTATACAACGAAATATTAGGTTACTGATTCACAGGAATGCTAAATCCACAAAAACAATACATATTGTGACTTTGTAAAGACAATTGCAGACGCTGCTATTTTTTAGAACAGCACAATGTTCATTTTTTTGCTATTTTCAGTAAAGTTGTTAAAATTATCTACATTTCTCTTCATGTTTTAAATTAGAAAACAGTGTCCAATATTCCCTATGCTGGAAATAAAAACTAGTATGAAGATTTTGTGCATAACTCATGTTTTTGAACACACTGCTATTATTTTGAACACTACTGTATTGGGGTCGCTGACTTGGTGCAAATCTGCCCCTCTGGGAACGTTTTATACACATATTTTTTATATGGTCGAGATTGTAAGATTCATTTAAGAAATTATTAGTTTTAATACAAATTAATTTTAACTACAATTTACATAAACATATAGTTATCAGAAAGTTTTTTTTAGATATACTGTCACTATTCAAATGGAAAAAATACTATTGATAAAATCTTACCATAAGACCTACAGACCCATCCTTATGAATGCCTGTCACCTGCCCGTTTGGTAGAATATCCCATGGGATCAATTTATGCTATTAAATCCATTACACTAAAGGGAATCCTACCTGATAGACCCCTTTTGACTTCTAGAAGGGGAAGAAATTTAAAAGACCATCTCGTGAGAAGTCACTATGTGGCTAAATCCACTAACCCTTTTTGTGCCAGGCCCCAGAGGTGGGGATGTTATCCATGTGGCTCATGTCTGGCCTGCCAAAATATTGTTAGGGCAACCACCTTTAAGGCGGCCGATGGTGGTATGGAATACCATATCACAAATTATATCTCTTGCAGTACCACACATGTGGTATATTATGCCACATGTGCATGTGACTTGATCTATGTGGGACTCACCTCTAGGGAGCTTCGCATGAGGGTTAGGGAGCATGTAAGGGACATAAGGGTGGCAAAGGAGATCTCAGATATTGCAATATTGAAGACTATCCCTCGGCACTTTAAGCAAGTCCATAATTGCGATCCACGGACATTTAAAGTGAAAGGGATTGACAAAGTACATCTTGGGACTAGGGGTGGAGATTATAAGAAGATCTTAGCCCAGCTGGAGTGTCGGTGGATAGTCACTTTAGGGTCCATGACACCTCATGGACTCAATGAGAAATTATCCTTTGCCCCCTTTTTGTAGTGTTAATATGTCTTTCTGGCTTTTTATATATGTATATATAAGGTGTTTTTCGTTCTTGTTTTTAATTGCTGTTTTTATTTTAATTTTTTTAGTGTACAATTAATATGAATCCTTGTATGTATTGCGGGGTTTATCCTGGGTGCACGAATCGGAATCGTGGAGTGGAGGGTGGAGAAACTCTTATGTGGAACCCTTTTGTATGCTGGATATGGAGTTTAAGAAGAGGGAAGAAAGTTCTCTCAGGTTTTATACTGACCTTTTTCCATGCAGACCTTGCAGAGCCATTTGTGTGTTCTTTATTATTTTTTGTGTTTTAATTTAATGTTTGGATATATAGCATATTAAATGGTATCTTGATTAGATGAGATGACATGTTGCACTCTTTTGATATAAAGATCAGTAATGAAATTGATTATGGGCTATGCCCTAATTGATGTTATACTATTTATGAGTAAATATGTGCTTTGGTCACATTTGGATATCAATGTATGGTGCTTTTTATATTAATAGTTATAATTGCATATATCTAGACTTTTCTGTCATATGTTTAATATTGTTTTGTTGTTTTTTTCTTTCGTAAATCACAATGGCTGTTAAACATATTTTACGTGGGTTTGGTGAATCACGTTAATTTTGTTTGTGGAAGATTGTGGTTTTGTATGGCCATTGGTATCAGTGTTGAACTCTCCTCCTTTTTTCCTTCCTTCCCTCTCTCCTGTTTCCCTTCCTTTTCCCTTTTGTGCCTCCTTGTAGGCCGTGTTATTCTATTCTGCCCTTCCCTCTGCCAATATCAGAGATGGCCGCCGCGGGGTTGCGCATGCGCGGCTTGTCCTGTCTTGAGCGGGCGTCCCGGAAGGCGTCAGTATATCTGGGCTGGGACAATGACGTCAGGAGAGTGGCACCTCTCCTTGTCCCTCCCACAGATTATGACGGCCGGAAGTGACGTTCCGCGATTGGGGCCGGCCTCTCATGCGCTCACATCCTCCCGCGGCGATGCTAATTCCGGACACCTGTGCCATACATATTTTATCCCCCGCACACGCAACAGCACCACATATGCCCCCCGATGAAGCCCAGTGCGAAACGTGCGTAGGGGCTCTGGGGACTGGACACCCCGCACACATACCTCCCTTATGGGTAAGTTTGGTGACTAACTTTTTCTCTGTCCATTTTCCTTGCACACAGCATGTTGATGGAAGCCTCTGTATGAATTCCCTATGCCTTTTGGTAGTAACTTTGCTTTAATAGATGGCCATATGTGAGACTTTGCGGCATGGGCATGGGTCTTTAGGCAGTTTTTGGACAATTCTTTGTACCATTGTACTCACCATATATGTGCGGCGATTCCATTCCTCTGTGTCATTCACTTTCCCTGATCATTTTTGATTGTACTTTTTAATGTACTTGTTTTGCTATTGTACTAATAAAGAGTTAATATTTTTGATACTATAATATAACTGCCTTGTTGAATTTTTTGGCGTTACACTCCATTTCTATATAGGTTCATATACTTCCATGGGAGTTGCCTCCTTATTTAGCCATTCTTGAACGTTCTTTTTTCTAGATAGAAAAAGTATTATGTTCATTGATATGTTGGATTGTGTCAAATTTAAATCCATAGACAGCCTCTTCTGACCTTAGCACTCCGGTATCTCTAGTATTAGATCAGATAGACATGGTGGACAGCAGTGTGAGCAGTCTCCTCTTTCTGAATGAACCCTGGTATCTCCAGTGTAAGATCACATAGATAGGACACACACAAGTTTTAGTGGCCTTTTCTTACCGCAGCACCTCTGGGATCTCCAGTAGTATTAGTGGAGCACATCTTCCTATACATGAAGGAGGGCGCAGCGTCCTGCTGCACATGCTCGCAGGTACCTGTCCTCACATTCTAGGACAGGTTTCTGTCAGTTTAAGAGGATGGCAGCCATTTTAATTTTGTAGTGATTACCTCTTTAGACAAAATTATTATGATTTGATAATTAAAGGGAACCTGTCACCTCTTTTTGCCTCTATAAAAATGTGGCCACCGCCATTCAGGGCTTAGGCTGGGTTCACATTGCGTTAGGGTCAATCCGCTAGCGCTTTCCTTTAGCGTCACAAACACTATCTAACGCATCCGTTAGCACAGCCATTGACCGCAATGTTAATAACGCATACTAACGCATGCCGAAATCGGCATGCATTAGCAAGTATGCGTTATTTCCTAACGCACCCTCGAACGCTGCTTGCAGCGTTTTTGGGTGCGTTGGCATTAACACACAGCGAATGGACCCTTTCACTGTGCATAGGAATGTATGGGCTAACGCATGGTAGCGCTAGGTACCGGAGCGTTACCATGCGTTAATGCATACAGTTAGCGCTATGGCGCTAAAGATTCCAAAAATGACATAAGCATTAGCGCATCCTTTTAACGGATTTGTTAAACGGATGCCCTAACACAATGTGAACCTAGCCTTATCTACAGTATTCTATAATGCTGTAGATAAGCTCCCGGTCCGACCTGAAAGATAAGAAAAATAAGTTTTACTATACTCATCCGGGGAGGCGGTCCATTGCAGGCCGGTCTAATGGGTGTCGCAGGTCTAGGTCCGGCACCTCCCATCTTCATGCGATGTCGTCCTCCTGCTTGCTTTGTGTCGCACTCCTGCGCAGGTGTAACTCTCTGCCCTGTTGAGGGCAGAGCAAAGTACTGCAGTGCGCAGGCGCTGGGCCTCTCTGACCTTTCCCGGTGCCTGTGCACTGCAGTACTTTGCTCTGCCCTTAGCAGGGCAGAGAAGTACGCCTGTGCTGGAGCTCAATGCCGGGGAGCTAAGAATCAAGCAGGAGGGCGGCGTCACAAGAAGATGGGAGGCGCCGGACCCGGACTGCGACACCCATAAGACCAGACCGCATCGGACAGACCCACTGTAAGTATAATAAAACTTATTTTTCTTATCTTGCAGGTCGGACCGGGGGCTTATCTACAGCATTATAGAATGCAATTTTCAAACTTTGAATTTTAATGCCCTTAGATCACAGAGATATATCACACAAAATAGTTAACGGATAACATTTCCCACATGTCTACTTTACATCAGCACAATATTGGAGCTAAAAAAATGTTATCTTAAGAAGTTATAAGGGTTAAAAGTTGACCAGCGATTTCTCATTTTTACAGCAAAATTTGCAAAACCATTTTTTTAGGGACCATATCTGATTTGAAGTCCCTTTAGGGGTCTATACGATAGAAGATACCCAAAAGTGACATAATTCTAAAAACTGTATACCTCAATGTGCTTAAAGCCACATTCAAGAAGTTTATTAACCCTTCAGATGCTTCACAGGAATTTGTGGATTGTGGAAAAAAAATGAACATTTAACTTTTTTCACAAAAAAATTGCTTGAAACTTTTTTATTTTTACAAGGGTAGCAGGAAAAACTGGACCCCAACATTTGTTGTGTAATTCCTCCTGAACATGCTGAAACCCCATATGAGGGAGAAAACTACTCTCTGCGTGCATGGCAGAGATCGGAAGGGAAGGAGCGTCATTTGACTTTTTGAAAATTTCTTGGAATCCTTAACAGACATCATGTTTCATTTAGAAAGCCCCTGATGTGCCTAAACAGTGGAAACCCCCCACAATTGACCACATTTTGGAAAGTAGACCCCTCAGGGAATGTATTTAACTGTGTGGTGAGCATATTGAAGACCAGGTACTTCACAGAAGCTAATAACCTTGAGCCATGAAAATAAAAAAAATCACATTTTCCCCACAAAAATGTTATTTTGGCCACAAATTTAGCATTTTCATAAGGGTAACAGGAGAGATTGCACCATACAATTTGTTGTGTAATTGCTCCTGAGTACGCCCGTACCCCAAATGTGGGGGAATACTATGTTTGAGGCACAGTGCAAAGCTCAGAAGGGAAGAAGCGCCATATTGGAGTTCAGATTTTGCTGGAATGGTTTGAGGGTGCCATGTCACATTGGCAGAGCGTAAGTACTGTGAAGGATAAATTTCAGCTCACCTTTAGTAAGTTCATGAGAACTGATTGAAAGCTCCGAGCACGGACACGTCTCTGCCAAGACGTATATGGAAGTCCAGAAAAGAAAAGAAAGGTCCAGCTCCAGGAGATAAAATCCAGAAATTTTGATTGAATCATGAATAAAAACAGATTCATGGCTGCTGTGATCAAATATCGGCAAACAAATTGAGTTACCGCGTGGGGATATTTCCAAAGATCTCTGTACGTGTATTGTAACTACACAATAGGTGGTTACTGTCCTCCCAGCAGGCTGCTTAACACCACTATTCATTTGAGTATTGGCGCCAGTGGACTCCTTTTCTTTCTGATATCTTATTCCATTTGCCTATATATTTCTCACATCTTTCAGCTAACTTGGCTTTTACCAACTATGTACAAGTTACTTGCTCCTGCCCATAGAGCTTCATGTATAATGATCTTTGTGATACACTTTATTCAAAATCAATTTGGCGATGTCCCTTGATCTATTACTTTACAGGTGCATCTCACAAAATTAGAATATCATCAAAAAGTTAATTTATTTCAGTTCTTCAATACAAAAAGTGAAACTCATATATTATATAGAGTCATTACACGCAGAGTGATCTATTTCACGTGTTTATTTCTGTTAATGTTGATGATGATGGCTTTCAGCCAATGAAAACCCAAAAGTCATTATCTCAGTAAATTAGAATACTTTATAACACCAGCTTCAAAAAATTATTTTAAAATCCAAAATGTTGGCCTACTGAAGTGTACTGTATGTATACTACATGCACTGAATACTTGGTCGGGGCTCCTGTGGCATCAATTACTGCATCAATAACAATAATAATCTTTATTTATATAGCGCCAACATATTCCGCAGCGCTTTGCAGCTTAACAGTTTCAAAACACAAGTCATAAATAATGCGGCGTGGTATGGATGTGATCAGCCTGTGGCACTGCTGAGGTGTTATGGAAGCCCAGGTTGCTTTGATAGCAGCCTTCAGCTCATCTGCATTGTTGGGTCTGGTGTCTCTCATCTTCCTCTTGATAATACCCCATAGGTCAGGCGAGTTTGCTGGCCAACCAAGCACAGTGATACTGTTGTTTATAAACCAGGTATTGGTACTGCTATCAAAGCAACCTGGGCTTCCATAACCCCTCAGCGGTGCCACAGGCTGATCGCTTCCATGCCACGCCGCATTGATGCAGTAATTGATGCAAAAGGAGCCCCGACCAAGTATTGAGTGCATTTACTGAACATACATTTCAGTAGGCCAACATTTTTGATTTTAAAATCATTTTTCAAGCTGGTGTTATAAAGTATTCTAATTTACTGAGATAATGACTTTTGGGTTTTCATTGGCTGTAAGCCATAATCATCAACACTAACAGAAATAAACACATGAAATAGATCATTCTGTTTGTAATGACTCTATATAATATATGAGTTTAACTTTTTGTACTGAGGAACTGAAATAAATGAACTTTTTGATGATATTCTAATTTTGTGAGAAGCTCCTGTATATGCAGTCATGGATCATTGCAGCCATTATTGCCATCTATACCATCCTTTCTGTTTAGTTTTATTTTTTTGTCTGCTTGGGTCTCTTATTCCTTTTTTTAATGGTTTTTCAATAAAGTTTTCTAATATTTTATATGTATTCCCTATCTGGCATTTTTTATTTCCTTCATTTTATATTTGCGTTAATATCTTAGGACAGGATATTTTGCTGCTTCTTCGCTCTGTAGGTTTAGCAGTTTTTAATAGTAAACTTTGCAAACAGTGAAATAAATGATCTATGGTGAAAAAACACGTGAGGTGCAAAATTTGTCCAATATTTCCCATAATATGACGCAGCGCATCATTAGGGTATGTTCACCATTGGCGTTAGTTCAGCACTAAGATTCTATCACAAGATTCCATTATGACATCACTGGTGATTCTTGGCCATTGTGACATCACAGCTCAGTTACTACTTCTAGAATGTACACTGGGTCACCGGCGCCATTTTTGGTTCTATAGTGACTGAGAGCATTTGCAATTTTTCACTATGGCTGAATTATTTTTGGAAAATCATCAGGTACAAGCCCTGTGGGAGATTGTTATCAATAATCGCCCGGACATTGTGCTTCTACCACCCGATGGCGTCCTCAGCTTCACTCACCAGCTGGTGCTGGAGCTAGTAAGGGATTGCCTGAGGAAACACCGACAACGTCGTCTAACGTCAGAGTATCTGACGGATTTATGTCACAACATCAGGACATTACTTCTCCAGGTAAATGGCGGACGCTCCGCACAAAACTTCTCCATAATCACAGAGAATAATGGTGGGAGAGAAGCTTCTTCTTTCCTCCAATATAAAACACGACGAGTCCCCAGATATGGAGTCGTTGTATCTGCAGAGAGGAGCAGATGTCACATACAATGGCCGCCCCCATTATGTCCCTTCTCATAATCTCAGGATTTTATTTTTTCTTCTTTATAGGCTGAAATAAAATATCAAAATGGAGATTTGGCTTTTCTTAAAGAACTGGCCGAAGAAGTCCTGTCTGTAATAGAATGTCCGACCCGCCCATTGGATCAACCGGTAAGGACCCATCCAGGGTCATGCATAGAAATCATGGGCCCCATAGCAGAAGTCGACAAAGTTGCCCTCTAAACACAGTATGATACCCCGGGGATTTCTAAGATACCAACATCCAGACGCATAGTTTGATGACCCTACATTACCCCCCATTCCACAAAGTATAATACCCCACAGTGACCCCAGCACAGTATAATGGCCCTTACTCCTCTCCACACAGTATAATGGCCCCTGCAGAACCCTAATACACAGTATGATAGCCCCAACATAACCCTCCATATTGTATAATGGCCTCATCATAGACCTCTAAATAGTATAATGGCCAACGTATCGCCCCGTAAACTCTTTTAGGGCCCCGAAACAGGGCCCCCACTGTCAATTGACAGCTCCCACTTCCATCATTGCTTTCAACTGTATCCGAATCCAGGATGCGTAGTCTGCCACATTTACTGGTACGCCACTGGACTGGTACGCCACTGCACCTTCATCCTCTCTATCTTCTACGGATCACCAGTTACATATGGCAAGATCTGGTGTTACATTTTACAGGACTCCCTGTCAGTCCCTGGGCTTTTCTACCCAATCTAAGAGCATTCGTATGTATTGGGGCAGAGACCCTGATTCCAGCGATGTATCACTTACTTTATTGGGTGCAAAAATTGTGAGTCTTCTATGCTGCAGATCTAGCAGTGCTCTGAATGCTGATCTCTGCATAACACCGCACATACCACTGATTGGCAGCTTTCTGTGTACACTGTGTATAGACAGAAAGCTGCAAATCATTGATGGGGCAGGGTTACAGAGAACAATGGGACTACATGACACAATATAGCTAGTCCTTTTGTGACATTCTTCTGCTGATAAAACACTGATTTTATTGAAATACCAGCACATGGCATATTAAGTAACGCAGCTGGAATCAGGGTCTCTACTCCTACAACATGCTGCTCTTACATTACATAGAAAAACCTGCTGACAGATTTCTATTAAGTTCTTGCCTGTGTGATCTTTCGTATTATCCAGCACTTTACAATAATACCGGTGTATAGAGGATCTCCCTTATATTACATCCATGAGGAACGTCCGGCTTGTATCGTCCCCTACATCGCATCAGTGTAAATCGGCTGGGACATAATATAGGAGAAGATTTTACATCCTGAGATGTTTTCCTGCAGCTTCTATATCTTAATATAATTTCTTATTATTTTTTAGGACGTGATCAGATCATTGATCCCGGCAGGAGAGCCGCGTATGAGCGACTATGAGACATCTACACTGATCGGCAGGGGATATTTTGGGTGAGATTTCTGTTCCCATAATCCCCATTTCTCAGGGTTCCCTATGACAATGCTG
Organism: Dendrobates tinctorius; assembly: GCF_039654945.1. Classification (NCBI taxonomy): domain Eukaryota; kingdom Metazoa; phylum Chordata; class Amphibia; order Anura; family Dendrobatidae; genus Dendrobates; species Dendrobates tinctorius. The sequence goes on along the minus strand of NW_027362013.1, from coordinate 59,166 downwards.
CTGCCTCTGTGCTCTGCCATTCAGTGTTATCATAGGGAAACAATCAGAGTCCACATCACTGTCCACATCTCAATGTCACTATTCAGCTCAGTTATATACAGCTGAGCGACCAGATCTGTAACAAATCAGTCTGTAAGGAAAGGGATGATATAATACATTACACCCACCGGTCCTAGACCTCATCTGCTCTAATGCTGCCACCTCCACCTCAGCTTCCCCGTCCTCCGCACCGATCTTCTGAGTTTTTTGGGTCCCATTATGAAGCTTAGAATAGTGATTGGCTGCACAGGGTCACGTGAGGGGTGACACGATACTGACGCCAATGACATCTGCACCCTCACCCTCCACCATGACCATGTGAGTCCGATCACTGGCCTCAGCAGCAGAAGGGAGGACAACCAAAGACGGGCGCAGAGGACGGAGGACTTGACTCCTTCACTCCCATTTATTCTGCCTTAGGGTGTGGAGAACATAATAAGCGTCTTCTTCCAGCAAATAGAGAACTTTCAATTTACACCAATTTACAGTATATTTGGACTGAATCGTATCTACTGGTCGGTTATAGTGAATCTGCCCAAGATGAGTTTCAGTAGATTCTCTCATCTATAATGTGACCTGGGTGAGGGTCCGGCAGACGTGGCATTGTGCAGACCCCCATAGGTGATCTATGTAGTGTTATTTCATGGATTTCTAGTGATGGCCGGACTGCTGGTATTAAACATTAGTACAAAAGATCATATAATGACTTGTATATACAGACTGTTAATAAGGGTTCATTATAAACCATGGATTCTCCTTCTCTCCAGGTCCGTCCACTTAGTGCGCCATAAAGAATCACAACAGATCTTCGCTATGAAGAAAATGGCCAAGAGGAACCTGAATACTCCACAGAAAGTGGAATGGGCCTATCTGGAGAGGGACATCTTAGCAATCGCAGATTGTCCCTTCGTGGTCTCCATGCTCTGCTCCTTCCCCACTAAATCTCACCTGTGTATGGTCATGGAGTATGTAGGAGGTAGGACACGTACATTGTATTATATTCAGCCCAGTCTGCTGACATCTTATCACCTCTTATATCATTAAGACTTGTCCTCGTGGACGGTTACATCCCCACACAGCATTTACTCACTTCTCATCATACATCGTGGTGATCTGCTGTATAAACCCCTCACCGGTCATATTTCCTTTCTTCTATAGGTGGAGACTGTGGGACCCTTCTAAGCACCAGAGGTCCTTTATCTGTCCCGTTGGCCCGCTTGTACTTTGCAGAAGCGGTCCTTGGTGTGGAATACCTGCATAGTTACGGTGTGGTGCACAGAGACCTGAAGCCGGATAAGTAAGTGAATACCTGTAGTGTAGTAAAGAGGGAGAGTTATCATTTATTATCTCACAGTCTGTGAGAATAAACCCATCTTCTCTTTCACAGCCTCCTGATAACGTCTTCCGGACACATAAAAATCACCGATTTCGGGCTGTCAAAATTTGGTCTAATGATATCAAACACCAACATCTACAAGGAATCAGCAGAGGACATCAGCAGAGAGTTCCAGGACCGTGAGGTTGGCGTTACTTACAAGAACTCAGCTAGTTCTTTATAAATCTCATCACAGTACTGTCTCTTCTCTACGTTCTTCATTTCTAGAGAACTTTTCCATTGATGCTATCTTCTTTCTTTGTGTTTTCATGGAGAGAACTTGTAATAACTACAGTATAGTTTCATCAATCTGATCTTTTTTTCCGTTGGTTTCCAGGTCTGTGGCACCCTATATTACACAGCCCCCGAGGTCATCCTGAAACAAGGCTATGGAAGACCTGTTGACTGGTGGGCAATGGGGATCATCCTTCATGAATTTCTTCTGGGATGTGTACCATTTGATGAAGATTCCCTGAATAAGCTATATAAAAATGGTCTTCTTGGTAAGTAGAATAATGTAATAATTTTTGACTGTTTATATTGGTTTAGTTATTTCTTTTGCTTTATATTGCAGTTCATTAAAGAGGTTTTATTTTCTATAACTTTCCATACAACAGGAGACATAGTTTGGGATTGTGACGGCGCTCCTCCCCTGGATGCTCAGAACATCATCACTGAGCTGCTCAGAACCAATCCTGAGCATAGACTTGGGACAGGTAACAGAAATAATAGAGTTAATATTTAGTTGTTACACCAAGGACATATCGCTCATGTCTATGAGGATCAGCTCTTCTCTATCTGCTCTTCCAATTCTTGATCTCCGCACTAAGACTTTCAGTCATTTTCCTTCATGTCGGCTCAGTTATATCATTAGGTCAGATTATGATATACTGCTCAGATATGGAGCAGTGGCTGACAATATCGGCATCACTTTTGTTTTTCATTTTCCAGGAGGAGCATTTCAGATCAAGGATCATCCATTCTTTAATGACTTAGACTTTGACAACCTCCTAAGTCAGAAGCCGGAGTATGTCCCTCAGCTTTTATCAGACATGGACACCAGCTGCTTCATCAGTAAGTAGAATGAGACGTCATATAGACTACGTGTCTGATTGTCTCCTATTCCCTAATATGTGACCATTGGTTCCCTTCAATATTAGTGATAAATGGAGACTGTGTTATACTGACAACCTCTAATAACACTTCATTACTTATGTCTTGTAGATAACTCTGATATAAACAACCAGCTGGTCTCACAGGATGAGGAGGACACTAGTGTGGACAATGAGAGTCTTGACTTTCTAAATTTTATGTCATCTTCTGAAAGGCATGCTAAAGTAAGTGTGTGATCAATAAATCCAAGTTAGGTAAAAAAATATTTAAGAGTAAAAACAATATTTCATATCTTATTGTTGTCCTCATTTAGCTCTCTACCACCGATATTGGGATGAAGAATGATGAGGATCCCAAGTCCCCTCCAGAGTGTACCTCAACATCCAACACTGACATCTCAGAAATGTGAGTAGATTATGGGGTCATTACTGGGAACTCCAGGCTGATATATGTGCACAACACCAAATATAGGACATAAATACCGTAATATCACATGCAGCATCCACAGCCCCATTGTTAGCATCATTGAGCTTTTGGCTTTAGAAGCCACTGGTGATAACAGCCCATGATTGCGGCCAGTCAAGCATTTTTAGTGCTGTCCCCCACACTGTAGGAGAGATGTAGTATTACATGCCAGACATTCTTGGTAGTTGTTTAACGCTCTGCTTTATAAAACGTAGTTTACTTGTGATTTACACATTTTTCTTCTTCCAAACAGGCAGAAAGAATCTGTTTCTGTATATGATAGAGGCGATGATATTACCATCTTGACATCCTCGTCCTCACTATCAGGTATGTCCATGTCTGCAGAACCAACAATGTGAATGTTGACTTCAAGATTCAAATATTTCCACATGGTTTTTCTGCGATTGTTCTCCTATGGTATCTATATTTCATGGATCCCAATTGTGTTGACCATGGGCCCATACTGAATCCCTATTTCTCTAATTTGTACAGGACTTTTTATGTTTTCCTTGAATGACTTTGTAGCATCCAGGAACCTAGAGATAAATAGCGACTGTGTTATACTGACAACCTCTAACAATACTTCCTTACCTATGTCTTGTAGATCACTCTGATAAGAGCAACCATCTGGTCTCAGAGGATGAGGAGGGCAAAAGTAAGAATGAGGAGAATGTTTTCTTCCTAAAAATAACATCTTCTGAAAGTCTTTCTAAAGTAAGTATGTGATCAGTAAATCCAAAATATATAAAAAAAAACCTCTAAAATAAAGGACCTCTAAGAGTGAAAAAAAATATTTAATATCTTTTTGTTATCCACATTTAGCACTCTACCACCACTAACGGGACGAAGAACGATGAGGATCCCAAGTCCCCTCCAGAGAGTAACGGGACGATGAACGATGAGGATCCCAAATCCCCTCCAGAGTGTACCCAAACATCCAACACCGACAGCTCAGAAATGTGCGATTATGGGGTCATTACTGGGAGCTCCGGGCAGATATATGTGCACAACACCAAATATAGGACAGAAATACCATAATCTCACATGCAGCATCCACAGCCCCATGGTTAGCGGTCATTGTGCTTTTGCCCTTACAAAGTGCTTGTGATAACAGCCCATCATTATTGTAGCCGGTCATGCATTTTTTGTGCTGCCCCCCACACTGTAGGAGAGATGTAGTATTACATGTCAGACATTCTTGGTAGCTGTTTTCCTCTCTGCTCTATAAAAGTTAGTTTTGAGCATTAGACCTTCCCCACTATGACAGTCATATGTCCTACTAGGCCTTATAGTCGGTGTTCTTATAGTGAGACAACCCCTTATACTGGGTTTACCTGTGATTTACGTGCTTTTCTTCTTCCAAACAGGCAGAAAGAATCTGTCCCCGAACCTGATAGAGACAACGTTACTACCATCTTGCCATCCTCGTCCACACTGTCAGGTATGTCCATGTCTGCAGCACCAACAATGGGAATGTTGACTTCAAGGCTCAAATATTTCCAGATGGTTTTTATAGAATACTATAGGTTTCCTATGTCATCCATGTTATGACAAAGCAGATCCTATAAGGACAAATCGTTACTGACTTTTTTTTATTTTCTGATCAGAATTTCCAGCTCAGGAAGAAAGAAAATCTGCAACAAATCTGAGTAATGATACAGAAAAACCAGAAAAGGGGAAAAAGAGACGAGGTAAGTGTGAGAATCAGCTCCATGTTATGTGATGTCTTTGAGAATCATTCGTGTGAAGCAGATGTCATCTGTCAGTGATGGGATTATCACATGTATGATGGCTGACAATGATCCCTGACCTCTGTGTGATAATATTCCTCTGCCGTCCGGCCCCAGTGACCGCACAATAGTATCATGTCATATGGAGTCCCATCACTTACATTATATTTACTTCTCTTCTCATAGGTTCCATCTTCCGCCGGACATTAGCATCCTGCCGGCGCGGATTATCCAGGGCTGCTCGCATATTTGCTTGTTGTTACTGTTGCCCTAGAACCATCTAAAGGACAGGAAACCTAAGCATCCAGCGCCCTGAAGACCAGCAGATCCACCATCAGCGATGGAGTTGTATAGAAGGACCTTCACCAGCTACCTGTGACCACTGACTCTCATCCTTCTATCCTAATTTTCTTCTTTTATTCTTTATTTATGCCAGAAATTATAATTTAACATCTTTGACATTGCAAACCATCATTTACAGCAATGAAATAAAACATCATATTAAATGACTTCTGGATATGGCACGGACCCTCATTTATTAGCACATAACCCAAACTACATAGCCCCATAATATAAAGTATACAATACGGTATTTTTTTAAGCACCTGAATGAGCTCTCCCACTAAATACAGAAAACCTATAAAGATAGATACAGGATCACTAGCCAAGGGGACTGGAAAGATTTTCTTTATTACACAAATATCAAAATCAACTTTAAAAGATTGTCAGACATAAACATACATACAATAACCATACATGAAGCCTCCAAATGTAGAGCTAAAATGGTGCACTCAAAATGTATCCCAATATGAAGGTGAGAATCTAATCTAATAGGTAATTCATATCACATCAATATGATGGTTATATATATATAGTGGAATAATAATCCTACATATAAACTATCAACCTCTTGATAATTATCAAATCTTATATAGACGAGTATCAATCAATAGAAGAATGTGTGCTGCATATTCCAGGGAAGTGATAAAAACATGTATAATGCAGCAAAGTGTGTACAGGACATATAGTAACAAGTGTTGAGCGAATGTGCTTGCCACTACTCGGTATTCGCCCGAGTATCACTTTACACGGTGAGCACCGAGCATTTCTGGGATTACTCGGCGGGAACTCGGGTCTCCACCCAGCACTTTTGGCGGACTTTAGAGACCCAATCACGCTGAAGGGATTGTCTGCCAGGCAATGAAGTGCCGCAGCCATCTTTGTTATGGTCGTGCAGTGATTGGCTGGCCACACAGCATCATCAGGGGTTATAAAAGACCGGATGCCGTCTTGCTCAGCGCATTCAGCTCCGGATTGAGAGAGTGTAGGGAGAGCGGCTGCCTTGATAGGGTCAGAATTGGGGATTTCTTAGTGAGTGTGGGGTCTACCATCCTAAATAATCACATCCAGGTAAACCAACAGTCCTTCTAAGAATTGATTCCGGAGAATATAGGTTCCAGTGTTAGGCAGGCAGGGTAGTGTACGTCGCTGTATACGCATCAGTGCCAGGCCTGCAGGCACTTTATGTGTGTATATAGAGCATTGCATATATCAAGAGGGTCCATTCCCTTCCTGTGTTCTGGTTCTGCTACTGCTACCTGTGGGATATCTTAGCCGTATATAGCTAGCCCCAGGTGTAATTAGAATACAGACCACACATATTTTGGTGTGGCATCTCCGTTCCGGCTCATATCTGTGCGTGCTCGAAGTTTGGCCAGTTTAAGGCTGTTATCTTTTTATGGGCTGCCTGTCACTTTTGGTTAAATACAGCAGTATTTAGCCCAAAAAAAACCAGGCCTCACATTTAATGTAGTGGTATCTCCGTGTCAGCTCATATATTTGCGTGCTCAATAATTTGCCAGTGTAGGGCGCTTTTCTTTATTTTTCCTGGGTTAAGCTGTACTTATATACAGCACTAGTTAGGTAAAAAAAAAAACAGGGCATACATTTGTCATAGTGGTATCTCCTTGGCAGCTCATATCTGTGTGTGCTCAAAGTTTTGCCAGTCTATCTCTGACACGCCTCATACATCCGTGTGCCAAAAATTGAGGCATTTTAGACCTAAATTCCCTTTTTTGGCAGTCTGTCACTCTCGTTATATCTAGCAGTCTTTTAAATCCACCAAAAAACAAAGAAACATATTTGACAGTGTGGTATATCTGTGACACGCCTCATACGTCCGTGTGATAAAAATTTGTGGAATTTAGGCCGGTGCTCCAGTGATTTCCTGTCTGGTACTCAACTTATATACAGCACTATGTTGCATTATTTTGAAAAACAGGCCACATTTTACAGCGGGGTCTATCTCTGACATGCCTCAAACATCCGTGGGCCAAAAATTGAGGCATTTTAGGCCTAAATTCCCTTTTTTGGCCAGTCTGTCACTCTCGTTATATACATGCAGTGCCTGGGCTGACAAACATTTCCCCATGGGGGCTACAGTTTTTAAAAATATACTATGGGCATCATAGACACCATTGCCAAAAATTGGACTGCCTGTAGCAGCACAGAGCACGTTAACCCTGGTGATTTAGTGGCAGAGAATGAGGAGACATAATGATAAATCATACTGAAATCAAACAAATAAAAAATGTGAATCCACCTATGAAAGCAAAAACAAAAGGGAGGGGCGAACACAGGTTCATAGATATGAAGCCAGAATGTGCCCAATGAGGTATGTTTGTCCCTAGCAACAGCTCAGAGACAGGGATATAAATTAAAATATAATAGAATAGTATTTCAATATTTTTATATTGTAGAGGTATACACTAGGTCCTTAGAGGATGGTCCAGACATAGTAAAACTGGAAAATATAAGAATAAGTGGGAAGAATAAACGTACATCTCATTTTTATGACAGTCCCCCCTGGGGGAGTAACATTTGTTTTGGTTTCAAATTAGTAACGGGCATCATACAAACACCCTTGCTCAAAAATTGAGTGACTTTTGCATCACGGAATACGTTCACCCGGGTGTTCTACTGGTTGTGAATGATGAGAATGAGGATAAGGAGGAGGATAACACCAAGGAGACCAAATCATGAAGCGGATGTGTGGTTGTGAAGAGGTGCATGAGAATACACCTCCACAAAAAAGACAATGTATTTGAGGTTATGTTTCGCTGTTTTCATTCGGTGGTGTACAGAAGTCTTTCCCAATCCAGGCCTTGCTCATTTTTATAAAAGTCAGCCTGTCAGCATAGTCAGTTGACAGGCGGATGAGCTTATCTGTTATAATTCCACCAGCGGCACTAAAAACCCCTCTGACAGAACGCTAGCAGCAGGGCAGGCCAGGACCTCTAAGGCGTAAAGAGCCTGTTCATGCCACATGTTCAGCTTGGATACCCAATAATTAAAAGGCACAGAGGAACCTCGGAGGATGTTTGTACAATCTGCAAGGTCCTCCCTCAGCATCTTCCCAAACATTGCACTTCTTGTGCCAGCACCCCTTGCCTCTGTGCCGCCACGATGGGAGGGTCTGAGAAAAGTGGCCCAGAACTTTGCCATTGTTCCCCTGCCTGAGCTGGATAGTACTTCTGTCTCTGTCGCTTGGACTCCTTGGTTGTACAACAAACTCTGACGTCTGCTGCCAGCGTTCTCACATGAGAATATTTTCAGTAATTCTGCTACAAGGGCCCTCTGGTACAGCAACATTTTTGTACACTTCTCTGCCTCTGGAAGAAGAGATTGAAAGTTCTCCTTGTAGCGTGGATCTAGTAGTGTCACCAACCAGTAATGAGTGTCACCGAAAATGTTTATAATGCGAGGGTCAAGGGAAACGCAGCGCAACATAAAGTCAGCCCAATGAGTCCCAGACTCTTAACAGGCAACACTTCCGTGTCCTCGCCCCAACAGAATGACTGATCATGCTGTCCTCCTCCTCCTTGTCCTCAGGCCTACAACACTTACAACGAACCTCAGTAAGATCAGAGTACAAACATTGCTGTAAATACCTTCTTGTAAATACACCACTGTAGTTTTAAGATCCCCCCACCTAATTTTAGATTGTAATTTGTCACGAGCAGGATTGTTCTGTTTGGGTTGAATTATTATCATCGTTGTTGCTTACTGTAGCTTGTAAGCTGTCATAAGCAGGGTAGTTTTATTTGGGTTTAATTATTTGATTATTGTTATCCTTGTTATTTAGGACTGTTGTGTTTGAAACTGTTAAGCTGTAAGTATGTTTTCGCTCTATAATAACTTTCAAGATTCAAATTAGAACACAGAAAAGCAGGATGGAGACATTAGTCATGTTGTCTTTGAAGCTCACCATCTTGGTGGATTTCTCAAAGTTTTGGAGGATGGCACACATGTCAGACATCCATGTCCACACCTCATATATTATGTGTGAAGACAGAATAGAATACCGACAACCTTATTGATGCTGGTAGATTAGTCACCAACTGCCCTTTTCTGCTCAGAAATCCTTTCCTACATCTGCAGTGTTGAGTTCCAAGACCTGGGGTCATCACACACCAGTCAGTGAGCCAGAAGTAGCAAGCGCTGATGAAATCACGGCAATGGCGGATGAAGCTGTAGCTGACTTTCTAAAATGGGTATTTAGAGCGTTGTATTTTTACCAGCAGATCTGCCAGCTCCATGTCGCTTTTCCAAAAACATTGACCAATTTGGTTAAGTGCATGAACCAGGCATGGCAAGTGTGTGAGCTCGCCTCGCCAAAGACCAGCCACCAGGTTCCACCCATTGTCACACACAAACTGTCAGGAACACCGCACTGTACTTGCTCACTGAGCCAGTGCACGTGTCCTGAGTGTCAGCGCCGGCGTGCAGCCTCCGCTGAGCAGTGACTCACCCGCAATGTAGGGGTACCGGGGTCAGGTACAGCCAGAAAGTACCAATGCACAGGACCTGTGGATGCTGAAGTTTAGGAAGCCAGCATAGGACCTATGGTCATGTGAATGGTCATGTGACTGCAAGGGGGCGGGGCTTAGCGTCCTGCACACAGAGAAGGAAGAGAACTCAGAGTCCAAGCAAAGCAGAGGTTATGCACAGTACAGACCAGCGAGGTACAGGAGAGATAAACAGATGGGAGGTCAGACAAAGCCAAAGGTCATACACGGGATCACAGTACAGTACCATGGAGGAGACAGAGCGGATAATCAGGGCCAAGCAGAGATCAAAACCAAACAGACATATAAGGTACCAGGCAGAATCCAAAGCGATATCCAGGGAACAGACCGAGTCATACACAGAGAATCAAGTAACCAGAACACAGCACTAACACACTCAGGGGTCACCACACAATGCCAAGGGCGAAAGTATAACTGACAGGGATAGGAGCGTCCTGAGGCTATAAGAAGCCTCCCCCAGAACCAGGGAGAGGCCACAATCATAGCCCCAGGTGTGCAGGTAAGCCTGCACCGGGATCACAACCTTTAACCCCAGAAATGCCAGTCATCAGCACTGGTTCCAAACATTAACCCCACGTGTGCGAGTCAAACCCGCACTGAGATCATGACAGTACCCCCCTCTCAACGGGGGGCCTCTGGACCCCCAGGCTTGCCCGGGTACTTAGCATGGAAAGCCCGCACCAGGCGATCAGCATGCATCAACCGGGCTGGTACCCAGGACCTGTCCTCCGGTCCATACCCCTTCCAATGAACCAGGTACTGTACCGACCGCCGTACCAACCTGGAATCTACGATATGACCAACCTCGTACTCCACCTGCCCCTCGACCAAAACCGGAGGAGCAGCAGACTCGGAGTCTCCCCGTACTGCTTCAAAAGGTTTCAGTAGAGATTTGTGGAAGACGTTAGGGATCTTGAAAGAGGGTGGAAGGCACAGCCTATACGCCACTGGATTGATTTTTTCCACAATCTTGTACGAGCCAATGAATTTGGGTCCCAACTTGGCTGACGGAATCTTTAACTTAATGTTTCGCGTGGAGAGCCAAACTTTCTCTCCCACCCGAAACATGGGACCAGGTGTTCGTTTCCTGTCCGCGAAAAACTTATACCTGCCTTGAGACCTAGATATACGCCGCTGGACTTCTGCCCATGTATCTTTTAACCGCTGAACAGAATCCTCAGCCCCGGGACACCCCGAATCCAGACGAGAAAACTCACCAAAATGAGGACTGAACCCATAGTTAATCAAGAAAGGGGACCTACCAGTGGATTGACTCACCCGACTATTGAAGGCAAATTCAGCCAACGGCAGTGCATCGCACCAGTCATTCTGTCTAGCAGAGGTTAGACACCTGAGGATCTGTTCCAGGGACTGGTTAGTGCGCTCCGTCTGCCCATTGCTCTCAGGATGGTATGCAGACGAAAAGGACAGAGACATACCTAATTTTTTGCAGAAAGCACGCCAAAACTTAGCCACAAACTGCACACCACGATCAGACACCACATTCAGGGGTACCCCATGCAACCGGATCACATGCTGCACAAACAACCTGGACAACGTCTCAGCTGACGGTAGTGCGGACAGGGGTACAAAATGAGCCTGCTTAGAAAACCTGTCCACCACTACCCATACCACTGTATTACCCTTAGATGGAGGGAGATTGGTAACAAAATCCATGGATAAATGAGTCCATGGCCTTTTGGGCACTGCCAAGGGTATCAGCTCCCCTGCCGGCCGGCTATGAGAGCTTTTAGAACGAGCGCAGACCCCACAACCAGCAATGAATTTTTTTATGTCCGAACCAAGGGTAGGCCACCAAAAGATCCTAGCCACCGCCAGACGTGTGGCTGAAATACCAGGGTGAGCACTCAGCTTGGATTCATGGAACTCCTGCAAGAGTTTCAGGCGAAGTCGCTCTGGGACAAACAACTTCCCCTCCGGCTTGGCCGCCGAGGCCTGCGACTGGTCCCCCAGAATCTCCCGTTCCAATTCAGATGAGACCTCTGCTATTTGGATTTCTGGATCACGGAGTGAACTACTTATACGATGGACTACTTGCTAGAGATGGGGTGCACCTTACGAAGACTGGTAAGCATGTATTTGGAAGTCGCCTTGCTACACTTGTAAGGAGAGCTTTAAACTAGAACAACATGGGAAGGGAAGCAAAAGACCAGAAAAAGCCATACACCTGACAAATGCTATTGAGAACTCTGCTATTAGAAGTGGAAAGGAAGAACAAAGACGAAAGAATCTAATTAATAAAAATATTGGAGAAAGAGAAACCAATCACAAACTAAAATGTTTCTATACTAATGCACAAAGCATGGGCAACAAACAAGGAGAATTGGAACTACTAACACAGGAAAAGAAATATGATGTCATTGGAATCACTGAAACTTGGTGGGACAATACACATGATTGGAATACAAGACTAGAAGGATACAACTTATTTGCAAGAAACAGACTTGATAAACGAGGAGGGGGTGTCGCATTGTATGTTAGAAACGCGTATATCTGCACAGAGATTGAAGCTTCAGAGACTGGGAGTTCTGTGGAAACTGTTTGGGTAAGAATACAAGGACAGAACAACGGAAAGGACACCATTGTAGGCATTTACTACAGGCCGCCTGTGCAAGCTGAAGCTATGGATGAACTCTTTATGCATCAAATGGCCAAGTTCTCCAAAAAATATGACATAGTTGTCATGGGAGATTTCAACTATCCAGACATTTGTTGGGAATCTCTCTCAGGCAAAACTAACAGGTCAAGGAAATTCTTATCCTCTCTTGCTGACAACTTTATCTTCCAAAAGGTAAGGGAGAAAACAAGGGGAACTGCTACCTTGGATCTAATCCTTATAAATAGGGAGGAAATGGTTGAGGAGGTAAAAGTGGCTGGGACCCTAGGAGGTAGCGACCATGCTATTTTAGAATTTTGGATAACTAGAGGCGGAAGACCTGTGAAGACTCAGACGTCAAGGTTAGATTTCAGAAAGGCAGATTTTAAGGGATTCAGAAAGAGAATTGGAGGGATCCAATGGCTGGATATCCTTAAAGACAAAAATGTCCAGGAAGGATGGGAAATCTTGAAAAATGAAATTCTCAAAGCACAGTTGTTAACAATTCCGAAAAGAGGGAAGAATAGGAAGCAGTTAAGGAAACCAGGATGGATGAACACAGAACTTAAGCACATGCTAAAAAGGAAGAAAAAAATGTTTATAAAATGGAAAGAGGGAGGCATATCTAAAGAAGAATATAATGCTGTCTGCAGAACCTGCAGGGCACAAATCAGATTAGCTAAAGCTAAAAATGAATTGAGGCTTGCAAGAGATGTCAAAAGCAATAATAAAGGATTTTGGGGATATGTCAAAAGTAAAAGAAAAGTCAAAGATGCTATAGGATTTTTACAGGATGAAAATGATGAAATAGTAAGTCAGGATGTTGAGAAGGCTGAACTTTTAAATTCCTATTTTGCATCTGTTTTCTCTCAGAAAGGAAATGTAACATCAACTGTTATTCACTGTCCTATTAAGGGAATAGAAGAATCCAGGATATCTATAAACAGAAAGATAGTGAGGAAACACTTAGCTAACCTAAATGAATTCAAGTCTCCAGGTCCAGATGAATTACACCCCAGAGTACTGAAGGAGATAGCAGAAGAAATTTTTGAACCCCTCTCTATAATCTTTGAAAATTCTTGGAGAACAGGAGAAGTGCCAGAAGACTGGAGAAGAGCAAATGTTGTTCCTATCTTCAAAAAGGGGAAGAAGGTGGACCCAGGTAACTATAGGCCGGTGAGTCTGACTTCTATACCAGGAAAGATCTTTGAACAAATTATTAAACAACATGTATGTCAATACCTGGATAAGAATGAAGTGATTAAACAGAGTCAGCATGGGTTTGTAACTAATAAGTCATGTCAGACTAACTTAATTTCCTTCTATGACGGTATCACTGATTGGGTAGATCAAGGAAATGCTGTAGATATAGTATATCTTGACTTCAGCAAAGCATTTGACAAAGTCTCTCATACAATCCTTATTGAAAAAATGATTAAGTATGGAATGGACAAGGCAACTGTTAGGTGGATTCATAACTGGCTTAGTGATCGGACCCAAAGAGTGGTCGTAAATGGCTGCACATCCAGTTGGAAGAATGTCTCAAGTGGGGTACCACAGGGCTCTGTCCTGGGCCCTGTATTGTTCAACATCTTTATCAACGATTTAGATGAAGGAATTGAGGGTAAACTGATTAAATTTGCTGATGACACAAAGCTAGGAGGGATAGCTAATACTAGAGAAGAGAGAGAGAGGATTCAAAAAGATTTAAATAAACTGGAGAAGTGGGCAGCAACTAACAGAATGGTTTTTAACAGGGAGAAATGCAAAGTACTACATCTGGGCAATAAAAATGGAAAAAGCATATATAGAATGGGAGGAATAGGGCTAAGTGACATCACATGTGAAAAAGACTTGGGTATACTAATAGATCACAGACTGAATATGAGTCAACAGTGTGATGCAGCAGCAAAAAAGGCAAATGCAATTCTAGGATGTATTAACAGAAGCATACAGTCTAGATCACGTGAAGTCATTATTTCCCTCTACTCCTCTTTGGTCAGACCTCATCTGGAATATTGTGTCCAGTTTTGGGCACCACATTTTAAAAAAGACATCAACAAACTGGAGCAAGTTCAGAAAAGAGCGACCAGAATGGTGACCGGTCTGCAAACCCTGTCTTATGAGGAAAGGTTGCAGGATTTGGGAATGTTTAGTTTGCAAAAGAGAAGACTGAGAGGAGACTTAATAGCTGTCTACAAATATCTAAAGGGCTGTCACATTGTAGAAGGATCAACTTTATTCTCATTTGCACAAGGAAAGACTAGAAGCAATGGGATGAAACTGAATGGGAGGAGACACAGATTAGATATTAGAAAAAACTTTTTGACAGTTAGAGTGATCAATGAGTGGAACAGGCTGCCACGAGAAGTGGTGAGTTCTCCTTCAATGGAAGTCTTCAAACAGAGGCTGGACAGACATCTGACTGGGATGATTTAGCGAATCATGCTTTGAGCAGGGGGTTGGACCAGATGGCCCAGGAGGTCCCTTCCAACTCTACGATTCTATGATTCTATCACAACCCCAGGGTGAAGAATGGAGGACGGTGGCTCAGGGGGCGACATCGGCTGAAAACTGCGTGATAAGGCGTCAGCCTTGACATTCTTAGACCCTGGACGAAATGTAATCGTAAACTGAAAACGAGGAAAAAAAAGTGACCAACGGGCCTGTCTGGGCGTTAGTCTTTTAGCAGACTCAATGTACGACAGATTTTTGTGATCCGTGATCACCGTAACCGGGTGACTGGTCCCCTCCAAAAAGTGCCTCCATTCTTCAAACGCCAATTTGACCGCAAGAAGCTCTCTATTGCCTACGTCGTAATTTCTTTCCGCAGCAGAGAATTTCTTGGAAAAGAAAGCACATGGCCTGAGGTTGGTTAGAGTGGCAGGCCCTTGGGACAACACCGCCCCCACCCCCACCTCAGAGGCGTCCACTTCCACGACGAATGGTTTGGACGGATTTGGCTGCGCTAACACAGGAGCAGACATAAAACATTTTTTCAGCGTTGCAAAGGCTTCTTTTGCGAGCGAGGACCAATTTCTCACATCCGCACCTTTGCATGTTAGATCCGTGAGAGGTTTGACCACTTGCGAAAACCCCCGGATAAATTTGCGGTAATAATTGGCGAACCCCAAGAAGCGCTGAAGACCCTTAAGATCTCGGGGTTGCACCCAATCCGCAATGGCCTGCACCTTCTTGGGGTCCATGCGAAAACCCTCACCGGATACAATTAACCCCAAAAAGGACAACTCTTGTACACAGAATACACATTTCTCCAATTTGGCATACAAATGATTTTCTCTAAGCCTTTGGAGCACAGTTCGTACATGTTCCAAATGAGAATACTTGTCGGGGGAATATATCAAAATATCATCTAAGTAGATAACGACAAAACGACCAAAGAGATCCGAGAATACCACGTTGATGAAATTCTGAAATATGGCAGGGGCGTTGGTAAGACCAAACGGCATGACTAAATTTTCAAATAGTCCCTCGGTCGTGAGGAACGCGGTTTTCCATTCATCCCCCTCCTGGACCCTTATCAAATTATATGCCCCCCCGAAGGTCAAGTTTAGAAAACCACTTTGCCCCTGATAGCTGGTTACATAAATCGGGAATCAACGGAAGGGGGTACGTATTCCGTACAGTAATTTGATTAAGCTCCCGGAAGTCGAGACAGGGACGTAACCCGCCATCTTTTTTCTTTACAAAAAAGAAACCTGCCGCTACAGGTGAGACTGAAGGACGTATGTGTCCTTTGCGCAGACTTTCAGTAATGTACTCCTTCATAGCCAAGCGCTCAGGACCAGACAAATTAAACAGACGGGCTTTGGGTAATTTAGCCCCCGGGACCAGCTCAATAGCGCAGTCAAAGGGTCTATGTGGCGGTAACGTCTCGGCCTCGCTTTCGGAGAATACATCTTCGAAGTCCTTCAGGCATTCCCGAATACCTTCCAGCTCGACAGATGATACAGACACAAATTTAACTGGTTCAACCAGCAGTGCGGATTTATCACATAACTCAAAATCATTAAACCCCCATTGAACAATCTCCCCTGTTTTCCAGTTAATAACTGGGTTATGGCGTTGTAACCAGGGCATGCCCAACACCAACCCTGCAGGTAGATTGTCCAGCACAAAACAACTTATGTTTTCAACATGAATAGCGCCCACTCTGAGCGAAAACACATCAGACATAAAGCGAATTCCCTCCTTAGTGAGGGGAGATGAGTCAATGGCCATCACCTTGATCGGAACCTTGAGCCTAACTGTCCCTATCTTGCAGTGTGTGACCAATTGGGAGTCAATGAGGTTAATAGATGATCCGCAGTCGACGAAGGCTGTAGAGGAAAAAGAACTACCGTCCACAAATAGTTCCACAGGCAGTAATACTTTAGAAAATGAGGAAAATGGTACCTGAGGGTCTGAGCAGCCTCCCCGTTGACTACCCAGACCTAGTCGTTTCCCGCCGACCGGGTTTGAAGACGGGCAATTCGGGCACTCCCTTTTCCAATGTCCCGTTTTACCGCAGTAAAAGCATAACTGCTTGTCCTTCTGGCGTTTCCTCTCCGTATCCTTCAGGGAGAGGGCGCCTACATCCATGGGCTCAGGGGCAGTCTCTTTTCCACTGGGGAATAATGGAGTATCCACCTGCATCACCCCTCTGGCCCGCAGCCTGCGGTCCATCCGGACGGCCTGGGTCATGGCGTCCTCGAGAGAGTTAGGTGGGGGATGTAACGCCAAGGCATCCTGCAGCCGCTCGGACAAGCCTCTGCGAAAGAGTCCTTGGAGTGCGGCGTCGCTCCAAGAGACCTCTGCCGCCCAGCGGCGGAACTCAGAACAAAACCACTCAGCTGAATGTTTCCCCTGACAGACACTCATCAACATATCCTCTGCCAATCGCACTCGGTCAGGTTCATCATAAATGTGCCCGAGGGCCTCAAAGAATGCGTTCACTGACATACATTCAGGAGCAGAGGAAGACAGAGAGAAAGCCCATGCTTGCGGAGCCCCCCGAAGTAGGGAAATAATGACCCCCACCCTCTGGAACTCATCCCCGGAGGAGCGGGGCCTTAGAGAAAAAAAAAGCTTGCATCCTTCTCTGAAAGACCTGAACTCCTTTTTGTCCCCTGAGAAAAAGTCTGGCAATTTGACCGGAGATTCGGGGGACGCTAATGACACATCCCTACCCCCAGAACTAGAAGCCCCTGCATCGACAGCCTCCTGCACAGTAACTACCAACTGTTGCTGGGTCTGGGCCATCGTGCGTTGTTCCACATTGAGCTTATGGAACATTTGGGTCAGGTGCTTGACCTGATCAGACAAGGCTTGTATGGGATCCATGAGGATAACACACCTTTTTTTTTTTTTTTATTTCTGAAGAAAAAAAAACTGAAATGGTCAGTTATAATGTCAGGAACACCGCACTGTACTTGCTCACTGAGCCAGTGCGCGTGTCCTGAGTGTCAGCGCCGGCGTGCAGCCTCCGATGAGCAGTGACTCACCCGCAATGTAGGGGTACCGGGGTCAGGTACAGCCAGAAAGTACCGATGCACAGGACCTGTGGATGCTGAAGTTTAGGAATCCAGCATAGGACCTATGGTCATGTGACTGCAAGGGGGCGGGGCTTAGCGTCCTGCACACAGAGAAGGAAGAGAACTCAGAGTCCAAGCAAAGCAGAGGTTATGCACAGTACAGACCAGCGAGGTACAGGAGAGATAAACAGATGGGAGGTCAGACAAAGCCAAAGGTCATACACGGGATCACAGTACAGTACCAGGGAGGAGACAGAGCGGATAATCAGGGCCAAGCAGAGATCAAAACCAAACAGACATATAAGGTACCAGGCAGAATCCAAAGCGATATCCAGGGAACAGACCGAGTCATACACAGAGAATCAAGTAACCAGAACACAGCACTAACACACTCAGGGGTCACCACACAATGCCAAGGGCGAAAGTATAACTGACAGGGATGGGAGCGTCCTGAGGCTATAAGAAGCCTCCCCCAGAACCAGGGAGAGGCCACAATCATAGCCCCAGGTGTGCAGGTAAGCCTGCACCGGGATCACAACCTTTAACCCCAGAAATGCCAGTCATCAGCACTGGTTCCAAACATTAACCCCACGTGTGCGAGTCAAACCCGCACTGAGATCATGACACAAACATGCCTGACTGTGGGTTCACCAGTCTCATCCACAAATATGCCTGCTGTTTCATAGCTGTCCACAACTTTACAGCATTGTGGTGTTTTCCACAGAAGCATATTAGCTTCAGCATAGCCTGTTCCCACTTTGATTAGGCAGTGCTGCAGTGTTCCAGCATGAGATTGATGTGCTACCTTTTTGAGCTGGAGGCTGAAGAGGAGACGAAGGGGGGCAGTGCACTATGCACCTAATGCGCCAACACTGTGTCAAAATGCAGCAGACAGACCCATTGACCTAGTGGCATGGGGCCAGCTTAAGATAAATCGGGCAAGACATCAAAGATTTTTGGCGTGGACAAGCAGCGCATCGGAGGCTGAGTAGCGTGCTCCGTCCTTACAGCAGTGGCTGTTATGATTGGGTCATTGAGGAGGAAAACAAGACCAAGCTAAGCCACAGAAAACCAGAGAAGTTGGTAACTAAGTGGATTGCAGACCCCTGATCCTATCCACACAACTAGCAGTAGCCGTGGAGCGTACCTACAATGATTCTAGATGCCTTGACACAGCCGGAGGACTAAATAAGCCTAAAGCAAGAAAAAGGGAAATTTAAACTGCCCCAGAGCAGACCCCAAAGGAATAGACAGCCCCCAAACATATATTGCCGGTGAGACAAGATGAAAACACAAACACAGGTAGGAAAATAGGCTCAGCAAACGATGAGGCCCACACTAACTAGAAAGGACAGGAAAGGAAAGATGCTGTCTGCAATCATGCCAAAAAACCCTGCAAAAATGTCCAACACATCTGATAGCAAAAAAACCCTGAAGTCACTAGACTTCACCCACTATATCAGCACTCTGGCATATTCTAAAAACAGAGCAAAAGAGGCCAATCTAATAAGGGCCAAAAAGCAACCTGGCACAAACAGTAACATAAGATTGGAAATTCAGCACAGCCCCAGCCGGGCCTGGCTGAGCACACAAAACTGAATAGACAAAACCAAATCAAATGTGAACAATAGCAAAGAATACTTAGCTTGAGAATGCAGGGACTGAACTGGAAATTAAGACCTCAGGAGGCAGGTAAAATCACCAGCATGGATAGAGGGAGTCGGCTGTCTTAAATCCAGTCAGAGACTCCAGATGTCCAATCGTCGTCCTCATTATCAGGTGGCTGGTCTCTGTTAATTAGATCAGCTTCATTACCTCCTGCAACCACCAGAGGGAGTCCGGAAAGAGAACTCACGACTCCTCTGTCAATACAATCAGCTCCACCACCCTCACCAAGCAACCAGAGGTAGACCAGAAAGTGAATTCACAACAGTACCCCCCTTTGAGGAGGGGTCACCAAACCCTCATCCACGCCACCAGGCCGATCAGGATGGGCACGGTAAAAAGCACGAACCAATCTATCGGCATGAATGTCAGAAGCAGAGACACAAGAATTATCCTCCTGGCCATATCCCCTCCATTTGACCAAGTACTGGAGTCTCTGTCTAGCCAAACAAGAATCCATTATTTTCTCTACCTCATATTCCACATTGCCTTTAACCAATATAGGGTCAGAAGGCGCCGCCATGGGAACTACTGGCTCAACAAACCTCTTCAACAGAGATTTATGAAACGTTATGGATAGTGTTGAGCATTCCGATACCACAAATATCGGGTATCGGCCGATATTTGCGGTATCGGAATTCCGATACTGAGTTCCCAAACTTTTTGCATATTGAATACCGGAATCGGAAGTTGCCATAATGCTATGAGCCAGTTTGATTTGATTCAGCCAATGAGGAATCCTCAGAAGTGTGGGCACATCCTGTTAGGCATGTAGGCATGTTAAATAATGTCATGGCTGTGATTGGCTGCTGAAATGATGTCATGATGCACTATAAAAGCCGCCGCCGCCATTTAGGGTTCACTCTGCTGTGAATTCAGTTAGGGACAGGCTGCTGTTCAAGACTCTGAGGGACAGTTAGAAATAGCGATTTGCTAAATAATATTGTGCTTTACCCAGGCTACATTATCAATCACTGTAGCTTTCTTTTGCCTTGCAGCGCTGTTCACAGCTGTCTGCAAGGTCTGTGTGAGTGCAGCTCATGCTGTAGTGTGTCCTGCAGCCATCTCTGGTTGTAGGCCGCTCATGGTTTGTCACTGCCTCATACATATTTTTGTTTTATTGCTGCTCATTTTTCATTAATTCTCCTATTAGTGTGCATCCATCCGTATCCATATACATTGGTTGCAAACACTTTAGGAGTAGACAGCGGAGCCTTTCTGCAGCCTTTCAGTGCTAGTGCCCAGTTCTCTGCACTGTTCACGGCTGTCTGTGAGGTCTCTGTGTGTGAGTGCAGCTCACGTTGTAGTGTGTTCTGCAGTCACCTCTGGTTGTAGTCCGCTCAGCGTGCATCACTGCCTCATACATAATCCTTTTTTTGTTTTATTGCAGCTAATTTTTCCTGATTTTTTTCTCCTATTAGTGTGCTTCCATTCATATCCATCTACATTGGTTGGTTGCAAACACTATATAGGAGTAGATAGAGGAGCCTTTTTGCTGGCTTGTGCCCTGCAGCCGCAGCCAGATTAGTATTAGCCTATTTTTTGGAGCCTGATCTATTGCATTGTAGGTTACCTTCCTACATTGTAATAGCTCCAAAAAGTTTGTGATACTATCGCTTTCACATCTTTGGTCACATCCTTTTTGTTTTTTTGAAAAAAAAAACACGTAAATAAAGTTCACCAAACACTCCACTTTACAGTTGTGTAGGCCACATTAGCTCATATTAAAGTGTAGTCCACACACTTTATAAAATTAGTGTTTATTAAACCTGTTAGCAGCTGTTCAGGAATAAGCACACTAAGCCCCCCCTTTGTACTTTTCTGCCTATCTTTATCAGTCTACCAAGATGAAGAAGGCAGGGAGTAAGGCACGTGATCGTGGGCGTGGAGTTTCAGCAGGGAGAGGACGTGGGGATTCTGTGCCTGCTGCGGGCACCCGTGACTCAGCATCCCCCAGTTTTACCTGGCAACAGTCCTTTATGCGCAGCTTTGTAGGACCTCGCCGTACCCCACTGCTGCGGGACGAACAAATTGAAGCCATTGTCGGATGGATGGCAGCTAACGCATCGACTTCAATGACTTCCACATCCTCTCAGGGCCAGAGCACTGAAGAGCAACTGGGTTGCCCTCCCAGGGCTGTGGGGTACTCGGTACCGGGCCAGTGTCAGTGGGATGTGTCACAGCAGTGGTGACCCAGTCCGTGGCCCTGGGTGCCCATGTAACAGGGGAGATTGAATGGTGGAATGTAGTTAGATGAATAGTTCATGACGCCACCTGTGGTGCTCGGCAAGGGAGGTGTTGAGCCGACGCTGCATGCAGATCCGCTGGGACTGATGGTATGGTGCAGCAAAGATGTAAAAGCTCCCCACAGGTGAAGCTGTAGTCCCAGGGCAGTGTAGATGTGGTTGGCATGGGGATGTAGCGGTGCCGGAAAGGTAGGAAGCAGACAAGACACAGAGGGGTGCAATTTCTGTACTTTTACTTGATAACTGCAGTCCAGGGTTCTGATTACAGATGGTAACGGAGCAGGCTAGCCTGGAAGCAATTCAGGGATTCTCTCTCAGCAGAAGGGCTGTGCAGTCTCCTTTCCTAGCCCTTACTTAAGGGATCTCCAGTACTGAGTTACACTGAATTTCCTCCTGTCAGATGTTCTCAAGAACCTTTCTTGCACGGCAGACAGCTGTAGCCTATCTCGGGAACTCCTTTCTCCTGTGTCCCGGCTCGCTATCCAAGCTGATGTTGTGCCCTCAAGTCTTAGATGGGAATAGGGCATTTACAGCCTCCTACTCCTCTGGTGTCTGTTGCTGGACGGTTAGTATCCATACAACCGTGGAGACCAGGCTCCAGTTCATGCACTCTCACTCGAGATGAGCTCTTCCTCTCAGCTCTATCTCAGTGCTCCTTCCACACGTCTGCACACTTCACCCTCCGCAGACTAACTGACTCCTTCTTCCTCTTGGCCCTCAGAGAGCACTCCTCCCCTTAATTCTGGTTCAGAGTCCACCCTGCTGGCCTGGAGTGAAACCGTGTTGCATGCATAGATTGACTGTGAGAGAGACCCGTCATTGCCTCCAAGCCTGGCATTACCCTCCCCTGGAGGAAGGCAAAGCCAGTGTGGCGGCCATACTCCTGGGGGCGCCACATTCCCCCCTAGTGAACAAAATATGAAAACATACAAACAGTTAAACAATAATAATTGCACAAGATTTAAAAAATGAAAAAGTTACAAAAACCAAGTGCTTCAAAAATGGTCCTATGATGATAAGTTCAAGCATCAATGTCCATGGTCCATTCCTGGCAAATGGTGAATTATATACAAGTAAAGTTTTTGACCACACAAGTCCTGTGGTACAATGTCCATAAAACAGAACGGGAAAATTTTTAAAGGAAAGTCTTAGGCTAAGTGCACAAGTACCGGAACTCTCGCGGAAATTACCGCGAGAATTCCGGAATTCCAGTCAGCAGGAAAATCGCATTTTAAATTCCCGCGATTTTCCCGCGGAAAAACTAGCATTTTGCATGCGTATTTAGCTTGCAAAATGCTAGCGTTCTCCAAGCGATCTGTAGCATCGCTTGGAGAACTGATTGACAGGTTGGTCACACTCGTCAAACATAGTGTTTGACAAGTGTGACCAACTTTTTACTACTGAGGCCGCCTATGCAGCATCAGTAGTAAAAGATAGAATGTAAAAAAAAAATAAAAAATGGTGTTATTCTTACCCTCCGACGTCCCGCACATCCGTTCCCAGTAATCCTTTGCGAAAATGCCCGCGATGACGTCAGTTCTCGCGAGATCGCGACGTCTCGCGGTAATTCGCGATGACGTCGCGCGAATGACCGCGAGACTTCGCGATCCCGCGAGAACGGACGCCATCGCGGGCATTTTCACAAAGGACTACTGGGAACGAGACCGTGAAGAGAAGCAGGAAGACTGCGCGGGACACCGGAGGGTGAGAATAACAATATTTTTTATTTTTAAATTCTTTTTTTACAGGGATATGGTACCCAAAGCCCGGAGGACAGTCTTCTCTCCTCCGGACCGTGGGTACCATCCGCCAATGTTCTGCTTACTTTCCGCATGGTGTGCACAACCACATGCGGGAAGTAAGCGGAACAATGCATTCCTATGGGTGCGGGATCGCCGCGATTCCGCAAATTAATGAGCATGCTGCGGTTTTTACCGCGAAGCGATTCCGCCGCGGTAAAACCCGCAGCATTAGTACAGCATTGCGTAATCCCATAGGAATGCATGGGATGCTTATTTTTCGCGTTTTCGCGGCAAAATCGCGCGGTTAAAACCGCTGCGGAAATGCGAAAAAAACGCCACGTGTGAACTCAGCCTTACAGGTTACCTGTAGGCACAAAAAACTTGAGAATAGTTACATACAGTGGGGCAAAAAAGTATTTAGTCAGTCAGCAATAGTGCAAGTTCCACCACTTAAAAAGATGAGAGGCGTCTGTAATTTACATCATAGGTAGACCTCAACTATGGGAGACAAACTGAGAAAAAAAAATCCAGAAAATCACATTGTCTGTTTTTTTTCATTTTATTTGCATATTATGGTGGAAAATAAGTATTTGGTCAGAAACAAGCAATCAAGATTTCTGGCTCTCACAGACCTGTAACTTCTTCTTTAAGAGTCTCCTCTTTCCTCCACTCATTACCTGTAGTAATGGCACCTGTTTAAACTTGTTATCAGTATAAAAAGACACCTGTGCACACCCTCAAACAGTCTGACTCCAAACTCCACTATGGTGAAGACCAAAGAGCTGTCAAAGGACACCAGAAACAAAATTGTAGCCCTGCACCAGGCTGGGAAGACTGAATCTGCAATAGCCAACCAGCTTGGAGTGAAGAAATCAACTGTGGGAGCAATAATTAGAAAATGGAAGACATACAAGACCACTGATAATCTCCCTCGATCTGGTGCTCCATGCAAAATCCCACCCCGTGGGGTCAGAATGATCACAAGAACGGTGAGCAAAAATCCCAGAACCACGCGGGGGGACCTAGTGAATGAACTGCAGAGAGCTGGGACCAATGTAACAAGGCCTACTATAAGTAACACACTACGCCACCATGGACTCAGATCCTGCAGTGCCAGACGTGTCCCACTGCTTAAGCCTGTACATGTCCGGGCCCGTCTGAAGTTTGCTAGAGAGCATTTGGATGATCCAGAGGAGTTTTGGGAGAATGTCCTATGGTCTGATGAAACCAAACTGGAACTGTTTGGTAGAAACACAACTTGTCGTGTTTGGAGGAAAAAGAATACTGAGTTGCATCCATCAAACACCATACCTACTGTAAAGCATGGTGGTGGAAATATCATGCTTTGGGGCTGTTTCTCTGCAAAGGGGCCAGGACGACTGATCCGGGTACATGAAAGAATGAATTGGGCCATGTATCGTGAGATTTCGAGTGCAAACCTCCTTCCAGCAGCAAGGGCATTGATGATGAAACGTGGCTGGGTCTTTCAACATGACAATGATCCAAAGCACACCGCCAGGGCAACGAAGGAGTGGCTTCGTAAGAAGCATTTCAAGGTCCTGGAGTGGCCTAGCCAGTCTCCAGATCTCAACCCTATAGAAAACCTTTGGAGGGAGTTGAAAGTCCGTGTTGCCAAGCGAAAAGCCAAAAACATCACTGCTCTAGAGGAGATCTGCATGGAGGAATGGGCCAACATACCAACAACAGTGTGTGGCAACCTTGTGAAGACTTACAGAAAACGTTTGACCTCTGTCATTGACAACAAAGGATATATCACAAAGTATTGAGATGAAATTTTGTTTCTGACCAAATACTTATTTTCCACCATAATATGCAAATAAAATGAAAAAAAAACAGACAATGTGATTTTCTGGATTTTTTATTCTCAGTTAGTCTCCCATAGTTGAGGTCTACCTATGATGTAAATTACAGACGCCTCTCATCTTTTTAAGTGGTGGAACTTGCACTATTGCTGACTGACTAAATACTTTTTTTCCCCACTGTATATACATACAATTTCAACATTTACATTCACTTTGCTATATACGATATCTGATGGGTGGTATACCTTGTGTGGTGTGGGTAGACCTGCGTAACTCTGATGAGGGTAAACTGGGTAAACTAGGTAGTATTCTCCTATGGACTCTTAGACTCACCACGGGCATAACAGGTTCACCACTGGCAGGGCGAGGGTTCTCTGGCTCCACTGCTGGTGTGGCATCTGCTGCCTTATTTTCCTGATCCTCAGGGTTTTCTGGAGTTACGTCTCCTGTACTGCCAATTGAGGAAATGTCAACACTGGCACCACTATAGCATCGTTTACTTTAGTCCAATTCGCAGGGAATTCTCCAAGTATTGTGCTGACCTTCTCTTCTCCCTCTATGGGTTGGATGTTATCTGGTTCTTCCACTCTTTCCCTTAACAAGTCAGGACACAGCTACAGATGATCTCTTGATATTGCTGCTGAGGTTTCTCCTCCATCTTTGCTAATAAGGCATACCTTGGTATTATCAAAGTTTGAGGGCATAATGGTATAAGGTTCAGCTTCTCATTGATCATCCAGCTTATGCAGCCTTCTTTTTCTCTTGAGAACTTGCTCTCCCGGTGACAAGGGAACTGCAGGTGCATTCTGATTGTAAAACTTCTCCTGCTTTTGTCTTGCCTGGGCCAAACTCTTTTCCAAACATTCTTGTACTCTTCTGTACTACTGTTGTCTTTCTGTATCCCATTCAGCATCTGGGGATGGCACCTCAGGCGTAAGGACTCCCATGTCCAAATCTATAGGCAATTTGCCAGGTCTTGCTCTCATCAGGTATGCTGGGGTACAGTTGGTGGAGTTCACTGGAATATGATTGTAAAGATCTACCAGATCTGGCAACTTCTCTGGCCACAGATTTCTCTCCTCCAAGGGCAAAGTCTTCAGGAGGTCAATCACTACCTGGTTCATGTTCTCGCACATGCCATTGGTCTGTGGGTGGTACGGAGTTGTCCAGATCTTCTTACAACCATACAGGTTACAGAATTCTTGGAACACTTCTGCCTCGAAAGCTGGACCTTGATTTGTAAGCACTCTTTCAGGATACCCATGTGGTCTACAGAAGTGCTGTTGGAATGCTCTGGCTGCTGTCCTGGCCATTGATCTTTGACAGGCACAACTACCAGGAATCTTGAGTAGTGGTCCACGATGGTAAGAGCATAGATGTAGCCAGACTGGCTTGGAACCAGCTTCACATGGTCCAGGGCCACCAACTCAAGGGGCTGTTTGGTGATGATTGGCTGTAGAGGAGCTCTCTGGCTGTTTCGATCCTTTCTGCGCAGGTTGCAATGTCCACACTCCCGGCACCACCTCTTAATGACTTTCCTCATACCAGCCCAATAGAACCTCTCCCGGAGCAATGCTTCCAACTTCTTCCTTCCGAAGTGTCCAGCTCCGTTGTGGTATGCTTCCAGGACCATTGATGCCTCTCTCTTTGGGACTATCACCTGCCAGACCAGCTCATGAGTGCAGGCATTGATACTCCTCCGACACAGCTTTCCTTCATAGATGAACAGCCGGCCTCTCTCCTTCCACAACTGCTGGGTTTCTTCAGGGGCATCCGACTCTGGGCGTGAGTCAGCTTTTGCCAGCAGCTCTTTCACCAGGTGGACTGCAGGGTCACTATCTTGCATTTCTGCCCAGTCATGATGGGGCAATGGATTCAGGGTGACCTCCTTCAAGCCAGACCTTCTGTTTCTTACTCCTTGAGTACGTTGAGCCGCAATTGGCCGGTGGAAGGGAGGTAGCTCTATTTCTTCTAGAGCCTCAGGGTCTTCTCCTGCATCTGGCAGATTAGGAATCCTGGACAGTGCATCAGCGTTGGCATTCTTGTGCCCTGCCCGGTACTTGATGGTAAACTCATAGTTAGATAGCCGAGCCATCCATCGCTGTTCCAGTGCATCTAGTTTTGCAGTGTCCAAGTGTATCAACTGGTTGTTGTCCGTGAAGATGGTAAACTTGGCGGAGGCTAGGTAATGTTTGAACCTTTCGGTGACAGCCCAGACTATGGCAAGGAACTCCAGCTTGAAAGAACTGTAGCTGTCAGGGTTCCTCTCGGTGGGACGCAGCTTCTTGCTGGCGTAGGAGATCACTCTTTCTTTTCCGTTCTGTACCTGCGACAGTACTGCTCCTACTCCCACATTGCTGGCATCAATGTACAGCACAAAGGGTTTGTCATAATCTGGGTAGGCCAGAACTTCGTCATCTGTGAGAGGCAGCTTCAATCTGGTGAAGGACCTCTCCAACTCCTCCGACCATTCAATGGTGGAATTCTTCTGTTTGGTTTTCTTGGACTGCCCCACCAGGAGATTTTGCATAGGGGTGGCTATTTCAGTAAAGCCTTTGATGAATCTTCGGTAGTAACCTACCAGTCCAAGGAATTGTCGTACTTCATGGAGGCTGCTGGGCTTCGGCCAGTCCCGGATGACTGTGACCTTGTCAGGATCTGGTGCCACACCTGCACTGACCACATGACCGAGGTACTGTACCTTGGGCTTCAGGAGGTGGCATTTGGAAGGCTTCACCTTCCAAATGGACTCCAGTCACAGAACATCTTTCTTGCCAGTAGAGAAACAGAAATCGTTGAGGAGCAGAATGAGAGAGCTCCTGAAAGGTCACGTTTCCATCAGATCCGCAATGAGAGTTTTGGGCCTCATGATGGCTTGTATCCCCTGTGTTCTTTGGGCACAGTTTCACTCGAGCCCTGCAGAGAGAGGTCCTGTCAGCCTGGGATCGACGACAGTCTACCCTTGACAGAAGAATATCCTTATCCCCGGCAGGAAGTAGGTCACTACTTTGGTGGATTCAGCCAGTAAACCTAAAAGTGGGCATTCATTGGATTGCCTCTTCATGGGTGGTAATTACCACGGACTCCAGCAAATAGCGATGCGGAGCGCACCTGGTAGGAAGTATTCTCCAGGTAGAATGGCCATCGGACATGCGTTCCAGGTCTTCCAACTACAGAGAACTCTACGCTGTGTCGGAAGCCCTAAGATTTAATCGAGCACTGTTAAGGGGCCGGCACGTCAAGATTCTGTCGGACAATGTGACGGCGGTGTCCTTCCTGTGTCTCCAAGGGGGTCCCAGACATTGAATGCTCCAGGATCTGGCAAAAGAGATTTTTTTCATGGGCATAGAAGACAGTCCGACAGCAGTTCATCTCGAAGGGTGTCAAAATGTTGTGGCGGACTACCTGAGCAGACGAAAGGTTTGGCAACGAAATGGGAGCTAAATGAGGTGTTCCAGTACTTCTGTCATCTCTGGGGAAGGCTTCAGAGAGATCTGTTCGTGACCAGGAAAAATGCAAAGACAGACGGATTATACTCGCTGAACTCATCATACAATCCAGAAGCTGTCGGCTCATTAAGTCAGAGATGGAGACGGTCCCTGTCCTACGCTTTCCCCCCCCCATAGCACTCATTCCAGCCATCCTCGAGAAGATACAGGAGGATCAGGCGAAGGTACTTCTGATCACTACGTACTGGCCAAAAAGAAGTTGGTTTTTGCTGCTGCTAACTATGGCATTAGAAGACTTGGTTCTGCTTCCATGGAGTAAAGACCTCATCCATCAGAGCCCAGTCTTCCATCAGGATCCGGAAAGGCTTCATTTTTCAGCTTGGATCCTGAGCAGGACATCCTGAGAGCTTGGAGGCTGTCAGACCAGGTTATAACCACAATCCAGGCCAGTAGGAAGCCAGTTACTTCTGCAATATATTAGAAGATCTGGAAGAAGATCTGTTTTTAGAGTGGCAGTTCTGACTTTATTGCGGGGAAGCCCGATATCCCAAGCGTCTTGGACTTCCTTCAGGCTGGTTTTAATAAGGGGCTTAGACCCAGTACCTTAAAAGTCGAGATAGCGATGTTAGGCCAGGGTCAGACTTGCGAGAAACTCGCACGAGTCTCGCATCTCAATACCCGGCACTGCTACCGGCAAGTGGGACCAGAGTGCTCAGCTGCATGGAAATACATGCAGCTGAGCGCGCCGGTCCCGAATACTGGTGGCAGTGCCGGATATTGAGATGTGAGACTCATGCAAGTTTCTCGCAAGTCTGACCCCGACCTTAAGCACTTTCTTTGCCTACTCTCTGGCCACTCACCCATGGGTAATAAGGTTTGTCAGGGCAATCCAGTGTCTGTGCCCCACAATCAGGTGGTCAGTTCCCTCCTGGGATCTTGATTTGGTCCTTAGGTCCCCATGTTCGAAGCCTTATGTCCCTGGGGAAAAGATGTCCATTTCACAGCATACCGTAAAAACAGCATTTTTGGTAGCTGGTACTACAGGAAAACATGTAGGGGAGATTCAGGCCTTGTCCATTCGGGACCCATATCTTCAGATTTGGGATGACCGTATAATCCTAAAATTAGAACGCCTTTTGTACCAACCAAGAAATTCTTCTACCCTCATTCTGCGAAAACCCCTCAAATGAGAAGGAGCCGGCCCTTCACAAGTTATATGTCAAACAGGTTGTCATCGATTATTATTATTTTTTTATTATTATTATTTATTTATATAGCACCATTGATTCCATGGTGCTGTACATGAGAAGGGGTTACATACAAATTAGAGATATCACTTACAGTAAACAAACTAACAATGACAGACTGATACAGAGGACCCTGCCCTTTCGGGCTTACATGCTACAGGATGGTGGGGAAGGAGACAGTAGGTTGGTGGGTTGCAGCAGTTTCGGTGTTGGTTGAGGTGAGATCACTGGTAGTGGTGAGAGAGAAGGAGGTAGCGGGGTCATTGCAGGCTGTAGGCTTTCTTGAAGAGGTGGGTTTTCAGGTTCCGTCTGAAGGATCCAAATGTGGTTGATAGTCGGACTTGTTGGGGCAAAGAATTCCAGAGAACTGGATACGCTGAGGGAATGGTAGCCAGTGAAGAGATTTGCAGAGGGGAGAAGCAGAGGAGTAGTGAGGAGAGAGATGAATTAGTCGGGCGGCAGAGTTAAGGATAGACTGGAGAGGTGCGAGGGTGTTAGCAGGGAGACCACAGAAAAGGATGTTGCAGTAGTCGAGGAGGGAGATGATGAGGGCATGCACAAGCATTTTAGTAGACTGAGGGTTGAGGAAAGGACGGATTCTGGAAATATTTTTAAGCTGGAGGCGACAGGAGGTAGAAAGAGCTTGGATGTGCGGTTTGAAGGACAGGGCAGAGTCAAAGGTTACTCCGAGGCAGCGGACTTCTGGTATTGGGGAAAGTGTGATGTCATTAATTTTTATAGCTAGGTCAGGTAAGGAAGATCTGAGAGATGGAGGAAAGATGATGAGTTCAGATTTGTCCACATTGAGCTTGAGGAAGCGAGAGGAGAAGAAGGAGGATATGGCTGATAGACACTCTGGGATTCTGGACAGCAGAGAGGTGACGTCTGGGCCAGAGAGGTAGATCTGGGTGTCATCAGCATAAAGATGGTAGTGGAATCTGTGGGACTCTATGAGTTGCCCCAGAAAAAGTGTATAGACTGAGAAGAGTAGGGGTCCTAAAACAAAGCCTTGGGGGACTCCAACAGAGAGAGGATGGGATGAGGAGGTGGTGTGGGAGTGGGAGACGCTGAATGTGCGTCAACTGTGTCGAATGCAGAGGACAGGTCTAGAAGCAGGAGTATAGAGTATTGTCCATTTGATTTGGCTGTAAGTAGGTCGTTAGTAATTTTGGTCAGGGCTGTCTCAGTGGAGTGATGGGGCGGAAACCAGATTGTAGATTGTCAAAGAGCAAGATAGATGATAGGTGGGAGGAAAGTTCAGCATGGACGTGCTGCTCCAGGAATTTGAAAGCGAATGGGAGCAACGATATTGGCCGATAGCTGGACATAGCGGTTGGGTCGAGGGTTGGCTTTTTAACCCCTTTCTGCCATAGGACGTACTATCCCATTCATGTGCCCTGTGACTTTATTCCCAGGGACGGGATAGTACGTCTAGCGCGATCAGCGGCGCCCACGTGGTGAGCGCCGCTGATCGCAGCCGGGTGTCAGCTGATTATCACAGCTGACACCCGGCACAATGTGTCAGGGGCGGTCACGGACCGCCCCGAAACGTTAACCCCTTCTACACCGCGATCAAACACAATCGCGGTGTACCGGGGGTTATAGGGAAGCATCGGCAGGGAGGGGGCTCCCTCCGTGCTTCCCTGAGCCCCCCACGGCAGCGCAATGTACAGTGCTGCTGCGGGGGGCTCTTTCCCTACAGGTCCCCGGATTCAAGATGGCGACGGGGACCTTCGGGGGCCTGTAGGGAGCTGACTTCCTCACTGCCTGCAAAGCGCAGGCATGAGGAAGTCTGCAGCAGTGCCTGTGACAGATCGCTGATCTGTCACAGTGATCTGTGATGTGACAGATCAGCGATCCGTCACACGACAGTGATGTCCCACCTGGGACAATGTAATAAAGTTAAAAAAAAAAAAGTGTAAAAATAATTTTAAAAAAAATCGCTAAATAAATTATTAAAAAAAAAATATTCCCCAATAAATTCATTTTTTGAAAATAAAAAAAAAACAATAAAAGCATACATATTTGGTATCGCCGCGCCCGTAACGACCCGCCCTATAAAACTGTCCCATTAGTTAACCCCTTTACTGAACCCCTTAAAAAATAAAAATAAAAAACCAAGCAAAAAAATAATGATTTATTATCATACCGCCAAACAAAAAGTGCAATAACGCACGATCAAAAAGACGCATATAAATATCCATGGTACCGCTGAAGACGTCATCTTGTCCCGCAAAAAATGAGTCACCATACAGGATCATTAGCAAAAAAATAAAAAAGTTATAGCTCACAGAATAAAGCGATGCAAAAATAATTATTTTTTATATAAAATAGTTTTCATTGCATAAAACCGCCAAAACATGAAAAAAGACCTAAATGAGGTATCACTGTAATCGTACTGACCCGAAGAATAAAACTGCTTCATCAATTTTACCGCACGCGGAACGGTGTAAACGAACCCCCCCAAAAGAAATTCATGAAACGTTGGTTTTTGTTCATTCTGCATCCCAAAAATCAGAATAAAAAGCGATCAAAAAATGTCACATGCCCGAAAATGGTACCAATAAAAACGACAACTCGGCCCGCAAAGAATATGACCTCACAAGACTCGGTGGGTCAAAATACGGAAAAATTATAGCTCTCAATATATGGTGATGCAAAAACTATTTTTACAATAAAAAGCGTCTTTTAGCGTGTGACAGCTGCCAAACATAAAAATCACCATAAATAGTAAATCAAACCCCCCGTTATCACCCCCTTAGTTAGGGAAAAATAATAAAATAAAAGAAATGTATTTATTTCCATTTTCCCATTAGGGTTAGGGTTAGTGCTAGGGTTAGGGCTAGGGCTAGGGTTAGGGCTAGGGTTAGGGTTAGGGCTAGGGTTAGGGCTAGGGCTGAGATTAGGGTTAGTGGTGTGTTGGGGTTAGGGTTGGAGTTATAATTCGGGGGTTTCCACTGTTTGGGCACATCAGGGGCTCTCAAAATACAACATGGCGTCTGATCTCTATTCCAGCCAATTCTGCGTTGAAAAAGTCAAATGGTGCTCCTACCCTTCCAAGCTCTGCCATGCACCCAAACAGTGTTTTTCCCCCACATAGAGGGTATCAGCATACTCAGGACAAATTGCAAAACAACTTTTGGGGTCTAATTTCTCCTGTTACCCTTAGGAAAATAAAAAATTGGGGGCAAAAATATCATTTTTCGGAAAAAAATGATTTTTTTATTTTCACGACCAGGCGTTATAAACTTCTGTGAAGCACTTGGGGGTTCAAAGTGCTCACCACACATCTAGATAAGTTCCGTGGGGGGGTCTAGTTTCCAAAATGGGGTCACTTGTGGGGAGTTTCAATAGTTTAGGTACATCAGGGGCTCTCCAAACGCACATGACATGTGCAGACCAATCCATCAAAGTCTGCATTCCAAAACGCCACTACTTCCCTTCCGAGCCCCGACTTGTCCCCATACAGTAGTTTTCTCCCACATATGAGGTATCAGGGTACTCAGGACAAACTGGACAACAACTTTTGGGGTCCAATTTCTCCTTTTACCCTTGGGAAAATAAAAAAATTGGAGACTAATTGATCATGTTTGAGGAAAAAATACGATTTTTTTATCTTCATGCCTGGGCATTATAAACTTCTGTGAAGCCCTTAGGGGTTCGAAGTGCTCACCACACACCTAGATAAGTTCCTTAGGGGGGTCTAGTTTCCAAAATGGGGTCATTTGTAGGGGGTTTCCACTGTTTAAGTACATTAGGGGCTCTCCAAAGGCAACATGACACCTGCAGACCATTCCATCAAAGTCTGCATTCCAAAACGTCACTCCTTCCCTTTCAAGTCCCGACGTGTGCCCATACAGTAGTTTTCTCCCACATATAGGGTGTCAGCGTACTCAGGACAAATTGGACAACAACTTTTGGGGTCCAATTTCTCCTGATACCCTTGGGAAAATAAAAAAAATGGGGACTAAAAGATGATGTTTATGGAAAAAATACGATTTTTTTATTTTCACGCCCGGGCGTTATAAACTTCTGTGAAGCACCGGGGGGTTCAAAGTGCTCACCACACATCTAGATAAGTTCCTTGTGGGGTCTAGTTTCCAAAATGGTGTCATTTATGGGGGGTTTCTACTGTTTTGGTACATCAGGGGCTTTCCAAACGCGACATGGTGTCCGATCTCAATTCCAGCCAAAAACGTCAAATGGCGCTGCTTCCCTTCTGAGCTCTGCCATGCGCCCAAATAGTGGTTTACCCCCACATGTGGGTTAGGGATGGGATAAGTGTGGTGGTGAGGTTGGAGAGGAGGTGGGATGGGATAGGGTCGAGTGCACAGGTTGTGAGGTGCGATTTGGAGAAGAGATGACTAAGCTCCCCTTCAGTGATGTTGGAGAGTGAGGTTATGGGGTTTGGGCATTGGTTTGGTATACAAAGGGGTTGTGGTGGTTGAGTGATGAAGACTTGCCTTGTTTGGTCAATCTTGTTTTTGAAGTGTGTGGCAAAGTCCTCGGCAGAGATGAGGGAGGTTGGAGGAGGTAGTGGTGGGCAGAGGAGGGAGTTAAAAGTTTTGAATAGCTGTTTGGGGTTGTAAGAAAGGGAAGATACGAGGGTTCTGAAGTAGGCCTGTTTAGCAGAGGTGAGGGCAGATTTGAAATCGAGTGTTGCCTGTTTGAATGTGGTGAAGTCATCTTGCGAATTTGTTTTATTCCAGCACCGCTCTGCAATCCTGGACACTTGCTGGAGCTTTTTAGTGGTGTTGTTGTGCCAGGATTGTCTGTTGATACGTCGCATTCTGCCATGAACGAGAGGGGCAACGGCGTCAATAGCTGATGCGAGAGTGGCATTGTAGAAAGCAGTGGCACTGTGTGTCATGGAGTGAGGATATGGTTGCCAGTGGTAGAATAGAATCAGAGAGCACGTGGGTGTCTTGGTGCGCAAGGTTTCTGCGGGGGTGCGTATGTTGCTGGACCTGGGTGCCTGGTGAGGAGGACAGGGATGAGAAAGTGAGTAGATGGTGGTCAGCTAGAGGGAGAGGGGAGGTGGTGAAGTTAGAAAGAGAGCAGAGACGGGTGAAGACCAGGTCTAATGTGTGTCCGTCTGTGTGGGTGGCTGAGGAGGACCACTGAGTAAGTCCAAAGGATGAAGTAAGGGACAGGAGTTTGGAGGCTGCTGACTGAAGGGTATCAGTGGGGATGTTGAAGTCGCCCATGATGATAGTGGGGGTGTCAGTTGAAAGAAAATGAAGAAGCCAGGTAGACAATTGGTCAATGAAGACAGTGGTCGGGCCTGGAGGTCGGTATTGATAAAATCTTACCATAAGACCTACAGACCCATCCTTATGAATGCCTGTCACCTGCCCGTTTGGTAGAATATCCCATGGCATCAATTTATGCTATTAAATCCATAGACAGCCTCTTCTGACCTTAGCACTCCGGTATCTTTAGTATTAGATCAGATAGACATGGTGGACAGCAGTGTGAGCAGTCTCCTCTTTCTGAATGAACCCTGGTATCTCCAGTGTAAGATCACATAGATAGGACACACACAAGTTTTAGTGGCCTTTTCTTACCGCAGCACCTCTGGGATCTCCAGTAGTATTAGTGGAGCACATCTTCCTATACATGAAGGAGGGCGCAGCGTCCTGCTGCACATGCTCGCAGGTACCTGTCCTCACATTCTAGGACAGGTTTCTGTCAGTTTAAGAGGATGGCAGCCATTTTAATTTTGGAGTGATTACCTCCTTAGACAAAATTATTATGATTTGATAATTAAAGGGAACCTGTCACCTCTTTTTGCCTCTATAAAAATGTGGCCACCGCCTTTCAGGGCTTAGGCTGGGTTCACATTGCGTTAGGGTCAATCCGCTAGCGCTATCCGTTAGATAGCGGCGCAAACACTATCTAACGCATCTGTTAGCACAGCCATTGACCGCAATGTTAATAACGCATACTAACGTATGCCGAAATCGGCATGCGTTAGCAAGTATGCGTTATTTCCTAACGCACCCTCGAACGCTGCTTGCAGCGTTTTTGGGTGCGTTGGCATTAACGCACAGCGAACGGACCCTTTCACTGTGCATAGGAATGTATGGGCTAACGCATGGTAGCGCTAGGTACCGGAGCGTTACCATGTGTTAACGCATACAGTTAGCGTTATGGCGCTAAAGATTCCAAAAATGACATTAGCGTTAGCGCATCAGTTTAACGGATTCGTTAAATGGATGCCCTAAAGCCCCCGTTACACACTGCGATATCGCTAGCAATATCGCTGTAAAGTCACCGATTTTGTGACGTTGCAGCGATATTGCTAGCGATATCGCTGCATGTGATACTTACCTGCGACCGGCTCCCCCGCTGGTTATCGCTGATCGCGCGAGAAGCTCCTAGACCATTCCTCGTCGGTCACTTCGTGCGGCGCTTCCTGTGGTGCCGACGAGCGACGCATGGAGCCGGGTGGGAGGACGCAGGATCGCCGCGTCTGACAGGTAAGTAGCGATCCCCGTCCCCAACGATGTCGCTGGTGAGATCTGCCTGTGTGGCAGCTCACTAGCGACCACCTAGCGATTCACCAGCGATGCTGACCGCGTCATATCGCTGGTCGGGATCGCTGGTGAGTCGCTAGGTGTAACGGTACCCTAACGCAATGTGAACCTAGCCTTATCTGCAGTATTCTATAATGCTGTAGATAAGCTCCCGCTACGACCTGAAAGATAAGAAAAATAAGTTTTACTATACTCATCCGGGGAGGCGGTCCGTTGCAGGCCGGTCTAATGGGTGTCGCAGGACTAGGTCCGGCACATCCCATCTTCATGCAATGTCGTCCTCCTGCTTGCTTTGTGTCGCACTTCTGTGCAGGTGTAACTCTCTGCCCTGTTGAGGGCAGAGCAAAGTACTGCAGTGCGCAGGCGCTGGGCCTCTCTGACCTTTCCCGGTGCCTGTGCACTGCAGTACTTTGCTCTGCCCTTAACAGGGCAGAGAAGTACGCCTGTGCTGGAGCTCAATGCCGGGGAGCTATGAATCAAGCAGGAGGGCGGCGTCACAAGAAGATGGGAGGTGCCGGACCCGGACTGCGACACCCTTAAGACCAGACCGCATCGGACCGCCCCCCCCCCCTCGGTGAGTATAATAAAACTTTTTTTTCTTATCTTGCAGGTCAGAGCGGGGCTTATCTACAGCATTATAGAATGCAATTTTCAAACTTTGAATTTTCATGCCCTTAGATCACAGAGATATATCACACAAAATAGTTAACGGATAACATTTCCCACATGTCTACTTTACATCAGCACAATCTTGGAGCCAAAAATTTTTTATCTTAGGAAGTTATAAGGGTTAAAAGTTGACCAGCGATTTCTCATTTTTACAACAAAATTTGCAAAACCATTTTTTTAGGGACCACATCACATTTGGAGTCCCTTTAGGGGTCTATACGTTAGAAAATGCCCAAAAGTGACATCATTCTAAAAGCTGTATACCTCAATGTGCTTACAGCCACATTCAAGAAGTTTGTTAACCCTTCAGATGCTTCACAGGAATTTTTGGAATGTGGAAAAAAATGAACATTTAACTTTTTCCACAAAAAAATTGCTTGAAACTTTTTTATTTTTACAAGGGTAGCAGGAAAAACTGGACCCCAACATTTGTTGTGTAATTCCTCTTGAACATGGTGATACCCCATATGAGGGAGAAAACTACTCTTTGCGTGCACGGCAGAGATCGGAAGGGAAGGAGCGTCATTTGACTTTTTGAAAGTAAAAATTCTTGGAATCCTTAACAGACGTCATGTTTCATTTAGAAAGCCCCTGATGAGCCTAAACAGTGGAAACCCCCCACAATTGACCACATTTTGGAAAGTAGACCCCTCAGGGAATGTATTTAGCTGTGTGGTGAGCATATTGAAGACCAGGTACTTCACAGAAGCTTATAACCTTGAGCCATGAAAATAAAAAAAAAAATCACATTTTCCCCACAAAAATGTTATTTTGGCCACAAATTTAGCATTTTCATAAGGGTAACAGGAGAGATTGCACCATACAATTTGTTGTGTAATTGCTCCTGAGTACGCCCATACCCCAAATGTGGGGGAATACTATGTTTGAGGCACAGTGCAAAGCTCAGAAGGGAAGAAGCGCCATATTGGAGTTCAGATTTTGCTGGAATGGTTTGAGGGTGCCATGTCACATTGGCAGAGCGTAAGTACTGTGAAGGATAAATTTCAGCTCACCTTTAGTAAGTTCATGAGAACTGATTGAAAGCTCCGAGCACGGACACGTCTCTGCCAAGACGTATATGGAAGTCCAGAAAAGAGAAGAAAGGTCCAGCTCCAGGAGATAAAATCCAGAAATTTTGATTGAATCATGAATAAAAACAGATTCATGGCTGCTGTGATCAAATATCGGCAAACAAATTGAGTTACCGCGTGGGGATATTTCCAAAGATCTCTGTACGTGTATTGTAACTACACAATAGGTGATTATTGTCCTCCCAGCAGGCTGCTTAACACCCCTATTCATTTGAGTATTGGTGCCAGTGGACTCCTTTTCTTTCTGATATCTTATTCCATTTGCCTATATATTTCTCACATCTTTCAGCTAACTTGGCTTTTACCAACTATGTACAAGTTACTTGCTCCTGCCCATAGAGCTTCATGTATAATGATCTTTGTGATACACTTTATTCAAAATCAATTTGGCGATGTCCCTTGATCTATTACTTTACAGGTGCATCTCACAAAATTAGAATATCATCAAAAAGTTAATTTATTTCAGTTCTTCAATACAAAAAGTGAAACTCATATATTATATAGAGTCATTACACGCAGAGTGATCTATTTCACGTGTTTATTTCTGTTAATGTTGATGATTATGGCTTACAGCCAGTGAAAACCCAAAAGCCATTATCTCAGTAAATTAGAATACTTTATAACACCAGCTTCAAAAAATTATTTTAAAATCAAAAATGTTGGCCTACTGAAGTGTACTGTATGTATACTACATGCACTGAATACTTGGTCGGGGCTCCTGTGGCATCAATTACTGCATCAATAACAATAATAATCTTTATTTATATAGCGCCAACATTTTCCCCAGCGCTTTGCAGTTTAACAGTTTCAAAACACAAGTCATAAGTAATGTGGCGTGGTATGGATGTGATCAGCCTGTGGCACTGCTGAGGTGTTATGGAAGCCCAGGTTGCTTTGATAGCAGCCTTCAGCTCATCTGCATTGTTGGGTCTGGTGTCTCTCATCTTCCTCTTGATAACACCCCATAGATTCTCTATGGGGTTAAGGTCAGGCGAGTTTGCTGGCCAACCAAGGACAGTGATACTGTTGTTTATAAACCAGGTATTGGTACTGCTATCAAAGCAACCTGGGCTTCCATAACACCTCAGCAGTGCCACAGGCTGATCGCCTCCATGCCACGCCACATTGATGCAGTAATTGATGCAAATGGAGCCCCGACCAAATATTGAGTGCATTTACTGAACATACATTTCAGTAGGCAAACATTTTGGATTTTAAAATAATTTTTCAAGCTGGTGTTATAAAGTATTCTAATTTACTGAGATAATGACTTTTGGGTTTTCATTGGCTGTAAGCCATAATCATCAACACTAACAGAAATAAACACATGAAATAGATCATTCTGTTTGTAATGACTCTATATAATATATGAGTTTAACTTTTTGTACTGAAGAACTGAAATAAATGAACTTTTTGATGATATTCTAATTTTGTGAGAAGCAGCTCATTCATGGATCACTGCAGCCATTATTGCCATCTATACCATCCTTTCTGTTTAGTTTTATTTTTTTGTCTGCTTGGGTCTCTTATTTCTTTTTTTAATGGTTTTTCAATAAAGCTTTCTAATATTTTATATGTATTCCCTATCTGGCATTTTTTATTTCCGTCATTTTCTATTTGCGTTAATATCTTAGGACAGGATATTTTGCTGCTTCTTCGCTCTGTAGGTTTAGCAGTTTTTAATAGTAAACTTTGCAAACAGTGAAATAAATGATCTATGGTGAAAAAAACACGTGAGGTGCAAAATATGTCCAATATTTCCCATAATATGACGCAGCGCATCATTAGGGTATGTTCACCATTGGCGTTAGTTCAGCACGAAGATTCTATCACAAGATTCCATTATGACATCACTGGTGATTCTTGGCCATTGTGACATCACAGCTCAGTCACTACTTCTAGAATGTACACTGGGTCACCAGCGCCATTTTTGGTTCTATAGTGACTGAGAGCATTTGCAATTTTTCACTATGGCTGAATTACTTTTGGAAAATCATCAGGTACAAGCACTGTGGGAGATTGTTATCAATAATCGCCCGGACATTGTGCTTCTACCACCCGATGGCGTCCTCAGCTTCACTCACCAGCTGGTGCTGGAGCTAGTAAGGGATTGCCTGAGGAAACACCGACAACGTCGTCTAACGTCAGAGTATCTGACGGATTTATGTCACAACATCAGGACATTACTTCTCCAGGTAAATGGCGGACGCTCCGCACAAAACTTCTCCATAATCACAGAGAATAATGGTGGGAGAGAAGCTTCTTCTTTCCTCCTATATAAAACACGACGAGTCCCCAGATATGGAGTCGTTGTATCTGCAGAGAGGAGCAGATGTCACATACAATGGCCGCCCCCATTATGTCCCTTCTCATAATCTCAGGATTTTATTTTTTCTTCTTTATAGGCTGAAATAAAATATCAAAATGGAGATTTGGCTTTTCTTAAAGAACTGGCCGAAGAAGTCCTGTCTGTAATAGAATGTCCGACCCGCCCATTGGATCAACCGGTAAGGACCCATCCAGGGTCATGCATAGAAATCATAGGCCCCATAGCAGAAGTCGACAAAATTGCCCTCTAAACACAGTATGATACCCTGGGGATTTCTAAGATACCAACATCCAGACGCATAGTTTGATGACCCTACATTACCCCCCATTCCACAAAGTATAATACCCCACAGTGACCCCAGCACAGTATAATGGCCCTTACTCCTCTCCACACAGTATAATGGCCCCTGCAGAACCCTAATACACAGTATGATAGCCCCAACATAACCCTCCATATTGTATAATGGCCTCATCATAGACCTCTAAATAGTATAATGGCCAACGTATCGCCCCGTAAACTCTTTTAGGGCCCCGAAACAGGGCCCCCACTGTCAATTGCCAGCTCCCTCTTCCATCATTGCTTTCAACTGTATCTGAATCCAGGATGCGTAGTCTGCCACATTTACTGGTACGCCACTGGACTGGTACGCCACTGCACCTTCATCCTCTCTATCTTCTACAGATCACCAGTTACATATGGCAAGATCTGGTGTTACATTTTACAGGACTCCCTGTCAGTCCCTGGGTTTTGCTACCCAATCTAAGAGCATTATTATGTTTTGGGCAGAGACCCTGAATCCAGCGATGTATCACTTACTTTATTGGGTACAAAAATTGTGATAAAATCACTGTCTTCTATGCTGCAGATCTAGCAGTGCTCTGAATGCTGATCTCTGCATAACACCGCACACACCATTGATTGGCAGCTTTCTGTGTACACTGTGTATAGACAGAAAGCTGCAAATCATTGATGGGGGCAGGGTTACAGAGAGCAATGGGACTACATGACACAATATAGCTAGTCCTTTTGTGACATTCTTCTGCTGATAAAACACTGATTTTATTGAAATACCAGCACATGGCATATTAAGTAACATAGCTGGAATCAGGGTCTCTACTCCTACAACATGCTGCTCTTACATTACATAGAAAAACCTGCTGACAGATTTCTATTAAGTTCTTGCCTGTGTGATCTTTCGTATTATCCAGCACTTTACAATAATACCGGTGTATAGAGGATCTCCCTTATATTACATCCATGAGGAACGTCCGGCTTGTATCGTCCCCTACATCGCATCAGTGTAAATCAGCTGGGACATAATATAGGAGAAGATTTTACATCCTGAGATGTTTTCCTGCAGCTTCTATATCTTAATATAATTTCTTATTCTTTTTTAGGACGTGATCAGATCATTGATCCCGGCAGGAGAGCCGCGTATGAGCGACTATGAGACATCTAAACTGATCGGCAGTGGAGCTTTTGGGTGAGATTTCTGTTCCCATAATCCCCATTTCTCAGGGTTCCCTATGACAATGCTTCTGCCTCTATGCTCTGCCATTCAGTGTTATCATAGGGAAACGATCAGAGTCCACATCACTGTCCACATCTCAATGTCACTATTCAGCTCAGTTATATACAGCTGAGCGACCAGATCTGTAACAAATCAGTCTGTAAGGAAAGGGATGATATAATACATTACACCCACCGGTCCTAGACCTCATCTGCTCTAATGCTGTCACCTCCACCACCGCTTCCCCGTCCTCCGAACCGATCTTCTGAGTTTCTTGGCTCCCATTATGAAGCTTAGAATAATGATTGGCTGCACACGGTCACGTGAGGGGTGACACGATACTGACGCCAATGACATCTGCACCCCCACCCTCCACCATGACCATGTGAGTCCGATCACTGGCCTCAGCAGCAGAAGGGAGGACAACCAAAGACGGGCGCAGAGGATGGAGGACTTGACTCCTTCACTCCCATTTATTCTGCCTTAGGGTGTGGAGAACATAATAAGCGTCTTCTTCCAGCAAATAGAGAACTTTCAATTTACACCAATTTACAGCATATTTGGACTGAATCGTATCTACTGGTCGGTTATAGTGAATCTGCCCAAGATGAGTTTTGGTAGATTCTCTCATCTATAATGTGACCTGGGTGAGGGTCCGGCAGACGTGGCATTGTGCAGACCCCCATAGGTGATCTATGTAGTGTTATTTCATGGATTTCTAGTGATGGCCGGACTGCTGGTATTAAACATTAGTGCAAAAGATCATATAATGACTTGTATATACAGACTGTTAATAAGGGTTCATTATAAACCATGGATTCTCCTTCTCTCCAGGTCCGTCCACTTAGTGCGCCATAAAGAATCACAACAGATCTTCGCTATGAAGAAAATGGCCAAGCGGAACCTGGATACTCCACAGAAAGTGGAATGGGCCTATCTGGAGAGGGACATCTTAGCAATCGCAGATTGTCCCTTTGTGGTCTCCATGCTCTGCTCCTTCCCAACTAAATCTCACCTGTGTATGGTCATGGAGTATGTAGGAGGTAGGAGGTATTTCCTTTCTTCTATAGGTGGAGACTGTGGGACCCTTCTAAGCACCAGAGGTCCTTTATCTGTCCCGTTGGCCCGCTTGTACTTTGCAGAAGCGGTCCTTGGTGTGGAATACCTGCATAGTTACGGTGTGGTGCACAGAGACCTGAAGCCGGATAAGTAAGTGAATACCTGTAGTGTAGTAAAGAGGGAGAGTTATCATTTATTATCTCACAGTCTGTGAGACTAAACCCATCTTCTCTTTCACAGCCTCCTGATAACGTCTTCTGGACACATAAAAATCACCGATTTCGGGCTGTCAAAATTTGGTCTAATGATATCAAACACCAACATCTACAAGGAATCAGCAGAGGACATCAGCAGAGAGTTCCAGGACCGTGAGGTTGGCGTTACTTACAAGAACTCAGCTAGTTCTTTATAAAACTCATCACAGTACTGTCTCTTCTCTACGTTCTTCATTTCTAGAGAACTTTTCTATTGATGCTATCTTCTTTCTTTGTG
The DNA here is from genome assembly GCF_039654945.1 of Dendrobates tinctorius. Lineage (NCBI taxonomy): Eukaryota > Metazoa > Chordata > Amphibia > Anura > Dendrobatidae > Dendrobates > Dendrobates tinctorius. The sequence continues at coordinate 15,564 of NW_027362013.1, read as the reverse complement.
TTTTCATGGAGAGAACTTGTAATAACTACAGTATAGTTTCATCAATCTGATCTTTTTTTCTGTTGGTTTCCAGGTCTGTGGCACCCTATATTACACAGCCCCCGAGGTCATCCTGAAACAAGGCTATGGAAGACCTGTTGACTGGTGGGCAATGGGGATCATCCTTCATGAATTTCTTCTGGGATGTGTACCATTTGATGAAGATTCCCTGAATAAGCTATATAAAAATGGTCTTCTTGGTAAGTAGAATAATGTAATAATTTTTGACTGGTTATATTGGTTTAGTTATTTCTTTTGCTTTATATTGCAGTTCATTAAAGAGGTTTTATTTTCTATAATTTTCCATACAACAGGAGACATAGTTTGGGATTGTGACGGCGCTCCTCCCCTGGATGCTCAGAACATCATCACTGAGCTGCTCAGAACAAATCCTGAGCATAGACTTGGGACAGGTAACAGAAATAATAGAGTTAATATTTAGTTGTTACACCAAGGACATATCGCTCATGTCTATGAGGATCAGCTCTTCTCTATCTGCTCTTCCAATTCTTGATCTCCGCACTAAGACTTTCAGTCATTTTCCTTCATGTCGGCTCAGTTATATCATTAGGTCAGATTATGATATACTGCTCAGATATGGAGCAGTGGCTGACAATATCGGCATCACTTTTGTTTTTCATTTTCCAGGAGGAGCATTTCAGATCAAGGATCATGCATTCCTTAATGACTTAGACTTTGACAACCTCCTAAGTCAGAAGCCGGAGTATGTCCCTCAGCTTTTATCAGACATGGACACCAGCTGCTTCATCAGTAAGTAGAATGAGACGTCATATAGACTACGTGTCTGATTGTCTCCTATTCCCTAATATGTGACCATTGGTTCCCTTCAATATTAGTGATAAATGGAGACTGTGTTATACTGACAACCTCTAATAACACTTCATTACTTATGTCTTGTAGATAACTCTGATATAAACAACCAGCTGGTCTCACAGGATGAGGAGGACACTAGTGTGGACAATGAGAGTCTTGACTTTCTAAATTTTATGTCATCTTCTGAAAGGCATGCTAAAGTAAGTGTGTGATCAATAAATCCAAGTTAGGTAAAAAAATATTTAAGAGTGAAAACAATATTTCATATCTTATTGTTGTCCTCATTTAGCTCTCTACCACCGATATCGGGATGAAGAATGATGAGGAACCCAAGTCCCCTCCAGAGTGTACCTCAACATCCAACACTGACATCTCAGAAATGTTAGTAGATTATGGGGTCATTACTGGGAGCTCCAGGCTGATATATGTGCACAACACCAAATATAGGACATAAATACCGTAATATCACATGCAGCATCCACCACCCCATTGTTAGCATCATTGAGCTTTTGGCTTTAGAAGCCACTGGTGATAACAGCCCATGATTGCGGCCAGTCAAGCATTTTTAGTGCTGTCCCCCACACTGTAGGAGAGATGTAGTATTACATGCCAGACATTCTTGGTAGTTGTTTAACGCTCTGCTTTTTAAAACGTAGTTTACTTGTGATTTACATATTTTTCTTCTTCCAAACAGGCAGAAAGAATCTGTTTCTGCATATGATAGAGGCGATGATATTACCATCTTGCCATCCTCGTCCTCACTATCAGGTATGTCCATGTCTACAGCACCAACAATGTGAATGTTGACTTCAAGATTCAAATATTTCCACATGGTTTTTCTGCGATTGTTCTCCTATGGTATCTATATTTCATGGATCCCAATTGTGTTGACCATGGGCCCATACTGAATCCCTATTTCTCTAATTTGTACAGGACTTTTTATGTTTTCCTTGAATGACTTTGTAGCATCCAGGAAACTAGAGATAAATAGCGACTGTGTTATACTGACAACCTCTAACAATACTTCCTTACCTATGTCTTGTAGATCACTCTGATAAGAGCAACCATCTGGTCACAGAGGATGAGGAGGGCAAAAGTAAGAATGAGGAGAATGTTTTCTTCCTAAAAATAACATCTTCTGAAAGTCTTTCTAAAGTAAGTATGTGATCAGTAAATCCAAAATATATAAAAAAAACCTCTAAAATAAAGGACCTCTAAGAGTGAAAAAAAATATTTAATATCTTTTTGTTATCCACATTTAGCACTCTACCACCACTAACGGGACGAAGAACGATGAGGATCCCAAGTCCCCTCCTGAGAGTAACGGGACGATGAGCGATGAGGATCCCAAGTCCCCTCCAGAGAGTAACGGGACGATGAACGATGAGGATCCCAAGTCCCCTCCAGAGATTAACGGGACGATGAACGATGAGGATCCCAAATCCCCTCCAGAGTGTACCCAAACATCCAACACCGACAGCTCAGAAATGTGAGTAGATTATGGGGTCATTACTGGGAGCTCCGGGCAGATATATGTGCACAACACCAAATATAGGACAGAAATACCATAATCTCACATGCAGCATCCACAGCCCCATGGTTAGCGGTCATTGTGCTTTTGCCCTTACAAAGTGCTTGTGATAACAGCCCATCATTATTGTAGCCGGTCATGCATTTTTCATGCTGCCCCCCACACTGTAGGAGAGATGTAGTATTACATGTCAGACATTCTTGGTAGCTGTTTTCCTCTCTGCTCTATAAAAGTTAGTTTTGAGCATTAGACCTTCCCCACTATGACAGTCACATGTCCTATTAGGCCTTATAGTCGGTGTTCTTATAGTGAGACAACCCCTTATACTGGGTTTACCTGTGATTTACGTGCTTTTCTTCTTCCAAACAGGCAGAAAGAATCTGTCCCCGAACCTGATAGAGACAACGTTACTACCATCTTGCCATCCTCGTCCACACTGTCAGGTATGTCCATGTCTGCAGCACCAACAATGGGAATGTTGACTTCAAGGCTCAAATATTTCCAGATGTTTTTTTATAGAATACTATAGGTTTCCTATGTCATCCATGTTATGACAAAGCAGATCCTATAAGGACAAATCGTTACTGACTTTTTTTATTTTCTGATCAGAATTTCCAGCTCAGGAAGAAAGAAAATCTGCAACAAATCTGAGTAATGATACAGAAAAACCAGAAAAGGGGAAAAAGAGACGAGGTAAGTGTGAGAATCAGCTCCATGTTATGTGATGTCAGTGAGAATCATTCGTGTGGAGCAGATGTCATCTGTCAGTGATGGGATTGTCACATGTATGATGGCTGACAATGACCCCGGACCTCTGTGTGATAATATTCCTCTGCCGTCCGGCTACAGCGACTGCACAGTAGTATCATGTCATATGGAGTCCCATCACTTACATTATATTTACTTCTCTTCTCATAGGTTCCATCTTCCGCCGGACATTAGCATCCTGCCGGCGCGGATTATCCAGGGCTGCTCGCATATTTGCTTGTTGTTACTGTTGCCCTAGAACCATCTAAAGGACAGGAAGCCTAAGCATCCAGCGCCCTGAAGACCAGCAGATCCACCATCAGCACTGGAGTTGTATAGAAGGACCTTCACCAGCTACCTGTGACCACTGACTCTCATCCTTCTATCCTAATTTTCTTCTTTTATTCTTTATTTATGCCAGAAATTATAATTTAACATCTTTGACATTGCAAACCATCATTTACAGCAATGAAATAAAACATCATATTAAATGACTTCTGGATATGGCACGGACCCTCATTTATTGCACATAACCCAAACTACATAGCCCCATAATATAAAACAATGTAGGATAGATCTTCAGCTCACCTGGTTCAGCCTGCCCAGTCCTCCTTTCCATAATCTCGGTGCACGGAGTGGATCCATCCCCATCTGGGAGAAATGCTCAATGAAAAAAAGTTTTTTATAGTTCCAGCACACGATGTGAAAAAATTAAGAAAAGCCTTTATTTAATCCATAATTAAAAAATGCAATTCCAGTGATGATAAAAGCATGTGTAGGCTTACGCGTTTTGGATCATATTTGACCCTTAATCATAGCATAAAATACTGAATAAATGTTGCACTTATCAAGGAAAAGCAACCAGAGAAGGCTGCCTTGGGTAACACCCACCAAAATCAGCTGTGAAACTGACATCACTAATTCAAAGTTAACAATAGTACCTCACTGGTTTAACCCTATGATGCATTCATCTTATGCAAACATATTACAATGTGAATTCTCACTTAATAATAATCTGATGATTAAACCAAAAACAAACAAACTTCAGCCTCCCAAGTAGCTGGGATTAAAGGCACATACCACCGCACCCGGCAAAAGAAAAAAAAAAACAAAAACATATTAATATAGATACATCAATTCATGCTTCAAATTTAATCCTGCTGGATATCTAGTATTAAGTTTTAGTATCCATCGAGCTTCAATCATCTGGAGTAATTTAATTCTATCGCCACCACGCCGAGGAGCAGGAACAAATTCCAAAGCACTTACTCGCAGGCTATTCAATTCTCCCTTATGTTCATGCAAAAAATGTTTAGAAGCCCCCGAAAGACTACGGGTAGTAATATTATTGATGTCATAAATGTGTTCTGACAATCTTTTTCTTATGCTACGACTTGTGGATCCTACATACTGTTTTCTGCATGTCGTGCAAAAGATGATATAAACACAGTAATCAGTGGCACAATTCATAAAAGTTTTGAGCTTAAATACTTGACCCTCATTACTTATAACAGACTTATTATTATTTATCATGAATTTACATAAACCACATAACTTCTGCCCGCATCTAAATGAACCTTTAGTAGATAACCATGTACAACCTATTTTATCTGTGTTCTCACTGAGTTCACTAGGAGAGATTATATTTCCTATCGTCAAAGATTTTTTGGGGACAAATTTGCAACCATTTTTCAAAATTTCCCTAAGGCCGGAGTCACACTGGCGAGGAATACGGGAGAGTGAGAGGCGCAAAAAGCACGCATTAGACACGGACAAATGATTTTCTATGGGGTCACTCGCACCAGGCGTATATTTCTCCTCAGTATCCTACGCTCCGTGCCACTCGCAGCATGCTGCGATTGTCAGCGTACTACGCCCGTATTACGCCAATGCAAGTCTATGGGTGCGCAAAAAATACGGATTACACACGGACCACACATGTGACTTGCGAGAAATACGCACCAGGTGTCTTTTAGAAACCCTGTCATAGGGCTCCATTATATGTCCATTTTGCAATGTCCATTCCCTACCAAGTTTGGTCGGCATGTAACTGATTTTTTTTTACTTTACCCATTCTAACCTGTACTATTTCTGTTGTTCGACAGCTTCCTGTCCACTGGCCTGTCTTATGCCGCCCTCCACCATGAGTTTCTCATTGGAAAGTCAACCATTTCAGGCATAGTGAGGTCTACATGTGCAGAAATCTGGACAAAACTCCATCAGGTGGTCCTACCCGAGCCCAGGATGGAAGACTGGTTAAGGATTTCAAGGGACTTTGAGGAGGACTGCCAGTTTCCAAATTGTATTGGGGCCCTGGATGGCAAACATATCAGGGTGCGTAAGCCGCCGAACTCAGGCTCCCAATTCTTCAATTATAAGCAATACTTTTCTGTTGTATTGTTGGCTCTGGTAGACCCTCAATACAAGTTTATAATTGTTGACATTGGGGCCTATGGAAGGACGGGAGACTCTAGAGTCTTCAATACTTCCATAATGGGTCGGCGGCTACGCACCAACCAGTTGGATCTCCCACCACCACGCCATCTACCAGGCTCCCCCGAACAATCAGTCCCTTATGTCCTTGTGGCAGATGAGGCCTTTCAGTTATCACGTAATGTCATGAGGCCATATCCCCGGCGCAACCTTGACCACAGGCACAGAATTTTTAACTTGCGCCTATCACGTGCTAGGCGACTGGTGGAGTGTTCCTTTGGGATTCTTTGTGCCAAATGGCGGGTACTCCAGTCTGCCATTCAGTTGAGTGAGCAAAATGTGAATGAAGTTGTCAAAGCCTGTGTTGTTCTGCATAACTTCACCAGGATACATGATTGTTCCTCCTCTGATGGTGTTGTGCGTAGGCCGGACAATGTGCGCAGGGTGAGACCACCTATCATCCCTTAACATAGACCGCTCTCTGGCCTCAAAGTGCGTGATATATTCACGAATTACATTATCTCACCTGAGGGGGCAACTTCTTGGCAAGAGAATGCTGTGTCTATGTTATAATTTTTTTGTTTCAAAGTGGGTCTAAATATATATTACTCAAGCCCTTATGATTCTATGACTGTTTCATTGCATTGGTTGGTGTCTGTTAGTATGTTGTGAGGGATAGTGAGAAATCACACAGAGACGTTAACTAGAGTAGACAAATTTTTAGTTTTGCCTTTTTTTTTTTTTGGGTTTTGTTTAAAGGCAAACATAATTTTGCCATAACACAAATTTGGCAATGGCCAAAATGCCCCTTTGGGCCTTCTTTAACTTGGTGTAACATTAACATTACAGAAAAAAACTGCAACAACCATTATGCCATAACAACATTGCTGCATGCCTACATTAACCTTGATTAGGCAACAAAGGGTGAGCTCCATCACTAAAATAAAGTCAATAAGATAACACTCACATTTCCTCATAATGTTTTCCAATCATAGAAAGCTTCCACCATGACAGGCAAGGCTACCTCACATCTTTCACACAGATATTACCTGTCTGTAGAACAGACAATATTTAAGCATGCTATACTGGAAAGGATGAAAATACAAAACTCACTTGTTAAGACATAGAGAGAGCGTGATATTGTGAATGCTGGTCGCCTCAAATTGGTTTACTAGAGAATGCTAATAACAAAGTTGACTACTTAACTAAAGGCAAGCACGCCTTTCCTATGCAATAGCAAGTGATTAGTGTATTTTCATCCTTTCATTTAACAGTATAGCGCATTTAAATCTTCTCTTTTATACACACACATGTAATATCTGTGTGAAAGGCGTGAGGTAGCGTTGCCTGTCATGATGGATTGTTTCATATGTTTGGAAAACATTGTTTAAAAATGTGAGTGTTAAATTATGTTCCAAATGTTGGTGAAGGAGAACACCTGTTTTTTTGTCTAGATTAGAAGCACCAGTTACCTGTTACTGGACATCTCCAAAATTTTGAATCATAAATCCTCATATGTAGGGGAAGGGGAACGGGGAGGAACAGCCTGTGGGTGCTGCTGGACATTGTGGGCAACATCGCCCTGTGTGGGGCCATACTGTTGCCCATGATGCTGTTGTTGTCCAGCCTCCTGGGCCTGTTGGTGATACTGGCCAGAGTAATAATGATGATGGTGAGGGGCTTCTTGTTGGCTCTGGTAGGCCCGTGGCTCATACCCACCAAGATAGCCAGATCGTCCCCAACCAGGTTGGGACCAGCCTCCAACACTGGGTGGGTACAAGTGGCCATATTGGTGGGGTTGGCTTGATGAAGACATTTGGGGCTGCGGAATAGAAGGATGGGTAGGGGGAGGAAGGGGTTGAGGTGTTGGCCCACGTATTAGGGGCTGCTCAGACCCTGCTTGAGCAAGCATCTGTGTGGATGGTCTCATGCGCATTAAATTTCTTGGTGAGAGCTGCCACCTCTCCAGAAATTCAAACACCTCATATGGGGTATTGGGGGGGTGCTTGCATCAAGCAGGATCTGAATACACCCCCTAATACGGAGCCTGACCTCACGGGTAACGGCACGGAGATAAAGGGTGAGGCTACGTGCATAGGCCTCCTCACCATCATCTGTAGTGACTCTGGACAAGTAATTCAGCACCCCAGTGTCCACATTGGTCCTGCTCTCTTGAATGGTGACCTGGCGCCTTCTTCTTATTCGCCTTGATGCTAGAGCAGCCTGTGGGGAGGGCCTGATCTGGGCAGTTGGGCTGCTGCTCAAGTTGCCCATCTCTTCCAGGATGGGTGAGGTTGCAGCTGCAGACCGTCCTGGTGGTGTGTTGTGTAGGGCAGCCATTGAGTGTTCTGGTGAAGCCTCCTCTTCAGCCATCCTTCTTGTAGGGGGAGAAGATGGGCCAGCCACCTCATCCCCTACAGGATCTATAATGGGCTCTGCCTCTGAGGCCGTTCCTCGATCCGTAAGGTTGGATTGAGTTCTGTTATGAAATAGAACAGAGGCAAAAATACATCAATATTTTTGTCCCTGTAAATTATTTGTGTAATGTTTTTGTGTCATGTGGTGTGAGGTATGTACTTACGGTCTCAGAGCCAGAATTGGGGCGAGGAAGTTCAGCCGGTCATAGTATATATATTTGCGCTTGACATGGCCAGCATCCCCACTCCTGGACCGCTGCTGGCGTTCCCGCCGGTACTGGTCCCGGATGCTTCTCCACCGTTTCATCACATCTTCCACTGCAATGTGACAGGAAAGATTGTCAAAATCAGATATTTGAGAGGTCACATTTTCAAACAGTAGTCTAGGCATGGGGCCTTCTGGGGTGTGCGTTCTACCCATGGTGGCATATGTAATTGTGCCGATACCCAGGGTCTCATTAGCTCCCCTGAAACTAATTTTAGTGGCTAGGAGGATGAGGAGCTTGTGGCCTAACCCCTAATTATGGCTGTGTGAAGCCACGTGTCACATCCTAATGTAACGGCCTCATGAGGCTAATAAAAGTACATGCACAGGAAGGGGGGAGCTGATTGTAGATTCCTTTTATAGTGCGCGCTAAGGTTAATTATATTTTTATGGTTGCACTTACGAATTTTATGCTGCTCATCACGTGGTCTGTCACCAAAGTCATGGTACATCTGGCGACAGATGCGCCTCCATGACGCCTCCTTTCTTGTGCGGTTCGCATAGTTTGCGTCGCGTGGGTCCCATATTTCTGGACGCTCCTGCACCAGCACAATTATCATCTCTACATTAATATATGTGGACGCCATGCTGCTGCTGTACTCCGTGGAGGCGTACTTCCTGGATGTCTGGTGCGCTTTTTGACCTCATTTGCATGTCTAGGCTTCCTGATGATGGATTGGCCCATTTCCTGTTCACCAGCCAAAAGACCTGCGTATTGCTCGCAGGTCACACGTGTGGTCCGTGTGTAATCCGTATTTTTTGCGCACCCATAGACTTGCATTGGCGTACTACGGGCGTAGTACGCTGACAATCGCAGCATGCTGCGAGTGGCACGCAGCGTAGGATACGGAGGAGAAATATACGCCTGGTGCGAGTGACCCCATAGAAAATCATTTGTCCGTGTCTAATGCGTGCTTTTTGCACCTCTCACTCTCCCGTTTTCCTCGCCAGTGTGACTCCGGCCTAACCCCTGTGTTGTAACCTTTTTTTTATTATGACATCAATAATATTACTACCCGTAGTCTTTCGGGGGCTTCTAAACATTTTTTGCATGAACATAAGGGAGAATTGAATAGCCTGCGAGTAAGTGCTTTGGAATTTGTTCCTGCTCCTCGGCGTGGTGGCGATAGAATTAAATTACTCCAGATGATTGAAGCTCAATGGATACTAAAACTTAATACTAGATATCCAGCATGATTAAATTTGAAGCATGAATTGATGTATCTATATTAATATGGTTTTTAGTTTTTTTTTGGAGTTTTTTTTTTCTTTTGCCGGGTGCGGTGGTATGTGCCTTTAATCCCAGCTACTTGGGAGGCTGAAGTTTGTTTGTTTTTGGTTTAATCATCAGATTATTATTAAGTGAGAATTCACATTGTAATATGTTTGTATAAGATGAATGCATCATAGGGTTAAACCAGTGAGGTACTATTGTTAACTTTGAATTAGTGATGTCAGTTTCACAGCTGATTTTGGTGGGTGTTACCCAAGGCAGCCTTCTCTGGTTGCTTTTCCTTGATAAGTGCAACATTTATTCAGTATTTTATGCTATGATTAAGGGTCAAATATGATCCGAAACGCGTAAGCCTACACATGCTTTTATCATCACTGGAATTGCATTTTTTAATTATGGATTAAATAAAGGCTTTTCTTAATTTTTTCACATTGTGTGCTGGAACTATAAAAAACTTTTTTTCATTGAGCATTTCTCCCAGATGGGGATGGATCCACTCCGTGCACCGAGATTATGGAAAGGAGGACTGGGCAGGCTGAACCAGGTGAGCTGAAGATCTATCCTACATTGTTTGATATTGTTACTGTCTGAACTTTTTTCGTGCTCCCTGGTTTATTAACGCTGAAGGAATTTTTTATCCTTCATCAATAACAGCGTTACAGCTGCCCATAGGAGTTATAAGTGTTTGTTGCACTCTCCTAATTCCCCTTTCATTTGAATTATATATTTTCTGATAAAATGGAAGTCACTTTCAAGGACACTTTATTCCTGAGTTTAAATGACAAATCCAAATTGGAAAAAGTGGCAAATATAGTCTCCAAAAATAAGGGAAATCCCAATATGGAAGGTCAGGCAGATTTAAGACATAACATGCAACAATTGGAAAAATTCTTGTCTACACGCCTGAGAACCTGGTGGGATCATATCATGCTTGAAAAGTATGTAGAAAATTTGATGATTCCCAGAGGACTGAGAATAAAAAAACAGTCTACTGTTCGATTTGATGAAGTTTTCCAAAAAGAATGGAATGACATTTTGACGGGATGTTCCCTTAAGCTTATGGAGCTTCTTATAGATTATGAACAAAAAAAAGTGAAAGATCTTGATTTAAAAATTAAAGAAATTGAAAATTCTTTGACAGAATCTTTTGATAATGCCACATATAAGAAACTGAGATCTGACATTATGGATAGATTGGATAAATTAGAGGACATTATTGTTGAAAATAAACAGAAAAAATATGAAAGAGATGTCAAAGATTTTGAGACCGGACATGTGTATGACTGGCGACCCCCGCAAAGACCTTATAGAAATTTTAGGTTTTCTAAGAAACCAAAATCTATTTTGAAAGGTCAAAGAGTTAATAGGATTTCAGAAGGTGGAGGAACATCACGAGTTACTTTCAGCTCCTCTGAACTTGAAACGACTGATGGAGAAATGGAAGAAGATGAAAATGATCGCTATAGTTCAGGGGAAGGATCTAGTGGGGCAAAAAACGGTGTAACCCCAAATATAGATCCAAATCAAAATCCTATAGAAGAGCGGGGCGTAAGCACAGAGTTAAAACACAGAAAATACAATTACAGAACGAGGTATCGCAAATAAATCAGTTTACGGTCCTAAATCAATCTGCATGTATCCTTACTAATAATGAATTGAAAGTACTGCGCAAAGGGCTCAATTTTGTGCCTTAGAATAATGGAGATTTTTTTTCTACAATTTTGGATTTCAACAAATTTGTGAGAAGATTAACTATCAAGAAACATTTTTTTGATCAGGATCAATCAGCTGCTGAAATCAACACTCCTCTCTTACCAGTTAATGAATATGCAGGACTTACCTTCAGAGAACAATTTGCCTTGACTGAACTTAATTCCTTATCTGATTCTTCACAAAGGGACAATTTTGTCAGTGACAATAGTGTGGTCTCTAGAGTGCCAAATGTGGATTTTTATCCCTTACAATCAAGAGTCCCCATTATCGATGAATTTCAGCTCTCTGTGGAACGGGAATTAAAATCTGTATTTTCTGATAATAACAAGGGGGATAATTTATCTAAGGGAGAAAGAAAAGCTCTAAAAAACATACAAAATAATCCAAACATTGTAGTGAAGAATGCTGATAAGGGGGGGATCAGTGGTAATATTGGATAAGACCCTATATGTAAGAGAGGTTAATAGTATTTTAAATGAAAGTCATGCTTACAAGAAAATAGATGGAGATCCAACGGAAACTATAAAAATTAAATTGGAAAAAATTTTACAAGAAGGATTTGATCTAGGCATTCTTAATTTAAAACAAAAAGAATTCTTATTACCAGTAAATCCCATAATTCCCATTTTTCATGCCCTACCTAAAACCCATAAAGGGCTTTTTCCTCCTTTCAGACCTATAGTGTCAGGTGTGGATTCATTATTGGAAAGACTAGGTTCTTGGTTAGATGAGAGATTGCAACCATTGGTAGTTATGTCACCTAGTTATTTGAAAGACAGCAAACATGTGCTATCAGTAATGTCAAATCAGAATTGGGATGAGAATTTCATGTGGATGACTTGTGATGTTAAAACACTGTATTCTTGCATTCCACATAATTTAGCTATGCAAGCATTGACAGATCAACTAAATATATATTCCAATTATTCTGATGTAATGAAAGAATATATTTTAGATGTTACTCTATTTTTGCTTCAAAACAACTACTTTAGATTCTCCCGCCAGTTCTATGTGCAGTGTCAGGGTTGTTCCATGGGAGCTAAATTCTCCCCATCCCTGGCTAATCTGTACATGAACTGGTGGGAGTCGAAATTTATTTATTCTGAATTTAATCCTTATTCAGATTATATAGAACAATATTTACGATTCATAGATGATATTTTGATAGTGTGGAAAGGATCAGTTGACCTAGTGTCCAGCTTTAAAGATTATATTAATGATAATAATCTAAATCTGTCTTTCGTAGTAGATACCAATAGGGATATGATTTCCTTTCTCGACATACAATTGGGTGGTAATAGTCTGAAGAAAAAAGTAGATTGTCAGCTTTTTCGTAAAAAAATTTCAGGAATTTCCTTTTTGCATGCTTTTAGTCAACATCCACAACATGTGATTAGGAATATCCCCACAGGGGAATTTATCAGAGCCCGTAGGTGTTGTACCGATGACAGCAAGTATAAGGAAGGATGTGATAATATTAAAAAAAGGTTACAACACAGGGGTTATAATCTTAAAATGGTTAAAAAAAGCTGAAACTAAAGCCAATGAAAAAAGCAGAGATCAGTATTTATTCCAGTCGAAAAAATCAGATAAGAAAGATTTTTCTAATGAAATGATTTTTTCTACTACATATCATAGTAATTATTACAAAGTAATTAATGTTGTTCGTAAACATCTACCATTATTAACTACTGATAGTACACTTAGGGAAATTTTGAAAAATGGTTGCAAATTTGTCCCCAAAAAATCTTTGACGATAGGAAATATAATCTCTCCTAGTGAACTCAGTGAGAACACAGATAAAATAGGTTGTACATGGTTATCTACTAAAGGTTCATTTAGATGCGGGCAGAAGTTATGTGGTTTATGTAAATTCATGATAAATAATAATAAGTCTGTTATAAGTAATGAGGGTCAAGTATTTAAGCTCAAAACTTTTATGAATTGTGCCACTGATTACTGTGTTTATATCATCTTTTGCACGACATGCAGAAAACAGTATGTAGGATCCACAAGTCGTAGCATAAGAAAAAGATTGTCGGAACACATTTATGACATCAATAATATTACTACCCGTAGTCTTTCGGGGGCTTCTAAACATTTTTTGCATGAACATAAGGGAGAATTGAATAGCCTGCGAGTAAGTGCTTTGGAATTTGTTCCTGCTCCTCGGCGTGGTGGCAATAGAATTAAATTACTCCAGATGATTGAAGCTCGATGGATACTAAAACTTAATACTAGATATCCAGCAGGATTAAATTTGAAGCATGAATTGATGTATCTATATTAATATGGTTTTTTTTTTTTTTTTTCTTTTGCCGGGTGAGGTGGTATGTGCCTTTAATCCCAGCTACTTGGGAGGCTGAAGTTTGTTTGTTTTTGGTTTAATCATCAGATTATTATTAAGTGAGAATTCACATTGTAATATGTTTGTATAAGATGAATGCATCATAGGGTTAAACCAGTGAGGTACTATTGTTAACTTTGAATTAGTGATGTCAGTTTCACAGCTGATTTTGGTGGGTGTTACCCAAGGCAGCCTTCTCTGGTTGCTTTTCCTTGATAAGTGCAACATTTATTCAGTATTTTATGCTATGATTAAGGGTCAAATATGATCCGAAACGCGTAAGCCTACACATGCTTTTATCATCACTGGAATTGCATTTTTTAATTATGGATTAAATAAAGGCTTTTCTTAATTTTTTCACATCGTGTGCTGGAACTATAAAAAACTTTTTCCCCATAATATAAAGTATACAACACGGTATTTTTTTGAGCACCGGAATGAGCTCTCCCACTAAATACAGAAAACCTATAAAGACAGATACAGGATCACTAGCCAAGGGGACTGGAAAGATTTTCTTTATTACACAAATATCAAAATCAAATTTAAAAGATTGTCAGACATAAACATACATACAATAACCATACATGAAGCCTCCAAATGTAGAGCTAAAATGGTGCACTCAAAATGTATCCCAATATGCAGGTGAGAATCTAATCTAATAGGTAATTCATATCACATCAATATGATGGTTATATATATATAGTGGAATAATAATCCTACATATAAACTATCAACCTCTTGATAATTATAAAAATCTTATATAGACGAGTATCAATTAATAGAAAAATGTGTGCTTCATATTCCAGGGAAGTGATAAAAACATGTATAATGCAGCAAAGTGTGTACAGGACATATAGTAACAAGTGTTGAGCGAATGTGCTTGCCACTACTCGGTATTCAACTGAGTATCACTTTACACGGTGAGCACCGAGCATTTCTGGGATTACTCGGCGGGAACTCGGGTCTCCACCCAGCACTTTTGACGGACTTTAGAGACCCACTCACGCTGAAGGGATTGTCTGCCAGGCATTGAAGCACCGCAGCCATCTTTGTTATGGTCGTGCAGTGATTGGCTGGCCACACAGCATCATCAGGGGTATAAAAGACCGGATGCCGTCTTGCTCAGCGCATTCAGCTCCGGATTGAGAGAGTGTAGGGACAGCGGCTGCCTTGATAGGGTCAGAATTGGGGATTTCTTAGTGAGTATGGGGTCTACCATCCTAACTAATCACATCCAGGTAAACCAACAGTCCGTCTAAGAATTGATTCCGGAGAATATAGGTTCCAGTGTTAGGCAGGCAGGGTAGTGTACGTCGCTGTATACGCATCAGTGCCAGGCCTGCAGGCACTTTATGTGTGTATATAGATCATTGCATATATCAAGAGGGTCCATTCCCTTCCTGTGTTCTGGTTCTCCTACTGCTACCTGTGGGATATCTTAGCCGTATATAGCTAGCCCCAGGTGTAATTAGAATACAGGCCACACATATTTTGCTGTGGCATCTCCGTTCCGGCTCATATCTGTGCGTGCTCGAAGTTTGGCCAGTTTAACCCCTTCACCCCCAAGGGTGGTTTGCACGTTCATGACCGGGCCAATTTTTACAATTCTGACCACTGTACCTTTATGAGGTCATAACTCTGGAACGCTTCCATGGATCCCGGTGATTCTGACATTGTTTTCTCATGACATATTGTACTTCATGTTAGTGGTAAAATTTCATTCAAATAACTTGCATTTATTTGTGAAAAAAACAGAAATTTGGCAAAAATTTTGAAAATTTCGCAATTTTCCAACTTTGAATTTTTATGCCCTTAAATCACAGAGATACGGCACACAAAAAACTTGATAACTAACATTTCCCACATGTTTACTTTACATCAGCACAATTTTGGAACCAAAATTTTTTTTTGTTAGGAAGTTAAAAGTTGACCAGCGATTTCTCATTTTTACAACACCATTTTATTTTTAGGACCAGATCACATTTGAAGCCACTTTGAGGGGTC